>NC_091061.1:83198088-83828088 GCF_000393655.2 Nicotiana sylvestris
TGTTAGTTCAGGCCAAACAGTATGAAGTCATAGACAGTAATGAAGATACCAAAAGCAGGCAGAATCATTTGGAAGAGCTTCATCAATTAGGTGCCCTTCTCTTGACTATCCTAACCCTAAGGTTAGGTTTTTGAGTTTTGTCTATATTTAACAGTCTTCTTCATGCACTTGGCAATTCATAAAAAGTATTAAACGTTGCTATACCTGCAAAAGAAAAAATATAGTTAGCTAAAAAATCTGCCACAGCATTATCCTCCCTAAGCACATGTTGGAAGATTACATTAAACTAATCCCTTATCTCCTTAATCCTCTTCACTTCTGCCATAATGTACCAAGGATAATCCTATTCTCATTCTATGATCTTCTTCATCACTAAAGAATCAGTTTCAATTATGAGAGGATGCAACTCCTTTTCCATACAATATGCCAGTCCTTCGACTATGGCCCTTGCCTCAGTTACAATGTTGGTTGTCTCATCTATAGTTTATGCCCTAGCATACACCAAATCTCCAACACTATCCCTTACAAAAAAGCCAAATGAGCTTGGTCCTGGATTGCCCCTTGAAGCTCCATCAGTATTACGCTTGTACCATCCCACATGAGGCACTTTCTAGGTTACTTTTCTAGTCAAAAGAACATGCTTATATCCTTCAAAAAACTCGATTATGTCCGGCCACAAGAAAGGAATATGAGGAAGACAAGGATACCTCACATTTGCCAAATAGTTAAGTGTGTTATTGACTTCATGAATCACTCTATTATATGACACTGCTCAACCATTTCTAAATTCATTCTTCCTCTTCCACAACTCCCCAGTGATAATGGTTGGAACTGCCTGGTATAAGGGTAAACATTTTGGACAACATTGAGCATTCCACCAAGATCTAATGACTTAATTAACCTGTATCAACTGTACATTAATCTCTGTTGCACCAAAAAACACCTTCCAAACCCTAGATGCAGTAGAACTATTCAAGAACAAGTGATCAAAAGACTTCCGTTGTGGTTGTTGACCACACCAACATCTTGATATATGCAAGTAGTCAATTCTTCTCCACTAATCATCAATAGTCAATTTAAACCTTCATAATTTCCATAGAAAGAAGGATATCTTGAATGACAAACCTTTAATCCATATGTTTTTGAATTCAGGATTAGGGTTTGCCTTATGTCTAAATATCTTCCAAGCACTACTCACAGAAAACTTACTTGAGGCAGTAGGCAACCACCATGGCTTATCTCAGTAATCATCACTACCATTAAAGTGTATATTGTGCCTAATATAATCAGCTATCTCCTCAAGAAATGTTTGCTCTAACAGTTGCTTATTCCACCCTTCACTTTGTCTCTAATGAGCCACCTCTGGAATGTCTTCATTAATAGGAAAATTTGAAGGTACTGCTTGATACAAGGACCCAAGTTTGTGTAATGACCTGATTGTCGTTATGTGTAATTACATCCCGTTTCCTCTTTTGATGCTTCATACATATGTTTTTATAGTTTTATGACTTATGGGTTGATTCGTTTCGTTCTGAGAAGATTACGGGTTGATTTAGACCCTTTGGTTCTTGACTTAGAAGCTTAAGTTAGAAATATTAACCAAACTATGAATTTTGTGAAAAAGACCCTGAAATGGTGTTTTGATGGCTTTGATAGCTTTGTACCGTGATTTTAGACTTGGGCGTATGCCTGGAATTGAATTCGAAAGTCTGTAGGTTGATTTGTGTTGTTTTGTCGAAAATTGACAATTTGAGGTTTAAAAGTTTGACCGTAGCCTGACTTTTTGCCATCGGGATTCGTAATTTGGTTTTAGGATTTGGAATAGGTTTGTTATGTTATTCAGAATGTGTCTACAAAATTTGGTGTTATTTTGGAGTTGATTTGATAGGAGGTCGTAATTCAAGAAGTTCTTGAACTTTACTTTTAAATTTATGCGTTTTGGTGTCTGATTCATAGTTCTAGATGTTATTTCGCTGTTTTGATCGTGAGAGAGAGTTTGTATGATATTTTCAGACTTGTGTTGATGTTTTGTTTGGAACCCCAAGGGCTCGAATAAGTTTCGGTCGTGTTGCGGAATAGTTTGGACTGAAGTAGGAAGTTGGTGTGTTGGTGCCTCAGGTGTCACAATTGTGAACACCAGCATCACAAATGCGATCCTAGCAAAGGGTTTTCATGTCGTCGCAATTGCAATACCTGGGTCACAATTACGAATAGTGTCAGGAAATGTAGTTTGCATTTGCGATGAGGACATGCTTCACAAATGCGAATCTAATGTCGCAATTACAACTTTTCTTAGGCTGTCGGTGGCCGCATTTGCGAGGATTTCTACGTAGTTGTGAAACCATGTCTCAATTGCGACAACTACAACTGATCAAAGGGCTGGGATTTGGGTTTTTTCAACATATTCTCTTATTTTAGAGCCCTAGACTCGATAAAAGACGAACTGGAGAGGGCATTTTTACCTACAAACATAGGGTAAATGATTTCATGATTATATCTTAGATTTCACATCAAATTTATGTGAATCAAAGAGGAAAAATTGGGAAATTTTATCATGTTTTTGGAAAATAAGAATTTGAGTTTTGAGAATCGAATTAAACTCTAATTTTGAAAATAATCACATATATGGACTCTCGACATCTACCCTTGGACTTTGGTTTTGACCGGGGCGGCTCGGGCTTGACATTTGTTAACGTTTTTGGAAAAAGTGTAAAGATCACATCTTTATCTATTGTGATTATTTTCCCTTGCATTGTTTGATGATATTAAGTCAATTTTGGTTATATTTGACTGGTGTGGATGCGAATTTTAGGGGAAAATCTATTTACGAGGGTTGAGTTGGCATAGTTGAGGTAAGTATCATGCCTATCTTTGTATGGGGGATTTACCCCTTAGGAAATTATTTGTTTATGATAATTATGTTATGTGAAAGCCGTGTGTGTAAGGTGACGAGTGGGTACACAGGTTATATATGGTATTTGACCGGATTAGGCTATTTTGACTCTTTTCATGCCTTTAACTGATTTGCCATAAGATGTTATAACTCTTATTGTTAATGAACTCTTACATGTATTAATCTACCTTTACATACTTTATTTGACATTGTTAACACTTGTCCTACCTCTTACTAGTTGTTTTGCTCTTATATAGTCAGTTGAAGTTGTCGCCTTCCTTTTTGCCTTATTACATATTTAATTGTTGAATTACTTGTAATTGAAGTTGTTATTTCATGAAATGTCTTATTGTTGAGTTATTGGTGTTGAAATTAAGAAACCCGCTATCACATTGAGGTGAAGTTGTTAATTATTGAGATATCTTTCTTGTTGAGCAATTCACTTCTATTTTGTTATTGTTTAGATTCTTGTGCACATTGTGGTTGAGTCATGGGCTACTTGTTGTGAAAATATTGATATTGTTGACTCTTTTGACAAATTGTGGCATAAGGGCACTTGTGATACGAGTTATGATTATGTTGTGATATTGATATGTATGTGGTGGTATCAGGCTAGGAGTTGATGCACATGCAGTGAGATAAGGCGGGCTTGATACACCTGTTTCTAGTAGGGGAACTACTTAAAGCCGCGCAGTGTGAAAAGGTGGGCAAAAATGCAGGTAGCTATTTCGGCAAAAATAATTTTTAAAACTAAATGTAAGGCCCCTGCTGTGATTTAATGAAACATAGTGATTGAAATTGTGAAACGTGAATATGAGGCGATACCTCGGTTGTGATTCTTGTTGTGCACTTTATATTGAAAAGAGTTATTGGTTGAACCATTCTTGTTGCTTTTATGTTTCCTTGTCATACTAGTTTTGTCCGTATTTGATTATTTGAGGTTCTCATTAATTGTTTCCTTCTTGTTGTCTTTATGCTTACAATTCTATCATTAGTTTATGTTATTAGACTGCTTTGTTGTCATTCATTTCTCCGTTTCCATTACTTCTCGTTAATTGTATTTTTGTGTTGTTTATTTGTGACGACCCGACCAGTCGTCTTATGAGTTACCGCTCCGTTTCCCTAATTTCTGCTTCTTATTACTTTGTTTATCAGTTCTATATATGATAAGGTTGGTTGGCTAGGATTCAGAAAGGTTTTGGTAAGGTTTGAGACACTTAGTCTCTTTTGAGGAAGCTTAAGTTAGAAAGTCAACCGGATGTTGAATTATGTGTTAGAGGGCTCAGATGTGAGTTCCAATGGTTCGGATAGCTTCAAGAGGTGATTTGGGGTTTAAGAGCATGATTGGAATGTGTTTTGGAGGTCCAGAGTAGATTTAGGCTTGAATTGGCGAAATTGGAATTTTGGCGTTTTCCGGTGGATAGGTGAGATTTTGATATAGAGGTCGGAATGGAATTTCGGGAGTTGAAGTTGTTCCGTTGTGTCATTTGTGATGTGTTGCAAAATTTCAGGTCATTCGGACATGGTTTGGTAGACATTTTAATCAAAAGCGTAGTTTAGAAGATTTTGGAACTCTTAGGCTTGAATCCGATGCAAATTTGGCGTTTTGATGTTGTTTTGAGTATTCCAAAGGTTGGAACAAGTTTGAATGATGTTATGGGATATGTGGGCATGTTTGGTTGAGGTCCTAGGGTCCTCGGATGAGTTTTGGGTGGTCAATCGGACCTTTTCATGTTTTGAAAAAATGCAGAAAACTGCTGTTCAGTGTTGTAGACAAATGACCTTTGCGTTCGCGAGTAGGCCCTCGCGTTCGCGAAGGGTTAGCAGGTGAGGCTGAGGATTTAGCCTTCGCGTTCGCGAGGGAGGCTCCACGTTCGTGAAGGTCTGGGATATTGTTCATCGCGTTCGCGAGAAAGGGAGCGCATTCGCGAAGGTTGGGTTGAGGAACCATCGCATTCGCGAAGGACTAGTTGCGTTCGCATAAGAGGAAAATTTGGTCAAAGTTAGATTGTTCTTCGCGAATGCGAGGCATTGACCAAGTTCGCGAAGAAGGTTTGGAGGCCTGGGCAGAATGTTTAAATAGCCATATTGTCCGCGATTTTGGGGTTAACTTCCACCATTTTTGAGCGATTTTGGAGCTTTTTGAAAAGGATTGAAGAGGGATTCAAGGGGACTTGGAGGTAAGATTTATGGACTTAATACTCGATTCTTACGTGAATTCTACCTAATTAATCATGAAATTTACGCCTAATATTGAAGAACTAGGGCTTGTAATTGGAGACTTAAAATTTGGGATTTGAGGGACCGTTTGTGGTTGGATTTTGATGCTTTTGGTAAGAATGAAATCGGGGAGTGATAAGGAGTCTATTGATGTAAATTTTATCAAAATCCGAGATTTGGGCTCGGGGGTCAGGTTTGGCCAATTTTGGGATTTGTGTTGTAATTTGATTTCTTTCGAGTGGGCTTTGTTCCCTTAGCATATTTTGATGGTTTTGCACTGATTTTGGTTAGATTTGGAGCATACTGAGGTTAATTCGAGAGGCAAAGGCATCACGAGCTAGAGATTTGGACCGGGTAGAGGTGAGTAATGATTGTAAATGTTGTCCTGAGGGTATGAAACTCTGGATTGCACATCGTTGTGCTATATTGAGGTCACACACACGCTAGATGACGAGCGTGGGGTCGTGCACCGTTGGGGATTGTGAGTCCATCCCGAATGACTGCTTTACCACATATTTGATTGAAAACTATTTGCTATTATCATGTTTTGGGCTGAATGCCATATTTGGGCCTCGTGCCAACTATTTGGATCCTTAAGGGATTTTTACAGATATTTCCTCACTGTTTTGAATTTATACTTGTACTCAATCATGCTATATTCTACTGTTTTGATAACTCATCCATGTTTACTCTGTTTTAAACATTAAATGATATTTTCAATGATAAATTGGGCTGAGCATCATGTTTTACTATTGTCCGAGTGGCTTATGAGATTCTAACTGAGTAAGGCCAAGGGCCTGTGTTGTGAGGATACACTGATTATGATTATGAGGCCAAGGGACTAAGTTGTACGCCACGAGGTGGCTTGATATGAGGCCGAGAGCCTATTGATTATGCCACGAGATGGCTTGATATTGCGCTTGGGCCGTAAGGGGCCCCTCCAGGAGTTTGCACACCCCCAGTGAGTGCGGGTACCCATTGTGATATGAGATATAGCCCGAGGGACTGATATTGTTCCATGTGTTGCCCGAGGGACTGATTTTGTTGGTATTATGCCTGAGGGGCGGTTCTTTATGTGTTTATATTTTCTAGCTGACTTTCATTTACTTGCTTAACTGTTAAAAGGTATTTTAAAGAAGCTTAAACTGAATTAAGGCGATTTCACATGTTTTCATGGTTTCATTGCTTTTACTGGCTTTTACTGTTTCTTTATAGCCTATTGATGTGCCTTTACTTAATTTCTTATCGCCTAGTCCTCATTTATTATTATTACTCACTGAGTTGGAGTACTCACTTTATTCCTTGCACCCCGTGTGCAGATTCAGGCGCATCGGGTCCTTCTTGCGAGGGTTGAGAGCTTCCAGCAGACTTCGGAGATTCACTAGGTAGCTGCTCGACATTCGTAGCCCAGTGCTTCTCCGTCTATGTTTATTTCTCCTATTTTTAGTTATGTAATAGTTGTGTAGACTCTTTTAGACTTGTAGTTTTTATTATAGATGCTAATGACTAGTGACACCCCGATGTCGGGCTATGTCTATTCCACAAACTGTACTATTGATCTTATTTCGGGATTTTTATTATTATGTTAAAGACTTAGTTTTGATTATTTAATTGCTTAAAAATGAATTGGGAGAGTGTCGGCTAGCCTTGTCTTCACGAGAGGCTCCACCACGACCAGGTCCGGGTTTAGGGTCGTGACATTATTATGTCCTAGTAGGTGTCTTGACCTAGCCTCGTCACTACTTTACCGAGCTTAGGCTTGATACTTACTGGGTACCATTGGGGTGTACTCATACTACTCTTCTGCACATCTTTTATGCAGATCCAGGTATGTCTGCCCGTGTTGGATTCCGAGGACTTCAAGGTATACTTACTTGTCGTCCGCAGGCCTCAGAGTCACCTTCCATTATTTTTTTATTTTTTATTTTCTTATTCAGACATTGTTGTAGTAGTCATTCTAGATTATTCTATAGAGCTTGTGACTCAATTCCACTGGTTCTGGGAATATGTTATGAAGGTCCTATTTTGGAAGTTTGTATGAGTTATTTTATTTTATTTTAGTATCTCAGTTAGTTATTCCTGTTATGTTATTATTAAATGTTAGACTTACCTAGTCTTAGAGACTAGGTGCCCTCAGAACATCCTAAGGTGGAAAATTAGGGTCTTGACAAGTTGGTATCAGAGCTCTAGGTTCATAGGTATTACGAGTCATAAGCTGGTTTAGTAGGGTCTTGTTGATCAGTATGGAGACGTCTATACTTATCTTCGAGAGACTATAGAACTGTTAGGAAACTTAAACTTCTTTGATTCCTTATCGTGCGAATTGGTTGACTTCAAAATTAAAATCTTTCACTTTCTATCCTCTTCCAGATGGTGAGGACATGCACTTCTGGATTCGACAATCCGACACATGCGCCCCCTGCTAGAGTCGCGAGAGTTCGGGCAGAGGCCGAGGATGGGCACGTGGTGCGACTAGAGAACCTTTTCGAGCTGCAACTAAGGAGCCACCAGTAGCTCCAATTAGGGGACAAGCACCAGAGCGCCTGTTGTCACCCCTACAATTCAGGAGACCCTATAACATTTTATGAGGGGCTCAACTATGTTATTAGATTTAACATGGCTCAAGAGTTGGAGATAGACACCACATATCAACATGTGGTAGAGATCGCGTGGAGGTTGGAGGGTATACAGGGCTATGAGAGGGAGGACAATGAGGCCAAGAGGCCTTGGGAATCTAGAGGATATAATGGTGTCCGCACCGCAGCTGCAGCCCGTCATGGTAGAGGATATTTAAGTTGTCAAGTTCATTCGGCACTTCAAGCTTCTAATGGTGCTCCGGCTATTTCGAGATCCCAGGTTGCCCGCTTTTCTTAGCCAATTTCTAGTGCACCTCCTATATAGGGTGCCTTCAGCTGTTAGTCCAGCCAATCAGGCCTGGGCCAGCTTCTGCAGCCATGCCCATCGAGAGCTTGCTTTGAATGTGGTGACACCAAACATTTGGTGAGGGATTACCTAGACTCAGGAGGGGCGCACCTCCGCAGACTACTCAAGACCCACGGATTCCACCAGGTCCACAGACATCACAAGTCATGGTTTCTACTCCAGTTGCCGCTCCATCCATCTAGCCAGCTAGGGGTGGGGTTTAAGTGGGTAGAGGTCGCCATAGAGGGGTAACCCAGGCCAGATTCTATGCTTTTCTAAGTAAGACAGAGGCAATCACATCAGATGCAGTCATCACAGGTATGGTTTCAGTTTGTCATAGGGATGCATATTATTTGATATGTGATCTACTTATTGATATGTGTCATCTTACTTTGCTCTGTATTTGGATATATCTCGTGATTCTTTAAGTTCTCTTGTTCATGTGTCCATGCCTATAGGAGATTCTATTATTATGGACCGGGTGTATCGGTCATGTTTAGTTGTTATTGGTGGTTTTGAGACCAGAGTTGATCTATTTCTACTAAATATGGTAGACTTCGATGTTATCATGGCCATGGACTGGTTGTCGCCCTATCATGATATTCTGGATTGTCATTCCAAGATTGTGACACTGGCTATTCCAGGTTTTCCGTGGTTAGAGTGGAGGGGTACATTGGATTACGTTCCTAGTAGGGTTGTGTCCTTTATAAAGGCTAACGGATAGTTGAGAAAAGGTATGATGCATATCTAGCCTTTGTGAGAGATGTTAGTGTTGATACTCCTACCGTTGAGTAAATTTCGGTAGTAAGAGACTTCCCAGATGTATTCCCAGTAGAACTTCCGGGCGTGCTGCCCGATAGGGATATCAATTTTTGTATTGACTTGTTGCTGGGAACTCATCCCATTTCTATCCCACCCTACTGTATGGCACCTGCAGAGTTGAAGGAGTTGAAGAAGTAGTTGCAAGAGTTGCTTGATAAGGGATTCATTCGGCTTAGTGTGTCACTTTAGGGTGATCCGGTTCTGTTTGTGAAGAAAAAGGATGGTTCTATGCGCATGTGTATTGATTATAGGCAGTTGAACAAGGTGTCGCAGCCCCTTTTTTCCCTTTTTGATGGTCAAGTCCGGGTTTCAACATTCATGGGGAACAACTCGTTTCCTTTTGGAAATTGGGTATTTGAAGAGTCTCCACCTAACGGATTACGGTGCATTAGGGAACCTAGAGCAATTAACTCATGAACTAGTTTGCATTACCAGAGATTAGGGTAAGGGCTCAAAATAACCTTGAGGGGAAAGTGTTAGGCACCCCTCGCGGTCCACAACGGTGGATCCCGGGCGAACTTAAACTATGTGAATTAGTCATTTTACAAGTAAACAATTTCAACAAATATTCGCAAATAAAGGCATAGTTTGACATTCTAAGTACATGTATGATTCAAGTAATGGAAGCAAGGGAAAGGTTTGAACAATCTTGCATATATATATACGTAAAGAAAATGAAGTACATTTAAAACAAATAGGAATTGGGAAAGAGGGGTCCTAGGTTGGTTATCCTACAGGATCACACCCATGCAATGCCCGATAATCACTCCTCAATAAGGGGTTACACGTGACATTAGCGCGCAGTCATCATATCCTTACTACCCAATTCCCTCCCCTTGGTCATAGCCTAAAGCGTTCTAGCAACCTTGAAAGATATCCTATGCGTTCACTACCCGTCCCTTCCTTGTGGCTCTGAAGTATTTAGGACCTCTAATTTAGGTAGTTCTAGACTATCCAAAGGTGCTTAAAGGTGAAAAATCTAGGAGACAACCAAAATAATTAGGACTGGACCAAAGATGGAACAATTAAAGGCTCAAGTTTTACCTCCACATAACAAAGCAAACAAGTGCACGTCTTAAACACAGTTGCAGGTATTTAAAAAGAAGCCCTAGAACAAGTTATCTAGGTGAGTAGAGAATATGCAGTATTGAGTTAGGACTAAAGTGTCAAAGACCTATTCAGTTTGCCTACTGATTTAGACCTGTTGAATATGAGCAGTCACAAATAATAGAGCATAGTTTTACAGTTGTAGGATTATAATTACCCTATAGGCTTGCCTAGGCGTATAATAGTGATGTCCTATAAGCATGGTATCTATCATTGATTAGGAATGCAGTAAACAGTAAACAATTTCAAAGCGAGCAATTTTGGATCCTATAGGCATGCTTTCTAGTGATATTAATTAACACATCATTGAAGACGATTAAAGAGACGAATAGGTTAGTTAATCTGATTCAGAATTTACAGGCATGAGCTAAAGTTAAACTGATTTTAGATCCTATAGGCATGATTTCTACAATAAAAGCTGATTTCAAATCCTATAGGCATGACTTCCAATTATGTAAAGTAGAGCAAGCAGAATTTATTTGAACCAAAGCAAAATCCTATAGGCATGTTATCTAACAAAAACACATTTGATCCCTATAGGCATATTATCTAACAAAATACATTAGAACCCTATAGGCATGCAATCTAATAAAACATATTTGAACCAAATGAACCCTATAGGCATGTTATCTACCCAACTTTACCCACAGTATACAACTACCCTTCCTTTTCACTAGTAACCCCAATATTTGTTTACAATTAATTAGTACAGACCAATGATTGAATAAAAATTACATAAACAGAATAGAAATTAAGCTATAGGGAGCCTGAACCAGGCCCGAAGCAATTTCCTAGCCTTCAGTAGTCTCAAATACCCAAAGTTTCATAGCCAATTTCATGTCTAGGTGTGTTAGAGTTTCCTAAGGACTTCAAGGATCCCGTGCAGTGCTCACACCCAGACCTTTCTCAAATAAGGACTGATTTATATGTAGTGTGGAAGTGTCAGCCCTGATATGCCAGAATTCAAAGAGATTTCAAGGGTCTCTAAGCAGTACACATACTAGAAAGGCAGGACTTAGTAATCTAAGAGTAAGTGAGAGTGCATAATGGGTTGAGAGAGTTTGATAAACAGTATAAAGAAAGGTCTTAGGAGTGAAAAGAATTTCTGAAAACCAGTACTGATTTAGTGATAAAATAGTTTGAGAGAAAGTATGAAAAATAGTTTTGCAATCAAAACACAAGTCATAGAACAAACAACTTTAGAAAATACTTTGGCATACAGTTTCTACATAAGAAAAAAGGGGTTGGGAACACATAGAAGGCACCTTAATGGAGCACATAAACAACAGGATGCATAGAGTTCTCAAGGGGTTCTACAAAACTAATAGGTTAGATAGAATGAAGGTCATAAAGCAAATATCATAGCAGAAACATGTTGAGGACATATAAACAACACAACTAGAGTCACTCTAGGGAGATTAGCTAACTTAGCAGGAGTAAGGCATAACAGGCAAGAACTTAAATGAACATCCTAGGAAAGTATTAACGAGTGTAGGCATGCTAATTACACAAAAGCAAAGTTTAGGCATGCTAGATGGATAGTAGTCAGTCAAACATGCTAGTCACCGATATAAGACATGTTAAACAAGATAGCAAACAAGCAAGTAGAGCGAAAACATGTTAATCACGTATTTGAATAAGCCAGTATTTGGCATGCTAGGTAAGTAGTAAAAAGAAGCAGGAATGAACTCAGGATTGATGAACTAAGGCAGTAAATAAACACATAGGTTTGGATTCTATAATTTAATTAGAAGCATTCTAGTTAGAGAAAGAAAACACAAGATGTGAGATAGGTATTGTACAATTTCCAGCCTTGGCTTGCAGCCGGCTAGACTAACAAAGATCAGAAGTAGCAGAGAGAGCAGAGAACTTTTTAGAGTGTAAGTAGGGGCTGATAAACTAATGTTCGTGTCCAGAAGTGAGAATAGGTAAGGGCATATATAGTAATCAAGAGTTAAACAAAATAAAGTAAAGAATCAATTATGTAGCAATTAGGGAAATTTACAAAATCAGTCACACATATGAAATTAGTAATGTCTTCCCCTTAATAAAGGGATAATCAATCAATGATAAAGAGCAGGACAGATATTTAAGGAAAGAAATCAAGTAAGACTTAGGTACAGAGTAACACCGTTGATTCAAATAAGGCAAGAAAACTAATTAAGGTTGTGAATAAAGGAATAATTAAGAATCAACACATAATTTTTAACAGAGCCAATTGATGAATCAGAAATTCAAACAATATTGATTTAACGGAGGAAAATATAGGTTTTCCACAAATAGATAAAATGGGCTTAAAATATAATTTCATAAGCATACAGAAATTAGCCGAGAAATAGAATCAGAAACCCTAATAGAGATGAACTAGGGTAGAATCACAAGACATTGAGTTAGACTAAAGGGGAAAATCATGAAAGTCAAAGCACAGAACAAACAATGTAACTAGTAACATGGAGGGACTCAGAATCCAAACAAAATGTCGAAGAAAATTAGGGTTTCAACATAAACTAGTGAGGGTTGAAACAAACTTTATGAAATCAGTCAAAACACATGAAAATAGAAGATTAAATACTTAAAGTCAGTAACATTTTTGAAGAAAAAGGGTTTTCAGGAAACCCTAGTCTAAGAAAATAAAAAGCCACTCGTAAAACCAGAAGATTTTCATAAAAAACAAGTGAGGTAAGTTCGATTCATCTCAGATCTGGACAGATCTGGGAAGATCAAAGGATAAAAATTAGGGTTTTGAGAAGAACAACACCAGAGATGAAGAAGTAGGCTTAGGAATCCATCGATTTAAGGTGCAATTGGAAGATCTTACTCGAAATCAAAACAGAACAACCTAAAATAGGCAAGAGGGGGCTATAGGTGTAAGCGGATTGACCCTGGTCCCTCGAGGACCTTAGAGATGGTGATACCAGCATAAGAGAGGCCATTAGGTCTGATGGTGGTGAGAGACCACCATGAACAACATCAAATAAGTGACGATGAGGGTGAATTAGGGTTAGGTTCTGAGAGCATTCGTGAGAGGAGAGGAACAGATGACGGCGGGTAGGGGTGTTAGAATGATTAGGGTTTGGGGGGGTATAGGCTGGTTTATTTTAGGTAAGGGGGAATTTGGACCGTTGATCACAATGATCAACGGCCAGGATTTGCTTGGGTATTGGGTCGGGTAGGTGAGTATTGTGCCTGGGGTTTTTGGGCTGGTTTATAAGGGGTTAAAATTGGGCTAGTTAATTAGGCTTGGTCCAGGATAGAAAAGGGCTATTTGTTAAATACCTTTTTAATTGATAAAACAATTTTAAAAATAATTATAGGTCATAAAAAATGATTTTCATGCCTGGGAATATTTTTAAATAATTACTTAATATTTTAAAAATATAAAATGCTATTTTTCGTTAAACTAATATAATAATGCATGCATAGGCTATAATTGCATTCTAAAAATATAAATGTGGCTATTTGTGCAATAATTGAAACTTGCTACAAATGCAAATAATAAAATTACCACAAAATTTATTATAAAACTATTCGTGATGCAATTAGTGATTACTTTTTATAAAACAAATGCTGGGAGAAATTAGTTAGAATTTTTTAATAATGCAAAAATTGTATAAAAATTCTAATTAATGCCAAAGCATAGTTTTAAAAATATTACAGAAAAAATTGGGTATTAACAGTTGTCCCTCTTTACCTGGAAAGGATGAAAGCGTTTCTGGGTAAAGAAATGATGGTCAATTTTGACCAGATATGATGTTTTGAAAGACAGAGGCCAGGCTCTGGTCTTTGAGCTACCTACATATCCCTAGTTGTACAGAAATCAGGCCGCGTGTAGTTTTGGATTTATTGGCGGGATATACTGATGAAGTCATTACAAGAACGGACATGAGATTTTAGGATGCACGAGTGGTTATGGTGAATGGTCCAGGTTTGAGATAGCTGAAGGAAGTGGAGCGAGGTGGCTCCTGCTAGGATAGCGGTTGCTTACTGGTCACCTGTAGATGAAGAGATGCTACAGACGTGTATTTGTGCAAAAATTTAAACATGATGCAGATTCTCTTTTTACCATAAAAGTTGTCTTCGGACGGTTAAGGATGACGTCCTCGGACCATGATGTCCTTGGCCATGAATAGTTCATTAAGGGATTTGTAGGCTATGAAATGATGTTCTCGGTCCATGAAGATGGTTCCTCCGAACTATGACGCCTTCAAATAATGATATGGAAATTTGAGAGATCCTCAGGCCATGGCATGATGTCTTCCAGCTATGAGGATGATGCCTTTTAGACTATGACGCCTTTGGATAGATTGGTGATATTTCAGCCCATGAGATGCAATAATATGATGTTGACAAAACAGGGCCTAGTATTGTGAAATGAAGGGCAAAGCTTAGTCCTGATCGAAAAGTAAAGAGATAATACCGGAATAGAGCGATATTTGTGCAAAGAGGGAAAATGCTTAGTCCCATGCAAATGTGAAGGCAGGGATTAGCCTCATGCATATTGGAGGCAGGGATTAGCCTTATGCAAATATGGAGGCAAGGATTAGCCTCATGCAGATAGGGAGGCAGAGATTAGCCTCACGCAGATAGGGAGGCAAGGATTAGCTCATGCAGGTATGGAGGCAATGATTAGCCTCATGCAAATAAGGAGGTAGGGATTAGCCTCATGCAGATAGGGAGGCAGGGATTAGCCTCAGGCAAGTTTAGAGGTAGGGATTAGCCTCATGCAAATACGGATGCAAGGATTAGCCTTATGCAGATAGGAAGGAAATGATTAACCTCATGTAAATATGGAGGCAAGGATTAGCCTCATGCAGGTGCAGAGGCAAGGATTAGCCTCATGCAAGTATGGAGGCAGGGATTAGCCTTATGCAGGTGTAGGGGAAAAGATTAGCCTCATGCAAATATGGAGGCAGGGATTAGCCTCATGCAGATATGGAGGCAGGATTAGCCTCATGCAGATACAGAGGCAAGGATTAGCCTCATACAAATACAGAGGCAAGGATTAGCCTGATGTAGGTATGGAGGCAAGAATTAGCCTCATGCAGGTGCTGAGGCAAGGATTAGCCTCATACAAATATGGAGGCATTTATTAGCCTCATGCAGATATGAAGGCAAGGATTAGCCTCATGCAAATATGGAGGCAAGGATTAGCCTCATGCAAATATGGAGGCAGGGATTAGCCTCATGCAAATACGGAGGCAAGGATTAGCCTCATATAAGTATGGAGGCAAGGATTAGCCTCATGCAGATATGGATGCAAGGATTAGCCTCATACAGGTGCGGAGTCAAGGATTAGCCTCATGTAAATATGGAGGTAGGGATTAGCCTCATGCAGATATGGAGGCAAGGATTTGCCTCATACAAATAGGGAGGCAAGGATTAGCCTCATGCAAATATGGAGGCAGGTGTTAGCCTCATGTAGATACGGAGGCAAGGATTAGCCTCATGCAAGTATGGAGGTAAGAATTAGCCTCATGCAAATATAGAGGCAGGGATTAGCCTCATGCAAATACGGAGGCAAGGATTAGCCTCATGCAATATGGAGGCAGAGATTAGCCTCATGCAGATTTGGAGGCAAGGATTAGCCTCATGCAAATATGAAGGTAGGGATTAGCCTCATGCTGATGTGGAGGCAAGGATTAGCCTCACGTAGATACAGAGGCAAGGATTAGCCTCATGCAATTGTGGAGGCAAGGATTAGCCTCATGCAAGTATGGAGGCAAGGATTAGTCTCATGCAGATATGCAGGACAAGGTTTAGTCGAGTAGCAAATAAGGGTAGCATATTTCTTAGCTGGAGATATATTTGGTGTCTGATGGCCCAATTGATAATGAATTTACTTTGTGTATATATGTTTGCGAATGCTATCGCTACATCAAATGTGCCTGCGTTCAAAAAAAAATTGTCAGTTTTGTGAGGGGGAGGTTGGTTCGTGCCTATGTCCGCTGGCCTTGCTTTGTTTCGTTTTGGAGGCCTTATTTGAGTTTCCCTGGGTAACACCTGACTGTTATGAAAAATAGAGTTTTCGAAAATATGCAATTATTGATAAAAGTAGAGTTGTTTAGAAACATATTGAAATATCCAGTAATGTTTAGATGAACTAGTGACTATAACATATTTCAGAGACATTGCAGCTTTTTCATGTTAGAATTTTGAGGGTCCTCCTCAAAATTCTGCCCCTGTTTGGTAGATGATCCTTCGGCTGTTTGCGAGCAACGAATTTGTTAACCCTTCGTTACATAACAAACAATGTAACCAGTAACATGGAGGGACTCAGAATCCAAACAAAATGTCGAAGAAAATTAGGGTTTCAACATAAACTAGTGAGGGTTGAAACAAACTCTATGAAATCAGTCAAAACACATGAAAAGAGAAGATTAAATACTTAAAGTCAGTAACGTTTTTGAAGAAAAAGGGTTTTCAGGAAACCCTAGCTTAAGAAAATGGAAAGCCACTCATAAAACCAGAAGATTTTCATAAAAAACAAGTGAGGTAAGTTCGATTCATCTCAGATCTGGATAGATCTGAAAAGATCAAAGGATAAAAAATTAGGGTTTTGAGAAGAACAACATAGAGATGAAGAATTAGGTTTAGAAATCCATCGATTTATGGTGCAATAGGAAGATCTTACTCGAAATCAAAATGGAACAGCTTGAAACAGGAAAGAAGGGGCCATAGGTGTAAGCGGACTGACCCTGGTCACTCGAGGACCTTACAGATGGTGATACCAGCATAGGAGAGGCCATTAGAGGTCTGATGGTGGTGAGAGACCACCATGAGTGGCAACAAATTAATGACGACGAGGGTGAATTAGGGTTAGGTTTTGAGAGCATTCGTGATAGGAGAGGAACATATGATGGCGGGTAGGGGTGTTAGAATGATTAAGGTTTGGGGGTATAGGCTGGTTTATTTTAGGTAAGGGGGAATTTGGACCGTTGATCACAATGATCAACAGCTAGGATTTGCCCGGGTATTGGGTCGAGCAGGTGGGTATTGGGCCTGGGGTTTCTAGGCTGGTTTATAAGGGGTTAAAATTGGGCTAGTTAATTAGGCTAGGTTCAGGATAGAAAATGGCTATTTGTTAAATACCTCTTTAATTGATAAAATAATTTTTAAAAATAATTAATAGGTCATAAAAAATGATTTTCATGCCTGGAAATATTTTAAAATAATTACTTAATATTTTAAAAATTTAAAAGGCTATTTTTCGGTAAAATAATGTAATATTGCATGCATGGGCTATAATTACAAAGTAATTACAATTGCATTCTAAAAATACAAATGTGACTATTTGTGCAATAATTGAAACTTGGTACAAATGCAAATAATAAAATTAAGCCACAAAATTATTATAAAACTATTTGTGATGCAGTTAGTGATTGCTTTTTATAAAACAAATGCTGGGAGAAATTAGTTAGAATATTTTAAAAATGCAGAAATTGTATAAAAATACTAATTGATGCCAAATCATAGGTTTGAAAATATTATGGGAAAAATTGGGTATCAACACATGGTTACAGTGAAGAACAGGTACCTATTATCGTGCATTGATGACTTATTTGATTAGCTACAAGTTGCCAGAGTGTTCTCAAAGATTGAGTTGTGGTAAGGGTATCATCAACTGAAGATTTGGGATTCAAATATTCCGAAGACTGCCTTTAGGACTCAGTCTGGTTACTACGAGTTCTTTGTGATGTCATTTGGGTTTACCAATGCCCCAACAACATTTATGCACCTGGTGAACAATGTATTTTAGCCATATCTTGATTCATTCGTCATTGTGTTTATTAACGACAACTTTGTGTACTCCTGTAGTCGGGAGGATCATGCGCAACATATGATGATCATGCTCCAGACCATGAGAGAGAAGAAGTTGTATGCAAAATTCTCAAAATGTGAATTTTGACTTGATTCAGTGGCGTTTTTGGGTCATGTGGTGTCGAGTAAGGGGATCAAGGTAGATCCGAAGAAGATTGAAGCAGTTTAGAGTTGTCCCAAACCATATTTAGCTAATGAGATGTGAAGTTTCCTTGGTTTGTCCCATCACTGTTTCGTAGAGGGTTTCTCATTCATTGTTGCACCTATGACCAGATTGAACCAAAAGGGTGCTCCACTTAGATGGTTTAAGGAGTATGAGGTGAGCTTTCAAAAGCTCAAGACTGCTTTGACTACAGCCACAATGTTGGTGTTGCCTACGGGATCAGGGGCTTACATAGTGTATGGTCATGCATCATATGTTGGCCTTGGAACGTTGTTGATGCAAGACAGTAGGGTGATTGCCTACACATCTCGGTAGTTGAAAGTCCATGAGAAGAATTATTCGGTCCACGACTTGGAATTGGCAGCTATTATTCATGCATAGAATATTTGGTGGCATTATCTGTACGGTGTCCCATGTGAGGTGTATACCGAGCACCAGAGTCTCAAGCATCTGTTCAAGTAGAAGGATCTTAATTTGCAGAAGCGGAGATGGTAAGAGTTGCTTAAAGACTATGATATCACTATTCTATATCATCCTGGGAAGGCCAATGTGGTGACCGATGACTTGAGTCGAAAGGCGGAGAGTTTGGGCAGTTTGGCATATCTACTGGCAGTAGAGAGGCCACTAGCCATGGATGTTCAGGCTTTGGCTAATTAGTTTAGATTGGATATTTTGGAGCCTAGACGGGTTCTTGCACGCGTGGTTTCTCGGCCTTCTTTATATGATGAAATCAGAGAGCGCCAGTATGACGACCCCCATCTGCTTATCCTTAAGGACACAGTACAACACGCCGATGCTAAGGAGGTTTCTATCAGAGATGATGTAGTGTTGCAGATGCACGACCGTTTGTGTGTGCCCAATCTGGATGAGCTACATGAGTTGATACTTTAGTAGACCCATAGTTCAGGGTACTCCATTCATCCGAGTGCTGCTAAGATGTATCGGGATTTGAAACATCACTATTAGTGGAGAAGAATGAAGAAAGATATAGTGAAGTATGTGGCTCAGTGTCTAAGTTGTCAACAAGTGAAGTATGAGCATCAGAGGCCGGGCGGTTTGCTTCATAGACTTGAGATTCCCGAGTGAAAATGGGTTCGTGTTACCATGGACTTCATTGTTGGGATCCCGTGGACATTGAAGAAATTTGACGATGTATGGGTGATTATAGATAGGTTGAACAAGTTGGCTCATTTCATTCCGGTGGTGACAACCTATTTTTCAGAGCAGCTGGCTCAGATCTATATCCGCAAGATTGTCTGACTTCATGGCGTGCTAGTATCCATTATTGTATACGGTAAAATTGGAGGGTCCTATTTTCGGTCATACGATGCTTCGTAAGTAAGTTTCCAAAAGCTCGAGACTATGGTCGAGATTCACACCCGAGGGGCTACTGACGTCTAACCTCGGGGCAATGCAGATCGATAGTTATGGTGAAAGAGTGGGAAGTTCCCAAGGCATATGACTAAAAGCTGACCTAGTCTATTTGGCTAGTTCAAGCCCGTACCATGGCATTAATTAGCTATATCAACCGTGTATCTTGGTAATAAATGCATTTGTACTATGTTAGAATTCCCCCTCAGATATATAAAGGAGACCCTTGTCATTTTGTAAGGGATCTGATGCTCAATATTGAATATACAAGAACATTCTCTTTGCTCTCTAACATATTCTCTTGATCTCATTACTGACATTTATTGCTTATATTCATTGTGTTCTATTCATTGTTCTTCATTTATTGCTCATTATTCATCATAAAAGGCTTCCATCAAAGCTATCATAACTATTAATCCTCCATCGATTTCTCTCGACCAGGCATCCGATTCGACTTCGAGGCCCCGTATACGTAAGCTCGAGGCCCTGATCTCCAACCATTTAGTTTGATTATTACACTATCTACAAGCTGGTATCTCATTTTCTAATTTCTTACTTAGCATCTATTGCCTAACAACTAGCATAAAAATAGATCACATATTTTTAGAACCACAAAATCAAATCTAATTGTAATTACCATTTTCAAGGTAAACAGTTTGGCGCCCACCGTGGGGCTAAAAATAATAGTGATTATTTTCTTGCTGGTTTACTACATAATGCAAGTTACCTTTCACACTTTTTCTTGTCCAAGATCTTTGATTTCAGGTCAAAATATCTAACTTAGTAAATGCACGTGAAAACAACAATCTTGAGGACCGTGGAGAGAATGGTGTAGATGTTCCAGGTGTTGGTGTACCACCACGAAACCCTGAGAATGCACTAGAACCAATTCTCGTAGACATGGTCTCGTGCAACGCTCAACATGTCAAAATAAGCTCCCACACCAACAGAAGCATACACCAAGAAGATCAACAAGAAGCTCAAAAAACCCCAACTCAGGAATATCAAGGGGTTAGCCTTCACTTCATCTTCGAAATGTCATAAGCACAATAGCTGGCGATTGCTCAGTTGCAAAGCCACCAAAAGACTCCCAGCGCGGTAGCTCGGGAAATGGCTCCCCGAGCCGAGCAGGTACCTGAAAGATCAAGCAACAACAGGTCGGCAGCCGACCCCGCCATCATAAAGATGCTCGAGGACCTTACAAAGAGGATGGAGTCGGGCGAGAAGAAGATAGAAGCTAACGACAAGAAGGTAGAGGCCTACAATTCTAGGGTCGGTCAAATTCCGGGTGTACCCCGATTCTGAAAGGTGTAGATTCGAAAAAGTTTGTACAAAAGTCGTTCCCATAGGAAGCGGCCCCAAAACCCATTCCAAAGAAGTTCAGAATGCCCGACCTTCCGAAGTACAATGGAACCTCGGACCCCAATGAGCATATCACTCTTACACTTGTGTAGTAAAGGGAAACAACCTGAAGGACGACGAGATCGAGTCCATCCTACTGAAAAAGTTCGGAGAAACGCTTTCAAAAGGGGCAATGATGTGGTATCATACCTGGCCCCAAACTCGATAGATTCATTTGCCATGCTGGCAGATTCTTTCATAAAGGCACATGCTGGTGCCATAAAAGTAGCTACAAGGAAATCCGACGTCGTCAAAATCAAGCAAAGGGAGAATGAGATGTTGCGAGAGTTTGTATCTCACTATTAGATGGAACGAATGGAACTACCACCGATCTCCGACGACTAGGCGGTGCAAGCCTTCACTCAAGGTTTGAACGAGCGAAGATCGGTAGCTTCGAAGCAGCTGAAGCATAACTTAGTTGAATATCCTACCGTGACTTGGTCGGACGTCCACAACTGATACTAATCAAAGATAAGGGTCGAAGACGACCAACTAGGAGCCCCCTAGGGCTCGGTATATCCTAGCAGGCTTCCGAAAAAGGAGTCAAAGCCGAATAAAGAGAGATACCAACCATACACTGAAGATAGAAGAAACGCCCCAAGGTGCAACATACCCCGCAATGACTGGAGGATGGATCGAGGCCAGAATCCTTGGGGACTTGTTAGAAGAGCTGGATTCGATAGGCACACAGGGCCTACGGAGGCGCCCCGCTTGTCGGAATACAACTTTAGCGTCGATGTTTCAGACATCGTATTCGCCATCAGTAAAATAAGAGACACCAGGTGGCCAATGCCTATACAATCAGATCCTTTACAAAGAAACCATAACTTAGTGTGTGAATTTCACAACACGCACAGTCACAGGACCGAAGATCGCCAGCAACTCCGGGAAGAAGTAGCCCAATTAATCAGCAAGGGTCACCTCCGAGAATTCCTGAGCCAAAAATCAGTTCCCGGAAAGAGAGGTGACCAAGAAGAATGAAACAAATGAGCCACAACATGACAACCACATGATCTTAGAAGGCATCAATGCTCCATAAGAACCCATGATCAGAAGAACAAAAATATCCATCACTAGAGAAAAGCAAACTCAAGGTTACATACCCGAGAATTCTCTCACATTCAGCGACGAGGACATCGAGACCTTGTCCTAGCCTCACAAGGACGCACTGGTAATATTTTCTTGTAAATACATTTCAAATTAAACGTGTACTTGTGGATCCAGGTAGCTCGGCCAATATTATCAGGTCGAGGGTGGTAGAGCAGCTCGGACTGCTTGACCAAATCGTGCCTACCTCTCAAGTCTTTAACGGGTTCAACATGGAGAGCGGAATGATGAAAGGGGAAATCACCCTCCCAGTCAACGTGGCTGGCACAACCCAAAATGCTAAATTCCATGTCATCGAAGGAGGCATGAGGTACAACGCCTTGTTCGAGAGGCCATGGATACACTGCATGAGAGCAGTACCATCCACCCTCCATCAAATGATGAAATTCCCGACAAAGGATGGGGTAAAAACCGTCTACGGGGAACAACATAAGGCAAAAGAGATGTTCGAGGTGCACAATGTGGCACCAACACCGATACCTCCACCATCAAAGGAGCCGAAGGATAAGAAACCAGTAAGATAGCAATAGCAAGCTACATTCTTGGCTACGCCCGACTAAACAAAATGAAGGACCGTACCAAGTCCTCATAGCAAACGATTGAATCACATCGAGGTCCGAAGCACCGTTATTACTAAGGTATAGTCATCTTCCTTTTTCAGTTACATTTTATACTAACCTAAATGTAGGTATCCGATCGAAATGACCGAAGTGCTTTCCAAACTCGAAGGCTTTAGGTTCCAAAAGCATACGTTGCACTCTTTTCCTTCAACCGAGTTTTTTATCCCAAGAAGGGTTTTACCGGCAAGGTTTTTAACGAGGCAACATCTATGTTATACCTAATTAAGACTCGACAAGTATTCAAGGCTTCTTTTCAATCAACCTCGAATACTAGGGGGCATCCCCCCGGAAGGTCACCTAGTCAGAGAAGCCAAGATGCGCTAAATGGGGTCTCGATAGGAAAATGATGTACCGGGCCAAACGGTCGAATGAACCGTGTCTGTATAGAATAATCGAGCCCTTAATAGCAAAATTATGTATACTTGTACCAAGTAATCGAAGAATACTTTCCCCTCTATCAAAGCATTTCGTATCTCTAAGAAGCTCGGTTTTTTTGCAAAAATGGCTCCAGAGCCAAAAATGTCCTGAACACTCGGGGACTGGCATCAACAACTCGAAACTGTATGACCTCCGGGTTGGAGCTTCAAACTCGTAAGCCCTCAATGAGGCAACATCAAGTTCACAAAATGTCTCCAGAGTCAAAAACGTCCCGAACACTCGAATACTGGCATCAAAAACTCGAGGACGTATGACTTCCGGGTCAGAAGATTAGAACTCGTAAGCCCTCGATGAGGCAATACCAAGTTTACAAGGAATGGCTCCTGAGCCAAGAAACTTTCGATGACTCATAGACTGCCGCCAATTGCCACCCCAATCGACTTATCAAAAAACCCAAGGCCATAAGACCCCATGTGGGCAGCCTCAGTCTCGTAAGACCTATATAAGGAAACAACAATATCTATAAGACCTCAAGCAAGGCATGAACCACACTTGTACTAAGTGACCAAAACTGTAAGACCTCAAAGGCATGTAAAAATTTGTAAGACCTTACAAAAGGCATAATCCCGATCTTAAAGTTAAGGCTATATATCAAACTTGTAAGACCCCTAAAAAGGCATACCCTTAATATAGACGCCGAAACTACTTCACTCAGGAACTGAAAGGCTCCGGCCAAACATAATGACTATAGTCATGAGGATGTACCAGCTAAACTAACGCGACTCGGAGACGCCCGACCATCGCTATAAAATCACAGGCCTTCAAATACTTTGAAAGTACTTCGAAAAGAACCGGTTAAACAAGCTACCCTCGATACAGGCAAACGAGCTTCAACCATGTCAGCTCCAAACTATAGGCTTCAAGATACTCAGCCACCAAGCCAAAGCTCATGAGGTACTCGATCATCGCCATATAACGACTCACAATCGAAGTTTTTATCAAACCATCGAAAAGTCAGGCAAACACAATTTCAAAAGTCCTTAACGAAGGAAAAATAAAGCCTACTTAAGGTCGTACAAACCCAATGCATAAGAGCCACTACTGCCAGCCTATAAAAAAGGTCATACTGACCCAATGCGTAAGAGCCACTACCACCAGCCCATATAAAAGGTCGTACAGACCAAACGCGTAAGAGCCTAAGGGCCAGCTTTAAATTCAAAAACTTAAAGGTCAATGAGCTCGAGTCAAAACTCGACTCTGAGACTGAACCCGAAACAGTTAACTAAATATGCCTAAGAGCAAAAGCATAATAGCTCAAACGTCGGCTTATACTAAATGGTCATATCGACCGAGCGCGTAAGAGCCTACGGGCTAGCCCAATGAGCCCCAGGGCCTTTCTATGAATCTAAGGATTCCTTTTAACTCGAAGCCCAATTCGTCTGGCTAACGACTGACAAACATCAAGGCAAAGGGAAATGCACGAAAAATAAAATCACAAGGTTTCCTTTTATACATATATGTTAGAGAATACAAGCTTCATTTACAAAGTTCTTCGAAAGCACTGTACATAAAACAAGAAAGGAAAGGCCTAATCTATGTCCCCCTCGGGGACAATGGTCCATCGGCCTCTTTCTCGCCATCTTTGACATCGGACATAAGGAACTTAGCAAGTTCAGACTTCAACTCGCCTTATACCGCAAGTGTGCCAACTCATCTTCCCTTTCATCGCAAAGAAGCCTGAGGGATTTCTCCGTATCCACGGCTTCTCGCAACCTGGTCTCACGACGGAATTGAACTTGAGCTTGTTAAGAGCCTGTAAAAGAGAAACTCGATAACAGAGTAAGAATTACAAAACTATAAAATCAATAAGAATGGCCAAAACTCACCTCAGAGTAGAGCCGCTGAGCTTCCTCGAAAGTTGAGCGCACATATACTAGTCTGGCTCCATCTATCCCGGTAGAACTACCCCCGATTGGGATACGATCGCCCGATATATGCAGCCCTTGGCGTCAAACATCCCTCGAAGTGCCTTCAACGTGAGAAAAAATCAGCGGTAGAGAACCCTTGTTCCTCGAAGTACCTTCGACGATAAAAGAAGACGACAACGGAGGAGGGATCATTTTTCTAAAACCAGAAATCTCGGGCACTGGGGGTTCGGTTAATACACCTTCTTTGAGCCTCCAGGCTGAACTCGTCTTCTTATAATCATTGTCGCCCAACGAAGGCCCTTTCTGCTTATTATTATTATTATTATTGTCCCTCGGCCCTAAAGCTAACGATCTTTCTCCCTCTCCTAGAGGGCACGATCTCGCCTCGAAGAACTCCACAATGTCTACGATGACGGAGTTAGTATGCGTAAAAAGAAAGTGCCTTTCAAAAAAGGAGCAAATCACATAGCACGTACCATGGTGTTTTGCCTCCCATCTACCCTTAGACAAAGCTCGCCACTCACGCTCATTATAAGTTGAATGGGTTGCCAGCCTCCGAGCCCAGTCCATCAAATCGGGGACCTCACACGACATCCATGAAATTGCTGTAGAAAGGGAAAGAAAGGCGCATTTACGGAGCCCACCTCCGCCATAAGAAAAACTACGAAGGTATAAGTATACCAATTACGTGTAAAATTACATTCCTCGGGAAATGGCTGAAACTCCACAGGGATAATATCAACAGTCCGTACTCAGACGAATCAGCTCATCCATCCCTAATTCCCATCTTTTTTATCATCAACAACGAAAGGCGTGGTGGATCGGCATCGTAAGGTTAGCAAACGTCGATGGTGAAAAGGCCGGTACAACCTGATGAGATGGCTAAGAGTGAATTCAAGCCTTGCTTCATCTACAAAGAACCTCATCATCAATACTATCCTCCAAAATGACGGATGAACCTGTGCCAAGGTAACCTGGTACTTTTGACAGAAGTCAAGCACGACCCTATCAAGGGGTCCTAGCGTAAAGGGGTACATGTATACGTTCAGAAACCCCTCGGCATGATCCATGATACTCTCTTCCGGGGAAGGTACCCGTAGTATTACCTTTTCTCCCCATCCACAATCTTTCCTCACTAACTCAAGGTGCCCCTCTCTTATTAAAGAAAATAAACTTCGAGGCATACTCCCAATGACCCTGAACATTGGGAGGTTTTTCTGGCAGAAAGTCCCCCCTCGAAACAAAATGTCTAGAGGTTGGCTCACCTGACACCAATGGCGCACCACCAGCCAAGTAGGAACCAGAGGCGGAACTCCCTTCTCCTTGCCGAGCGGACCCTAGCGTAGCAGCCATGATTGTGGTAAAACTAGGGAATTAGAGTGGGAATTTGAGCAAGGGCTTCAAAGTTGAAATGGTGAAGGATCTATCGCAGGAAAAAAGAACCCTACAAAGGAGGATAATTACTTAGAATAGCGAAATACTCAAAAGAGGGAAGACAACCCTATATATGGAGAAAGCGGTGACTATCCGCTCGCCTCAAGGGCCAATTAGAAATGCTGACTAAGCTATTTTTTGCTTGGGGAAGATGTACCATCGGGATTGCCTTGGTTGTTTCATAACCATGTCATGCAATTAACACTGTCGTGCAACACTTTGGGGATCAAAGACCCCCACATCGTTACAAGTCTCGAGATGGTACCCAATCTCGAGGACCTTTGTCAAGAAGAAGATAGGCTCTAAAGAGCTATTAATATCATTACAAGCCTCGAGACGGTATCCGATCTCGAGGACCTCTGTCAAGAAGAAGATAGGCTCTAAGGAGCCATTAATATCATTACAAGCCTCGAGATGGTACCCGATCTCGAAGACCTCTGTCAAGAAGAAGATAGGCTCTAAAGAGCCATTGATATTATTACAAGCCTCGAGATGGTACCCGATCCCGAGGACCTCTGTCAAAAAGAAGATAAGCTCTAAAAACCTACTCATATGGGTTTAACCTCGAGGTGGTACCCTATCCCGAGGATTTATGCTATAGCAAACGGGCTATTTACCCGATCTTCCGGCCCTCCAGCTACCTAAGCCAGAGCCAAATTTCACTCAAAAACTACCAATAAAGCCTTAGGGCTATCTTTCACCTTTGGATCAAGTTAAACGTTCTCTCGGTTACTTTAACCTAGGGGTTATCCAAATCCGGGTGTACCCTCATATGTGGTCTATCTAAAATGCCTTAAGGCTATCTTCACTCTCAGCTCAAGACAAGTTTTTAGGTCGCCCGTGCTCAAACAAACTTTGGCCTGGGGACTATCTGCTGAGGCCTAAGGCTATTTTTAGTCACGGAAGCCCAAACGAATTATCCCCCCTCGAGGACTATCGACAGGGTCTGAAAGGCTAAGTTTCGTTCTGAAAGTTTGAAGCCCTACTCTCATTCAATTCGAAGTCGGGGGTCCCGACAGCCTAAGCTCATATCAATTTAATTCGGGCTCAGCCCGAGGAATGACAAAGGGCTCCATAGGATATCGTATTAACCAATCAAGGATCGGGGAAACACTTACACCTGGACCCGGTATTCAGACCAATCGGTAGAGTCATGCACTCAGATTCTTCATAAAATCAAGTAAAAGGAAATCCGGCATAAATCTGGTACAAAATTAAAGAAACACCTTTTCATTAATAAACCATGATTACAAAAGCCCACGGAGAGTCCTTACACATGATTACAAAGGGTCCTTACACAGAAACAAAGGAGCCAAAAAAAAAGAAAAAAATGTATATAACAGCTACAAGCCTAATCTGCTTTTGGGGGTACATCCTCGGGGCCAGTGTATTCGAGAACCGTTCCCTCGAGGCCTCCTCTCAATCTTTCAAATGGTATCTTCAAGATTAAAGAAGAAGCAGAAAACGATGAGGAAGAAGAAGAAGAAAACGATGAGAAAAAAGCAGTAAAAGATGAAGAAGTAGCTAGGTGAAAAATCTGGCGAGTATGGGTCTCGCCAGCACTACTATTGTGAATCCAATTCTTGAGACGTTGCATTGGTGTGGGATGCAACAGTTAGTAGATGGCACCACCTCGCTCCATAGAATGCAAAAGGAGCGAGACGCCACACCGGGTAATTAGGGGAGATGAGTAGAAGTTCCTAGTCCGCATATTCTTTAATGCAAAGATAATTTGAGATTTCTCTCTCATTACCTCGGGCCAACAACAACAACAACAAAAAATAAATACAATCCCGCTTAGTAGGGGAAAGCTCTAGGAAAAGGGCCATAGCGTAACTGATGAGAACACTACCATATGACCTTAAGGCCATGGGCCTCAAACATAAAAGATAACAGTGGATGAGGAAGAAGAGAAGAAAGGGGTAAAAGGCTGTTGAAGAACGTTTGAATGAAGTTTCGGTTCAAGAAGGCTTCCATTTATAGAAAGGGTTCAAGCGTAACCGATGGCGCAATCAATGACTTTAAAAAACATACTGACGGGCGCAATCAATGCATTTTGGTTACTAGACCGGTGGAGATATTATCACTTTGGAGAATATGAGTCGACAATACATTGAATGATTCTGGAAAGGTGAACCAACGTAACGCCTCAGTTATCACAAAGGCTTACATCATAAGTATGACTTCATCGCATGATGTTCGAGGAGATAAATATCAAAGTCGTTTCTTATCGTTTCACTCTAAGAAATGCGAGGACTATCTATATACGGTAAAATCGGAGGGTCCTATTTTAGGTCATACAACGTTTTGTAAGCACGTTTCCAAAATATTGAGACTATGGTTGAGATTCACACCCAAGGGGCTACCGACGTCCAACCTCGGGGCAATGCAGATCGATAGTTATGGTGAAAAAGTGGGAAGTTCCTAAGGCATATGACTAAAAGCTGACCTAGTCTATTTAGCTAGTTCAAGCCCGTACCGTGGCATTAATTAGCTGTACCAACCATGTATCTTGGTAATAAATGCATTTGTACTATGTTGGGATTCCCACTTAGATATATAAAGGGGATCCTTGTCATTTTGTAAGGGATCTGATGCTCAATATTGAATATACAAAAACATTCTTTTTGCTCTCTAACATATTCTCTTGATCTCATTACTTACATTTATTGCTTATATTCATTGTGTTCTATTCATTATTCTTCATTTATTGCTCATTATTGGTCATAAAAGGCTTCTATCAAAGCTATCATAACTGTTAATCCTCCATCGATTGCCCTCGACCGGGCGTCTGATTCGTCTTCGAGGCCCCATATACGCAAACTCAAGGCCCCGATCTCCAACCATTTGGTTTGATTATTACACTATCTACAGGCTGTTATCTCATTTTCTAATCTCTTACTTAGCATCTATTTCCTAACAACTAGAATAAAAATAGATCACATATTTTTAGAACCACACAATCAAATCTAATTATAATTACCATTTTCAAGGTAAACAATTATCTCTTACTCGAACACGTAGTTTACATTGCACTTTGGGAAAGCTGTGCAGTGTGAGTTAGGAAAACAGGTTGAGTTGAGTTCATATTTTCAACCCCAGACAAACGGGCAGTCCGAGCGCACTATTCAAATATTAGAGGATATGCTTCGTGCATGAGTTATGGATTTCGGGGGTGCTTGGGATCAGTTCTTGCCGCTTACAGATGGCTCCTTATGAGGCCCTAAATGGGAGATGATGTCATTCTCTAGTTGGTTGGTTTGATCCAGGAGAGTCTAGGTTCATTAGTGGTATTTGGTTCAAGATGCCTTGGAGAAAGTCAAGTCAATTTAGGATCGATTTTGTACAACAAGTCTAGACAGAAGAGTTATGTTGATCGGAAGGTTTGATATGGCATTTATAGTTGGAGAGCGGGTTTTTCTTTGAGTTTCACCCATGAAGGGTGTGATGAGGTTCGGGAAGAAGGGAAAGTTGAGCCATAGGTATATCGGTCCTTTTGAGATCTTTGAGAAAGTTGGTGAGGTGGCCTACAAGATTGCATTACCACCTAGCTTATCTGCAGCTTATCCAGTGTTCAATGTTGTATGCTCCGGAAGTATTATGGTGATGCGCCTCATGTGTTGGACTTCAGCTCAGTCCAATTAGACAAAGATTTAACTTGTATTGAGGAGCCAGTGGCTATCTTGGACAGATAGGACTGGAAGTTGAGCTCAATGAACATTTCTTTAGTGAAGTTTCAATGGAGGGTCATCCGGTCGAGAAGGCGGCCTGGGAGACCGAGCATGACATTGTCACAATCCAAAATCCCGCCTTAGGCGTCGTGATGGCAACTAGTCTCTAAAACTTGGTAAGACGATTACTAAAAATGATTAAGCCAGTTTTAACAATGATAATTTGAAACAATGTCTTATATGAATACTGAAACCAAAACAAAATACGTCTACGCGACAATAATCATAACAACCTCCTCAGATTTGGTAATACAGAGTCACAAACTCTAGCTGAATACGTGGAAAGATGTCAAGGATGGAAATACAATATTGTTCAAATAAAAATTTGATAATCCAATGAAAGGAAAGGACTCCAAGGGAATGCGACAACCAAGAAGCTCTACCTTAAATCCTCGCGATCAATAAGCTAACTCTGCCCGAGTCTGATATCTCCAATACCTGGCTCTCCACAAAAATAAGCAGAAATATAGTATGGGTACACCACAATCAGTACCTAATAAGTATCAAGACTAACCTCCGTAGAGTAGTCACGAGGTACAAGTCAAGACACCTACTAGTCAAAATAACATGTGCAGTATAGAAGTATAAAGCTAATAATGAAAGCATGAACCAGTCAATGGCAACGAGAATCAACATGTGACACAAACAGTAAAGCAATAAGAACACCGTAAAAGTACTGTTGATACCAAATAAGGAACACAAATGACAACTAATTAATTAAGTCGTTCTAACATAAGTTGTTGCACCCTATTTTGCACTAGTCAAGATAGGATTCACCTTGTGGTTTCTTTATTGTTGATGAAAGAGAGTCGTCACCTTGTTCATCTAAGGAGAAGATGTTAGGCACCCCTTAAAATCTACCTAAGGTAGATCCATAACACTTAGACTAATTTTAAGGGAACAATTATTTGTACTATGCTTAATTACTATTAAAAGCACGGCCTACTAAAAAGCTCCAAGAACTGGTGCTGGTGTCACTGGCTAGCAATCACCTTTCTCGGCAGTACTGAATCTAAAGTGCAGAGTGTAGTATGAGTACAACTGACCACATGTACTCAATAAGTAACAAGCCTAACCTCAGACTAAAAGCAGTGATGAGCTCCGAAAGGTCCAATACTCATTTTCAATAATCAATTATTACAATAACGGAATAAGAATAGTATGGAAAAATAGCTTAAGCCATATGAAATTCAACCTTTTCACAAATAGAAGGAAGATAGGCATTCTTTTCAATAATAGTAGTTAAGGCATAAATTCTTTCACAGAAGTCATCTAAACATGGCTTAATCAATTTATTAGTGATCCCAAGTCCAACACATTAAATAAGGACATCAAGTACCAATAAACACGAGGGAGAATCACAACCTGGTACCTGCAAGATAATTAAACACGCAAATATTAACAACATTGCAGTTAAATCATCAAGTATATTGAACCTCAACATATGTATAGTGCCTGGCACAGTTTTCCTTCAGCCATGACACACAACAACAACAATACTCAGCATAGTACGGGTGCGAGACACAAGTCCCTCACCCAAGCACATATATGACCCTATGCATGCACCCACGGTTAATACTGACTCCGGAGGGGTGGGTCCTTGCCCAAGCGCTAGTTGGATCTAAGTCAACAATAAATATCACTTAGCCCAATATGGGGCCTAGTGCACGGGTCACCTCATAATCAATACCATTTAGCTCAATATGGGTCCTGGTGTATGCATCACCTCATAATCAATACCACTCAGCCCAACATGGGTCCTGGCATATGTATCAACTCGGTATTAGTGCCAAATCAGCTATATGGCCCAAGATCAGTCATCACCCCCTCAAATTTCAAATGTTCACACCTTATAGTCCTAAGTTCAAACCGTGTAACACATATAAGGGCATAAACAACATGTAATATAACATATAAAGAATGCACAGAGATAGAGATACAATATGTGGATGTTGCTTCATGATTGAGAATATGACCATAATTAAGGTAGATAGATCAGTATAGAAAGAATAGCCATATCATGTCTTAAACAGATAAGCACATAGTTTAGACATAATTTGTGGCATAAATAATAGCTTATGTAGTCATACAAGTAGAGATAACATGGAAATAATAGAGCGTAATAGCAAAATAAGGAATATAATAGCCTATGGTCTACCAAGATCATGAATAAACATGGTGTACACACATACACCCATCACCTAGCATGTGCGTCACCCCCAACATATCTCAAATATCATAGGCAATGGGGAAAATTACCCTCAAACCAAGTTTAGAAAAGTTACTTACCTCAAAACACGTGAATGAATACTACAAAAAGACCATCCCACGCGAATCAACCTCTAAACAGCTCGAATCTAGTAAAAGATAACCCAATAACATTAAACACTGGTATAGAAATCGATTCCAAAGAATAAAGCTCCAATATTTATCAAGTTGAAAAAATTCAACTCGGGTCCGCTTTCCGAAATGCAATAGTAGTCACAAATCCGGATTGTCCATTCGAATACAAGTCTAAATATACAAGTTTCATCCAAATCTGACTTCGAATCGTAGCCTAAATGTCCATTTTTCACTCTTCAAAATCATAGTCAAAATCTTCAAATTTCTCTTTTAGATTTCACCAATCAAAAGTCAAAATCAATGATAGAATCATGAATAAAAATCAAATCTAAGTCAAGAACACTTACCCAATCCAAGTGGGTGAAAATCGCCCCAATTTGAGCTCCTAATCCCAAAATAATAAAAAAAGCTAAACCCTTGAAATTAATACACTGCACAGCAAATCTTGCTTCTGCGACTGTAGCTCGCAACTGCAAGCCCGCTTCTGCGACATAAGTCTCGCTTCTGTGAGATTCACTAAAGAGCCGACCTTTCGCTTTTGTGTCCACAGTTTCTCTTATATGCATCCTCTTCTTCAGATATATCAACACATGTGCGCCCAACTCACCAGCAAACACTACTGCCTTCCTCCATCCTTCACATTTGCGAACCCCTATCCGCATCTGCGAACTCGTAACTAAGGACCAATCCTTGTAGGTGCAAAAACACCAGACATGGCCTACCCACTAGTTCCAAAACAATTCGGAATCCATTCGAAACACACCCGAGGTCCCTGAGACCCTTTTCAATCACACCAACCAATCTCAAAATATAACACGGACTACTCGAGGTCCCAAATCACACATAGTTATATCAAAATTAAAAATCGCACCATAATTCAAGCTTAATGAACTAACCAAATTTCAAAATTTCAAAACTCATACTGAACCACGTCTAACCAACTCGAAATAACCCCAAATTTTGTGCTCAAGTCCCAATTGACATAACAAACCTGCTCTAAATCCCGGAACACACAATCCGACCCCAATAACCTATTGAAACCATCGAATCACAAATATGAGGTAATTTACACAAAAGTCAATCCTCGATCGACTCTTATATCTTAAGCTTCCGACCATTGAATAAAGTATTCCAAATTAGTTTAAAACTTTCCCGAAATCAAAACAGCCATCACCGCAGGTCACATAATATTAAATACACATACGAAAAGCATCAAATAGGAGAACGAGGCTAAAATATATAAAACGGCCAGTAGGGTCATTACATTCTCCCACTCTTAAGCAAATATTCGTCCTCAAATGCGTTTAGAATCATACCTGTGCTATCAATAAGATGAGGGTATCTGCTCCGCATATCATGCTTGGTCTCCAAAGTTTCCTCCTCAAGTAGTTGACCTTTCTACTGAACCTTTACTGATGGAATATTATTCGACCTTAGCTGTCAAACCTGTCTATCCAAAATGGCAAGTGGCACCTCATCATAAGTCAAATCCATGTCCAACTACACTGAGCTAAAATATAACACATGTTACGGATCCTCTTACTACTTCTGAAGCATGAAAACATGAAAGATCAGATGAACTTCTGAGAAACTGGTGGCAAAGAAAGTCTGGAGGCAACCTCACTAACTCTCTCCAACATCTCAAAAGGACCGATATACCGAGAGCTCAGCTTTCCCTTCTTCCCAAATTTCATCACGTCCTTCTAGGAGAAACTCTGAGTAGAACCTGTTACCTTCCATGAAAGTTACATCCTGAACCTTCCAATCAGCATAACTCTTCTTCTTGGATTATGCTTTACGAGGCGCTCCTGAATCAACTTCACTTTCTCCAAGTCATCAAGAACCAAACTTGTGACCAATAGCCTAGCGTCGTCAAACTCAAACCAACCAATTAGAGAACCAAATCGTCTCCCATATAATTTCTCATACAGAGACACTTGGATGCTCTACTGGTAGCTATTGTTATAGGCAAACTCCATAAAAGGTAGAATCTGATCCCACTGACCTCCAAAATAGATAGTGTATGCCCTCGGCATATCCTCCAAGATTTGTGGCCTTCGCGTTCGCCAAGTATGAACCGTGTTTGCCTAGAGGGGATTCAGCGGTAGAGTAGAATTGTGCATCGTGAAGTGCTGTTGAGCAGTGTATTTTAATTGCCAATTTAAGGATTTTACCTATTATTTCATGCTTTGAGCCTTACATTTCGAGAAGAGGAAATTTTGAAGAGAAATTTCCCTACTACCTTGGATGTAAGTGCTTTTCACTTAGATTTGGTTTTATATATTAATTATCCATGGATTTCTACACCAATAAATTGAAATTTTGAAATTTGGGATTTTTGTCGACATTTTAAGGCAGTATATTTTGAGAATTTGAGTACCGATTTGGACTAGGTATTTAAAACTAATTACATATTGGACTTGATAGGTTATGGGTCAACAGATATTGGTATTGGATTTGGATTTTGGGAACGTAAGCCCGGGTTGACTTTTTGGAATTTCATCAAAGATCGAAGCTTTATGTATTGGGATCGCTTCTTATGGTATTTTTGACTTTCTTGGATGATGTTTGGCTTGGATTTGGACGATTGGAGGCCTAGATAGAGGTATTTGACGCAATTCGTGGTTGAAGACTAGCCCAAATAAGGTAAGTATCTTGCCTAGGCTTGATACTGCTATATGTTGGGGTGACGTATATGCGAGGTCACGAGAACATATGCATGCACCATGGATATATATGACTAAAGTAGATATTAGGCTATTATATGCCTTATTTTGCAATCATGCTTCTTCGGTATCGCATTTTCTCTGTTTGTATGACTATGCGAGCTATCATTCATGCTATAAATCATGTCTAGGCTATTTGCATATTTGTTGAGGCATGATAGGGATATTTTTTCTATGTTGAGCTATTTGTCTTAGTGTAGTTATACTTTTCAATCATGATATTATATTTTCTTGTTATATCTCTGTCTCTGTGCACTTTGTATATGTTATCTCACATGTTTTTGTTGTCCTTGTGCGTGACACAAGTTTAAGCTGAATTATGGCACGTTGGATATATTTTCTATGGTATATAGAATTATATTTCTGTGAGATGTTGGCATATGGAGACTTGAGCAGATTGTTGACTAGTCTTTTGGCCATAGAGCTGTGTTGAGTAAGGTGACGTGTGCGCTCTGCCCCATATTGGGCTGAGTGATATTGATAGTGAGGTGACGCATGCGTCAGGTCCTATATTAGGCTAAGTGATAATGATCGCTGACTTAGATTTGATCAGTGCTTGTGCTAGGATCCATCCTTCCAGAGTCAGTAATAACCTGTGGGTGGCACACGAGATGTGCTTAGTTAGGGACTTATATTAGGCACTCGTCCAGTGCTAAGTGTATGTGATGATCCATGGAAATTTCTCCAAGCAGTGTGAGAGTGTTGAGAGTATGATTCAGGGGCATTATGGCAGGCACCGTGAGAGTGCTGAGAGTGTGACTGAAGAGTACTTGTGCCAGGCACTATGAATGTACTGAGATTTGTTTATAGTTGATGATTTATCTATAAAATTATTTATTTGGCATGTATAATTGTCATGTAGGGATAGAGTTGTATTTTTCTCATGCTATTTGGTATTTGATATCTATTTGATGCTTAGGCCTTTAAAGCATGGTTTACATTGATAAATCTCTATTTGAGTGATTTCTGTAGAAAAAGCTGATGCCTTGACTGATATTCCTGAAAAGCATGCTTATATTTATTCTTATTATGTTAGAGTTAAACTTGTTATTATTGGAGTTGCTTTTCCCCTATATGTTATTATTCTGAAATTATTGTTGTTGTTGGTTGTAGAAAGTGAACATCAGACCTTGTCAAGTTTGTCACTATTTTCGCCCAAGGTTAGGCTTGATACTTATTGAATACATGGGGTCGGTTGTACTCATACTACACTCTGCACTTCATGTGTAGATCCACTATTGTTGGTCATGGTAGTTGCCCGTGAGACGGATCCGGACTAGTTGGAGATTTCAAGGTAGTAATGTTATTCCATTCGCACGTCATGAAGTCCCTCTCCTTATTTTCATGTTATTGATGTTTAGTCTTTTGGGCAATATTGTATTTGACTCAGACCTTGTATTTACGCATTCTATAGAGCTCATGTACTCGCTAACACCAGATTTTAGGGTGGTTCTCAGTTGTATTGTTATTTTAACTTTATTTATTTATTCTATTATGGTATTTGAGACTATTTATTATTATTGTTGAAGTTATTTTCGCATATGTGTTGTTGGCTTGCTTAGCAAGTGGTGTTAGGTACCATCACGACTTCGGTAAGATTTTGGGTAGTGACACAAAAGCACTTCCTAGAAATGCTACTAAACAACATCTAGTGGAGTGAGGCTTGTTGCACCCTATTTTGCACGGGTCAAAATAAAATACAACTAGTGGTTCTTCTGAAGTTGATAAAAGGAGGTGCCATATAATATTTAAGGTATACTAGAATACCTAAAAGTCTGTGAAAATTATTTATCCTAATGGTCTGTTAACTGGTGAGATTTGTGTAAGGTTTCTAGTTATTCTAGGGGGGGGGGGTGTTCGACATGCCTTAAAATCTACCTGAGGTAGATCCTTACACTTAGGCTAGGTTCGGGGAAAGAAGTGTCTATATTCCAGTTGATTATTGGTTGAAATTGCTATGTGAGAATTTAAAAATATTTTACGTCTTGTTTGAAAACTCTATTTTAAATGTTGTGTATTTCCATTTAAAAGGGTGATATTTATTTGTGAGACTTCATAACTTGTGGAACAAAAGATTACTTAAAATATGCTTTTGGTTGAAACGAATATATCTTATTTGTTTCATAAAAACTGCATCTAGTAGAAGGCCTTCGTATTTTCAAACTCTTTTGTTATTCCTTACAAACTCGGTTATACATGACTGCTTTTATTTCTTTGAAACGGTTTTGTGTTATACGTGATCCATTTGAAGATTTTCTAAGGGAATTTTTTTCATTTTTTTCGAATATGTCAAAAGCTAAAAATTACTGAAATTTGTTAGTGGTGAACATAAGAAGAAGCTGTTGTTCATTAAATTTGTTAGTCTAAAATTGGTAACGCTCAAAACATTAAAGTAACTAAGCAGGTGAACCTTATAATCTGACTTAACCTTTTACCTTTAAGTCTTTGCTTGCCTAATTTCTCCTAAACATTCAACATGTCAAAGTATCCAATAATAAGATTAGTTTTCCAAAGATACATACACAGAAGCAACAAAAAACAAAAGCAATCATTTTTTATAAAGAGAGGGGAGGAGAGTTGGACTTTTGGTGTTGGTCAAGAAGCCGATCAATTACATGAGGACCTTAAGGAGAAAAAGGCCAAGTGTGTTGAATTGCATAATATCGTAACTGTCGCAGCCTAGCGTGAGTCTGCTTTTATGGAGAAGGTTAATAACTTGAAAGCTAGCTTACGCTCCAAAACTGAAGAGGCTAATGATGTCGAGGAGAAGAGAGCCAAGATGGAAGAAAGGTTCAACAAGGTTATGGAGCAGAACCAACTTCACGCGAGAATAAATATTGACCTAGATTCTAGGATCAGCGTTGTGCGAGCTGAAAATGATAAGCTTCAATCCAAAATCGAGAAATTCCGAGTTAAACTCCAAGATCAATAAGACTCTTTCCTCCTCGAGAAAACTTATGCAATTTATCACATGAGGCAGAAGACTTTGTAGGAGGCCAAAGAACTCATTGCAAACGTAGATGATTATATTGCTAAGGCTCGTGGATTGGAGACAACTGCTCTCGAGAACATGGTTGCTCGGCCTATCGCTTCAAGCTCTTAGAACACCAACTCCGAGTATTCGGGAACCAAAGAGGAATTTGAAGAAGAACAAGAAAATGATAAGGATGAAGGCCTAAGAACGGATGTGGACCAACCTTCATCTACAAAAGAAGTAGAAAATACTTCTTTTCCTTCGGATTCTGTAAACAAAAATAATTGATGCATATATTTTTCTTTTCCTTTGTAACTATGCCAAACTAAATAAATATGTTTTGGCAGTTTAAGTAATGAAAGAAATCTTTTGATTAGTTTTTATGCAAAAATATTCTTCTTTATTTAACTGCTAAAGCTCGAATTTTGTTTACATCCGATAACTTTAATCCGGGCATTCATACTTCCAGAATCTACCCTTTGACTATGAGGGTTTCATAAGAGAGGCCCTTATGTTTACAGTGATCTTGAAGAGGACGTCTCATGTTCATTCTGACACAAGCATGTGAAGTTTAATTAACTTTCAAATAGAAAATAATTTAACAGATGATTTGAACAAGAAATAAGATAAAAACAAAAGGACTTTGATTTATTCCTTCAATCTTTAAAAGTACATTTACATAAACATTCATTTGCTTAAGTAAATAAAGCTGCCAATATATGTGGCTAACTTGTACTACTAGTTTCTATAGAGATGATCATGCAGTCCCCAGTCCTGATAAGATATAGCCTCCGGTTCTAACAATCCATGGTCTTCGTGACACTTCGGATGTTAAGTATGAGAATTTGAACACTGGAGATCTTGCTATCGCTGATGACCCTTTCTTCATAGTATGCTTTACATTTTTCCCTCATTGAAAGAAAAAACCCAATTTGGATAACAACTGGTTGAAGGAAAAAATAGTATAGCACATACTTTTAGTATCAGCAAGGATCTTCAAAAGTAACCTTTTTGACGCGAGTCACATTCCAATTTCTTGGTAATTTAACTCCATCTTGGTTTTCCAATTTATATGAACCTTTCCAATCATGTTCCAATTGATTGGTCTCAGCTTCCCAGCATTAACATCCGACTACTTCAAGTTACTTTTCTCAAAACCAAATCTCCTACTTTAAAATATTGAAGATTTGCTCTACGGTTGTAATATCTTTCCGTTCTTTACTATTGTGCCACCACCTCACATACGCTAAATTTCGGTGTTCTTCGAGCATATCCAACTTAATCAATATTTCTTCATTATTCTCATTCTCATTTTCTCGGGAATACCTTATGGTCCGTTCCCCAATCTCCATCGTTATGAAAGCTTCCGCACCATACACAAATGAAAATGGTGTTCCCCCGTGCTTGATTTCATTGTCATTCGGTATGCCCATAGTACTCCCGGTAACTCTTCCAGCCAATTACCTTTAACATCTTCTAACTTCTTTTTGATATTTTGAATCATTACCTTGTTAGTTGACTCTGCTTGTTCGTTAACACTTGGATGGTATGGAGAAGATGTAATCCGTTTAATCTTTAATCCTTCCAAAACTTTGTGACTTTGGAACTTATAAGATGCGGCCCATTGTCACATGCAATTTCTTTTGGTACTCTAAACCGAAAGATGATGTGATCCCATATGAAATCAATTACTTCTCACTCTCTGATCTTTTTGTAAGAACCTACTTCAGCCCATTTAGTAAAATAGTTAGTTAGAACCAAAAGAAATTTTACCTGCCCGACCCCTTATGGCATGGGACCAACTATGTTCATCCCCCATTTCATGAATGGCCATAGTGACACCACAAAATACAAAAAATCTATCGGTTTATGCACTAACTGTGTATGACACTGACACTTATTACATTTTTTTACAAATGCCTTCGATCCTTATTCCATTTGGGACCAATAACAGCCAACCCTTATTAATTTGAGAACCAAAGAATCTAAACCTAATGATTTCCACATACTCCTTTGTTATCTTTTCTCATCACATAATCAGTATTCGATGTCCCTAAATACTGAGACAATAGTCCATGAAAAGACCTCCTGTATAATTGACCATCAAAGAGGCAATACCGAGCAACTTTGGTCCGAAGCATCCGAGATGCTTTTGGATATTCAGGCAAATTTCCCATGTCTTAAATATTCTATAAACTAATTTATCTAATCCCAAATTTGGTTGATTGAGTTAACTTCATAATATCCCTCCACGTCTAATATCGAATGCAGCAATTGAACTACCATACCGAGATTAGATCCCTTCATTTCCGTGGACGACCCCAAATTGGCAAATATGTCCACCTCTATGTTTTCTTCTCTTGGAATATGGATGATCGACCATTCCTTGAACCGGGAAAGCAGTACTTGAACCTTATTCAAGTGTTGTTGCATGCACTATTCCTTGGTGTCGAAAAATACCATATACCTGGTTTCCTACCAACTGAGAATCGCTCTTTATTTTAATTATCTTGGAGCCTAGTCCCTGAGCTAACTCAAGTCCTGCAACCAAAACCTCGCACTTGGACTTATTGTAAGTTAATGGTACAGTTCTAATAGCCTATCTCAAGATTTCTCCCGAAGGAGTGATTAACATTATCCCAAGATCGGACCTTTTTACATTCGAAGCTCCATCTGTAAACAAGTTCCAAACACCTGATACAATTTCTGGCACCAGTACTGTTTTTTTAGTAGTTAAAGGTATCAGTCCGTGACTAAAGTCATCCACGAAATTGGCCAAAACTTATGACTCGGTATATGTCTGAGGTTTATATTCTATATCGAATTCACTAATTTCTACTGCTCATTTAGCCGAACGACCTAACAATTTAGGTTTATGAAGGACGTTCCCCAAGGAAAAAGTCATCACAACGGCTATTGGGTGGAACTAAAAATAAGGCCTAAGCTTTCGAGAGAAGACTATGAGAGCTAAGGATAACTTTTCGAGGTGTGGATAACGTGTCTCCGCTCCCGATAAAATTTTACTAACATAGTAAATGAGAAATTGAGTACCTTCCTCTTCCCGGCTCAGAACTACACTTACTGCAACCTCTGATACTGCTAGATAAATTAACAGTTGATCACCTTCCCTTGGTTTTGACAACAATAGAGGACAAGATAGGTACCTTTTTATATATTTCAATGCTTGCTAACATTCAAGATTCCACACGAAAACATTCTTCTTTTTCAAGAGTGAATAGAAATGATGACATTTCTTTGAGGATCTTGATATAAATCTCCTTCACACTTGTCAATTGATCTGGGATATCCTCGATAGCTTTGATCTTATCAAGGATTACTTCAATTCCTCTTTAAGAGACCAAAAACCCCAGGAACTTTCCGGAACCAACTCTCAAAGAAAATTTTTCAGGAGTGAGGTCCATGTTGTACTTCTCATAATATCCAAAATCTCTTGTAGATGAGCCAAATGATCTCCTGCATTAAGAGGTTTGACTAACATATAATCAATATATACCTCTATTATTTTACCAATTTGTTGTTCAAACATTTTATTAACAAGCCTTATGTAAGTGGCTCCTGTATTCTTATGCCCGAAAGGCATCATATTATAGCAGTATGTGCCACATTTTGGGATAAACGAGTTTTTTTCTTAATTTTTTAAGTGAATTCTAATTTGATTATACCCAGAATACTGATGGTAGGCTATAATATTGTATTTTAGTCACTTATCACACTCTAGTTTACTTCATTTTAATTGAGTTTGAGTTTTAATCGCTAGTATTTTGCACTAATTGTGTGTTCTATGTCTTGCAGGAGTGATTCCGAGTGATGTAGAAGATGTTATGGAGATAATTCGAGTTATTTAGAGCTTTGAAGTCTGAGTAAAAGCCCAATACTTATGGATACGATATTATATTATACTATATTCGACTAACGAGCATATTTAAGTGTGTGTTTCAAGCTCGTCAATTTGGCGTCATTGCTGGGGAATGACAATCAATAATGTTTGAAATAGTTTGTAGTGATAATTCAGGAATTTTTCTTTTTATTTATTTTTCTCTTTTTACGTTTGGTGTTTTTTGACTGTGCGCAGGCTATATGTTAGATTGGTGTATGACTCGATCTTCTAGGAAGGAAGTGCAACCATACGAACCAGACATCGAGAAACAATTGTGATAGTTGAGGAAGGAAAGAAATCTCCCTGAGAATTTAGAGAAGGTTGGGCAATCCTCAACCAAAGAAAATATGGCTGGAGATGATGATAATGTAAGATTTGGCTACGAGAGAGGCAGCCCAACTAAGAGAAAAAGCTGCACGTGATGTTGAGAAAGCAGCTATTAGAGATGCAGAAATTTCATATGAAAAAGAGAGGGCTCAAAGAATGGCACATAATCAGCCTTTGGGTACAGACCAGTTCGGAAACATAGCTACCGGCCAAGGGAGACCACTTGACGATTATGCTAGATCGGTGTACAACCAAGGTTTATCAAGTGTGAGACCTCTTCCAGTTGCAACCAACAATTTTGAGTTGAAGCAAGGGTTGCTTAAAACTCTTCAAAACTGTTGTGTCTTTAGAGGAAAGCCAAGCGAAGATCCAAACAATCATCTTATGGACTTTGAGGAGATTATGAACACCTTTCAATATAATGGTGTGTCACAAGATGTAGTTTTTTAAGGGCATTCCCGTTCACACTCAAAGATAATGCCAAGCACTGGCCTCGAAGCTTGCCCCAGGGATCAATTAGAACATGGGAAGAGATGACCAGAAAATTTCTTGCTAAATATTTCTCCTTAGCTAAGACGTGCAAGTTTAGAACAGAAATCCATAACTTCTACTAGAACGAGACTAAAACTGTGTTTGAAGCTTGGGAAAGGTTTAAGGAGATAGTGCGAAAGTGTCAACATAGCAGGATTGAACTCTGGATGCAACTCCGGGACTTTTGGGATGGTTTGACACTAGCCTCATGCAGAACATTGAGTGTCATGACCCAAAACTGACCCGGTCGTGATGGCGCCTATTGTGAAACTAGACCAGCCGACATAACTCTTGAATCAACCATTTTCCAATAAAAGTTGTTTTTATACCATTTATAAACCAATAATCTTATAATGAAAATTTAAAAGAAAAGTGCGAAAAAATTACACAAGCCCGACATCGGGGTATCACTAGTCAGGAGCATCTACCAAGGTCTGAATACAACAAGAGTCTAAAAAAATGTACTAAAAACAGTAATGAAAATGAGAGGAAGGAAAGCAGTGCTGTGATCGTCGTGCAGCCACCTTGCTAACTCCGACGACTCCGCCTCTGAGCAATCAACACTCGCTACCGGGTTCCGAAATACCTGAATATGCACACGAGGTGCAATGTGAGTACTCAAACCCAGTAAGTAATAAGAGTAAATAAAGACTGAGCAGTAGGAAATGATGAATCCACATTTATGATAAACTCAATAAGAACAACAAGATTTCAAATCAGAATACGAGTCAATCGTCTCATTTAAAATTTAGCTTTTGGTAAAAATCATTTAAAAATGCTTTCCAACAGTTTCAATAGGGGTTCAATACCATATATAATTGAAAGCACGTAATTTTTGACCCGCACAACTTTTAAAAGTAGTATTTTTAAAAATATTTACTTATTTTTATTTTAATAGGATTTAGCTTATTTTTCACTTTTAGTCTAATAGTAGAACATAAAATTTGAAAATACAAAAATATTTTTTAATTTTTTATCTTTGTATTTAAGTTAAGGCCATTAGTCTTTTGTAGTAATATTAATCTAAGTTTGCTATCATTCTAATTAACTTTTCTCTGCTTTCATTTTAATATATAATTTTTGAAAAATGATGGTTTCATATCAATATAAATTTTATGTTAGTTAAAGTCAATTACTAGTATTCTAGTAGTAATTTGCTATTGATTTTTAATCTTTGAGACCAATTTGAAAGCCCAACAAGGCCTAGCCCATTACCCCTTCTTCTTTAACCCTTCCAAAACCCCTTCTTCAAAAACCGAGGTATGGAAAAAACCCTAGTCTCTCCTTCTTCTTTAACATACACAAGAACAAACCTAACACCCTAAGAACCAGCCACACACACAGTCATAGCCCCACCTCTCAACCACCACCCCTAAGAACTAGCAGAACTCCTCTAACAGCTTCCTCCCAAGTTAAAACCAGAAAATCCCAGCCGTTGAAACACCCAACCGGCACCATAGAACTCACACAAAAATGCCAAGATAAATCCAGCAATTAATATAATTTCTATCAAGTGTTTTAGTCAAAGTCTCAATTCTTGGCTTATGTCCAAACTTGCATGAAGTTAAAAGTTCTTTAATAACAATTTTGATTATTTTATTTAGTAATGAAATGGTATTTTTTGTGTGGTATACTGGTGCACAGAAGGTGGGATATAGGTCCTTATAAGTTAGTCTTTGCAATATTAATGGTTTTCAAGGTAAGAATCCTTAAAGGTGTATTGAGGCCGTTGAATTTAAAACTCCGAGATCTGCTCGAGGTCAGAGTCTGAGGTTCCGCTCGAGATACGCGGTCCCGGTGTAAATTTGAAGTGCTATTATCGGATTGCACAATATTGTCTCTTGCAAGGGGATCTTTCATCAATTCAATTTTGATCACCGTTTGGGTTCCACTTGAGGTGAACTCTTTACTTTGTTCTTTAAGCTCTCATGTGTGTGATTTATGATTGCTTGAGTTTCATGCTTTAACTGCTAATTTGTGATTGACGTTCCATATTTTGTTCCAAGTCTATTTGAGTTGAATATTTTATGTAAACATTGTTGAATTCTTATAGCATTTGAATGAAGGGTTCGGGCTTAAACGTAAATGACAATTTGAATTGGAAATGTTTCTTACTTTTATTTATCGTTTATCGCTAGTAGCATGTATTAGGCCACTCACACCTGGGTAGGCAAACTTTAGGATTTTGTTAAGTTTTGAGGCGAGAGGTCGTTCCCTTAGTTAAATTTATCCGGGGAATGCCCCGAAGGATTTGTATATATTTTATTCCGAGGAATGCCCCGTAGTATTCTGTAATTAGAGGCCGAAAGCGAACTTGTAGTACTTTTGCAATTATTTTGTTTTTCTTTTTGCTATTTTCTTTTATTAAGTGGGGACGACCTCAAACCTATTTCGTGTTTATTTTTTTTCTTTATGTGTTTTTACCTCAACTTAAATATTTTAAAAGCCAACTTGATCAAGTAAGCGACCGTACTAGTTACGGGAATTGGGGAGTGCCTAACACCTTCTCCCCGAGTCAAATGAACCCTCTTACCCGAATATCTGGTGTGGACTTGGTTTTAGAGTCTGAAATATTTTAAAAGGAAAGATCATTTTTTTTTAAAAAAACGATGACCTGGCACACCGAAATCAAAGTCAGGTGGCGACTCTGAGTTATTTTCCTTTTGAATACAATTTTTGTCACGTTCTAATTAGAAAACCCTTTTCAAGCTTTACTAAATCTTTTAATATTTTTAAGAGGGTTAGTGAGGTTGGTAAAAAAAGGGGTGTGACATCTCTGGCGACTCTGCTGGGGAGTTGTAAGTTTGAGCTGGTACTTGATCTTGTTGGCTTTTAGGAAATTCGGTTGAGGTGTTTGTTTTCTTTATTTGCTTTGTTTGTCTTATTTTCTTGTTTTGTTGGTTATTTGTTTATCGCTTTTCTTAATGTGTTACTGTTTTATAAACTGTCATCATTTGCATAACCATGGGTCTTCTTTCTGCAACAAGTCTCGGAGTACGCGTCGCGTGCACGAAATCTTTGTTGAGTCACCCTTAATTTAGGAGGGGGAGGGGGCGTCAGACGTATGGAGTGGGTGGAAAGCTTGAGCATCCACCATCGACCATACGCTCTCCCGAATTGCCTTGTTAGTGAACACCAAACTCAGGTCAGCCTTTAGGTCATATTTATTTGCATCATGTCATTTAGACCTAGCAGGGCTCGGTCCCAGGTACCGTGTCCCTTTGTAGGAAGCCTATCCAAATTTTGTCAAAATGGGCTTGTGGCCTAAAAAGACATTCAATCATCCCTATGTGATACATGTTGCATCTTTGAGGGTAAAAAGGTCATTTGACGGACCGATGTTTGGGAAAGTAGGGTGAAAGACGAAGCAAGTAGGGCCTAGTTATATTTTTTTTCACTACTTTTTCAACAAAAAAAAAAGAAAAGAAAAAAAATGAAAATGAAAAATCCAAAAAGATTTTACACTTTCCCATTATTTTCCAAAAATTTCAAAAAAAAATCCAAAAAGATTTTGCACTTTTCCATCATTTTTCCAAAAAAAAAAAGAGAATACAAAAAAGATTTTACATTTTCCATCATTTTTCGAAAAGACAAAAAAATATTTTTTTTCTCCCATATCCAATCTTCCCGAACTACGCATACCTGATTCTTATCTTTTGGGGTGGGATATGTAGGCAGTCCACATAGGGTCCGATCTTCCTAGTAAGTCTTAGGTTCTTGGCTTCGACGGGTCTTAGCCAAATCTTGCATGTCTAGCCACTTTTGGCCACATCGGCCATTCTTGCAAAATTGGATTATTTTCGCAAAAATGTTTCAATTGCCCATGTCTTAGGATCTTGAGTCCACAAATCGGTGTAATATTACTTTAAGGTCCTTCCTTTTTGAGTTTGCATCTTTAGTCACTTTCGGCTACATAGGCCATTTTTGCAAAATGGGTCATTTCTGCAAATTAATTTTTTTGGCCGTGATTATTGGGAATTTGAATCCATATAAGACTTAGTGAGGCATTTTCCATGTCTATGGGGTCAACTTGTTGAGTCTACACTTCTATCCACTCTTGGCCACATAAGTTAATTTTCACAAATGGCCCAATCGCGTCTTGTATGTGTCCCATAGGAGGTGTTGTGGCATCGTATAGTGTCTTGAGCCGCTAACTCTATTTGATCTTATTTTTCTCATTCAGGTATGGATCAATTTGCTAGAGTTTGAGCATGACAAATATCCTAGGACCATTCTAGTCAAGGCCATTGCATGCACGAGTTGCTTGAGGAAACTTTTTATTTTTTTAGTCTATTTTATGTTGTCTTTTAATTATTAGTCTTGTACAGTAGTATCGAGTTTGTCAGTCTAGTTAAGATTTTTGAGTCTTTTGTTATAGTACTTCCTATTTTGTATTTGAAAAACCAAAAAAGATTATTAAATGAAAATTCCAAAAAGATTTTTTGTTTCTTAGTTTATTTTGTCCATTATTTTTCCAGAACTACGCGTGATTTGATTCATGAGGGGCATGATATGTAGGCAACCTACATAGGGTTCGATCGAATCATCTTTTGAAAACAAAAAAACAAAGAAAAAAAAAAGAAATGAAATTGTGCATGTGAGAAATGAGAGAAACAAAAAAGAGAGCGATAATCAGAAAGAAAAGAGGGGGAAAGAAATGAAAAACCAAGCGGTGTTAGAAAAGAAAATGAAGAAGGAAAAGGGCCAGAAGAGTGAAATTGGGATGATGACATATGACCTTCGTACCCTCGAAGTCATTCTAGAACCATTAATTGTTGCTAGGGGCATTTCACGGAATGTGATATTTCGATTTGATAAATGCTCTAACGCTAATTTCACTCTTCTGGCCCGATCCATGCTCTAATGCTAATGTGATATAGTAACTGTTGCGGTGCGCAACCCGATCCATATATTGTTGCGGCATGCAACCCGATCCATATATCTTGTCGACGGTGCTCACGGAGGGTGTGCAAACTTTGAAGGGGATCCTACAGCCCAAGCGCTATATCGGTGCGACGTACAGCCCGATCCAACATATCACTGCGGCGTGTAGCCCGATCCATATACATATATATGTATACAGCCCATCGGGCAAGCCTCTCAGTCACTCGAGAGTCAACTCTCATCAATCAGCAGTCACACTCAATAAGTACCATATAGTAACCGTTGCGGCACGCAGCCCGATCCATATAACGCTGCGACGTGCAGCCTGATCCATATATCTCGTCGACGGTGCTCACTGGGGGTGTGCAGACTCTGGAGGGGCTCCTACAGCCCAAGCGCTATATCATTGCGCCGTGCAGCCCGATCCATATATATATATATATATATATATATATATATATTGCTGCGGCGTGCAGCCCGATCCATAAATATATAATCCTCACAACTAGGCCCTAGGCCTCTCTCAGTCATTAACCTCACTATCTGATTCTCGGTCTATCTCAGTAAGTACCCTCACAATCAGACCCTCGGTCTATCTCAGTCATCAACCTCACAATCACTCAGACCATTAGTAAAATAGGGAACTCAGCCCAAACAGTTTTCACATTTTCAGAAGTAAAGTGATAAAACTAGATTTAATCAATAAACAGGTAAAACATAACTGAGAATATGCTTTCAAAACAAATAGAGTGAGGAAAAATAGTGAAAATGCCCCTAAGGATCTCAACAGGTCAGTACAAGGCCCCAAATATGGCATATAGCCCAAAATATAATATTAATCTATAAAATATGGAATATCATAAGATTTCAAATAAATTACGCGACTTAACAGCCGTACAGGACGGACCAAGTCACAATCTCCAGCGGTGCATGACTCCACGCTCGTCATTTAGCTTGTGTGTCACCTCAAGGTAGCACAACCATGTGAACTTCGGGGTTTAAAATCCTCATGACAGCATTAACAATCATTACTTACCTCAATCCGGTCCAAACTCTAGCCCGTGATGCCTTCGCCCTCACGAATCGACCTCCGAATGCTCCAAATCTAGCCATGATCAGTACAAAACTACTAAAATATGCTAAGGAAACAAAGCCCACTCGAAAATATCCAATTTACATCAAAATCCTGAAATTGTTCAAACCGGCCCCCGGCCCCACCTCTCGAAATCTGGTAAAAGTTACATCAATAGAGTCCTCGTCCTCTCACGAGTCTATACATACCAAGAACATCAAAATCGGACCTCAATTGCCCCTTCAAATTCTCAATTTACACTCTCCAAAGTCAAGCCCTAATTTCCTAATTTTAGGCTTTAATTTCCACATATTTCATGCTTAAACAAATAAGAATCAACATAGGATCGAGTATTGAGTTCAAAAATCTTACCTCCAAGTGTTTCCCTTCGATTCCCTCTTCAATCTTTCTCAAAAGCTACAAAATCTCTCAATAATGAAGAAAATAAACCAAAAATCATGAACTCATTTTTTAAACATTCTGCCCCAGACCTGAAATCCTTCATCGCGATTGCGGGACTTCCTTCGTGATCGCAAGCACAATCTACCAGGCCCTCAAATTTAATCTACGCGAACGCAGTGAGGTCCACATGAACGCGATGCTCAAAACTTTAAACCTACACGAACGCGGATAGATCCACGTGAACGCGATGCACCACTTGCCCAACTCTCGCGATCGCGACTCACGCTATGCGATCGCGAAGAACAACCTGACCTGTCCTCATCACAGCCCTACGCGATGCGAGACTCCCTACGTGATCGCGAAGGAATAGTCTGCAATAGCAGAAACTCAAAACCTGCAACTCCAAACAACATGGAATGGTCCGATTGACCACCTGAAACTCACCCGAGGCCCTCGGGACCTCAATCAAACATGACAACATATCCCATAACATCATTCAAACTTGTTCCAACCTTCGGAACGCTCAAAACAACATCAAAACACCAAAATTACATCGGATTCAAGCCTATGAATTTCAAGAATTTCCAAATTTCGCTTTTGATCAGAAACCCAACCAAACCACGTCCGAATGACCTAAAATTTTGCAAACACGTCACAAATGACACAACGGAGCTACTATAACTTCCGGAATTCCATTTCGACCCCTATATCAAAGTCTTACCTTTCAACTGCAAAATGCCAAAATCTCAATTTTGCCAATTCAAGCCTAAACCTTCCACGGACTTCCAAAATGCATTCCGATCACGCTCCTAAGTCCCAAATTACCTAACGGAGCTAACCAAATCTTAAAAATTCCAATCCTAGATCATATACCAATAAGTCAATCTTGGTCAAACGTTTCAAATTTCAAGCTGCAAACTGAGAACGGTTCTTCCAAATACATTCTGATTACCCTGAAAACCAAAACTAATGATCTACATAAGTCATAATCCATCACACGGGTCTAGTCATGACCGAGAATTGACGAGAAAGGTGCAAAAGCTCAAAAAGACCGGTCGAGTCATTACATCATCCCCCACTTAAATATACGTTCGTCCTCGAACGTGCCCAGAGTTGTTCCAAAAGCCAACCACTCGCTGAATAACCTTACCATGTACATACCCGGGGGTGATCCCATGTCACCCTATCTCGTATAGGTCCGACAACACAATGTAACTGAAATTTCGCAGTCCAACCTAGCCCATGAACCTTAGAACCACATTTCCACTTCTGAAATCATCCACAAGATCAGAATCTCACATTTATACTCTGACTAAGCCCGAACAAGCTGTAATAACCCATACCCGCAACCTCAGTGTGATTACATGATATACCACATAACTCAAACGCTTGCAGCAATGACTTTTAATCACAGCAGTTGCACACGACAACCGAATATCAATAGGAAACCTCTTATCAACTAAAGTCTCATTCCAAAACTTTCATTTACTGCCAACGATAAATGAAACACGCAGTAATCCATAACCGTTTTTCTCATATCAACCATTTATGAAGCCACTTCTCCTTTGTCAAAGACTATAGCAAATTTCTGAGCTGGACCTCGATATTATCCTTTCAACATGCGGAAATCAAATATGATTGTACTCATTCTATATCCCGACGATCTCATCTAATCCAACGCAACTATTATGGTGACATTGACAAATCAATACAGACTAAAGCCACGACTTGTGTTATCTGTGCACCAATAAGCCACAATCCGAACTTACTCAAATCATGAAAATGACTCAAATGAAAGAGCTGTACCGTAAGCTCACTAATACGACCACAACACAAGGATGAGAACTCGCCACATATTGTAGAAATAGAACATACGAATCTAACCCGTAGGATCATACTTCCACATAGCTTCGCTCCAATGTGTGATCTCATCCAAACACTGGTCCGCATGAGACACCTTAAGTTACTATACTCAAAATCGACAATCATGTGCAATATGATGTCTAAAACCAAAGCAATCATCATAACCACCGCGAGGCAATTACATAACACCACACAACTCGAAAGGACATAACCGATACGCCATCCACCGAACAATACCTAGTGCTCTTCTCGCTCGAATTCCACTATGAAACCCCAATGGAACCGCATCATCTGTGCCTATAACCAACAAATCATAACGTCTCGCAACACAGAAAAGTAATCCATAGATCACCTCAAAACATTAATATCTCAATAACAACCGAATCAACACATCCTTCACCAATAGCAACTCGAAGTCAACAAAGTCGTCTCGATGCAGAATGCACATCCATATAGGTCTACCACTGATCCACACATCAACTCTAGTCACCCACAATAGATAAATAACCCTCCAAAGGTTCACAATGACTGAATCATAGCACATACTATTATCTGACTAACTTACCCACATCTTTACCGTCCACAACCACAAACTAACTTGTTTATGAGAACTTTCGATCTCCAAGTCCATAAAGCACACTAATTACCATATCTAATCCCAATTTCACCGCTCGAATATACAATACACCTCTAATACTCAATCATCTCATGAGGGATACACCCATAATTCTTCTGTGCCACCAAAGAAACTCGAATATCATCAGTCGATCAGACAAGATAGTGCCGCAATACCAATAAAGCATCCATAACTCAAATACATCGCCCCTTCTAAAATGTATACCCTCATCAAGCCACACTAATCAGTGATCTCATTTATCTAGTCACCTGCAGCTGCCTATGCTATTTAAGAATTTATGACCTTTCTTTCAAAACTGAACCATGAACTTACACATGCAAACCTCAACCCATATAACATACCTCATATACTATAGCACCCAAATGATAATTATGAGAACTTTGCAAACCACTCCGAGCTACAAGAAACTACTTACAAAACTAGCCAAGAATTTCCCATTGATCCCATCTAGAAGAAAATCACTATACATCACATGCTCCTCGTGCTAATAGGAAAAATATACCTCTCTAACTGTGGTGGAAACCATTTAAAGCTCTCTGAATTCCATTTGCACAACACTAAATCGTCAGGACTGAATCCTTCTAACTCAACCGAGCTACGCATGTCACTAAACCTAAGAGAATTGTCGCGAAACACCTGTAGAAACCCAATACCTCATAAGTACCCAGAGAACTCATCATATCTTTTCCCCTACCGAGCCGGCCTACTACCAAGCTATCCCATCTATCTGAGTTTCCTTCTGATCTATCGTCAGCTTGACATTTCTTCTTGCTACAACCCCACAATTCCTCAACCCAGACTCACCATACGAGACCCAAGCACAAAACTACACCATCTAAGACTCATAAGCCACTGAATACGCTCTTAAATATTCCCAAAAGCACCACATTCAGAATACTTCACTCTGAAGAGACTTCTTGCGAATCTAAATCTGTTAGCTTTACCTTCCTGATACTGATACATAGAATCCCATAATTAATATAGAAAATATCACAAGTCATGACATCTTCCAATGAAAACTCAGTTTCTAGTCACATATACAACTTGAAAATACCCAATTGTTAAATGAAAAATCTTAAACACATAAGAACCATTCTCAAGAGTCATCCACTCTACTCAAACTTCAATTAGCCCAATCAAAAGAACCGAACAACATGTGCCTCATTAGCACTTCAGACACTGCAGAATGCAACCTCATCCCGATACAACCAAGCAACTTCCTGCTCTATGCACCGAGCATCCTTTACCAATAACAACTCAAAACATTCTGTGATTCTCAAACACCTATGAAGCATACTACAACCTTTGTCAAAAAATTTCCTTTACTCGATCCATCCTCGGTCTCAATCTCCATAGGCCATAACTGATTCACCAGTACGCCTCAAACTGGAACCAACATAGCACATAACCGCGCAATCAACTAATCAATAGCAGACTCCCCTACTTGGCTCGAAGCCATAGACCAAAACACACACAATAACTCGTAACACATATACTATATTGCTGCCATAATACCATAGTGAGATTTAAACTCAACCCTTCATACACTCGTGAAGCACATACCACCTGGTACTTTAAATCTTATGCAAATTTCGCATTCACTCTCATAGCAGTTGAACCCCACTCTCTTAAGCGATCCAAATTTAAATTCCAACACATATAATTTACTTGTAAATGAGATCTTCTAACAGACAACATAAGGATCACACAACTTTAGAACACTCCGCGGGAGATAACCCCACCTGCTTTGCCTCAAACTAACATTTTTGTATACCTTTTACCGTCATAAACATTACACAGTCACTTAATCTTCCTGAGTCTGAACTCATACAGTGACATGAAATTTACTTCACTCCCAACTAGAACACATGAAAATATTCTTCACCCACCCATAACTCGGGGCTATACCTTAAATTGAGATGAAAATCAAGTACCTAATAGTTCTTGTATCCTCCAGCAGACCCTTCTCGTCGTTTCCAAACTATATGAATACACCTCGCAGTCATAACATACTCATTACGTAGCTATCCAGTCATTACTCCCCTTAATAGGGACACAACAGAACATATAGATCTAGAATCACGTGCTCAAGAAAGCAACAGCTCAAGGCTCAAGCTATAGGCAAAAATCCGGCCTCAAGTCTTCCAGACTGGCCCAACATCAACACACAGAGATCACATCTAGCCCCTTGATTAGAGAATCATAAGCCATCGATGCACATCTGATACCGAGTGCTCATGCGCGCATACGAACGCGTGGAAGGAATTCAAAGAGTTACTTTTCAAGCTGAAGTAAGGATAGATGATAAGAATTCAAGAATGTGAAGTTATTCCTAAAGGTTTTGCAACCTCCCGAGGATAAATACAGACGTCTCTATACCGCTCCGCGAGACTGGACTAAACCTGCTCATAACTTGCGAGACCTATGTAACCTAGGCTCTGATACCAACTTGTCACGACCCAAAACCGACCCGGTTGTGATGGCACCTATCGTGAAACTAGGCCAGCCTACACAACTCTCGAATCAACCATTTTCCAATAAAAGTTGTTTTTATACCATTTATAAACCAATAATCTCATAATGAAAATTTAAAAGAAAAGTGCAGAATAATTACACAAGCCCGACATCGGGGTGTCACTAGTTATGAGCATCTACCAAGGTCTGAATACAACAAGAGTCTAAAAAATGTACTAAATACAGTAATGAAAATTAGAGGAAGGAAAGCAGTGCTGTGAGCGTCGTGCAGCCACCTTGCTAACTCTGACGACTCCACCTCTGAGGAATCAACACCCGCTATCGGGTTCTGAAATACCTGAATCTACACATGAGGTGCAAGGAGTAATGTGAGTACTCCAACTCAGTAAGTAATAAGAGTAAATAAAGACTGAGCAGTAGGAAACGATGAATCCACATTTATGATAAACTTAATAAGCAAAACAGGCTTTCAAATCAGAATATGAGTCAATCATCTCATTTAAAATTCAGCTTTTGGTAAAAATCATTTAAAAATGCTTTCCAACAGTTTCAGTAGGGGTTCGATACCATATAAAATAAAAGAGATGAAAATCATAATCGGCCCCTCGGGCAAAACATAGTTCGTATACAGCCCCTAGGGAAAAATAGGAATCATAAACACCTCATATCATACAAATCTCAGTGGAAATAATAAAGTCAAATCAGTGATTAAATACCGAATATCTCATAAAAACTCCAGCTTAAATGAAAGTTATTTAAAAGCATTTGTTCAACATTTTCAACAGAGGCTCAGTATAAAGAGGAGTGGAAACAGAAATTTCATAAAAACAAACCCCTAGGTAAAAGCATCACTCTTATATGTATACAGCCCCTCGGGCAAGCCTCTCAGTCACTCGGGAATCAACTCTTGTCAATCAGCGCTCACACTCAACACTCACACTCAATAAGTACCATATAGCCCGATCCATATATCGCTGCGGCATGCAGCCCGATCCATATATCGCTGTGGCATGCAGCCCGATCCATATATCTCGTCGACGGTGCTCACTAGGGGTGTGCAGACCCCGGAGGGGCTCCTACAGCCCAAGAGCTATATCGCTGCGGCGTGCAGCCCGATCCATATATATATAATCCTCACAACAAGGCCCTCGACATCTCTCAGTCATTAACCTCACTATCAGACCCTCAGTCTATCTCAGTCAATACCCTCACAATCAGACCAACGGTCTATCTCAGTCATCAACCTCACAATCACTCAGACCATCAGTAAAATAGGGAACTCAGCCCAAACAGTTTTCACACTTTCAGAAGTAAAGTGATAAAACCAGATTTAAACAATAAACAAGTAAAACATGACTGAGAATATACTTTCAAAACAAATAGAGTGAGGAAAAATAGTGAAAATGCCCCTAAGGGTCTCAACAGGTCGGCACAAGGCCCCAAACATGGCATACAACCCAAAATATAATATCAATTTCTAAAATATGGAATATCATAAGATTTCAAATCGATTATGCGACTTAACAGTCGTATGGGACGGACCAAGTCACAATCCCCAATAGTGCACGACTCCACGCTCGTCATCTAACGTGTGTGTAACCTCAAAGTAGCACAACGATGTGAAATCCGGGGTTTCAAACCCTCAAGACACCATTTACAATAATTACTTACCTCGATCCAGTCCAAACTCTAGCCCGTGATGCCTTTGCCCTCAAGAATTGACCTCCGAATGCTCCAAATCTAGCCATGATCAGTACATAACTATTAAAATATGCTAAGGGAACAAAGCTCACTCGAAAATATCCAATTTACATCAAAAATCCTAAAATTGTTCAAACCCGGCCCCCGGCCCCACGTCTCAGAATCCAGTAAAAGTTACATCAATAGAATCCTCGTCCTCTTATGAGTCTATACATACCGAGAACATCAAAATTGGACCTCAATTGCCCCTTCAAATTCCCAATTTACACTCTCCAAAGTCAAGCCCTAATTTCCCAATTTTAGGCTTTAATTTACACATATTTCATGATTAAACAAGTAAGAATCAACATAAGATCGAGTATTGAGTTCAAAAATCTTACCTCCAAGTGTTTCCCTTCGATTCCCTCTTCAATCTTTCTCAAAAGCTCCAAATATTGCTCAACAATGGAGAAAATAGACCAAAAATCACGAACTCACTTTTTAAACATTCTGCCCCAGGCCTGAAATCCTTCATCGCTATTCTGCGACTTCCTTCGGGATCGTGAAGCACAATCTACTAGGCCCTCAAATTTACTATACGCGAACGCGGTGAGGTCCACACGAATGCGATGCTCAGAATTTTAAACCTACGCGAACGCGGATAGATCCACGCGAACGCGATGTACCACTTGCCCAACTCACGTGATCACGAATCATGCTATACGATCGAGAAGAGAAACTTGAACTACCCTCATCACATCCCTACGCTATCGCGAGACTCGCTATGCGATCGCGAAGGAGAAATCTGTGCAACAGCTGAAACTCAAAACCTGCAACTCCAAACAACATAGAATTGTCTGATTGACCGCTTGAAACTCACCCAAGCCCCTCGAGACCTCAACCAAACATGCCAACATATCCCATAACATTATTAAAACTTGTTCCAACCTTCGGAACGCTCAAAACAACATCAAACAGCAAAATCACATCGGATTCAAGCCTAAGAATTTCAAGAACTTCCAAATTTCGCTTTTGATCAGAAACCCAACCAAACCACGTCCGAATGACCTGAAATTTTGCACACACATCACAAATGACACAACAGAGCTACTGCAACTTCAGGATTTTCATTCCGACCCCTATATCAAAATCTCACCTATCAACCGGAAAATGCCAAAATCTCAATTTCGCCAATTCAAGCCTAAACCTTCCACGGACTTCCAAAATGCATTCCAATCACGCTCCTAAGTCTCAAATTACCTAACGGAGCTAACCAAATCATAAAAATTCCATGACCGATGAGAGATTAGATCCTCCCTTCATGAATGAAAAACTAGGGTGCTTTGGCCTATTGCATTGAAGTTCATGGAGTTCACCTGGGGTTACTGCAAATTCATGGCAGCAAAATAACCCCAGATTTCAAGGACAAGGAGCTCCATGATTCCAAAATCAACAGAGGTAGCAGTTTCAGCCTTAACAATCAAATCAATATGGGTTAGAAGATCTAATGAAATCATTTATTGTCAAAACCGATGAGAGATTAGATGTTCATGGTGCAGCTATCAAAGAACTTTGCACGAGTTTGCGAAGCTTGGAGAGACAAGTGGGACAAATTGCAACTATATTATTTGAGAGAATCCCAATTACTCTGTCAGCTGATACTCAGAAGAATCCCAAAGAAAAGGTAAATTTTGTGACCTTGAGAAAAGGGCAAGTGTTGAAGGATCCCACTCTAGTTCAAAAAGAGGTGATACCTGAAAAAGTAAGTGGGAATGAGCTAAAAATTGAAGATGATAAGAAAAAGAAAGGCAAGAAGGGAGCTGACAAAAAGAAGAAGGAAGAGACTTCAAGAAGGGAGGAACAAGATGTGAGCGAGCATATGCCTGCTCTACCTTTCCCACAAAAGCTCTATAGAGAAAAGCTGGACAAGCAGTTTGAGAGATTTCTAGATATGCTGAGACAGGTTAATGTAAATTTGTCAATCACAGAAGTTCTCTCACAAATGCCAGCTTATGCAAAATTCATGAAGGAGATCTTTACAAAAAAGAGATAGAGGCTGGTCCTTACAAAAAATGCTCTGTGGTCAAGCTCACAGAGCATTGCAGTGCAATCTTGCAAAACAAACTCCCACAAAAGTGTGGAGACCCATGGAGTTTTACCATACATTTCTCTTTAGGCACTCTTAAATTTGATAAATCTTTATGTGATTCTGGTGCGTCAATTAATCTAATACCTTTGTCTATTTACAAAAAATTGGAGACTGAGACTGGAGAGATAAGGTCTGCACCGATATTGCAACTGGCAGATCAAACAAAGATAATATCTGAGGGGATAGTTGAAGATGTCTTAGTACGAGTGGATAAGTTTGTATTTCCTGTAGATTTTATAGTGGTGAACATGGAGGAGAACAAGGAGATACCCCTCATCCTAGGAAGACCCTTCTTAGCAACGGGTAGAGCAATTTTATATATACATGAGAAGAAGCTCATGCTGAGAGTGGGTGAGGAGACTGTAACTTTCAAGATGGATGAAGAAATAGGGGTAAAAAAGGAGAAGCAAGTGTTGAGTGGAAGGTGAAGTGCGTGAAAGAAAATGTTGCAGTGATTGAGAAAGATAAGTGTGGGGTGTATCCTAAGATGGCTGAGAAGAAGCTGTCTACGTGGATGTGTGCACTAGTTCGGGTGCGTGGAATGGATTCTGACTTCGACTAAGACCCCGACTAGATATTCAGGAAAGTTTTCTCTACCTTATGTTTTTTAATTGTATGTCATGGGGACATGCGACAACTTAAAGTGTGGGGTGAGGGATATTTGTATATTGTATGTATGTCTGTCAGTTTAGTTTTACTTTTGTTAGTTTAGTTCGTTTTAGTAGTTAGAGATAGAAAATATTGGAAAAACATAAAACATTTAAATTTTTTGATTTTTCCCAATGATGGATATCATTCGACAGGTTTCGTGAGATATTAAAGTAGAAATAAAAAAGACAAAAAGATTTTTTTTGTAGGTAGTGTACTAATTCCCCCTTGGTTTTTTTTGTGCCACAGTTCTTTTCCAAGGGTTGTTTGAACCGGGTGTAGTTAGTTTTTATTTTGTTAAGAGTAGGAAACCTTGTGCTATGAGTTGAATTGAAGCAATATCTCTTGACTTTGTTATGCTTAGAGAATGGTGAGTGCTTTATTTGTGACGCTTAGGATCAGTTTTTTGCTCTTGTATAAGTACCTCAAATTGTACGATCTTAACTTTGCTTAATTGTTTTGACCAGAGTGTCTTGATGAGTCCAATCCTGAGTAAGTTATGTGCCAGGTGTGTGTGAGGTTTTGTGTTATTCTATGCATTGCATTTGATGTCTAGAACTTTCCCCGTGTGTTTCTAAAGTGAAATAGTAGTTTTACTCAGTCTTGAAAGTGATACAGACATTTCTTTGTTGAGTCAGTTATATGCTTTTACCCACCTAATTGTTATATATCGTAGTTAACCCCTTTGAGCATGTAATCCTATTTCTTTGGCAACCACATTACAAGCCCTACCCATTTGCTTGAATTGACCATCTATTTGAACTTTGTACCTCTCATGAGCACTTGAAATTGTTATGAACTTTGTAAGAGTTGAAGTGTGGGGTGGTTGGTTTGGTTTTGGAGTAGAACTAATGAAATAAGGAGAAAGGTGCACTGTTTTAAAAAAGTGAGAGCCACTTGAATTGAAAAAAAATAGTTGTATTGTGGTGAAAAATATTCATTGATAAGTGGTAACTCTTTATGTAATTATGCTTAAATAATTTGGGAATTGATGTATATTGATGTGAAGGTGGAGTTATGATTTTACATAAGTGTGGGGTTTTAAAGGTAAATGTTAAAGTATATGTATTAAAGTACTTAGGGAGGTGTAGTCACTCTTATATCTAAATGTATCCTACCCTTCCTGCAGCCTACATTACAACCAATTAATGTCCTACTTAATCCTTGACTGAATGAGCTCGATTAGTATAGTAGTACACTATTGGCAAGCCTATGGTTCATCTTTTGTGGCATATGAATATTGTTTCTAAGAGTGAGTGAATTCATTCTATCTTGAGTTCCTAATTGTTGTTAACTTTATTGTGTGTGGAACTACTCTCAATTGTTGTGTGAGGGCACTTGATTCATGAAGGAAAGGTAATGTCATTGACCTCTGTATTTGAGTAAGTGTGTGAGTTATAAATAATGCGTGGTGTTTGTGAGTCAAATCTTGAGGTAAAGATATTACACTATTGTGCTTAGTCTATTTTAAATATTCTTGGTGTAATAAGTTCGGAGAGTTGGTTAAAAAGGTCGTGCCTATATAAAGTGTAGTTTGATTGCTCGAGGACGAGAAATGATTTAAGTGTGCGGTGTTGATGGTAAGTTATAATATCGTGTTTTAGTCGTTTATCACACTTTAATTTAGTACACTTTAATTGAGTTTGAGTTTTAATCTATAGTATTTTGCACTAATTGTGTGTTTTATGTCTTGTAGGAGTGATTCCGAGTGATGTAGATGTTATGGAGTTAATTCAGCTATTTAGAGATTTGAAGTCTGAGTAAAATCCCAAAGGATTAAGCCGAGATTGCGTTCGGGGATTGAGAACCACGTCTGGATAACAAAAACGTCAAGAAAAATCTGTACTTTGGGAATTCTTCACAGCCGCGGCGCGTGGAGCGGCACGTGGGGCACCACGGCTGTTCATTTTGTTGATGCCTTGAAATTTCACACTCCTTGATAAGCTCCACTAGCACACCACGTAGTGTGTCACCCTATGTGGCGTGCATGTGCATTCTTTACAGAGTAACAATCCAGTTTTAACTAGGAGAAGGTGGTTTCGTTTGGGCCCAACCCTACTTAGTATAAATACATGTAAACGTTATTTTTGGGGGTTTTGACACATCTAAGACTTAAGGAGGCTAAGGAGGAGTTGGAAAAGCAAAATCACAAGGAATTTATTATTCAATCCTCACTCAAGACACGAGTTTGGATCATTTTATGTTTTTCTTTACTTTAAACATATTTGTGATGAATAACTCCATGACTATGGAGTAGTTCTCTTTAGGGTTTGATGAATTTGGTGTATTGATACTTGTTTGTGTATAATTAACTCTAGTTTTTATTTATTAAATTATTTTGGATGTTTTAATCGTTGCATCTATATTCACTAGTTCATGTAATTGAGAGAGGCATAACTTGTGATATCTTTGCATTATATTTTGTTGGTTGAATTCATTAATTCTACTTAGTAATCTGAAGAGGCTAGTTGAATTGTTGATTAAACCTAGTTAGGAGGATAATCGATAGAGGTTCTCCTAAAGACCAATCCACTACGAAATTCTTGCATATCTTCACATGATTGAATTGGTCCATCTTGTGAAGTTGAGACTTAATCGAGAGAGGAGTTTCTTCTTAAAGTGTGAACTAATAATTGAGTGAATTCGAGAGACTCACTTGAACATTGGAAGTGAAATATCTAGATTTAACACCCAAACATTTTCTTGCACATATCCTATCAAAACCCTATTTTCTCCCATTGATATCTTTCCTACTTATTCCGTGCTTCGATTGTTATTAGTTAATAGCTCTAGATTCTTAGTTAATTTTAGTTTTAATCATACAAACCTCAATTGTTGATCATCTTGGATAGCAATCTAGCTACAAACTACGATAATACTGTTTAACTCCAATCCCTGTTGATACTATATTCGACTAGCAAACATATTTAAGTGTGTGTTTCAAGATCGTCAAATACGCATCAAGAAAGCTCATTAACTCATGCCCGACTAAAGCATCGATCATTTTATCAATGTATGGAAACAGGAAAGAATCATTAGGTCATGCCTTATTCAAATATTTATAATCTATACACAATCTAAATTTATTATTCTCTTTAGGAACTATTACTATGTTAGCTAATCAATCGGGGTAATTTACCTCTTTAATTGAACCTATATTCAGTAACCGGGTTACCTCTAATTTGACAAACCTGTTTCTGACCTTTGCTATCGGTCGTTTCTTCTGCCTTACTGGAGGGAAGTTAGGGTCCAAACTTAGCTTGTGGACAGCCACTTCCAATGCGATACCTGTCATAACTGAATGTGACCATGCAAATCAATCAATTTTATCTTTAAGAAAATTAATAATTTTTAATATTAGTTCATGGATCAACCCCATTCCTAAGTGGAATTTCCTTTATAAGAACTCTATGAATAAGGAAACTTGTTCTAGCTCCTCTGTGGTTGATTTGGTTGCGTCTGTTTCCTCCGGTACCTGAAAAGATCTCGGTACCTGATAGGAATCCAATGACTCCTCTTCTCTGTTATCTTCAATCAGGATGGAAGAGGGCACCGGCTCCTGTAGTTTCTATTTTCTTTCTTCTTTCCCCTTCCTACTGTACAAGGTAACTGAATTCATTTCTCTTGCAAATGATTGATCTCCTCTAATCTATTTGACCGCTTTCGGTGTGGGAAACTTCAACAATTGATGATAAGTTAACGGCACAGGCTTCATTTCATGTATCGATGGCCTTCCAAGGATCACGTTGTATCCCATGTCTCCATATACCACTTCAAAGTTCAAACAAATGGGTCTTCATTACATATTCGGCATCTGTAGGAAGTAGAATCTCTCCCCAAGTCATTACACATGTTAGGATGAACCTGGCTAGAAGCTTTATTGCCGGAACTATGTTTCCAGTTAACTTAGCTTGATCCAAAACTCTCAGTTCTATGATATTAGATGAACTACGAGGATCAATCAACACACATTTAATTTTAAAATCTAAGACATTAAGAGATATTACTAAAGCATCTTTGTATGGTAGAAGAAGTCTATCAGCATCCTCTTCCGTGAAGGTGATGTCATCATCTTCTAAAGCTTCTCCGATCCTCTTGCCATGAGTTACTGATGTCATCATCTTCTTTGCTTCTGAAAATGTCACTCCATTTACTTCAACGCCACCAAAGATCATGTTAATCATCAAGCAATGTGACCTTGGAGCTAGTTTAGTCGGCTCCCCAATGCCTCAATTTTTCCATAATTACTTTTGGCCCGATCACTTAGAAATTCTCTAAGGTCACCATTCTTTAATAACGTTGCAACCTCTTCATGAAGGTGTTGTCAGTCCCCAGACCTATGGTCATGCATTCCATGGAACTCACACCATATATTAAGATCTCTTTGACTAGGATTCGATCGAATTGGTTTTGGAAACCTAGCCTCCTTAATGTTCCTCATAGCTGACACCAATTCTACTAAGCTGATATTAAAGGTACAATCGGACAACCAGGGGTATGCTGAATCTCGGGACCATGATGGGTCCTTCTCCTTAAGGCTCTGTTATTCCTACTATGATCTGCTCTTTTATTTGTAGCAAACCTATCATATGACTGAAATCCTTTATTTCCACGCCCCTCAACCATTTCGTAAGGTTGAAAGCAACTTTTGGAAGACCTTTAATTTACATCGAAATTAGTTTTGAACTTGTCCTGATTCCGATCACGATTACATTCTTTAGAAGGCACCGAAGAGCTCAGTTGATCATCTTCGATTCTGATCTTTGATTCAAAACGATTATTGCTATATGCCCATGTAGTTTTCAATAATTCCAACACGCTTTCCTTCAACTTTCTGGAGGTAACAGAGCTTGATGGATTGAGACCCTTGGTAAACGCTTCAGTTTCCCACTCGCCCGATACCGCTGGCAACAACATTCTTTCCTGTTGAAATCGGATGATGAACTATCGCAATAGTTTAGATTCTCCTTGGGTGATTCTGAATATATCTGTCTTTCTAGCTTGGACCTTTCTTGCCCCTACATGAAGAATCTGCAAGCATTTAAAAAGAATTAATTGAATCCTCAGGTAAAAGAGAATACCAAGTTAAAGCACCCTTCATTAGGGTTTTGCCAAAAAAATTCAACAAAATATATTCGATCTCGTATGGGGCCAAGTCACTTCCCTTCACACCCATAGTGTAAGTTGTGATTTGCTCTTGTGGATCTGAAGTCCTATCATACTTTGGGATATCTGTCATCTTGAATCCTATTGGAATCAATACCGGGGACGCACTTGGTTTGAACAACAACTGTGTATATTTATTGGAATCCAGTTACTTCAACATTGGTGGCGCTCCCGAGATCTAATCTATCTGAGCATTGCACTCTTTATCATTTTGGTCCATTCATTCATTCATCTCTCTTATGAATCTCATGAGCTCGGCTTTGAACGGATCATTAACGATATTGTCATTCCTAGATCCACTACATGTACCACCTACCTCGTTAAAACCAAACTCCTCTCTTGGAGTGTTATTACCGGTTCTTTGAACTATTTGATTTGCAGGGATGCTGAGAGGATTCTGAACTCCTCCATTGGAGTTATTGGAAGCAATCGAAAGCGCCTGCTTCAATTCCGTCATCACCCGGTCTTGTCTTGAGAGGTGATTCATACTTTTCCTTTGTTGATCCCTCACAATTTTAACCGTCTCAACCACTCATTCATCATCCATATCGTCATGAGTTGGGCTTCTCACATGCCGAGAATTTTGTTCTCCATGTACCAGAGTTGTTTTATCTCCTTCGTTGCGAGTTTCACTGGTCGAATCATCACATTGGAACATATCTTCTCGTTCATTGTGTGTTCCCACATTATAAAAATTATTTACATCATTAGCTGCCATATCTGATTTTTCTTTTGCTATTAGTAAAGAATCAAACTTCGTTAGTAATAGATGAATAGATCAAAGTAGTCACACAATTGTCTATGCCCGATGGTGGGTTCCAAACTCTTTACCCTTAAAACGGTATAGTTAAATTTATAACGTGATCTATAAACACGTGAATTAATTTGATCTAAGAATATGAATGTAATAAGAACATAAATAAGATTTTAAAATAACTTGAAGAAAATACAAGCTTGGTTGTAAACTTAGCTTCTCCAGAAGAACTAATAAGAGCATTATGAAGAACAAAAGAAAAAGAGGAATATCATGTAGTAAGAATAAATTGTAGCCTTTGAGTATAAATGATTTTTCGTGTTCCATTATGGATACAAGTTCTCCTAATTATAGCTTTATCAAGGAGACAGGATCTCTTAATCAAGCTCTTCTTGAGTGAAACTAAAACCCCTATTAATGATTGCATAACAGTTGAACATTAATACATGGATTCTTTGTAACGGCTGCTCATTGAATGTTGTCTTTTCTAACTGACGTATTCCTTTTCAAATCTTCGTTCCTGGTTCCAATGTCTGTTACGTCCCCTTTTTTCTCGCGAAATCGGGTTTATGACATTTGGGAGGACAACTCTTTCCCTTTTGGGAATTGGGTTTTTTTTATTTGAAGAGTTGTCACCTAATGATTAAGTGCATTAGGACACTAGGAAGAATTTTTTTAGAAAAACCAGAGTTTGGGTAAGGGCTAGAAATTATCTCGAGGGGAAGGTGTTAGGCACCCCTCAAGATTCACTAGTGTGGTTCCCGACCATGCTACAATTGTGACTTAAGTACAAACAATAAATAAGCAAATAAGGGTTTCAAATATAAGGGGGTTGTCACATTGTGATTGCAAATAAGTTAAAGTTTGAAGAAACAAGGAAGCTGAAATTTGAGAAAAAGGAGTTTTAAAATTTTGAAAGTAATAAAATAAACAAGTAAAGGGAAGGGGGTCCTAGGTTTATAAATAATATGGATCACATCAATACAATACCCGGTAATCACTCCTCAAAAGAGGGGTTACACGTGGTATTAGCGCACCGGTCATCATATCCATATTTACCCTTTCCCACCTTGTTGAGGTATTAAACGCGGAATGGATTTGTTTACTTATTGCATGCTAGTACCCGCCCCAATCCTATCAGTCCCGGAGGCATTTGGGACTACTAGTCCTAAAGGGAAGGGAGATTTGGTCTTTGTATGGTTTAAAAGGATAAAATTTTAAAGCGACAAACAAAAACACATAAGGCAAATATGGGAAACACATAACAATTTAAAAGGCTCAGACAGGCCTCCTCACTTAAAAACATATTGTTTAGCATGTCTTGCAGATACTGGTTATGGTCTGAATTAAACTTAAACGTTAAGGAGGCAGACTGGTCTATTACACGTGTAAGATAAGAAATCGGAATCAGGCCTGCCTACTAGTTGGAATTAACAGAGTCTGATTCAATTAGCTAATTTACCTTATAGCTTGCTTAGGTGAAACCTATAGGCATGATATCTAAATAGAGAGAAAGATACTGATTTCAAAAGCAGATTTATTAATAGCAGGAACATAAGTTCTGCAAGCGTTTAAGCAATGCTATTACTGATTTTAAACTTATAAGCAAGTTGAGGGATTCAGATTAGTTGCTTATTCCTATAGGCATGCTTTCTAAGTGTGACTGATTTTAACCTTTACGATAATGCAGAAATTCTATAGGCATGGCATCTAAAACACTAATTTTATTATTTAAGCCTATATATCGTTTTCCTAGTGATGGATACGTATGCAGTATTCAGAAACCTTATAGACATGCTTTCTATATGATAGGCAAAAGGCAGAATCCTATAGTCATGTTTTCAATATGAGATGCAGAAATGCAAAAGCTATTGATATGATATATATGTAGAACTTATAGGCGGGATTTCTAAGATGCAAAAGTGCAGAAGTTTATAGACAGGATTTCTATATGAAAATGTAAAAGTGCGGAACCTAAAACAGGATTTCTATATGAAAATGTAGAAGTGAAGAACCTAAAACAGGATTTCTATATGAAAATGTAGAAGTGCAGAACCTAAAACGTGATTTCAAAGATGCCGAAATGCAGAACTTGCCATGATTTGCAGAAATAAAGACCTAATGAGCATGATATCTACCCTTATGCATATATGAGTACCCCTCCCCTTTTCACTATAAGCCCCCATGAGTTATTACAAATTATTACAGCCCAGAATGAAGAAAAGAAAGTAAGATTAGATCAGAAAGCTAAAATCCCAACCAAGGAGAGCCTGATTCAGACTTTTGTCTGAAGCATGAAGTAAACCAACTCCAAATATCAAATTCCAAAGCCTTTCTCCTATTTAGGATGTGTCAGAGTTCCCTAAGAGTCTCAAGTGGACTCCGGGCAGTGCTTACGCCCAAATATATTACAGAATTGGATTATAGTGCAGTATGGTAGGGCCGACCCTCAAATGTCCAAGTTCATAGGGAGCTCAAGGTCCCAAAGCAAGGCTCATAGGAAGGGGGTAGAACTTAGAATCTAAGAGAGAGTGCAAGTGCATAGAGGGGATTTTAAGGAAGGCCAAGACAGGCTGGTGGTCATACCCAGCAATTAGGAGTGCTGGCACACCCCTAACCAGCATGTTAGCCATATTGTTTGGGAGTTAGGATCCATTAAAGGATCAGGTCCAGACATGAGCAGCAATTTGGATACTGCCATGCCTGAACCTTAACTCAAAAACATAGAAGGGAATAAGGGTATGGGGAATTCACACAACAACAGATGCAAAGAGAACAACATATTTAATACAGAACATAAACAGCAAAGTAGACAATTAAGGAAAGAGTTTGATCAAGATTTTTTCCAAAGTAGCACAAGAAGGGTAAATACACATAAGTTATTTAAGGAAAGAGTTTGATAGGGGTAAACGAACACATAAGATAAACATGTGAAAACATGATATAGAAACCAGTAGAAGAAAGAACGGAGCACAATAGAAGAACATGCAAAATAAGGCAAACATAAAGATACAGGAGAAGAACATGCTAGATAGAAAAAGAAAACATACAAACATAGCATAGACAAATACACACAAAGAAAAGAAGAGGAAGAGAAACATTTCGAAAAAAATTCAGAAACCCTAAATCGAAGAGAAACAAATTTTGAAAGAAAAAATTGGGGAAAACGTTTTTAAAACTCCAGTAGAGCATAGATATAGCATAGATATAAGAAAACAACCAGATAAAAACCTTGAATGGCTAGGGTTTCAGAGAAACCTTAGAAATGAGAAAGGCTTGGAAGAAAAGTCCGATATTGAGTCGGATGAGTTAGAACCATGCTCGAAATGCTTTAGATGTGCCGGAGCAAGGCCAGAGTGGCTTCAAAACCACAGATCTTAGAGGATCTGAACAGACACCACTGAGGTCAGACCTCAAAGCTTCGAACCCCAGACGTTTGAGAGTGGAGGGAGGTGAGTACAGGCCATCCATGGCCTGAGAAGCCATGGATTCTGGTGAGGTTGTGGTCGGAGAGGATGAGAGAGGCTAGGGTTCCAGGAACTTTCGAGAGAGTTTGAGAGAGGGAGAGTATTCAAAGGTGGCCAAATGATTGAAAATGAGGGGATTAGGTTAGGGTTGGGGAATTAAAAAGGCAAGGGACGATCGTGGCCGTTGATCAAAATGATCAACCGCCTGGATTGAATAAAGGATCGGGCGGGTTAATTGGTTGGGTCGGGGGTTGGGTTAAAATTGAAATTGGATCGGTCCAATTGGGGGTCAAGATTGGGTCAATTGGAGGGTCAATTTTGGCTATAATTGAAACAAATTGGGGTTATATATTAAATAGCCAATTTTTCCCTTTTATTTTGCAAAAAATAGTAAAAATGATTTTGAAAACAAATTAACAGCACTGGATTAGTTAATAACACATAAATATTAATTTAAAAATACTGGAACCAATTTTATGGTTATAAAAATGCTATTAAATCTTAAAGTAGGCTAGAATTGCAATTATATGCAATTTAGCTTTAAAAAATACCAAATAAATTTGTAAAAAATATATAAAAATTACATTAACTATATTTTGGTATAAATATGGGAATAAAATAAATTATTCACCAAAATTGATGATTTTGGGAGTATTTATTGATTTTGTACTGCTAAAATGGACAATAAATTGGATTTAAAAATTGGGAAAAATACTAAAACACTTGGGCATGCTTAAATATGCATAAATATGTTATTTTGAAAGTATTTTGTATATATAAAAAATATACTGGGAAAAATTGGGTATCAACAGCTGCCCTTCTTTACCCGGGAAGGATGAAAGAGTTGTCGGGTAAAGATATGATGGCCAAATTTGACCGAACGAAACGACTTGAAGAATTTGACCGTGCTCTGGTTCCTGAGCTACCTACATATCCCTGGTCTTACAGGAATCATGCCATATGTAGTTCAGGATCCATCGGCGGAATATGTTGACAATGATTTTTTTTAGAACAGACGAGATATTCGGGTTGGGGTGGATGGTTATAGTCTAGTAGGGCTGGGGGAACTGGAGCGGGATCGCTCCTGCTGAAACGGTCATTGTTAGCCGGTTTACCTACAAATGAGTAATACGAACATATATTGTGCATAATTTTAAACGTGATGCAAGTTCCCGTTGGACCATGAATGATGTCTTTGGACGGTTAAGATGACGTCCTCAGACCATGACGTCCTAGGCCGTGAAGCGTATAATAAAGGATTTGCAGGCCATGAAATGATGCTCTCGGGCTATGAGGATGATGCCTTTGAATTATAATATGCAAAAGATAAAATGGGGTCTTCAGGCCATAGCATGGCGTTCACGGGCTATGAAAATGGTGCCTCCAAACAATGATGCATTCGGACAATTTGGCAATCTTTCAGCCCATGAGATGCAAAAGGAGGCGATCTTTCAGCCAATGCAAAAATGTAAATGAGGTGGTGGTATTTCAGCCGATGCAAGATATAAATAGAAAGTGGTGATATTTCAGCCATGCAAAAATGTAAACGAGGTGGCGGTATTTCAGCCGATGCAAGGTGTAAATAGAAAGTGGCGATATTTCAGCCATGCAAGAAAAATAAAAGTGGCGATATTTTAGCCGTGCAAGATATAGATAAAAGTGGCGATCTTTCAGCCATACAAGACATAAATAAAGTGCCGATATTTCAGCCATACGAGGCATAAATAAAGTGGTGATATTTCAGCCATGCAGGTGGAGACATGGCTTAGTCTCGAAAGGCAGAGTGGTAGCCTTATGCAATGCAAGAAATGCAGGTGGAGACAGAGCTTAGTCCCGGAAGGCAGAATGGTAGCCTTATGCAATGCAAGAAATGCAGATAGAGATGGAGCTTAGTCTCGGAAGGCAGGATGGTAGCCTTATGCAATGCAAGAAATGCAGATGGAGATAGAGCTTAGTCTCGGAAGGCAGAATGGTAGCCTTATGCAATGTAAGAAATGCAGATGGAGACAGAGCTTAGTCTCGGAAGGCAGAATGGTAGCCTTATGCAATGCAGCGAAATGTAGATGGAGGTAGAGCTTAACCTCGAAAGGCAGAATGGTAGCCTTATGCAATGCAGAGAATGCAGATAGAGATAGAGCCTAACCTCGGAAGGCAGAATGGTAGCCTTATGCAATGCAGAGAATGCAGATAGAGGTAGAGCCTAACCTCGGAAGGCAGAATGGTATCCTTATACAGGAAGTAAAAATGGTAAATGGCAATAGAGTTTTCTTAGCTGATAGTGGATTGCGGTGTCGTGATTGCTGGGAATATTGTGCCTGCTGGGGACACTGTTGTGCGGATAGTAGTTGCGAGCAAGTGCAACGATTCAGAGAGTTATATTCCTGAACTTTGTGAGTGAGTGTATAGTACATTTGATGATTTTTCAACTCAAGTGCCTATATCCAAAGAAAAATCGTGAGTTTGTAGAGGGGGAAAAGTTAGTTCGTATCCCCGCTGGCTTTGCTTGACCTGCTCGGTTTTGATCTGGTGATACTGTACGTATCATTGGGGTAGCGTTTCTAAACAAGGCAATTTTAGTAATAAACATGCATGATTTAGTAAAAGCATAACATAAGTGCATAATTAAGAATAAATTTTTTTTTAGATGAACCGACGACTGCCCAGTTTACTGGAATTTTATTGAATTGTGACCGAACCCATAGGGCTGCCTACGTATCCCCTCTTAACCGGGAATTAGGTCAGGCGTAGTTCAAATTACATCATAAAAGAAAGCATAGAGGTTACACATAGTATCATTTGACTGCGTCTGAATTGATCGGCTTTGGCCAAACTTCTCCGTCCATTTCTACAAGTATGAGGGCTCCTCCTGTCAGAACCCAGTGAACCGTGTACGGACCCTACCAGTTGGGAGAGAATTTCCCTTTGGCTTCCTCTTGATGCGGAAAAATTTTCTTTAACACCAGTTGCCCCGGTGTGAATTGTCTCGGCTTGACTCTTTTGTTGAAGGCTCTGGACATTCTGTTCTGATAGAGCTGACCGTGCCAAACTGCATTCATTCTCTTTCCATCTATAAGAGCTAGTTTCTCGTAACGACTCTTCACCCATTCTGCGTCGTCGAGCACTGCTTCTTGTATGATCCTTAAGGAAGGAATTTCTACCTCAGCGGGTATGACTGATTCTGTACCATATACCAACATGTAGGGAGTTACCCCAGTTGATGTGCGGACTGTGGTGCGGTATCCCAATAAAGCAAATGAGAGCTTCTCATGCCACTACTTATGCTTCTCTATCATTTTCCTAAGTATCTTCTTGATATTCTTGTTGGCAACTTCTACGGCTCCGTTCATCTAAGGTCTGTAAGTTGTAGAATTCTTGTGTTTGATTTTGAAGGTTTCACACGTGGATTTCATCAAATCACTATTGAGGTTAGAGCCATTATCAGTAATGATTGACTCGGGAATTCTGAACCGACACATGATGCGGTCGCGGACAAAGTCTACCACAACTTTCTCAGTCACTGCTTTGTATGATGCTGCTTCAACCCATTTGGTGAAATAATCAATTGCCACTAGAATGAACATGTGCCCGTTTGATGTGGTGGGCTCGATAGGTCTGATGACATCCATTCCCCAAGAGGCAAACGGCCACGACGAGCTTATTGAATTAAGCTTATTTGGGGGCACCTTTATCATGTCTGCATGTATCTGACAGTGATGGCACTTTCGGACATACTAGACGCAGTCTGTTTCCATAGTCATCCAAAAATAACCAGCCCGGAGTATCTTCTTGGCTAAGGCAAAACCATTCATATATGGACCGCAGGTCCCAGCATGGATTTCCTCTAGTAGCCTGGATGATTCCCTTGCGTCGACACACCTTAATAATCCCAAATCAGGAGTCCTCCTACATAGGATTCCTCCGCTGTGAAAGAAATTGTTAGATAACCTCTGAAGTGTGCGCTTCTGAGTGGGATTTGCGAGCTCTGGGTATTCTCCTTTTGCCAAGTATTCCTTGATATCATGAAACCAAGGTTTTCCGTCCGCTTCTTCCTCGACATGAGCACAGTAAGCTGGCTGATCATGAATCTTCACCAGAATATGATCTATGATGTTCTTATCTGGATGCTGAATCATAGATGATAGGGTAGCCAATGCATCGGCAAACTCATTCTGGACTCTGGGAACATGCCGGAACTCTATCTTTGTGAACCTCTTCCTTAACTCATGTACATGATGCAAATACGGGAGTATCTTGGAGTTCTTAGTTGCCCATTTTTCTTGGACCTGATGTATATGCAAGTCTGAATCCCCGATCACTAGCAATTCTTGAATGTTCATGTCAATTGTCATCTTGAGCCCTAAGATACAGGCTTCATACTCGTCCATGTTGTTGGTGCACGGAAATTTGAGTTTGGCGGACACCGGATAATGCTGATCGGTTTTTGATACTAGAACTGCTCCTATGCCAACTCCTTTGAAATTTGCTGCTCCATCGAAAAACATTCTCCAACCATCATAGGATTCTGCAATGTCTTCTCCTATGAAGGATACCTCATCGTCAGAAAAATACGTTTCCAGGGGTTCGTATTCTCCATCCATGGGATTTTCAGCAAGATGATCCGCCAATGCCTATCCCTTGACTACTTTCTGAGTCACATAGACAATGTCAAATTCACTTAATAGAATCTGCCATTTGGCCAGCTTGCCAGTGGGCATGGGCTTTTGAAAGATGTACTTCAACAAATCCATTCTGGATATGAGGTATGTGGTGTAGGCACAGAAATAGTGCCTCAGCTTCTGGGCTACCTAAGTCAGAGCACAACAGGTGCGTTCCAACAGAGAATACCGGGCCTTGTATGGGGTGAACTTCTTGCTGAGATAATAGATGGCCTGCTCCTTCCTTCACGTTTCATCATGTTGCCACAGAACACAACTGAATGCTCCATCCAATACTGCAAGGTAAAGCAATAGAGGTCTACCCGGCTCGGGTGGGACCAAGATTGGCAGTGTGGATAGGTACTCCTTGATTCTGTCGAAGGCTTTTTGACAGTCGTCAGTCCATTTGGCAGCGGCGTCCTTCTTCAACATCTTAAAGATTGGCTCATAGATGACAGTAGATTGTGCTATGAACCGGCTGATGTAGTTAAGTCTTCCCAAGAAAATCATTACGTCCTTCTTGTTCTTTGGCGGTGGCAACTCTTGAATGGCTTTGACCTTTGACGGATCCAGTTCTATTCCTTGGCGACTCACAATGATCCCAAGTAGTTTTCCGGCATGAACACTAAATGCACATTTTGCGGGATTCAGCTTCAAATTGTACCTTCTCAGTCTATTGAAGAACTTCCTCAAATCTTCCATGTGATCAGTGGCTTTTTTGGACTTAATGATGACGTCATCTACATATACCTCGATCTCCTTGTGTATCATTTCATGGAAAATGGTAGTCATGGCCCTCATGTAGGTGGCCCCAGCATTCTTTAACCCAAACGGCATCATCTTGTAACAATACATTCCCCACGGCGTAATGAAGGCCATTTTCTCAGCATCTTCTTCATCCATCTAGATCTGATGATACCCAGCAAAACAATCAACAAACGACTACAACTCGTGCTTGGTGCAGTTGTCAATTAGAATGTGTATGTTTGGCAAGGGGAAGTCATCTTTGGAACTGGCCCAGTTAAGGTCCTGATAGTCGACACAGACTCTGACCTTCCTGCCCTTCTTTGGTACTGGCACGATGTTGGCTAACCATGTTGGATACTCTGCTACTCTGAGAACCTTAGCTTTGACTTGCTTGGTGACTTCTTCCTTGATTTTCAAACTCATGTCAGGCTTGAACTTCCTGAGCTTCTACTTTACCGGTGGGCATGTCGGATCAGTTGGCAGCTTGTGCGCCACAATAGATGTACTCAAATCAGTCATGTCGTCATACGACCAGGTGAATATGTCCTCATATTCCTTCAGAAATTTTGTGTATTCTTCCTTTTATGCCGGTGATAAATAAACGCTAATCCGAGTTTCTTTGACATTTTCTGCAACTCCCAAGTTAACAATCTCGGTCTCGTCCAGGTTGGACTTAGGTCTTCTCTCAAAATCCTCAACCTCTTTAAAAACTTCTTCTCGTATATCATCTTCCTCTGAGTCCGTTTGTCGCGTTGTCTCGTTACATGTCACAGTCGTTGGTTCATCAAGATAAGTAATAGTAATATTGTAAATAAAGTAAATGAGAGAAAGTAATAAGAGTAAGATTCATAAGAAAAAATCGAAATGCTTTGAAAAATTCCTTAACTGTTTTGAACATTGAAGATCTTATTGCAAAATTAAAAGGCAAAAGGAAAGTCAACTAGTAAAAAATGAAAAATATTGCATGATGCTTGTTCAGCCTTGCTACCTTGAGGCTTTCCGGGCTCTGGTGGTTCTGATGGACCAATTGTTGAGGCGCGCTCCTTGGCTCACGACTTGTATGGAAGGGCCTTCCTCCCCCTTCTCCTTGAAAATGATACAACAATCCATGCCATCCTCCTCCAAAAACAAATCCCTCATCTCTGCCAGTGCTTCATCTTCTTTTGACCCATATATAACATCAGCTGGCTGGAAAATCTGCTCCAAGCAAGATATCAGATGCTCTAGTGGATAATAAGGCCTGCGCCATGGCGGCGACCATTCATTGAACTCTTTCCAGGTGTACTCGTATCCCAGACCGAAGGTGGTGCCATATTTCTTTAGTTTGACAGGCTTAGAGATTCCTTAGAGGTTCTTGCCAAGTCCCTTGCCTGGCTCATATCTGCACCAGTTCAATATGCTTTCGATTTTGTTGTCCCACCATTTATCCTTGTCAACGATGTTGACTCGCTCGTTGTGGTGATAGGTTTCTCCGCCTATCTTCCTTCTCTCTCCGATTGCTGGGATGGTCTGGCGACTGTATATGGGATTGCTACCATCGCCGTGGATGATCACCTCTTGGTGATTCCACTCAAATTTCACTGCCTGATGTAGGGTTGATGCTACAGCTCCAGCGGCATGAATCCATGTCATCCCAAGAGCAAGTTGTAAGATATCGGCACGTCTAGTACTTGAAAGTCGACATCAAACCAAGTAGGCCCCATCTGTAAACATAGGCTGATTTCCCCAATAGTGGACCTTTGGGAACCGTCGAAGGCTTTGACGTTAATGGCCTCGTCTTTGATCTCATGCAGCCCTTTCCCTAATATTCTGAGTGTTACCAGCGGACAAATGTTGAGGCTGGACCCTCCATTGATCAGGACCCTGGTGATAAAATAATCCTCGTATTACGCGGTGATGTGCAACTCCTTATTGTGGCTCAGCCCTTCTGGTGGCAACTCATCTTCATGAAAAGTGATTTTGTGACTCTCCAATACCTATCCCACCATATTTTCCATTTCTCCTCCGGTGATGTTGCTTGGTACATATGCCTCACTCAGCACCTTCAATAAGGCATTCTTATGTGCGTCAGAGCTTTGTAGCAGAGTTAAGATAGAGATCTAGGCTGGCGTTTTGTTCAACTAATCAATGATTGAATACTCTTTGGCTTGTATCTTCCTCCAGAGGTCGTCGAGCCCATCTTCAGTGATGGCTGGCCGTCCAGATGCCTGCTTACTCGACACAGCCAAGTGTTTTGGAGTATAAACCCTGTCGGTCCTTGTCATACCATGTGCCACAACTGCTTCTCCGAACTTGGTTTTCCCTTTCCTTCTTGCCTCGACTGTGTAATACCATGGTATGGCCTTTATGTGGAACAGTGTTATGGCTGTCATTGCTACCGAAATGGGCACCCTTGCTTTGGAAGGTAACACAGCAACCTCAAATGGCGCAGGTGCCTTTGGTGACCCAAACTCGACCTCAATTGGTATTGGCGTCTTTACAGGGGGTGGTGCTTCAAACTCAAGTGGTATAGACATATTCACTTCGGCATCCCTAGAAGGCTGAATCTAGACCACAATCGGGTTAAGGGTGACTGTTGATTTCTTTGGCTCGTCACCTTTTGCGATTAATCCGATCGATCCTTTAGGGTCCCAATCACCCTCTATCTCAATCATGTGAATGCCTTCATCCTTGTGGTCTATTAGAGGGTTGTTGCGGATGTTCGGAGCAGGATCTTTTGCCATGATGATCTTGTTGTCAATCAAAGCTTGGATCTTATCCTTCAGAAAGTGGCACTCATCAATGGTATGGCCTTTCATGCCGGAATGGTATGCACAAGTTTTGTTTGGGTTGACCCATTGGGATGGGTTTTCGAGGGTTATGGCAGGGATAGGGGTGACATAACCAGCATCTTTGGGCCTTTCATACAGCTGGTCAATTGGATAGGCAATGACGGTATACTGTTTGGGAGGTCTGCGGTCTAAATTTGGTCGGGGTCTAGGAAAGTTTTGGCTAGGGAGAGGTGATTGATAGTGGGCTTGTTGGGTGTTGTAGGCTTGGTAGACGTGTGCAGGTTGAGAGTATCTGGGTGAAGTAGGTTGATATGTGGGTGGTGGAGATGATTGGTAAGTAGGTGGTGGAGCTTGGTAAGAGGGCGAGGGTGCTTGGTAATTTGGGGTAGGTTGATATGTGAGTGGAGGCATCGGGTAGGCTTGGTATTTCATAGGGGATTTGGTTCTCTGTGCAACCATCACGGCACTCACGTCCCTCTTCTTGGAGGTGCCACCAGACTGTAGAGCCTGGTTGGTAGCCTATAAAGCTTCAAGGTTTGTGACCATGCCACTTTTGATACCTTCCTCGATCCTCTCCCCCAACTTGATGACGTCAGAAAATTTCTAGGTTTCAATCAGCATCAACCTTTCATAGTACTGTGGGTCTTGAGCTCGGATGAAAAACCTGTTCATTTGTTCTTCTTCTAAAGCCGGTTTGACCTTAGCAGCTTCTGATCTCCAACGAGTGGCATACTCGCGGCAAGTCTCTGTAGGTTTCTTTTTTAGGTTCTGGATGTAGAACACATATGGCACATTCTCCGTGTTCAACCTAAACCTGTCCATGAAATCGGACGCCATACTTACCCAACTCGACCACTTCTTTGGGTCTTGGCTAATATACAAAGACAAAGCATCTCATTTCAGACTTCTCATAAAAAGCTTCATGCGAATCTTTTTGTCCTTCCCTACTCCGACCAGCTTGTCGCAGTATGTCCCTAAATAGACTCTGGGATCCCCTGTACCATCAAACATTTCGAACTTAGGAGGTTTGTACCCCTCGGGTAGTTCGACATCTGGTTGTATGCAGAGGTCTTCATAGTTCAATCTCTCGATTCCCTTGCTTCCTTCAACACCCTGAACTTGGCTAGTCAACTTATTGAGTTATGTGACCAGGTTCCTGATAAGGGAGTCTTTGTCATCGGACTCAGGTATGCTTGAGACGGGTGGAATGGAGTATGGTATGGTTTCCACATAGATGGGGGTTTTGATGAGTGTGGAGATGATCATTTGCGGAGTTCAGTGGTTTAGGGATGAGTAGCGGGGTGTTGTTGGAAGTGTGGCAAGTGTTACAGTGGTGATTGGGAGCGGGATGATTTTATGGTTTCGGGATGTTTTGTGGAGGTGTGGGGTTTTGAGTATTAGGAAAGTTGACATCTGGGGTGGTGAGGGAAAACGACAAGCTTGCCAAATTCCGGACTTGATCAAGTTCCTCCTGAAATTTCAGCAGTTTCTGCTCGAGTTGGGATGCACCTTCTTTGGAGACATGAGTACCCTGAGTGATTTCTACCCGTTCAACCAGGTTTTCCTTTCTGATGTTGCTCAAATCTTTCATTTTTCCCTTGTTCCTATTTCTGACGGGACTAGGAGGAGGAGTGGGTGGAGGGGCCTTGGATCTTGTGGAGTATGATGACGATGCCAGAGTGCACGAGCTAACCTTTGGGGAGGGGAATATAACAAAAGTAAAAACAAAAAGGTAGCAAGTTAGTGCGGATTATAAGGAAAAGATGTTGCAATATTTAAACACATAGTGCGAGAATACAAACCGTGTCCTAATTTGGGAGCCTCATTGTGCCCGAGGTAGGCCTAGCCACAAGTTGATTTGGAGAACTTATAATGCTAAATGCCTCATTTCATTGATAAAGATAAGATGAATCCCAAAATGACACTAAAATAGCAGAGGTAAAATGTCACTACTAGCTGTTGGCCTTATTACATTTAAAGATAAAGAAAAGGAATCCTAACTACTTGGCCCCAAAAGGACCTTCCCCAGACTTGACATCTTTGGCTCCATCGAACAGCTTCACCAGCTCACAAAGTCCCAGTAGCAAGTAGGCTCTGGCCAGGTGTCCACCTTCGTTTCCCTTAGCATTCTGGTAGTCCTCGATCCTTTTGAGAAACTTTCTTTCCAGCTCCAGTAAACCCCACTCCAAGTATCCTAATCGTTTGTTGGCACTGACAGCCATGTCTTTCCATTCTTCAATCAGTTTTTGGTTGGGTTCTTGTATCTCCCGGTGCTCACTTTCATATCCCGAATCCTCTTGCGCAGTTGGTTGTATTTGACATGTCCTTCTACCCTTTAATCAATGATTTTGTGACCTCGAACAAACCCGGGTTGGCCCAGACCATTGTGATTATCCTCTAGCCAGCCTGAATAGTATGGTGTGCAGCCAGCATGGTATCTGTTGGACTCGATAGTATCTCTCCCCATGATGATCTTACAATGCCACATATGCTGAGCTTGGCACTTATAAGGAATGTCATCAGCTTGGAAGTCGGCCCGGAAGTGACTCATCTTGTCGACCCTTGGTATAACCTGTTTCCTACCAGCCTGTCTCATAACTCGGAGAGGGACATAAGGGTAGGTTCCTCTCAAACCGATCAGTATCAGAAATGCAGCATCCCTGGATTAGGAGATGAACACTTCAGTAGGGAACCACTCGAACATCCTTTGTATTTGATCCTCAATTAGATTTTCAAACAACTCCACCCACCCCTTGGCATCTCCTGGATAAGCAAACATGTTGGGCATGTAGTTCATTCTCCTTGGTTGATGGAAGGCTATATGATCGTCCCAGTCTCTACGCTGAATCTCTTGCCGATATTCACCCCTTTGAAGATGCTCCATGAGCCAGAGTTGGAGTAGCAAGTTGCAGCCCTCGAAGTGTGGGGCTCCTTATTGACACTTTTCTTGGGCTCGGTACATTTCTACAATAATCATGGGCACTATGCTGAATGGTTGCCCGCCAATTCCCTCCATTAAGGTCTTGGTGACCATGGCTAGTCTAGTATCCTAGCCTTCTTCATAGGAAATACTATCATCCCCAAAAATCAGAACATAAAGACGAAGACCCTTCGATGGACATGTCCTAATGATTTAAGGGCGAACTCATCAGGATAGGTATGGTAGGATTTGATGTGACCGTACCTATTGTACGAATAATCAAAGGGAATGTACGACTCCTTCAAGCAAGTTAAATCTAAATTCTTCTTTAGACCCATCATCTTGAGAAAACCTCTACCTTTGCGATTCTTTGGCATTAACAAACCCGAAGTCTCCCATGGTATACCAACCAGTTCTCCTATTTCCTCTAGTAGGGGTGTCATCTCAATCTCCCCGAAGCAAAACACAAACCTATCGCAATCCCAGAACAGAGTGGCAGCTTCAATAATTTTGTTGTTGGGTTGGATTTCCAGAAGGGAAGGTAAATTTCCAAAGTATTTCAGACGAGGGTCTAATCACTAGAATGAAGGTCTTCCCAACAATTTAGCAATTTCGGGTGGATGTTGGTTACCATGTCGAATCTGGGGACTTCGTGCCTCATTTCTGCAAAACAAAAGCGTTAGGCCCTTACCCCCGCCGGACTCGACTATTTAACTATCAATAATTGGCATAAGTAACATTTAGTTCTCCAAATAAATGCACAGAACGTGGTAATGTCCATTTGGGTTCCAAGGAAACCCAGTGGACTTTGGACAAGGCTATCTTAAAGAGTCATTATGTGGAAAACATAACTGACTCGGCTAGGTTTTGACAGTGATGCATGCACAATTAAACAGAGTAGGGTTTCTATGGGGTATTAGACTGGTACCCTTGAGCGAACAACTCAAGAGGGAAAGGCACGAAACCGTCGACTACACCGTTGATCGACTGGTTTTACCACAAATACGCCTTTGCCAAATTTAGGGGGTAATAATATCGGAAGGGTGCAACCACTCATTATAAGCATTGCTATGGTATTTTTTTTGGCACGAGTGGAATATGATGTTGAATATGCAGTTAAAATAATTAAACAAATTGTCATGTATTTGCACATTCATAAGGTATTAATTACAATAATTGCTCAAAATTACACCAGTATTAAAGCAAAGCGGTAAAAGAAAGCATTGAGAGAAATAAAGAGAAGAAACGAAGAGCCAAGTCAGTTTTCGAAGTAGGAGAGCAAAATAAATACTTAAAGGCATTAAAGACATTCAAGGAAGCATAAAGTCACAAATAGCATGAAATGGTAAAAGCCTTCAAGAAATCCCCAGCGGAGTCGCCATTCTGTCGAGCCCCCTTTTTCTCGCGAAATCGGGTTTATGACATTTGGGAGGACAACTCGTTCCCTTTTGGGAATTGGGTTTTTTTGATTTGAAGAGTCGCCACCTAATGATTAAGTGCATTAGGACACTAGGAAGAATTTGTTTAGAAAAACTAGAGTTTGGGTAAGGGCTAGAAATTATCTCGAGGGGAAGGTGTTAGGAACCCCACAAGATCCACTAGTGTGGTTCCCGGCCATGGTACAATTGTGACTTAAGTACAAACAATAAATAAGCAAATAAGGGTTTCAAATATGAGGGGGTTGTCACATTGTGATTGCAAATAGGTTAATGTTTGAAGAAACAAGGAAGCTGAAATTTGAGAAAAAGGAGTTTTGAAATTTTGAAAGTAATAAAATAAACAAGTAAAGGGAAGGGGGTCATAGGTTTATAAATAATATGGATCACATCAATGCAATACCTGGTAATTACTCCTCAGAAGAGGGGTTACACATGGTATTAGCGCACCAGTCATCATATCCATATCTACCCTTTCCCACCCCATTGAGGTATTAAACGCGGAATGGTTTCGTTTACTTATTGCATTCTAGTACTCGCCCCAATCCTATCAGTCTCGGAGGCATTTGGGACTACTAGTCCTAAAGGTAAGGGAGATTTAGGCTTTGTATGGTTTAAAAGTATAAAATTCTAATGCGACAAACAAAAACACATAAGGCAGATATAGGAAACACATAACAATTTAAAAGGCTCAGACATGCCTCCTCACTTAAAGACAAATTGTTTAGCATGTCTTGCAGATACTGGTTATGGTCTGAATTAAACTTAAATGTTAAGGAGGCAGACTGGTCTATTACACATGTCAGATAAGAAACCAGAATCAGACTTGCCTGCTGGTTGGAATTAACAGAGTCTGATTCAATTAGCTAATTTACCTTATAGCTTGCTTAGGTGAAACCTATAGTCATGATATCTAAATACAAGAGAAAGATACTGATTTCAGAAGTAGATTTATTAACAGCAAGAACATAAGTTCTGCAAGCGTTTAAGCAATGCTATTACTGATTTTAAACTTATAAGCAAGTTGAGGGATTCAGATTAGTTGCTTATTCCTATAGGCATGCTTTCTAAGTGTGACCGATTTTAACCTTTACAAAAATGCAGAAATCTTATAGGCATGGAGTCTAAAACGTTGATTTTATTATTTAAGCTTATATATCGTTTTCCTAGTGATGGATACATATGCAGTATTCAGAAACCCTATAGACATGTTTTCTATATGATAGGCAAACTGCAGAATTCTATAGTCATGTTCTCTATATGAGATGCAGAAATGCAAAAGCTATTGATATGATATATATGCAGAACTTATAGGCAGGATTTCTAAGATGCAAAAGTGCAGAAGTTTACAGACAGGATTTCTATATGAAAATGTATAAGTGAAGAACCTAAACAGGATTTCTATATGAAAATGTAGAAGTGTAGAACCTAAAACAGGATATCTATATGAAAATGTAGAAGTGCAGAACTTAAAACAGGATTTCAAAGATGTCGAAATGCAAAACTTGCCATGATTTGCAGAAATAAAGGCCTAATGAGCATGATATCTACCCTTATGCATACATGAGTACCCCTCCCCTTTTCACTATAAGCCCCCATGAGTTATTACAAATTATTACAACCCAGAATGAAGAAAGAAAGTAAAAATTACATCAGAAAGCTAAAATCCCAACCAAGGAGAGCCTGATTTAGACTTCTGTCTGAAGCATGAAGTAAACCAACTCCAAATATCAAATTCCAAAGCCTTTCTCCTATTTGGGATGTGTCAGAGTTCCCTAAGAGTCTAAAGTGGACTCCGGGCAGTGCTTACACCCAAATATATTGCAGAATTGGATTATAGTGCAGTGTGGAAGGGTCGGCCCTCAAATGTCCAAGTTCAGAGGGAGATCAAGGTCCAAAAGCAAGGCTCATAGGAAGGGGGAAGAACGTAGAATCTAAGAGAGAGTGCAAGTGCATAGAGGGGATTTTGGGGAAGGCCAAGATAGGCTAGTGGTCATACCCAGCAATTAGGAGTGTTGGCGTGGTTAACCACATTGTTTGGGAGTTAGGATCCATTAGAGGATCAGGTCCAGACATGAATAGCAATTTGGATACTTCCATGCCTGAACCTTAACTCAAACACATAGAAGGGAATAAGGGTATGGGGAATTCACACAGCAACAGATGCAAAGAGAACAGTATATTCAATACATAACATAAACAGCAAAGTAGACAAGATTGTTGAAACTATAAAGCAAACACATAGGGATGAAGCCGAAAGTTAAATTAGAACATACCAGTTTCAGGAAAATAAGAAGAGAAGAGAAGTAGTAAAGCCAAATTGCAAACACACAGCCAGAAGATTTCAGAAGAGAGTAGAGTGTTGAATTGAGAATGTAGGAGTATTGAAATTGAAAGTGTTCAATAAGTGTTGTGTAAGTGTTGAACTCAAGGTCTTAAAGAGTATTGAATTGGAAATCCTCAAAAGTGCGGAAGGCTCGTGCCCTTTATAGTCTAGAAAGCAAGTAAGAAAAGGTAAGAAAATAGTTTCGAAATCAATCACATAAGGTCTCCCTTCAATTAAGGGATTTTGATTTTAAACGGGTAAAGGATAATTAAGGAAAGAGTTTGATCAAGATCTTTTCCAAAGTAGCACAAGAAGGGTAAATACACATAAGTTATTTAAGGAAAGAGTTTGATAGCAACACGGTTTGTGCAAATAAGGAAAGACAATCAATCAACAACCAGTAGAAAATCAGAAATTGAGTTTTGGTATGAATGAATCCAACCAGAAAAGGTGAAGAAAGGTTTAATTAAAGAAAAATCAGTAACAATCAATCGATCCTTATTAAAAGGAATTCTGAATCAATCACAAATCGGCAAAACCTTTTTTTAAGGAAGAATTCATCATATATAAAGTGTACAGACATGTGAATCATGAAAGAGTTGTCATGCTAATTAGAAAAGCCTAGCATAGAAAATTTCAGAGTCAAAGAAGTTCGAGTTCAATACAAAAACTCAAAACAAGTCTGAGAAACCTAGAGTTCCAAAATAGAACCGTAGTCTCAAATACAAGATCGAAACTCGCCAAAAACCCCAAACCCTAGGGTTTTCAACTCGAGTCAGATATAGAGAAAAGAAGACAAATAACGGAAACAGGCTCAGAGGTCTTCTTTTAGGGATTCATGGATAAAATAGCAAGTTCAAGGCAAACAGAATGAAGAACTGATTTGAAGCATAGAGAACACATTTTAAGAAAGGCTTGACCTAAACAAGTTCAAAAAAGAAAAGAGGTAGTATAAACTTAGAAAAACAGTAGAGGGAACGTGTGTAGAGAGAACTCAAACAAAGTCCAGAAGAAGGCAACTAAAGACCTAAAAGCTTAGTAGAAAATACAGTAAAGGAACATAGGGGTAAATGAACACATAAGATAAACATGTGAAAGCATGATATAGAAACCAGTAGAAGAAAAAACGGAGCACAATAGAAGAACATACAAAATAAGGCAAACATAAAGATACATGAGAAGAACATGCTAAGTAGAAAGAAAAAAAACATAGCATAGACAGATACACACAAAGAAAAGAAGATGAAGAGGAAGAGAAACATTTCGAAATTTTTCAGAAACCCTAAATCGAAGAGAAACAAATTTTGAAAGAAAAAATTGGGGAAAACGTTTTAAAACTCCAGTAGAGCACAGATATAGCATAGATTAAAGAAAACAACCAGATAAAAACCTCGAATGGCTAGGGTTTCAGAGAAACCTTAGAAATGAGAGAGGCTTGGAAGAAAAGTCCGATCTTGAGTCGGATGAGTTAGAACCAGGCTCGAAATGCTTTAGATGTGCCGGAGCAAGGTTGGAGAGGCTTCAAAAACATGGATATGAGTGGATCTGAACGGACACCACTGAGGTCAGACCTCAAACCTTCGAACCCCAGACGTTTGAGAGTGGAGGGAGATGAGTACAGGCCATCCATGGCCTGAGAAGCCATGGATTCCGGTGAGGTTGTGGTCGGAGAGGATGAGAGAGGTTAGGGTTCCAGGAACCTTCGAGAGAGTTTGAGAGAGGGAGAGTATTCAAAGTCGACCAACTGATTGAAAATGAGGGAATAGGTTAGGGTTGGGGAATTAAAAAGGCAAGGGACGATCGTGGCCGTTGATTATTTTGATCAATGGCCTAGATTGAAAGAAGGACCGGGCGGGTTAATTGGTTGGGTCAGGGTTGGGTTAAAATTGAAATTGGACCGCTCCAATTGGGGGTCAAGATTGGGTCAATTGGAGGGTCAATTTTGGCTATAATTGAAATAAATTGGGGTTATATATTAAATAGCAGTTTTTCGCTTTTATTTTGCAAAAAATAGTAAAAATGATTTTGAAAATAAATTAAAAGCACTGGATTAGTTAATAACACATAAATATTAATTTAAAAATACCTGGATCCAATTTTATGATTATACAAATGCTATTAAATCTTAAAGTAAGCTAGAATTGCAATTATATGCAATTTAGCTTTAAAAATACCAAATAAATTTATAAGAAAATATATAAAAATTACATTAACTATATTTTGGTATAAATATGGGAATAAAATAAATTATTCACCAAAATTGATGATTTTGGGACTAATTATTGATTTTGTACTGCTAAAATGGACAATAAATTGATTTTAAAAATCTTTTAAAAATTGAGAAAAATACTAAAACACTTGGGCATGCTTATGTATGTGTACATATGTTATTTTGAAAGTATTTTGTATATATGAAAATTATACAGGGAAAAATTGGGTATCAACAATGCCTTTGGAACTTGTTTTGCCCTAGTCACATGTCTTTATCTGGTGCCAACTATTTGTTGACCCATATATTATCTGTGTCCAGTTACATATGTCATTTCGCCATTCATCCACCGGTCGCTAACTAATTTTACTCCATACACCTTGCACATTGTTGATGAGCATATTAAAATTAACCATTATTTGTTGTCGGTGAGCGAGTGAAAACCAACCTTGTTAAAGTCGACGGTGAACGCTGAAAACCATAAAAGTTGTACTCAAACAAAATTACAAAGAGCTCAAAGAGATAACCTCATTGCAACAAATATAAAAATTAGTTGTGTCATTTATTTCATCACTCTCCTATTACATTCTGCCTTATATTGTTTGTTGTTATTTGAACTTGTTTATTGCACCAAAAAAAAACTTGTTTAAATAAAAAGAGTAATAATTTTGTGTACGTTGTCTTCGTATAAGTAGATTTTTTACAAGCGTACAATACGCCCTTTCTTGTACTTTCAGCTACCACAAGAAAAACCTATAACGAGAGAACTCAATGAAAAATATTACTCCATCCGTTTCAAATTAGATGAGATACTTTCCTTTTTAGTTTGTTCCAAAATAAATGACACATTTCTAAATTTGGAAATTATTCAACTTTAAACTCTTTATTTAACTTATTTTACCCTTAATGAGAAGTTTTTATAACCACACAAAAATTATGGTCCCACCAAAGCTTTTACCCCTTAAGTTTTTAAGACCACAAGTTTCAAAAAAAAAAATTTACTTAAACTCCGTACCAAATCAAACTATCTCATCTAAATAAAAAAAAAAAAAGGGGGGTAAAGTGGGTGTTACTCCCCCAAAGGAAGAAATCAGTTTAGGTTTCTGCGACCTTCCACTCCAATTATGTACAAAGGCTTGTCATAACTTGCAGTAGAAAATGTTGGTGCAGAAAACTTTCCATTCCAATTATGTAGCACTCGTGAGAGTACATATCAGGCCTTGGCCTAAATGGCCTTCGTAAATCATACTACGTCAGATTAACACGTAAATTTTCACAATATTATGATGAACTGACAAAGAGAAGAAAAAAACATAAAGAGAGAATTTCTGGCTCGCTAAAGTCCAATAAACTCGAATTAAATTACATCAACAACATGATAAGATTGATAAGAATCATGAATTGGTTGTTGTTCGTTGGAAATACGCTTACAGTTGTTCCTAATGGCGGTCAACCCATCTGGGTACTGACCGGCACTGAGCCACGCCTCCACGGTGAACGGCTGTTGGCTGCATCGTTTGTTTTCTGCTGTAGACGTGACTTCCACGTAGTTACAGTACCATCCGTGGTGATCACCTGATCCATCAGAAGTCAAGTTCATTTTACAGATTGGCCCAGTCAAACACGGACCACGGCCCGTAAACATATCCAATTGGTCCATTTCAAAGTAGTTGTAACCTGGGCCCATAAGCCCACCCCAAGCTTGTAGGTTATTGATTCTAAGGCCATGGCCATTGGCATCGTAAAGAGACAAGGTAATTTTTGAGTCAGTTCCAGACCCCCAGTATGTCCCAGTCCGAACATAAGCTGTGTATACACAATTCAGTTCCTGCATTTTCCCATCAAATCAGCAATTGCAAAATAAAATATATTATGGTACACAGTGACAAATGTATAATTTAGAATCAATGTGTTGTATTCTTACTCATATTTGTTTCATTTCTTACATATAAGGTAATTAGGAAGTAGACGCAGTGAGTTCGACGTAATCCACTGCATCTACTCTAAATCCGTCAACGTAGTAGAAGTAGAGAAAGGTGACTTACAGTGCCAGAAATGGAAGAAACGGAGATGGAGAAGAGGATGACAAGATGCAACCAGAATTGGTTAACTCGTGCCACTCCCATGGCAGCTTCTTGAAATTGTTTCTTTCTCTAGAAAATGAGAGGAAAAAGGCAAGTGCTTTTTAGATAGTGGGAATGATAGTCATAGTATGATAGTAGTTTTATTTATAGATTATATCAAAGTTCATAGGGGACAATAGTATATTGAGAGCTATAGGGTCAAAACTATATGGCGTAGGCCTACCCGTGAGCTACACTATAATAGTCCTAGTGGAAGAATAAATTGGAGTAAAAAACTCTGACTAATGGCGGCTAATTCGAGCTGCAAGGTATATACCAGACGTATTGTTGACTTATTTATACTCCCTCCATTTTATATTAGATGAGATACTTTTCTTTTTTAGTGTGTTTCAAAATAAATAATATATTTTTCAATTTGGAAATAATTCAACTTTAAACTCTTTCATTTTACCCATTTACCCTTAATGAGATGTTTTTATAGTCACACAAATGTCATGGTCCCACAAACTTTTTACTCTTAAGCTTTTTAGACCATAAATTCCTAAATTCTTTTTCTTTTTTCTTAAATTCCGTGTCGAGTCAAACTATCTCATTCAATATGAAACGGAGAGAGGGATAATAAATACGTGCACTTGCGCCTCTCTGTTCTATCCTAAAATGATTATCGCACTTCTATATTGTAAAGTGAAGCCAAACTTCAAATCTGCTCAGAAGCCGCCATGAGAGAGAAACATGCATGCACCCACCTAGTTAGATTTACAGGAAATACACGGAAAAATATAATGATAAGAAGAAGAGAAATTATTTGGGAAATCCCACCATCTCCTCTAGCTTGCTCAACAATAAAGGAAGATCCACGAAAGGAATGCGTTTTGTTTTTCTTTTAAAACTAATATATTGATCCCATACTCTTTACAGCTGGCAGTTCGAGTTATTAGCCGCCATGAATCTAATTTTATTCATCCACTCTCAGTATAATGTCGTCTCCTCCCCATTATAAATAAACTGTACGCTATCATACTATCACTTCCATTATCTCAAAATCATTTGCCTTTATCCTCTCATTTCTAGAGAAAGAAACAATTTCCCTTGCACAAGTAGCTGTTATGGGAGTAGCTCATCAAGTTAACCAATTCTGGTTCCCTCTCATTATCCTCCTCCTCTCCATTACCATTTCTTCTACTTCTGGAGCTGTAAGTCACCCCTCTATATATATGGTGTGTATTTATACACATGCATAGTTAAACTTTTTACTTCTCGAGAATTAATTTGACTAATCTTTAAAGCTAAATTACATTAGATCAACACAATATTTTAAAATAATATATTTATATTCAAACTATACAAAAACTATTATAAGTTGAAATTTTCCTAATGTCAATTTTATAAAAAATACATTTTAAAATATTGATCATAGTTTGAGTTTCAAGTACCACATAAAGCAACAGAATCTGCTACTTTGTCAGTCCTAAAATACCCTCATGTTTTTATCATTTTGGATTTGCATTTTGCTCTTGCTGATTTAATAGGAAAATGCAGGAATCAAATTGTGTGTACACAGCTTACATTCGGACTGGGCCATTCATGGAGGATGCAACTGACTCAAAAATAAGCTTGACTCTCTACGATGCGAGTGGCTATGGAATTAGAATCAAGAACCTAGTGGCTTGGGGTGGGCTTATGGGCTCAGGTTACAACTACTTTGAAACGGACCACTCAGATATGTTCAGTGGCCATGGACCATGTTTGACTGGGCCGATCTGCAAAATGGTCTTGACTTCTGATGGTACAGGCCGACAATCCGCGTGGTACTGTAGCTACGTGGAAGTCACCTCAACAGGAGACCACAAACAATGCAGTCAACAGCTGTTCAACGTGGATCAGTGGCTTAGCACCGATCGTTCGCCGTATCAGTTGACGGCCACAAGAAACAACTGTAGGCGTATGTCCGGTGACCAACAACCCATTGTTGTTGATGTAATTTAATTCGAGTTCATTGGGCTACTTACAAACCATATATAGAATTTCTCTCCTTCTCTCTTTGTATCTCTCTTTTTCAATTATATACCAGTGTGTGGCAATTTTATCATCAATCCAATGTTGTGAAGCCCATTTAGGCCAAGGCCTGATGTGTACGCTCATGAATGCAACATTCTGGAAAATAAAGAATCGGACCTCTCTTTTCCTTCTGTTTTTCTTACCTAATTACATGTCTTGCTGTTTCTTTATTCATCCAACCACCAATAGAAACAAAACATTGAGTACAAAATAATTTTTGTCAGGAAATAAAAGTAAATTAGTAAAATATAAATAAGAAACAGAGATAGAAAGGAGTTTTTCACTCCTTCTGGTGTGTCTTTCCATTGCCATTTACACCGCTTTTTATAGACATAAAAATATAAAGACTTACTATTGCAAAATAGTGCACTAGATGAACATAAAGTATGAGAATCCATCCATAAGCTATTCAACTGCATGGGCATCCATATCTACAAACTATTCATAACAATATTTGAATTTTCCTGTAACAACCCGGTCGGTCGTATTGTGTAATTGTGCTCCATTTTCCCTTTTTATGCTTCACACGTGTGTGTTTATAATTTCATGACTTGCGGGGTCGATTAGTTTTGTAGTGGGGAGCTTTCGGGTTGATTCGGACCCTTGATGCTTGACTTAGAGATTTAAATTAGAAAACGTTAATCAAACTTTAACTTTTGTGAAAACGACCCCGGAAGTGTATTTTTAATGTTCTGATAGATTTGTATCGTGATTTCGGGCGTATGCCCGAAATTGATTTTGGAAGTCCGCAGGTTGATTTATGTTGATTTGCCGAAATTTGGCAATTTGAAGTTGAAAAGTTTGACACTAGGTTCAATTTTAGCTTTCGAACTCGGAATTTAATTTTGGGACTTGGAATAAGTCCGTCATGACATTTAGAACTTGTCTGCAAAATTTGGTATCGTTTGAAGTTGATTTGATAGGATTCGGACATTTATTTGTAATTCTATAAGTTCTTGAAAATTTCATTGAAATTCATGCATTTAAGAGTCAATTCGTAGTTTTGAGAAGTTATTTTTGTGTTTTGATCGCGCGAGTGAGTTCGTATGATATTTTTAGGCTTATGTGGATGTTTGGTTTGGAGCCCCGAGGGCTCGGATGAGTTTCGGACACGTTTCGGAGTGTGTTGGACTGAATTCTGCAAAGACTGGTGCCTGGTGCCCTCTGGTGTCGCAATTGCGAACACTATGGATCCTACAAGTATTGCAAATGCGATTCCTTGGTCGAAATTCTGGGCTTGGCTAGGTCCCATTTGCGATGGTTTTGTCTTAATTGCGAGGGCAGCAGGGTTCGCAATTGCGAATCCATATCGCAATTACGATAACTACAGCAGAACATAAGGGCTGAAAGTCAGGATTTTATCTCTCATTCTTACAGTTTTGAACCCTAGACTGATGGTGGCGATTTTGAAGAAGGATATTCACCTACAAACCTTGGGTAAGTAATATTAATCTATTTCTAATCATATTCCAACATCATATCTTAGATTTAAACATCAAAATCATATGAATCAGAGTGAAAAATTGTGAAACTTTGTCAAGTTTTTGAAAAATGAGAATATGAGTTTTGAAAGTCGATTTAGACTCGGATTTTAAAACTAATCACATATATGAACTCGTGAGGCCATGGGTGGACGAAATCTACTATTGGACTTGGGTTTTGATGGAGCGAGCTCCGGGGTGACTTTTGTTGACGCTTTGAAAAAAGTGTAAAGATCAAATCTTTATTTATTGTAATTATTTTCTCTTGCATTGGTTGATGATATTAAGTTAATTTTGAGTAGATTTGAGCCGTGTGGAGGCAAGTTCTAAGGGAAAAGTGATTTTTGAGGGTTGAATTGGCCTAATCGAGGTAAGTGTCTTACCTAACTTCGTGTGGGGGAAACTACCACTTAAGATTTGTATTGTTTGATTCAATTGCACTAAGAGAAATCTGTGTACGCAAGGTGACGAGTGGGTACACGGGTTGTACGTGGTATTTGTGCAGTTTAGGTTACTTAGACTATTTCTATGCTTAATTGAAATGCCATATCATGTTCTAAATTCTCTTAGTCAATCTATTCTTACTAGTGTTAGTCCATCCTTACATGCCTTAAATGATTTCGTCAACACTTGTTCTACCTCCTAACTAATAATTTTCTCTCATGCTTTAGTTGAACTTATTGTCTCTTTTATTGTCACATGCTATCTCTTCATTGTTGATTATCATTATTTGAAGTCATTATACATGTTCTCTTTTGTTGTTGATTATCATTATTTGAAGTCATTATACATGTTATCTCTTTTGTTGTTGATTATCATTAATAGAAGTTATTGTTCATGTTACCTCTTTCATTGTTGATTACCATAATTCGAAGTTATTGCTATACGTTATCTCTTCCATTGTGAGTATATCTTATTTAACACTGTGGTTATGTGTTGTCTCTCATTGTTGATTTATTGGTGTTGAAGTGGTGAAAGTCGTTATCATGTTGAGGCGAAATTGTTATTGTTGAAACATCTTCATTTGAGCATTTTACTTTCATTTTTGTTGTTGATATTCTTGTACCCGCTATGGAGGAGCCGTGGGCTATTGTTGTAAAAATATTAATATTGTGGATTGTTGGAAAATTGTGATATATGGGCACATGTGGTGCGAGTTGTTATTATAATGTGATATTGACGTGCATGCGCCAGTATAAGGCTTGGAGTTGATGTGCATGTGGCGGTATAAGGTGGGACTTATGTGCGTGTTGCTTATAGGGGAATTACATAAAGCCACGCAGCATCATAAGGTGGGCTAAAGTATGTGTAGCTATTTCGAAAAAACTATTTTCAAAACCTATTTCAAATATAAGGCTCACGCAGCGGTATAAGGAAAGATTATGATTGAAATTGAGAATTTTGAATACGATAGGGTACCTTGATTGTGATTCTTGATTTATACGAGGCGGTACCTCGGTGGTGATTCTCATTGAATACAAGGCGGTACCTCGTTGTGATTCTTGTTGTTTACCTCATTTTGCAAGTAGTTTTGGGTAGCAACTTTTCTTGTGGTTTTGTTCTTTCTTGTTTAGCAGTTATTGTCAGTATATGATCACTTGGGTTCTCTTAGCAGCTTCCTTATGTTAATTCCATGTTTAAACTTTCGGCATTAGTGTCACGCCCCAACTTCGGGAGGCGCGACCGGTGCTCAACCGGGTAACCCCAGTCAAGCGGACCTAGGTGCCTTTCCTATTTCACGTGTTACCCCGCATTTTTATTATCCGTTAACCAAGTAAAATTAGCCATTTATGATATAAACATATTCTTACGAGATTTACATAATATACATGGTTACTTAGCGTGGTTTACAAGTTACATTGCCCATATACAAAATACCTAAGTACATAACCCACATTTCCTGTCTACGGAGCCTCTAGGGATACAAAAGAGTGTTACAATACCTGCCGGCAACAAGGCTCCGGCTATACCTTACACAAATACCAAAATAAGACTCCGGAAGAAAAGCGGCATGAGCCACGCAGGGCCTCGAGAGGAAAGGGGCTCACCAATATAGCTGACGGAAAGTGGAGGAGTGCTATTGTTGGTGGACTGGAGTACCTGCTATAGAACCACTTACAATCATAACACGAATGTAGCGCCCCCGGCAAAAGGGACGTCAGTACATTTGAATTGTACTGGTATGTATGAACAAACTTTACCCCAAGTAAAATCAAGAAATACACAGGTAACAAACAGTAATAGAATCAACAATCCAATGCACATGAAAGGAACAACCAAAGCCAAACAAGTTCCACAATCTCTCATTTTCCCCTTTCAACATTATTTCATCACATCAATGATTTCACAACTTTCACATATTTTCATTTCAATAGTGATTTCGATCACTTTTCTACCCTTATTACCTCGGCCACCCTTATTACCTCGGCCACCCTTATCACCACAACCCACACCTTATAACTTCATGTTGCGGCGTGCAACCCGATCCCACCGGAAAATTTCATTTCATACGACAACACAACAATTCACAAAGAATTTTCATAGACATCAATACCATTTCCATCATATGCAATAGTCCGTATACAATTTAAGTCACAACGATAATTTCCCGCAACGAGTCACGTATGATATTACCATAGTTATTTCAATTGCATCAATTACGATTTCCTTCCATCATTTGTTCCACAGTTCTTACCACATGAACACATTCACATACACACCTGGTTTGTTACCATTTACTTACACCATTATATCGCGAGACTTAACCAACGACGTTCAAAGCATATTAATCACGAAGAGTCATCATTTCAAGGAAGCACAAGTTCATATCAACAATTCATACATTTGGGCCCAAGACACCATAGATATCACCAAGCAGTAATTCATGTACAAGGTTTTGTCGTAATCGTTCAACTTATTTACATCATTTCACAATACCCTCTTTCATTACTTACCACGCAGGGTTTTAGCCATTATACACATTCCCATATTTGGACACATTAACGTTCTTTCGTCTGTTAACACATACTCACATATCTTCATCCTCAAACATTTACAAGCTTAGCACATGATAAGGTAGGCACATCAAATCACTTTTCACAATCACATATAACATGATGGTGTGGAAATCAACTGAGACAATCAATACACATATTTTCATACAAGGTACACATACCGCATGCTCGTCATAATAAGGGGATTCTACAAGAGTTAAAGTTAGCCATACATACCTCAAATTCGCCCTTAGTGATACTACAATAATCCAATACACTTAAGCAACCTCAATCTACAATACAACATTCAATAGGGCCAATATTAGTAATAAATTCTGTGACTTATGCCATTTAGGCATATCATCAAACACCTTGTAGGTATAGATCTTTACACCTCATAACTATAGTATTGGTTCACCCAACTATCACCATTAACCAAAAATTCATTCCACCATCATTCCTAACCAATTTATAACTTCCAACAACATATGTGTGACTGTCACACCTCCTTTTGCGCGCCCGCCCCGAGGGGTTAAATGCGCGGGTGGAGTTTTTCCAATTTAAGTGACAATATTCGAAATGGGATTATTTATTTAATTCAGAGTCGCCACTTGGGAAAGGTTTGGTTTTTGGTGTCCCAAGTCACCGGTTTATCTTGAATCCCAAATCGAGGAAATTTTCGACTTTTCCAAATGAAGTCTGCGAACCAGAAATTCTAAGTAAGGAATTCTGTTGACCCGAGGGAAGGTGTTAGGCACCCTCGAATCCCGTGGTTCTAGCACGGTCGCTTAAATTGTTATAATGGCTAAATATCTGATTTAAATACATGTTGTGACTTATGTGCTTTTATTAAGTTTAAACCGCTTTTATTATTATCATTTATTTTTATAGAATTGCAACGTCGTGAAAATGCATCTTGAACCACGTCACAATCAATGCACCCGTAGTTGTTAACACATTTCGACTCCGTTGAGATTTGGATTCGGGTCACATCAATGTGCACCCAAGTTTAAGAGTGTAATTTATTAAGGGCGCCTAAGGGGATCTAGCGCGTTATTATTTGTAGAAGGCCATGAAATTTATTAAATGGCCTATCCTGAATTCTAGATAATTATCATGGTTATTTATTGAGGGCCCCGCGATTTACATCTCATTTGGCGAGGCTCGTCTCATTATTTTAGAAGGAACATCCTAAAGCGACTACATTTCTAATGTGTTTATCTCTTAAAAATAGAAGAAAAGATGCGTGCTATTTTAACTATGTGTTTGGCCAAATCCAGATTTTAGCTAATCGCCCGATTAATTATTTACGGAATGAAGAAACATTGTACCTCATGAAAACATGCTTTGAACTTGATAAGAGAAATGTATATGAGATTGGTGAAATGCTACGACTGTTACAAGAGCTCCCTAACTTCAACTTATTCAGACAAGATTAATTAAAATTGCTTATTAGGAAATGCGACTAATGACATTTGAAACTCATCCTATAAACTGCTTCATGAAAACTGAAACTCAAGAGTTTGAAACTGTATTGTCTTTAGCTAGATCTAAACAATTATTTGTCCTTACATATTCGAAACATGCTGAAAGAGCGAGTTTGAGTTAGCAATTGTATTAAATGGCTGCATATTTCACGGATTGTATTTACATCTTGTGTACTCCTAAACGAATAAAATGTCACAGTTTCCAATTGGCATAAGCTTTAATTAAGTACAACCTTACTAATCTGTCTCCATTAGGCTAACAGACCAAGAAACTGCATATCTTAACAACATTGAAAAAAAATTCGTAAGCAATACAACAGGTGATTATAACTCCTTCAGATCTTTTGATTCATGCTTTCATTGTTACATCAAATGCGAGTCTTAGTATGTACCTGGATATTGGATACAACAGAAGAAGCGAGGGGTCAGTAGGGCAATAGAAGCGATACCAAACAGCAGCAGTAACAGCAGGTACCAATAGAACAGAAATCCCAGTGCAAGAGGCCAATAAGCCAATGGAGAAAAGGCAGAATGAGACAAATTCCCAATAGTATGGAGTCAGAGAATCAGGCAATCCAATTCCAGGAGAAGCAAACCACACAAATCCAAACAATAGACTTAACTGACACTTGAAGGAAAACAGGACTAACTTGGACAGTTTAAACAAAATGAGAATCGAACAAACAGTAAGAAGAAGACAATTCCTGATTTTGTGATATCCCTTTCCCTATCTCCTCTCTTTTCAAGTTCTAATGTCAGTCCTCAATTTGAAGTCTATTTGGGTTATCAAAGAGAAATCTTTTCTGGTTTCTGTTTTCAGAATTTGAAACTCTCAGATGTTCCCTCTCAGTGTCTCTCTCTATTTCTGTATGCTTTTTTTCTGTGTATCTCTATCAGCTCTCTCTTTCAAAACTCCTCACAGTGTCTGTATTTTTTTTTTCTCTATTTTTTCAGATCCTTTTTATCTCTGTATGTCCTCCCTTTTATAAGCCTTCATATTACCCCTTTTACAGCCTGATAGATTATCACCAATACCCCTCCCATGTGCCTTCCATTTTCAATTCCAACTTTAGCTAATTAAGTATTAAACCCCATCAACATTCCCTGGCAGATTTAACTTTTAAAAGGTTTAATACTTCTTTAAACTAAAGCAAAGTATGGGCAGTAGAATGTATCTGACAGCATATGCTGTCAAACCATTTTTTAAAATCAAAAGCCTTTTTATGCAGGGAAACATGCTGTGCACAAAGCACATGAGGTGCACCAATGCACATGCTGTGCACGAGTTCTCATGCCCTCCAATTCCGCATTTAAACCAAACATCCTCAACAGCTATAAGTAAACAAAACTGGTTCTTAATTGATTCAACAAATGCTTAGCAGAAGTAAGTCGATTTGTTATTGTTCGGACAGTTGAAACTAATTGACGACACATGTCGACTCGACTATATTAGCATTAACATACTCAATCGTAGCCAAAAATCAGACATTTAAACAGTATCGATACATGGTTCGAATTATACTGACTAAGCAGAAATGCACTCGAGGAGTCAACTAGTCAGTACAAATTTGGAATACAACCAATACACATGTCTTATCAGAATAGGAGGGGTTCAAACAAACACAGTGGTTCAGGCAAAGTGGACAAACAGAAGTTGGTAAAATTAAAACAAATATGAACAGACTTTTAAAAACAAATCACACGGACTAAAACAAAAATAAAGAAAAGAAAACAAGACTCACCTCAAATCTTTGAAAAATCAAAACCTTGACTCGGATTTGGACAGACCTTTCTTAAGGCTGAATGGACTTTAATCGAAGTGTTTCTCAGATGAGAAACACTTTGATTAAAGTCCATTAGACCTTAATCTCTTCGGTTGAACCGGTATGAACCAGTGACGAAGAACTACAAAAATTTCCAAAACTCAGATCCGGGATTCATGCTTCCCTGGTCAGATTCGGACCAAACCAAGTATGGTTTGGTCACGAGGGGGTCTGGGGAGTGTCTGGTGTGAAGCTGGGGTTAAACTGTGTAGATCGAGTTTTGACTCGAATCTTCAAATGAAGATTCGAGAAGGTGAGGAGGGATTCGAACTACATGGTTAACAGATCCATGTTCAGGATGGCAAGGGGGTTCTAGGGTGTTAAGGGGAAGGTCACCGGCGTCCATGCCGCCGGCTTTCATGGCGAAAGTATACAGGGGCGGCTAGGGTTTAGGGGCCTGGTCTGTGGAGACGAAGGCTGGGGTATTGGATAGGGGGGCAGGGTAAGGTTATGAACTTATATAGTTAGTGGGTGGACGGATCTCGACCGTTAGATCAATTTAGATCTACGGTCTGGATCTGATGTTTAAGTGGAACGGTGTCATTTCAAGTGTTGAGGGTTTGGGTTCGGTCCGGGTGTAAACGGGTCGGGTTCCTCAGTAGGTTGTGGGGAAGTGATCTTGGCTGTTGATCAATCTGAGATCAACGGCCCAGATCACACTGGACTAAAACGTCGTCGTTTGGACGTCCTGGGTATCAGGTGGTGTTGGACCGGGCAGGCCTGGGTTTTGGGCTGTTTGTTTGGGCCAATTTTAACAAATTGGCCCAAGTCCGGAAGGGAAGGGACCTTTTCTTATTATTTTTTTTCTTTTTCTTTTATTATAAAAATACAAAATTAAGTAAAATCAAATTAAAAATAAACACCTAGTACAATTATTTGCACACACATTAAAATAATTCAAAACAGGTAAAATTAAACAAAACAAAATCACGGACAAAGATGCTTGTTTATGCTTTTCTATTTAAACCGTGTTACGGTTCAGATTATGCATGACACGTACACACATTTTTTTTGAATTTTGTTTTAATAAAGTAAATAAATAAAAACGGGCCAAAGTCACAAATAAATCAACAAAGTGCCCGCACAGAAATCCAAAAATTGTACAGCAGGACCAATTTTATTCTTTTGGAGCGACTGTCGCGCAAAAACAAAAATCACGTGCTCACAGCTGCCCCTCTTTGTTCGGAAACACGAAGAGTTTTCGTGCAAAGATAAAGTGAGCGTATATGAGCGATTTTTGCCTATGGACCACTCCGTATGAAGCATGTTTTTTTTTGAAAGATCTGACCGAATCTTGCTTCAAAGATTTCCTACATATCCTGGGCTAAACAGGAATCAGGTCAATGTAGTTCGAGAAGTTTTGGTAGCTGGGACTACCATGGGACTGCAATGCTTGCTGCTACTGCTGCTGCTGTTGTCACTGCTACGTCACTGACCGCCTTATTACAACCAAACGAAAATTGGAAACTGAACTAACTACTTATATGCATGTCAACTGCTAGTTACAAGATTCCTATCTATGATTCTTTTACGACTTGATCTTGGGTCTTAGCTGATTCTGCTTGTAGACTCCGATCTGAATCTTGATGCTTGCGAGTTGCGGCGACTTGTTTAACCTCTGGGATACTGAGTGAGACGCGATTGGCAGGGTTCAGGCCCTTAATTAAACGTTGGAGTCAATCCTCCTTGCATTTACTCCGATATCTCGGGACATCTTCTCTTTTTTCTTTTTTTCTTCTTTGATTCCGAACTGGGATTCATCTCGTGGGTCATTTTGATCCATGTGGCTCGAGGTCAGACCTGCGGGAGAAAACAAACGAACGAAATTTTCTGCCCCAGTTTAACTAGGAAAATTTCGTTAATTATTCACCAGGAAGTTCATAAAATTGATGAAAGAGGATATGCATGCTCAGTTCAGGGTTGGAGCCCTAATATCGACTAGCTGGGGAAAGGTTCAGTTTAGGGTTTAAAACCCTAACGCCGAACAAAGGAAGAATTCAGTTTAGGGTTTAAAACCCTAATGCTGACTAAAAGGAAAATTCAGTTTAGGGTTTAAAACCCTAATGCTGATTGCATGAAAAAGCTCAGTTTAGGGTTTAAAACCCTAATGCTGGCTGAAAGGAAAAAGTTCAGTTTAGGGTTTAAAACCCTAATGCTGACTAAAGGGAAAATTCAGTTTAGGGTTTAAAACCCTAATGCTGATTAAAAGGAAAATTCAGTTTAGGGTTTAAAACCCTAATGCTGATTGCATGGAAAAGCTCAGTTTAGGGTTTAAAACCCTAATGCTGGCTGAAAGGAAAAAGTTCAGTTTAGGGTTTAAAACCCTAATGCTGACTAAAAGGAAAATTCAGTTTAGGGTTTAAAACCCTAATGCTGATTGCATGGAAAAGCTTAGTTTAGGGTTTAAAACCCTAATGCTGGCTGAAAGGAAAAAGTTCAGTTTAGGGTTTAAAACCCCGATGCTGACTAAAAGGAAAATTCAGTTTACGGTTTAAAACCCTAATGCTGATTGCATGGAAAAAAAGCTCAGTTTAGGGTTTTAAAACCCTAATGCTGGCTGAAAGGAAAAGTTCAGTTTAGGGTTTAAAACCCTAATGCTGACTAAAAGGAAAATTCAGTTTAGGGTTTAAAACCCTAATGCTGATTGCATGGAAAAAGCTCAGTTTAGGGTTTAAAACCCTAATGCTGACTAAAAGGAAAATTCAGTTTAGGGTTTAAAACCCTAATGCTGATTGCATGGAAAAGCTCAGTTTAGGGTTTAAAACCATAATGCTGGCCAAATGGAAAAAAGTTCAGTTTAGGGTTTAAAACCCTAATGCTGACTAAAAAGGAAAATTCAGTTTAGGGTTTAAAACCCTAATGCTGATTGCATGGAAAAGCTCAGTTTAGGGTTTAAAACCCTAATGCTGGCCAAATGGAAAAAGTTCAGTTTAGGGTTTAAAACCCTAATGCTGATTGCATGGAAAAGCTCAGTTTAGGGTTTAAAACCCTAATGCTGGCCAAATGGAAAAAGTTCAGTTTAGGGTTTAAAACCCTAATGCTGACTAAAAAGGAAAATTCAGTTTAGGGTTTAAAACCCTAATGCTGATTGCATGGAAAAGCTCAGTTTAGGGTTTAAAACCCTAATGCTGGCCAAATGGAAAAAGTTCAGTTTAGGGTTTAAAACCCTAATGCTGACTAAAAAGGAAAATTCAGTTTAGGGTTTAAAACCCTAATGCTGATTGCATGGGAAAGCTCAGTTTAGGGTTTAAAACCCTAATGCTGGCTGAAAGGAAAAAGTTCAGTTTAGGGTTTAAAACCCTAATGCTGACTAAAAGGAAAATTCAGTTTAGGGTTTAAAACCCTAATGCTGATTGCATGGAAAAAGCTCAGTTTAGGGTTTAAAACCCTAATGCTGGCTAAAAGGAAAATTCAGTTTAGGGTTTAAAACCCTAATGCTGATTGCATGGAAAAGCTCAGTTTAGGGTTTTAAACCCTAATGCTGGCCAAATGGAAAAAGTTCAGTTTAGGGTTTAAAACCCTAATGCTGACTAAAAAGGAAAATTCAGTTTAGGGTTTAAAACCCTAATGCTGATTGCATGGGAAAGCTCAGTTTAGGGTTTAAAACCCTAATGCTGGCCAAATGGAAAAAGTTCAGTTTAGGGTTTAAAACCCTAATGCTGACTAAAAGGAAAATTCAGTTTAGGGTTTAAAACCCTAATGCTGATTGCATGGAAAAGCTCAGTTTAGGGTTTAAAACCCTAATGCTGGCCAAATGGAAAAAGTTCAGTTTAGGGTTTAAAATCCTAATGCTGACTAAAAAGGAAAATTTAGTTTAGGGTTTAAAACCCTAATGCTGATTGGCTGGGGATAAAGTTCGAGAATACTACACGATCTATTTTTTTGAGTTTTCTTGTTTTAATAGAAGATAAAAAGGGGGTTTTGCGGGAACTTACTTTTTGAGTGAATTCCTTATTGCCAAAATGTTTCTTGTACCCGTGTACCTTCTTCTTTGGGCGACACCTACTTCTTGCACGGTTGTCTTGGATTATACCTGTTTCAACTTTTCAGACAAAGAACAATTTTTAGCTTGGAAATGACGGTCGGTTCGGTGACCTTGATCGTTCCCAATTGCTTTGTTGCGTCTCTATTTCTATTGTGAAGTTCCGCCATTGATTTGATTCGAATGGCGAAACTCTTCTAGGCTGTTCAGGCTTGTATTTCCAGATTCTGCGATGATTTGCCTCGTAAGGCCCTTTTTTCTTTTGTCCCGTTTTGATTGAAGGTTCAACGGGGATTTTATTGGAGGTGTTCTATGGGAATTTGTACAAAAGGAAGCTCTGTGGGGGAATATTTACAAAGGGACTCGCTGGGGACGTGCTGGGGATTTGTTTCAAAGCGGGCTTTCTATGGTTCGTTGGAGTAAGCTTGTTGGGGAATATTTACAAAAGGACTCGCTGGGGATGTGCTGATGAAATTCCAACGGGGATTTTTTTTTTCATATTGGGGGGGACCCTGCGGGAGATTGTTCAAAAGGGGAGACTCTGTGGGGATTTGTACAGAGGGAGACTCTGTGGGGGTTTGTCCGAAGGCGGACTTGCTGGGGAAGATTTCTCTCTTTCCTCCTTACTTTAAACACCATCGAACGTCATGATTCATCAGGCTTGGGCAATCGTACCAACGAGATGATGCATTTTCCTTCATGAGACGGAATTTCGTGCAAATAAACCTGCCACCTACCCTTTCCGGTGTATCCTGAACGTGGGGTTAAAACATAAAAGAGATTCGAAAAGAAACAAAGAAAGGGGAAAACAAATCGGAAAAGGAGTATCCTTTTCGGGACGAGAAAGATTTATCTGAGGAAGATAACGCTGGCTTTAAAGGACATGACATGCTCTTTGGACTGGACGTCTGACCTTCCAAGAACTTGCGTTTTCCTGAACCAGAACGGATCTGCGATTCCAAACCGGTGGCACTTGCCGAGACCTCCTTGGGGTGGAGTCATTCTTTTTCGGCCAACAGCGCCCTTTGCGGGTTTTCGCTGGCTAACCTCTCTCATTTCTCTTCCTGTCATCGCTTGATAGCACTCTTTGCGAGTTTTTACTAAACAAGCTCTCTCATTTTGGTTTCTCTACTCCCGTCGCCTCGTGGTGCCCGAAGGTTTTCACCGCCGAGGCTCTCTCATTTTATCTCTCTCAATTCAGAGTGTGCTGGTCTCCATTTGTGACGCTTATTGGTTTCCCACCACATTTGGTAATTGATTTGAAGGCTTGTGCTTGGTAAAAAAAAGGTAGATGATACTAACTTCTCAACTGCTCGACGTGCCCCGGTTTCAATTTCAGGGTGGATGGGATTTTATTGTTGGTGCGACTGAACCTCAGGGAGAGGCTGCCTACGTATCCTTTCGGAATCAAGTCAAACGTAGTTCAGGCCTCAATCAAATTTTGTTTTTTTTTTCTTTTTGTAGAGAGGATTGGGTAGTGTTTGGGAGTAGTGGGGGATAAAATCTTCGCCATTTTCAAATGTGTCAGGACCACTTGGAGTATGATCTAGACGTAGTATCTCTTGACTGCATCTGCATTTACTGTTGTGTCGGGTCATTTCCTTCGATATCACCTAAATACAGTGCTCCTCTTGGCAATATCTTCCTTACGATGTATGGGCCTTTCCAATTTGGGGAAAACTTTCCTTTTGCTTCTTCATGATGCGGCAGAATACGCCTTAGTACCAGCTGACCTACTTCGAAATTCCAGGGTCGGACTTTCTTGTTGTAAGCACGGGCCATCCTTTGTTGGTATAACTGTCCGTGACAAACTGCGGCCATTCGCTTTTCATCAATCAACGTCAATTTCTCCAGTCGAGCTTTAACCCACTCGCTGTCTTCGATTTCTGCTTCGACAATGATTCGAAGCGAAGGAATTTCTACCTCTGCCGGTATTACAGCCTCGGTCCCATAGACCAAAAGATAGGGAGTCGCTCCCACCGATGTGCGTACCGTAGTGCGGTACCCCAATAATGCAAAAGGTAACTGCTCATGCCACTGTCGGGAACTTTGGATAGTTTTCCTCAAAATCTTCTTGATGTTTTTATTTGCAGCTTCCACAGCACCATTGGCTTTTGGCCGATAAGGAGTAGAAAACCTATGCGTTATCTTGAACTGTTCGCATACATCTCCCATCAAGTGACTGTTCAAGTTTGCTGCATTATCTGTAATGATAGTCGCAGGAATACCGAAACAACAGATAAGATTTGAGTGCACAAAATCTACTACAGCTTTCTTAGTGACCGATTTGAGAGTGACAGCTTCTACCCATTTGTGAAGTAATCGATGGCTACCAGTATAAACCTGTGTCCATTCGAAGCCTTTGGTTCAATCGGTCCAATGACGTCCATGCCCCAAGCGACAAATGGCCAAGGCGCAGACATGGGATGCAGTTCCGTGGGAGGTGCATGAATCAAATCACCGTGCACCTGACACTGATGACATTTCCGAACGAAGCTGAAGCAATCCTTTTCCATGGTCATCCAGTAATAACCTGCTCTAAGGATTTTCTTCGCTAAGACATACCCGTTCATGTGAGGTCCGCACACACCTGCGTGTACTTCGTGCATGATCTTTCTCGATTCCTCGATATCGACACATCTTAGGAGATTGAGGTCCGGGGTCCTCTTATATAACAATTCACCGCTTAGAAAGAAACCACTTGCATGTCGCCTAATGGTCCTCTTCTGATCTCCAGTAGCATGCTCTGGGTATTCTTGCGTCTTCAGGAATTTCCTGATGTCATGGTACCAAGGCTGCGTATTTGATCCCGCCTCGATTACACTGGAGTAACCGTGTCTTTCCTTGATTTGGATTTCCAAAGGATCGACGTGGGCGTTGCCCGGGTAGGGTAGCATTGAAGCCAAAGTAGCAAGTGCATCTGCCAATTCATTGTGACACCTCGGAATGTACCTGAATTCTATTGATGTAAAGCGCTTTCTGAGGTCCTCCACATGTTGTCCTTATGGGATAAGTTTGACATCCCGAGTTTCCCATTCGCCTTGAGCTTGCCGGATGATCAGGTCAGAGTCTCCCATAATCAGTAAGTCTTCGACATCCTGATCGATTGCCATATGCATGCCCATAATGCAGGCTTCATACTCAGCTGTATTATTTGTGCAAAAGAAACGAAGTCTAGCTGTGGCGGGGTAATGCTGACCGGAAGGCGAGATCAAAATTGCCCCAATCCCTACACCCTTGGCATTCACGGCTCCGTCAAAGAACATCTTCCAAACATGAGCTTCCTCCGAGATCACTCCTACGGTGTTTACCTCTTCATCTGGAAAGTAGGTATCTAATGGCTGGTATTCCTCATCGACCGGGTTTTCGGCCAAATGATCTGCTAACGCCTGGGCTTTCATTGCCGTGCGAGTGACATAAACTATGTCGAATTCCGTAAGCAAGATTTGCCATTTAGCCAGTCTCCCAGTAGGCATTGGTTTCTGAAATATATACTTCAAAGGATCCAACCTGCTTATGAGGAATGTAGTGTGGGCTTGGAGATAATGTCTCAGCTTTTGTGCAACCCATGTGAGAGCGCAGCATGTCCTTTCCAGCAGAGTGTATTTGGCCTCGTAGCCGGTGAATTTCTTGCTCAAGTAGTAGATTGCTTGCTCCTTCTTTCCGGTTACGTCGTGTTGCCCGAGGACGCAACCGAAAGAGTTCTCCAAGACTGTCAGATACAAGAAAAGTGGCCTCCCTGGTTCTGGAGGGACCAAGACTGGGGGATTCGAAAGGTATTCTTTGACTTTATTAAAGGCTTCTTGACACTCAACTGTCCATTTGATCGCCGCATCTTTCCTTAAAAGCTTGAATATGGGCTCACACGTGTTTGTCAGCTGGGCAATAAACCGACTGATGTAGTTCAACCTGCCCAAAAGACTCATCACGTCTTTCTTTGTTTTTGGGGGAGGCAGATCTCTGATGGATTTTATCTTAGTTGGATCTAGCTCGATTCCTCTCCTGCTTACGATGAAACCCAAAAGTTTGCCCGACGGAACTCCGAAAGCACATTTGGCTGGGTTCAGCTTCAAGTCATACTTCCTTAGCCTCTCGAAGAACTTCCTCAAGTCTTGGATGTGATTATCCTGCGTCCTGGACTTGACTATCACATCGTCTATGTACACCTCTATTTCCTGATGCATCATGTCATGGAAAATGGCAGTCATGGCCCTCATGTAAGTAGCCCCCGCATTCTTCAGACCAAATGGCATGACCCGGTAACAGTAGGTTCCCCAAGACGTGGTGAAGGCAGTTTTCTCGGCGTCTTCTTCATCCATCAATACCTGGTGATACCCAGCATAACAATCTACGAAAGACTGTATCTCGTGTTTGGCACAATTGTCAACGAGGATGTGGATGTTGGGCAGCGGGAAGTTATCTTTGGGACTCGCTCTGTTCAGATCTCGGTAATCTACACATACCCGAGTTTTCCCGTCCTTTTTTGGTACTGGAACCACATTCGCCAACCATGTTGTATATTGGACTACCCGGATCACTCCTGTTTTTAGTTGCTTGGTGATCTCCTCCTTAATCTTGTCACTGACCTCAGTTTTGAACTTTCGTTGCTTTTGTTGAACTGGAGGATAATCAGGATGAATCGGCAATTTATGAACCACTATATCAACACCTAGTCCTGGCATGTCATCATATGACCAAGCAAACACGTCTTTGAATTCAAGAAGAAGTTGAATTATCGCCTCTCGCGTTTTCTCGTCCGTGTGAATGCTTATCTTGGTCTCCCGGACTTCTTCCGGGGTTCCTAAGTTTACTGATTCAGTGTCATTCAGATTTGGCTTAGGTTTATTCTCGAAATATTCCAACTCTCGGTTTATCTCCCTAAACGCCTCCTCCGCATCATATTCTGGTTCTGGGTTCATTAATTCGCAGTTAAATAACTCATTGTGATCTGGGCGTGAAGTCCGCAAGCATGTCATATTTAAAGCCACATTATTAGGACTGAAAAAGGAAGATAAAAGGAAAACTAATAAAAATCAGAACAAAAGAAAGAATAGGAAAGCAATGATGATTTTTTTTTTTTATATATTTTCTTTGGAAAGTTGGAAGACAACAATGTTTACGACTAGGAATTCAAAGCAACAAATGAAAAGAAGAAAACGTTCAAGTTATGTCCTGGGATAACTTGTGACACAGGAAAGGTGGCAGGACATGTCTACCCGGACTTCCGTCTAGTCGGGAATGGCGTGGCCTCCCAGTTTTGGAGTTGGGCGCTCGGCCCCATGTACAGCATCTCAGCAGTGCTCGTTCCTTCACCTGGCTGAACCATGTGGATCTCGTAGAGCATCTCTCTCATTGCCCCACATATCTCCTCGATTTCCTCAGCCGTGAAGACCTCATCATCTTCTTCTTCAGTGTACCTCGGCCTGATGAAGGTTGCATATAAATCCGGCAGTGGTTGAGGTAACTTCCAACCCTCATTTCTCCTTTTCTTTGCCCATTCTTCGTCTGCTGGAGTAGGTTTGAAACCTAGTCCAAAAGGTTTCTTGATGACTGGCAAAGTAACGGGTTATGTTATTCCCTGAAGGGTTCGTCCAAGTCCCTTCCCTGGCCTAAATCCGTGTCGGATCATCTCTTTGTCCACCATAACCGAAGCGTTAGACAAGAAAGGCTGGGGGCAGGGTATTCCCTCTTCGTGCTGCTCTGCCAGTACAATCTCGAAAGCTTGATAGACCGTATGTTCGCTTCCTTCTCTCGATTCAAGGTACGGGATGGATGGATCCCGATAAATGGCATGCTCATCTTCCCCGTGGACCACGATCTCTCGGTCTTCGTACTCGAACTTCACCATCTGGTGAAGAGTGGAAGGAACGGCTCCTGCCGCATGGATCCAAGGTCTGCCAAGGAGAAAATTGTAGGATGTGTCCATGTCGATCACCTGGAAGGTTACTCGAAATTCGACTGGTCCTATGACCAACAACAGGTCTATTTCTCCCATGGTGTCTCTCTTGATGCCGTCGAAAGCTCTTACGCAGACATTGTTGGGTCGGATTCTTTCGGCCCCAATTTCCATTCTTTGCAGCGTGGAGAGCGGGCAAATGTCAACGCCTGAGCCTCCATCCAACATTACCCTCTTGACATAATAGTCTTCGCATTTAACTGTTAGATGCAAAGCCTTGTTGTGTGCTGCTCCTTCCGGGGGTAAATCGTTTTTGCTGAAAGAGATTTGGTTGACAGCGAAGAATCTTTCTGTCATCCGCTCTAGTTGTTCCACCGAGGTTTCAACTGGTACATATGCTTCATTCAGGGTTTTCAATAGGATCTTTTGATGCTCAATCGACCTCATCAATAATGACAGCATGGATACTTGCTCAGGGTACTTGCGCAGCTGATCTATCACTTCGTAATCCGGCATCTTCATTTGTTGGAAGAACACTTCCGCTTCTTCAACACTCACAGGCTTCTTTGGAGGGAAGCGCCTTTGCGTGGCGTTGTTCAGTTCTTGGGTATTTGAGTACCCTCCAATGAAAGTATTTCCTGGAAGTTCTCCCATGACCTCTTTACCTTTGTACATTACCAAAGTCTTTTGATAATTCCACGGTACTGTGGACGGGTTGGTCATTGGCTTTTGTGGCACGCGTCCGATAACCACTGGCTCATTCAGCCGAGGTGGTTGAATCGTCCCCCGGACCACATAGGCCCCTTTCGGCACGTACATAGGTTTTGTCTTTTTGATCCCGAAGTTCTGCGTCTTCTTGGCTTGACCTCGTGGTATGTAAAGAACTCCACCCTTTGCTGGTACCACTTTCTTCTCCACCTTCTTTTCAGGCTTGCTCTTTGCAGCCTTGGCCTCCTCCCCCTTTTCTGATTTCTGGTCTATTTCAGGCCTCTTCCCTGTGTCGACAATGGCAATTATGGCTTTCAAAGCAGGGTCGAACTCTTTGTCTTCACAAATCATGCCGATCAGCGGCCCATTATTGTGAGCGGGCAATGGATTGTTAGTCACATTTGGGATCTCTTCGTCCCTTAGCACTATTTTCCCCTGCTCTATCAAATTTTCGACCACTCTTTTCAATGACCAGCAGTCGTTTGTATCATGTCCCTCGGCTCCTGAATGATAGGCGCATCTGACTCCGGCTTTGTAAGAAGGCGATGTTGGGTTTTGCCTCGTTTGGGGAATTGGTTGCAAGAAACCCAACTGGACTAGCTTAGGGAACAAAGTAGAGTATTGTTCACCGATGGGCGTGAAAGTCCGCCGTCGAGGTGGCTCCTGGGGGCGGTAGTTATTCTGCGGGGGTTGTGGGTTATAGTGGTTGCGGTAAGGAGGCTGATTTCTGGGAGGTGGAGCTGGGCCTCGGTTGGCTTGTTGTGGTGGATGGTTATAAGGTTGGGCATTCATGACCATATAAGGCTGATGAGCATATGCCAAATTTGAGTGGGGGTAATAGTGTTGTGGGGCTCTTTCCGGAAAATGGGGCCTGGGATGACGATACTCCCTTGCTTCAGAGGCTGCCATAGTCGTTTCTTCCTTCTTCTTCCCCCTCGTCGTTCCTCCAGACCCGCTTTGGACGGCCTGGGAAGTTGCCCTTATGGCTGCTTGACTCAGAATCCTACCTGTTTTCAAGCCATTTTCCACCATCTCTCCAATCTTGATTGCTTCCGCGAATGGCTTACCCATGGCTGACATCATGTTTTGGAAATAGTCAGACTCTTGAGCCTGGAGAAAGGTAGTGACCATTTACGCTTCATCCATGGGAGGCTTCACTCTCGACGCCTGTTCACGCCACTTAATAGCATACTCTCTAAAGCTTTCCGAAGGTTTCTTCTTCAAATTCGACAGAGAGTTTCGGTCTGGTGCAATGTCGATGTTATACTGGAATTGTTTTACAAAATCTCTGGCGAGATCATCCCATATATGCCATCGGGACATTTCCTGATCCATATACCATTCCGAAGCTATCCCTACTAGACTTTCCCCAAAATATGCCATTAGCAGTTCTTCTTTTCCGCCGGCTCCCCGCAATTGGTTGCAGTATTTCTTAAGATGCGCAATGGGGTCACCGTGCCCATCGTATTTCTCGAACTTAGGGGTCTTGAAACCCGTTGGCAGGTGCACGTGAGGGAACATGCACAGGTCGGCGTAAGAGACGCTCTTTTGTCCGCTCAATCCTTGCATATTCTTCAAACTTTGTTCAAGGCTTCTCATTCTCTTGGCAATCTCATTTTGTTCTGCAATTCTGGGGTTCTGATCCTGCCCGGGTGCAAGCTCGCACTGAGGCGGTAGAGGATTAGTGTTGGTAGCGAACCTGGTTGGTTCCATTGAGAACGATGGTGCTTGGAATGTAAAAGAGGATGAGTCAAAGCTTGGCTTGTATGTGGTAGGTTGTGCCGTAACCGGGCAAGGCGATGCAGTAAAGATGTTCATGCTTGCATCAGTGGCCGACATTCGGGGATGAGGTTCAGAAGGCGATCCAGCGGAGAAGGCTGAGGTGGCTGGGTACCCGAATGGGGTAGCAGGATAATTTATGGGGACATTAGAAGTCCCACTTGACCTGGAGAATAATTCAGGGAATCCGGGGACGACACTTGGCGGCTCTTTCCCATTGTTCCAGTCGTCCAGCATTTCCAACATGCGGAGCCGTAGGATCCTATTTTCCTCCGCAGTTGCGGATTCAGGTGTGAGGACGGTTGAGATCGAGCTTTCCTCGGAAACAGGGATTGTTTGCAATGGAATTTCTGAAGACATTTCCACACTTCCTTTTGACCTGGTGAAGTAAGTGTGAGTACTGCTTCTGGCCCTAACAACAGGTAGTTGAACACTTTTCCTTGACCTCGTGAAATATGAGTGCAAGGCCATACTTTCACCAAACCAACCGTCTTTCAAAAAACCCTGGAAAAATGCTCAATGACAAACGCACGGTTAATTTGTAGCAAATAACAGATAGTTAATCTCACGTTGGGCATGATGCACCTATACAGTTAAGTGGATTACTATATGTTTGCTACGAGAGCATGCGTCATTCCGGCGTTTTATTAGTTTTTCTTTTTTTTTTCTTTTTCTCTTTTGTTTTTCTTTTATGTTTTTTTTTATTTTGCAGTAAAAGAAATACGACCGGATCCGATGAGGATTGCCTACGTATCACGATGCCTACGTGAATCAGATCATTACGTAGTTCGAAAAACACAAATGAGCGTAAAAGAAACAACCTCTTTATTGTTGAAAACGTTCTATTACAAACTACATTTGCAAAAGAAAAAATGAACTTTGAAAATAAACCTAGATGCAAAAACAGACTAAAAATCACCCGGATGGGAAAAACAAACAGAAGATGCTAAGATACAGATTTGACCTATGAATGCATTATGGTTTTGAAAATCGGTGTCCGCGGGGCATCGTTCGGCCTTGCCGCGGTCCTAGGCGTGAGATCCCTCTCAAGTTGTTCCAGCTCGTGCATAGTCTGTTTGACATAACTCATTACTGCCGAGAGGACAGTAACGTCGGACATGTTCTCACATCGTAGGCATCGTCTGGTGATGGCATGGGCAATGGCCTTGATCCTATCTCTGGTTTGCTTCTTCTCTACGAGCAAGCGTTTTATCTGATCGCTGCATATCTTGAAGACCTGAGCATCTTGTACATGCTGATGCTTCAGTCGCCGTACTTCCAACTTTATCTGGGTTATGGAGTCGTACCAGTATCTGCTCTCAATATGGAAATCCTTGGCCTGATTAACTGCTTTGACCTCAAGTGCAACCATCTCTCTCTTTATTTTAGCAACAGTTTTCTCGTGGTCGCCTTCCAATTGATTCAGGTATCGACGATGCTTATCTGCTCTCGTATCCCACTGTGCTTTGAGCTCTGCTATGACGTTTTCAGACTTCTCCAAACCATTTTGCCATTCTCTGATCTCGCTTTTTAGCCTTTTTATCAGGCGCTCGTCTGATCGACGCCTTGGTTGTTTATCTGCATCCAATCTTATTTGTTTGATCTGGGCTCTGAGCATTTCATTTTCTTTAATTAACCTGTTCCGCTCTCCCAGATCGGTGGCAATTTGCACGTTGTGCTCGTATTTCATGCCTTCTACTTGTTGCTTTAATCTGCTGATTTCGGCACAATAGCCTCTTTCCTTTGCTAACCAATCCCAATGCCTTTGCGATGACTCGGTGAAATCCCGGATGTGGGGTCTCTTAGCTGGCCTTTCATGCTCGAGTTCCCTTCTATACCATGCAAGGTAACCTGGCGCCGTTTCTCCTTTGGCTCGATCCCGCACGCAAGTATCTGATTTCAAATGTTGACCCTCATTCCAGATTTGGCGAATCTTTGCTTCTGGGAACTGTCCGTTAGGACTTATCTCAACTGTTTGAGCGCTAAGATCTTCCTCATGAGGTACTGTCTGGCATCTTCCGAACTGTCTCAAAACTCGGCCGGGTGCGTAAGGTTGAATGCTCTTAAGCCCCATCAGCAAGAAATGAGTTTTAGCCGCCGACATATATAAGATCTCATCAACAGGCAACCATCCCAACGTCCATTGTATTTGGCTGGCAGTAAGAGCTTGCAAGAACGAGGTCCATGCCAGGACTCCTTTGGGCCAAATGATCTCTTTGGTTCTCGTGTAAGATTCTTCTATGCGGGTCTTTTCCGGGGAACCATGGCTCAAAATCTCGGAATGATGGCAGAGGTGCTCGGTCATCCATATCTGTAGGAGCAAATTACAACCTTCGAAGAAATTTCCCCCAGCTTTACAAGCTGTGAGAGCTCGAAAGATGTCAGATACCACCATTGGCGCGAGAGTACTGTCACTTTGCGTGAGTAAAGTGCTGACGACCCCAGATATCTTCAAATCAATGTTTCCATCTTTCCTCGGAAATACCAGAAGACCCAGGAACATTATCATGAACGCTACCCGTCTGTGCTCGTCCCACTTCTGACGAACTCCTTTGCTGCACAGTTTGTTGATTGGATTATTGAATCCCCCCTCATGACCGTACCTATCATATATGAAGCATGGAGTACAAAATCCGGCTGCCAGATCCGGGTTGTGGACTGTTCTAGGTATCTTCAATGAATCTAGGAACCGATGTACCGTGACGACTCTTGGGGCGACCAAGTATTTTTCCCTCAAGGGAAGTTCAGTATTCCCGATGTATCCGGTCATTTCTTCCAAAGTCGGGGTGAGTTCAAAATCAGAGAAATGGAAAACATTGTGCGCCGGGTCCCAATAGGTAACCAAAGCCCTTATGATATCTCCCCGAGGTTGGATTTCCAACAGACCCACAAGACCTTTCAGATATTTCTTAACCTCATTTTGTCCTTCAACACCTAGATCATTCCACCATAGCCGTAACTTGACAGGGATTTTGGTCATTATTGAAAAATGTTCATTTTGCATCGTGCTCATCCTGCACATTTATTAAGGTGATTTTAACAAAACGAACTGACTAAAAAATAAATACAGAGGGGATCGAGTTTTAAACACGGCCTTTAAACATTTCGGGGGCGAAGATTTTTAAGGCTGTGTGGGTCTACTGGATAAAAATGCTAAACAAACCCAAAAGTGGCTATTTATGCAAAGTCAGCCTTCCGGCGTCCCTTTCGGGAACATTTGGCTATTTATGACAAAACAGCGTCACCCGATTTATTTACGACTCTTTAAAAATTTGACACATTTTTATTTATTTATTTATTGATTTTGGCTATTTAGAAAAATGGGGTTGAACCCGACGAGGGTTGCCTACGTATCTCACATCCGGTGAGAATCAAACCGGCGTAGTTCGGGCATATCATGAATAGAGAAAATCAAATAAACCTAGAAATCAAGAATAAGTATTTTTATTATTTTTGAAAAAAGATAAAGACTAAAGAGAAATATATTTTTTGGCAATATTTGGACCATTAGTCTGAATTTATAAAAAAGGGGTACTACAAAAGAAACAACACATTTTTTTTGAATTATGGATTGTCCATTTTTTTTACTTTTAAAATAAATACCTTCTCTTTTTTTTTGTTTTTGAAAGTGATAAAAGAAATTTTTTTTTTATTTTTTTTTTAATAACTCTCAATAAAAGACAGGTTTTTTTTTTAGAAAAAATTCCGGCGAGGTTTTGACACTACTTGGACATTGGTTTTATTTTCCAAAAATAGTAATTATCTCCCCTACGCTGCTATTTTCCCCTTTTTTAGGAACCGGTCAACATGCAGAACCGAAGCAAATAAATGCACAACACAAACAGGATGCAGCAGGGTGGTCTTTTTCGTTTCAGGCTGCCTGTCCTAGACGGACCCAACCCCTGTGTTGAGTCCCCTAAGTCAAATGCAATATGATGCAAATAAGCGTTCCTACTAGGGATCCGGCATGAAGTCAAGTTATTCTAGGTTCGTAACCTGGGTATTTGTTCTAGACTGTGCACCCGAGCGGACAACTCGAGTCGAGGAGGGGGCTACGTACCGGGGACCCGCGAGATCGTCCGGCTTTGTAACTTGTCCGTCCTCTTTCTTATTTTAGGTATTGACATTAACAGAATAGGGAGTCCCGACCAGCGAGCTTCTCCCCGGAAGTAAGAAGAGAAAGGTTTCGGCACAGTTTATATACAGTTCAGATAATATCAAAGCGGTAAAAGACAACATTTAGCACGTTACGCAAAAACATGTAATAAAGATCAGATAATAAAGCCAAATATAACAATTATTCTAAGCTCGAATTCTTGAACCCTGAACCAGTGGTTCTGGGTTTTTTCCCCAGCAGAGTCGCCAGAGCTGTCACACCTCCTTTTGCGCGCCCGCCCCGAGGGGTTAAATGCGCGGGTGGAGTTTTTCCAATTTAAGTGACAATATTCGAAATGGGATTATTTATTTAATTCAGAGTCGCCACTTGGGAAAGGTTTGGTTTTTGGTGTCCCAAGTCACCGGTTTATCTTGAATCCCAAATCGAGGAAATTTTCGACTTTTCCAAATGAAGTCTGCGAACCAGAAATTCTAAGTAAGGAATTCTGTTGACCCGAGGGAAGGTGTTAGGCACCCTCGAATCCCGTGGTTCTAGCACGGTCGCTTAAATTGTTATAATGGTTAAATATCTGATTTAAATACATGTTGTGACTTATGTGCTTTTATTAAGTTTAAACCGCTTTTATTATTATCATTTATTTTTATAGAATTGCAACGTCGTGAAAATGCATCTTGAACCACGTCACAATCAATGCACCCGCAGTTGTTAACACATTTTGACTCCGTTGAGATTTGGATTCGGGTCACATCAATGTGCACCCAAGTTTAAGAGTGTAATTTATTAAGGGCGCCTAAGGGGGTCTAGCGCGTTATTATTTGTAGAAGGACATGAAATTTATTAAATGGCCTATCCTGAATTCTAGATAATTATCATGGTTATTTATTGAGGGCCCCGCGATTTACATCTCATTTGGCAAGGCTCGTCTTATTATTTTAGAAGGAACATCCTAAAGCGACTACATTTCTAATGTGTTTATCTCTTAAAAATAGAAGAAAAGATGCGTGCTATTTTAACTATGTGTTTGGCCAAATCCAGATTTTAGCTAATCGCCCGATTAATTATTTACGGAATGAAGAAACATTGTACCTCATGAAAACATGCTTTGAACTTGATAAGAGAAATGTATATGAGATTGGTGAAATGCTACGACTGTTACAAGAGCTCCCTAACTTCAACTTATTCAGACAAGATTAATTAAAATTGCTTATTAGGAAATGCGACTAATGACATTTGAAACTCATCCTATAAACTGCTTCATGAAAACTGAAACTCAAGAGTTTGAAACTGTATTGTCTTTAGCTAGATCTAAACAATTATTTGTCCTTACATATTCGAAACATGCTGAAAGAGCGAGTTTGAGTTAGCAATTGTATTAAATGGCTGCATATTTCACGGATTGTATTTACATCTTGTGTACTCCTAAACGAATAAAATGTCACAGTTTCCAATTGGCATAAGCTTTAATTAAGTACAACCTTACTAATCTGTCTCCATTAGGCTAACAGACCAAGAAACTGCATATCTTAACAACATTAAAAAAAATTCGTAAGCAATACAACAGGTGATTATAACTCCTTCAGATCTTTTGATTCATGCTTTCATTGTTACATCAAATGCGAGTCTTAGTATGTACCTGGATATTGGATACAACAGAAGAAGCGAGGGGTCAGTAGGGCAATAGAAGCGATACCAAACAGCAGCAGTAACAGCAGGTACCAATAGAACAGAAATCCCAGTGCAAGAGGCCAATAAGCCAATGGAGAAAAGGCAGAATGAGACAAATTCCCAATAGTATGGAGTCGGAGAATCAGGCAATCCAATTCCAGGAGAAGCAAACCACACAAATCCAAACAATAGACTTAACTGACACTTGAAGGAAAACAGGACTAACTTGGACAGTTTGAACAAAATGAGAATCGAACAAATAGTAAGAAGAAGACAATTCCTGATTTTGTGATATCCCTTTCCCTATCTCCTCTCTTTTCAAGTTCTAATGTCAGTCCTCAATTTGAAGTCTATTTGGGTTATCAAAGAGAAATCTTTTCTGGTTTCTGTTTTCAGAATTTGAAACTCTCAGATGTTCCCTCTCAGTGTCTCTCTCTATTTCTGTATGCTTTTTTCTGTGTATCTCTATCAGCTCTCTCTTTCAAAACTCCTCACAGTGTCTGTATTTTTTTTTTCTCTATTTTTTCAGATCCTTTTTATCTCTGTATGTCCTCCCTTTTATAAGCCTTCATATTACCCCTTTTACAGCCTGATAGATTATCACCAATACCCCTCCCATGTGCCTTCCATTTTCAATTCCAACTTTAGCTAATTAAGTATTAAACCCCATCAACATTCCCTGGCAGATTTAACTTTTAAAAGGTTTAATACTTCTTTAAACTAAAGCAAAGTATGGGCAGTAGAATGTATCTGACAGCATATGCTGTCAAACCATTTTTTAAAATCAAAAGCCTTTTTATGCAGGGAAACAGGCTGTGCACAAGGCACATGAGGTGCACCAATGCACATGCTGTGCACGAGTGCTCATGCCCTCCAATTCCGCATTTAAACCAAACATCCTCAACAGCTATAAGTAAACCAAACTGGTTCTTAATCGATTCAACAAATGCTTAGCAGAAGTAAGTCGATTTGTTATTGTTCGGACAGTTGAAACTAATTGACGACACATGTCGACTCGACTATATTAGCATTAACATACTCAATCGTAGCAAAAAAAATCAGACATTTAAACAGTATCGATACATGGTTCGAATTATACTGACTAAGCAGAAATGCACTCGAGGAGTCAACTAGTCAGTACAAATTTGGAATACAACCAATACACATGTCTTATCAGAATAGGAGGGGTTCAAACAAACACAGTGGTTCAGGCAAAGTGGACAAACAGAAGTTGGTAAAATTAAAACAAATATGAATAGACTTTTAAAAACAAATCACACGGACTAAAACAAAAATAAAGAAAAGAAAACAAGACTCACCTCAAATCTTTAAAAAAAATCAAAACCTTGACTCGGATTTGGACAGACCTTTCTTAAGGCTGAATGGACTTTAATCGAAGTGTTTCTCATATGAGAAACACTTTGATTAAAGTCCATTAGACCTTAATCTCTTCGGTTGAACCGGTATGAACTAGTGACGAAGAACTACAAAAATTTCCAAAACTCAGATCCGGGATTCATGCTTCCCTGGTCAGATTCGGACCAAACCAAGTATGGTTTGGTCACGAGGGGGTCTGGGGAGTGTCTGGTGTGAAGCTGGGGTTAAACTGTGTAGATCGAGTTTTGACTCGAATCTTCAAATGAAGATTCGAGAAGGTGAGGAGGGATTCGAACTACATGGTTAACAGATCCATGTTCAGGATGGCAAGGGGGTTCTAGGGTGTTAAGGGGAAGGTCACCGGCGTCCATGCCGCCGGCTTTCATGGCGAAAGTATACAGGGGCGGCTAGGGTTTAGGGGCCTGGTCTGTGGAGACGAAGGCTGGGGTATTGGATAGGGGGGGCAGGGTAAGGTTATGAACTTATATAGTTAGTGGGTGGACGGATCTCGACCGTTAGATCAATTTAGATCTACGGTCTGGATCTGATGGTTAAGTGGAACGGTGTCGTTTCAAGTGTTGAGGGTTTGGGTTCGGTCCGGGTGTAAACGGGTCGGGTTCCTCAGTGGGTTGTGGGGAAGTGATCTTGGCCGTTGATCAATCTGAGATCAACGGCCCAGATCACACTGGACTAAAACGTCGTCGTTTGGACGTCCTGGGTATCAGGTGGTGTTGGACCGGGCAGGCCTGGGTTTTGGGCTGTTTGTTTGGGCCAATTTTAACAAATTGGCCCAAGTCCGGAAGGGAAGGGACCTTTTCTTATTATTTTTTTTCTTTTTCTTTTATTATAAAAATACAAAAATAAGTAAAATCAAATTAAAAATAAACACCTAGTACAATTATTTGCACACACATTAACATAATTCAAAACAGGTAAAATTAAACAAAACAAAATCACGGACAAAGATGCTTGTTTATGCTTTTCTATTTAAACCGTGTTACGGTTCAGATTATGCATGACACGTACACACATTTTTTTTGAATTTTGTTTTAATAAAGTAAATAAATAAAAACGGGCCAAAGTCACAAATAAATCAACAAAGTGCCGCACAGAAATCCAAAAATTGTACAGCAGGACCAATTTTATTCTTTTGGAGCGACTGTCGCGCAAAAACAAAAATCACGTGCTCACAGTGACAACCCATCTTCACCCAACCAACAAAATTCCATCAAATAATCACCTTCCAATCTCTACAATGACTATGTATTTATATTAGGAACTTATGGATTCTAATCACCACACCAAGAGTCCTAATACTTAATTCACACTCATATACCCATAATAAATTCATACATGTAAGTCTAAGGGTGTAGGATTACCTTTTGGAAGAAATCTTGCAAAACCCTCCTTTGAGTTCTTGAAGGAATTTCTTGAAGATCTATGTGTTTTATGAGTAGATTTCATCAATACTAGTGTAAGAATGATGTAATTTTACACCAAGTTAATGAAGATTGCTTACCTTGAAGATGGGAGGGGTTGGAGGTCTTGAGAGGATGAAGGAAACCCCAAAATTCGAGCTTGAATGATCAAAAAATGAAGGAAATGTAATACCCCTTCAGTTTTTACATTGACCAGGGGTATTTTAGGCATTTTACATGTTCCACCATGTTCCGGTGCGGCCCGCCGTAGTTACAGGAAGAAAAACCTTGGTTTGCCGCGGTTCGCGGCGGCTGCGCTCCTGGGCGCGCTGGTGACGCATATCCGGTAAAATGGTCATAACTTTCTGTATACACCTCCAAATTATGAACGATTTGTTGAGTTGGAAACTAGACTCAATGAGATTTAATTTGATAGGTTATATATCACTCAACACTTTATATAACTAGATATATGCTTGTCCAAAGTGAGGTCTTGTGCGCATTCACTTACAACTTTAGCCTATTATGAAATTTTTCCAACTTGGCTTAGACTTAGGCATCTCCTTAGACCCCAAACTACTTATAATATGACTCATACACTTATCAACTTATATAATTTATATCCATTATATCATGAACCCTTACTCGCACACAAGATAAAATAATTAGCCTATCTTGGCACCACGAAATCTTAAATTACTAAGCAAAATTTTCTGGGGCTTTACATTCTCCCCCGCTTAAGATCATTCGTCCTTGAATGAGGATCAAGGTTCATTCATTAGCCATCCTTATGTAACTTCTGCTTTTTCACATCATGAAATATATCAACAGCCCCGAATTTGGCTAACTCCTTAAATTTCCGAAAAATTCGTCAGAGTTTCCTTTGTAACTAGGACTATCTACCGGTCAAAGGGCCCCAGATACATATCCTAACAGCATATACATGTTCCATATACATAATATAACTTGTACAATACCAACCATGACCGCATAGGCAACATATATAACCAAAATGAAATAGTTTAACATAGATCAAATCAAAAGATAAGAGTTCATAGGAACCAAATGCATGAAAGCTATTACATAACTATTCAAACAAATATGGGTACTTCTTTCTCATTTCTTCCTCGGCTTCCCAAGTGGCATCCTTAACCTGCTGGTTCCGCCATAACACTTTTACAAAGACAATTTCCTTATTTCTCAATTTTTGGACTTGCCTATCAGGAATGGCAACTGGAATTTCTTCATAAGATAGTTCTTTATTAACCTCAATAACTTCAATTGGTACAATAGCAGACGGATCTTCCACTACCTTCTTCAACATAGACACATGGAAGACCGGATGTACCAACGACATCTCGGGTAGCAGATCGATCTTGTATGCCACCTGACCAATCCTCTAAATGATTCTGTACGGTCCGACATACCTCAGACGTAATTTCCATTTCTTCCCAAATCGCATAATGCCCTTCATGGGGGAAACTTTCAAAAATACCCAACTATCTTCTTTGAACTCCAAATCTCTACGACGAATGTCCAAATAAGAATATTGGCGACTCTGAGTAGTTTTCAACCTCTCCTTAATAATCTTGACTTTCTCCATGACCTGATGCACGAGGTCCTGCTCTATCAATTCTGCTTCTCCAACCTCGAACCACCCAATAGGAGACCTGCATCTCCCACCATACAGTGCCTCAAATGGTGCCATCTGGATACTAGCATGGAAGTTGTTGGTGTAAGCAAATTCTATGAGTGGCAAATGGTCATCCCAACTACCCTTGAAATCAATAGTACAGGCACACAACATGTCTTCAGACGTCTGAATAGTCCGCTCTGCTTGCCCATCGGTTTGTAGATGAAGAGCTGTGCTAAGGTTTACTTGCGTACCCAAACCTTGCTGAAATTTCTTCCAAAAGTTGGCCGTGAACTGAGACCCTCAATCTGAAATGATTGAGACCGGAGTGTCATGCAACCTGACTATTTCCTTGATATACAACTAAGCATACTATTCCGCTGTGTCGGTAGATTTAACTGGCAAGAAGTGCGCTGATTTATGAGTCGGTCAACGCTCACCCAAATTGAGTCAAACCTACGCGGAGTGCGCGGCAGTCCTACTACAAAATCCATATTGATCATCTCTCATTTCCACATTGAAATTTCTATGCTTTGAGTCAATCCACTGGGCCTTTGATGTTCGGCCTTCACTTGTTGACAATTTGGACATTTTGCTACAAATCCACCATATCCCTCTTCATGTTGTTCCGCCAATAAATTTCCTTGAGATCATGATACATTTTTGTAGAACCGGGGTGCACGGAATACCTGGATGTGTGAGCTTCTGCCATAATCCTTTCCCAAAGACCGTCGATATCAGGAACACATAGGCGGTCTTGGTACCGTAGAGTACCATCATTCATGCCAAAGCAAAAAGTTGTGGTATTGTGTTTGTGAATCCCCTCTTTCAATTGTGCTAATAATGGATTGTTGAATTGTTTTTCCTTCACCTCCGCTACAAGCAATGATTCATCCCTATTCTGTATAATTACCCCTCCTTCACTAGAGTCCGCAAGGCGAACTCCCAAACTGGCCAACTGGTAAACCTCCCTGGCTAACGGCCTCTGATATGCCCCCAAATGAGCCAAACTCCCCATAGATTTTTGACTAAGTGCATCTGCCACGACATTAGCCTTTCCCAGGTGATAGAGAATGTCGATGTCATAGTCCTTGTGTAACCCGAGCCATCATCTCTGTCTTAGATTCAACTCCTTTTGTTTAAAACGAATATATTGAAGGCTCTTGTAGTTCATAAATATATCAATGTAGACCCCATACACATAATGTCATCGAATCTTTATACAAAACTAACGCCGCAAGTTCTAACTCATGTGCCGAATAGTTCCTTTCATGATTCTTGGGTTGCCTAGAGGCATAAGTGATCTCTTGGACATGTTGTATCAATAGTGAACCATCTATGTCACATTTCTCTTACATATGACCTCTTAGGATTTGAGTTCTTCAATAATTTTCTTGATATGGTTACAATCTTTTGTGAGTACTTGCAACTTGCTCTTCCAAATTCTTAACAAAGACATTACTGGATCAGTTTTCTTATAGAACCCTCTATTTCAAAGGAATACATCTTCTAGCCTACGCACACACCTTAATATTATCACATGCACGACATTACATCAAATGTAATGTAACATTGTGCTCAAACCTTTCCTAGTCAACCTCTTTCCTCCTTGTGTGCCTTATAGGATTTAAGAAACCACTCCACTTCCTTTGTGAACATTCTCATGATCCCTCCATACTGTTAAACACTTCCCAAAACACATATCAACAACCTTAGTACACATTCAACTTAGAAAGAGCACTGGCCCGAACAATAACTTGAAATCTTCCTAAATTCTTCAACAAAAACTTTTTGTTTTCCTTCTAAGTGTAAGGATTACTCCATCCTCAATAAGTAATTCACCTTATTCCGAATATTGTAGCTACCAATAGTGTTTGTTGGTATTGTGGCTTAAGAGCTATCATGTTAAACATGTTTGGTTCGTAACAAGGGTTCATCTTCTTTCATTACATTTCAAACATTTCCCTTTGTCCTTTGGGTAGATTGTGTTGTTTTTCCCTTTTTGTTCTCCCTTTCGGTCTAGCCAATACATTGGTACTATCTTTTCTTTGTTATTGGGACATTCATTCCCATTCCATTTTGCTATAATGCATAGTAGATAGCCTTATTGTGCCACGCACTTGTCTGCACCCAATGGACTCATGGTATTATTGTGTCTGGTTTGTTGAGTTTATCACGCCACTATTTCACCACCAGTAGTCTCACTTTCCATTGTAATATGTAGACATGAACTCCCTCTAAATATTTTAGTTGATATTTAGTGTTACCAAAGTCGGTAACATTACGGTTAGTCCTTTATGCCTTCTATTAACACTTGTGCTCCAAGCGAGTCCACCATTCTGATACGAACTATTTTGCGATAACCATGGGCATCTCAATTTATAGATTTTCTTCTTATTTCTTCTCGCCTCATTATTCCTAGCTAGTGAATAGCCACACAGTCTTCCACATGTTACGTGGTCTTTTTCCTTAACCCGCTCACCTCTTAACTCTTGTTAGGATATTCGTGGGAAAGTGCGTTCATCGTCATATCACTTAACACTTCTTTATTTGTAAGATTCTTTAGAGGATCTCCATCAAACCCAAATACCCTCTTGGGTTATTATAGCATCACATTTATTTCTCCCACTCGTTTCGCCTTTCTTAACGCCTTGGTACTTTGGTTAAATCACAAATCTATGATTAACCCATTCTAAAAACTCGCAACCTTCCATATTTGACCTATAGTACTTCCTTAGGTTCCATTGTTCCTGACCCTCTAACAAGTATAAAATCCCTTTACAAACATACTCTTAGTTTCTAGGATCGTTGACCCTATCATTCACATTGCCATGTATGAAGAATTTACCTTCCTTAACCTTCCATTTTTTTGGGGGGGATACTAGTGGTCTATCATTAGCATATCCTTTCAGATAATCACGTTATCCATTATCACCTTTCTAGACTACGCATGTCTTCAACAAAATATTCAAACAACTACATGGTCTTACTCTTGTTTCTTTGTATTTAAGTGGCCTTACTATGGCCCTTCCTCCCCCACTCAGAGCGAATGCCCCAGATTTTGACATAAGTCTTGAATTTAGCAACTTCATGGACATATGTTTCATATCTCTATCCCTCACATATATGTTCGACTATTAGGGAGATTGAAGTCAGCATTGTATTAACCTCATAAGTTCTCTACTCTTATTCAGCCACACGGACTTGGGATTCCAATTCCTCATGTCAATATCCTTTAGGAGTGTAACACAACTTCATACACTTATGGGATTCTTATAACATTTATAGCATAAGGGTCTTCTCATTATGGGTTCAATTGACTCTCATTTCATGGCTTCTTGTCTCCCGTGAGAGACCTACATGTTTGTCATTACTCTCCTGGTCATGCCTTACATATATCACATGCTTATATAACAAATTTTTCTTTTACACCTTAGGATGATATATATGCTTCCCACACTATCAACAGGTGCCATATAAGCTCGCATCTCATTTATCAAGTCAATGTCTCTTTGGAGGTGGGCGATCAATTTAAACATTTTTCTCATATAAAATATGCTTCTGGTACTATGTACGTATCTCATATATCCGTACAATTTGTTCAACATGATACACGTGCCATCTCATTAATATTCAGGCCTTTCCTATTGGTCATTCCATATGACAACATTACTTGAAATAGACGAAAGAGCATTTGGATTTATCTTGAATCTCAACGCACGAGTTAGAAGACAATCTTATGGTCAAGCTTTATCGCACGATCTGGAGTGTTGAAGAAGGGTAACATTCCTAAATGTCCATGTAGCCTCAAAATTATAGATATGGTCGACAACACACTGATAAGAAGGACTCTACTAGACACAGCTCCGAGATATCCTAGGACACTTTAAAACCTTAGGCTCTGATACCAAGTTTTTCACGCGCCAACTTCAGAAGGTGCGACCGACGCTCAACCGGGTAACCCCAGTCAAGCGGACCTGGGTGCCTTTCCTATTCCACGTGTTACCCCGCGTTTTCATTATCCATTAACCAAGTGAAATAGCCATTTATGATTTAAACATATTCTTATGAGATTTACATAATATACATGGTTACTTAGCGTGGTTTACAAGTTACACTACCCAAATACAAAATACCTAAGTACATAACCCACATTTCCTATCTACGGAGCCTCTAGAGATACAAAAGAGTGTTACAATACTTGCCGGCAACAAGGCTTTGGCTATACCTTACACAAATACGGAAATAAGACTCTGGGAAGAAAAGTGGCATGAGCCACGCAGGGACCCGAGAGGAAAGGGGCTTACCAATATAGCTGACGGAAAGTGGAGGAGTGCTATTGTTGGTGGACTGGAGTACCTGCTATAAACCACCTACAATCATAACACGAATGTAGCGCCCCCGGCAAAAGGGACGTCAGTATATTTGAATTGTACTAGTATGTATGAACAAACTTTACCCCAAGTAAAATCAAGAAATACACAGGTAACAAACAGTAATAGAATCAACAATCCAATGCACATGAAAGGAACAACCAAAGCCAAACAAGTTCCACAATCTCTCCTTTTCCCCTTTCAACATTATTTCATCACATCAATGGTTTCACAACTTTCACATATTTTTATTTCAATAGTGATTTCGATCACTTTTCCACCCTTATTACCTCGGCCACCCTTATCACCACAACCCACACCTTATAACTTTGTGTTGCAGCGTGCAACCCTATCCCACCAGACAATTACATTTCGCACGACAACACAACAATTCACAAAGAATTTTCATAGACATCAATACCATTTCCATCATATGCAACAGTCCGTATACAATTTAAGTCACAACGATAATTTCCCACGACAAGTCACGTATGATATTACCACAGTTATTTCAATTGCATCAATTACGATTTCTTTCTATCATTTGTTACACAGTTCTTACCACATGAACATATTCACACACACACCTGGTTTGTTTCCATTTACTTACACCATTATATCGCGAGACTTAACCAACAACGTTCAAAGCATATTAATCACAAGAATCATCATTTCAAGGAAGCACAAGTTCATATCAACAATTCATACATTTGGGCCCAAGACACCATAGATGTCACCAAGCAGTAATTCATGTACAAGGTTTTGTTGTAATCGTTCAACTTATTTATGTCATTTCACAATACCCTCTTTCATTTCTTACCGCGCTGGGTTTTAGCCATTATACACATTCCCACATTTGGACACATTAACGTTCTTTCGTTCGTTAACACATACTCCCATATCGTCATCCTCAAATATTTACAAGCTTAGCACATGATAAGGTAGGCACATCAAATCACTTTTCACAATCACATATAACACGATGGTGTGGAAATCAACTGAGACAATCAATACACATATTTTCATACAAGGTACACATACCCTATGCTCGTCATAACAAGGGGATTCTACAAGAGTTAAAATTAGCCATACATACCTCAAATTCGCCCTTATTAATACTACAATTATCCAATACAATTAAGAAACCTCAATCTACAATACAACATTCAATAGGGCCAATATTAGTAATAAATTCTGTGACTTATTCCATTTAGGCATATCATCAAACACCTTGTAGGTATAAACCTTTACACCTCATAACTATAGTATTGGTTCACCCAACTATCACCATTAACCAACAATTCATTCCACCATCATTCCTAACCAATTTATAACTTCCAACAACATATGTGTGATAACCCATCTTCACCCAACCAACAAAATTCCATCAAATAATCACCTTCATATCTCTACAATGACTATGTATTTATATTAGGAACTTATGGCTTCTAATCACCACACCAAGAGTCCCAATACTTAATTCACACTCATATACCCATAACAAATTCATACATGTAAGTCTAAGGGTGTAAGATTACCTTTTGGAAGAAATCTTGCAAACCCTCCTTTGAGTTCTTGAAGGAATTTCTTGAAGATCTATGTGTTTTATGAGTAGATTTCATCAATAGTAGTGTAAGAATAATGGAATTTTACACCAAGTTAATGAAGATTGCATACCTTGAAGATGGGAGGGGTTGGAGGTCTTGAGAGGATGAAGGAAACCCCAAAATTCGAGCTTGAATGATCAAAAAATGAAGAAAATGTAATACCCCTTCAGTTTTTACACTGACCAGGGGTATTTTAGGCATTTTACATGTTCCACCACATTCCACCGTGGTCCGCCATGGTTTACAGGCAGAAAAACCTTGGTTTGCCGCGGTTCGCCGCGGCCGCGCTCCTAGGCGCGCTGGTGACGCATGTCCGGTAAAATGATCATAACTTTCTCTATACACCTCCAAATGACAAACGGTTTGTTGTGTTGGAAATTAGACTCAATGAGATTTAATTTGATAGGTTATTCATCATTCAAAACTTTATATAACTAGAGATATGCTTGTACAAAGTGAGGTCTTGTGCGCATTCACTTACAACTTTAGCCTATTATGAAATGTTTCCAACTTGGCTTAGACTTAGGCCTCTCCTTAGACCCCAAACTACTTATAATATAACTCATACACTTATTAAATTATCTAATTGATATCCATTATATCATGAACCCTCACTCGCGCACAAGATAAAATAATTAGCCTATCTTGGCACCACGAAATCTTAAATTACTAAGCAAAATTTTCTTGGGCTTTACAATTAGTTTATGTTATTATTTTGTTTCTTATCAGTTATTTTTCCGTTTTTCATTATTTATCCTTATTACATTTTCATACTATTTATTTATATCCTAATTGGTGTCTTGACCTGGCCTCGTCACTACTCTACTGAGGTTAGGCTTGATACTTACAGGGTACCGTTGTGGTGTACTCATACTATGTTGTTGCACATTTTGTGCAGATCCAGGTATGTCTGCTCGTGTCTGTGGTCAAAGATCAGTTGTAGCTGCCCTACAAAGAGTTCAAGGTTTGCCTACGGGCGTCTGCATGCCTCGGAGTCACCTTGCCTATTTTACTTCCTATTATATTTCTTTCAAATAGTGATGTATTATATATCTTATTTTTATTCTATAGAGCTTATAACTCTGTTCCATAGTTTTTGGGAATTGTATGGTTGAGTTTCTATTTTTCAAAAGTTATATGAATTTATTAGACTGGTTTTAAGAATTTTGTTAATTTTATCTATTCAATCTCTATCAAATATTGGACTTACCTAGTCGTAGAGACTAGGTTCCATTACGACATCCTATGGAGGAAAATTAGGGTCATGACAAGTTGGTATTAGAGCTCTAGGTTCATAGGTGTTATGAGTCCTAAGCAGGTTTAGTAGAGTCTTGTGGATCGGTATGGAGACATTTGTACTTATCTTCGAAACGCTACAGAGCTGTTAGGAAAACTTCACTTCTTTGATTCCTTATCGTGCGAATTGGTTGACTTCAAAAACTGAATCTTTGACTTTCTATTCTCTCACAGATGGTGAGGACACGCATTGCTGGATCCGACGATCAGACACTTGCGCCACCAACTAGAGCCGCGAGAGGCTGGTGCAGAGGCCGAGGATGTAAACGTAGTATAGCTAGAGCACCTACTCGAGCTACGACAAAAGAGCCACCAGTAGCTCCAGTTGGGGGACAGGCACTTGAGGCACCTATTTCCACCCCTGCACTTTAGGAGACCCTCGCACAGTTCTTGACATGTTCGGTACCTTTGCTCGGACGGGGTTGATTCCACTTGCACCAGCCACATCTAAGGATGGGGGAAGATCCCACACTCCCGTGGCCCGTACCCCATTGTAGCGGGTCTAAGTTGATTAGGTCCTAGAGGTTATTCTGGTGCATCCTGTTGCTCCGGTTCAGCCCGTGGTTAGGGTAGCAGCATCTAAGGAGGAGCAGCTTAGGCTCGAGAGGTTCAAGAAGAATCATCCTCCTACTTTCAGTGGTTTGGCTTTAGAGGATGCACAAAGTTTGCTTGAGGAGTGCCACCATATTCTCCGCACTATGGGTTTGTGGAGATGAGCGGGGTTGCTTTACTCCTTTCCAGCGGTCTGGAGCGGCATATCAGTGGTGTAAAGTGTAAGAGGAGGGTAACCCAACCAAGGCGGCTTCACTTACATGGACTCAGTTTTTCAGAGTTATTTTTGAGGGAGTTTGTTCCCCAAATCCTTCAGGATGCATGGTGCACGAAGTTTGAGCAGTTGTGCTAGAGTGCCATGGCCATGTCGGAGTATGCTGTCTGATTCAGTGATTTGTCCAGACATGCACCTGTTTTGGTTTCTATTATCAGGGAGTGAGTCTGTCGATTTATTGATTGGCACAACTATAGTATTAGATTCAACATGGCTAGAAAGTTGAAAATAGATACTCCATATCAGCAGGTGGTTAAGATTGCACGAAGGTTGGAGGGTATGAGGGTTCGTGAGAGAGATGATGGGGAGGCTAAAAGGCCTCACGGTATGGGAATATTTAGTGGTGGTCACACTGCAGCTTGAGCCCGTCATGGTAGAGGATACGTGAACCATCCAGTTCATTCAGCACTTCTTACTTCTAGTGGTTCCCCAATTGTTCCGAGATCTTAGGTTCCACACTTTGCTCAGACACTTTCTAGTGCACCTTCTACACGGGGTGCTTTCACTGATCATTCCAGCTGATCAGGCCCGAGCTAGTCCCAGCAGCCACGCCACCGAGAGCTTGCTTTGAGTGTAGTGATACTTGCCACATGGTTAGAGACTACTCCGGACTCAGGAGGGGTGCACCTTAACAGACCACTCAGGCTCCACGAATTCAATCAGGTCCACAGACTTCTCAGGCCATGATTGATGCCCTAGTGTCCACTACAGCCACACAACCAGCTAGGGGTGGAGGACGGGCGGGTAGAGGTCACCCTAGAAGGGGGGCCATGCCAGATTCTATGTTGTTCCGGGTATGACGGAGGCAGTTGCTTTAGACACAATCATTACAGGTACGGTTTCGGTTTGCCATAGAGGTACATCACTCTTATTTGATCCGGGATCCACTTATTCGTATGTGTCATCTTACTTTGCTCCGTATTTGGGTATATCTCGTGATTCCATGAGCTCTCATGTTTTTGTGTCCATGCCAGTGAAAGATTCTACTATTCTAGACCGTGTGTATCAATCGTGTCTAGTTATTATTGGTGATTTTGAGACGAGAAAAGATGTAAGTCAAGTAAAGCATGCATCAAATATAGGTAAATAATTAGAGGAATCATGTAACAAGTGTATGAATGTATCAAGTAAGGACATTGTAACGATCCGACCGATCGTTTTAAGAATTTGGGCAAGTGGGTTGGTTTGAGTCGGGTGAGGCTAGATTATTGGGTACATACTTGGTTCAGGATGCTTTGGAGATGGTTAAGGTGATTTAGGATAGACTCTATATAGCCCAGTCCAGACAGAAGAGTTACGCGGACTGGAAGGTTTGTGATGTTTCCTATATGTTTGGAGAGCGGGTTCGGCTTTGGGTTTCGCCTATGAAGGGCTTTATGAGATTTGGGAAGAAAGGGAAATTGAGTCCAAGGTTTATTGGTCCCTTTGAGATATTGCGGCGTGTTGGGGAGGCTGCTTATGAGCTTGCCTTACCTCCCAGCTTGGCAGGAGTTCATCCGGTATTTCATGTTTTGATGCTCTGAAAGTATACACGGTGATCCATCGCACGTGTTGGATTTCAGTTCAGTCCATTTGGACAAGGATCTATCTTATGTTGAGGAACCAATGGCGATATTGGACAGGCAGGTTCGAAAGCTGAGGTCAAAGAACATTACATCAGTGAAAGTTTAGTGGCAAGGTCAGCCGGTCGAGGAGGTGACCTGGGAGACTGAGCCGGATATGCGAAGCCGTTACCCTCATCTTTTCACTACTTTATGTATGTCTCTAAGCTCGTTCAAGGACACACGAATGTTTAAGTGTAAGAGTATGTAATGAACTGGCCGGTCATTTTAAGAATTTACGCCCTGATCCCCTATTAAATGCTTTCCCTGTGTTTGTTTATGTTATTGTGATTTGCCGGGATGATTTGTTTTGAGTTTAGGAATGTTTTCTGATATTTAGTCCGTAAAGGAGAGCTTAAGCTTTAGTAATTGGACCGTAGTCGGAGCAATGTGAAGACGACCTCAGAATGGAATTCTGTTGGTTCCATTAGCTCCGTTGGGTGATTTCAAATTTAGGGGCGTGTTTGGATTGTGTCTTGGAGGTCCATTGCTTATTTAGGCTTGAAATGCCGAAAGTTGAATTTTTGAAGTTTCCGGTTCGATAGTGAGATTTTGATATTGGGTCGAAATGGAGTTCCGGAAGTCGCAGTTGGTCCGTTCTGTCATTTGGGATGTGTGTGCAAAGTTTCAAGTCATTCGGACGAGGTTTGATAGACTTTTTGATCGAAAGCAGAATTCAAAAGTCTTTAGAGTTTTTAGGTTTTGTTTTAGGTATTTTGAGGATTGGTACAAGTTTGGAAGGTGGTATATGACTTGCTCGTGACTTTGGTTGATGTCCCGAGGGCCTCAGGATGATTTCGGGTGGTTAACGGGTGATTTTGAGCTTAGTTTGGTAGTTAAAGGAGTTCTGTTGCTGTCATAACCGCACCAACGGCTATGGAACCGCAGGTGCGGGCACGCAGGAGCAAATAGGAAGCCACCGATGCGGCCAAGAGAGGGGTAGGCTGGGATAGCAGAAGCGAGTTCGTGGTCGCACCTGCGATTGCGCGGATGCGGGATTTCTTGCACAGGTGCGGCCCTAGTGTTTTAAGTGAAGTTCGCAGGTGCGCACCTCGGACCGCAGGTGCGACTATTTAACCGCAAATGCGGTTTTGCTGGGGCAGAAACTATAAATTCCACCCTTCGCGATTGTTGACCATTTATCTCAATTTTTCATTCAGGGTGAAGCTTTGGAGGGCATTTTCAAGGGAGATTTTTAGAGGGATTCATTGAGGTAAGGCCTTTGGTCCTTAAGCTCGTTATTATGGTGATTTTTTCATCATTATAAACATGAAATTTGAAAGAAAATCAGTGGTAAATTGGGGGTTAAGGCTTGGTTAATTGGGGAGTTTTGAGTGATGATTTGAGAGACCATTTGAGGTCGGATTTTGGCCCTTTTGGTATGACTGAACTCGTGAGAATGTGAGAATTCCGAATTTGTAAATTTTACCTGATTCCGAGACGTGGGCCTTGGGGCGTTTTGGTAATTTTTCCTAATTTTGCGTATTAGCTTAGAATTAATTAGTTGAATTAGTTACTTGAAGTTATATTTACATTATGCAATTACTTTAAATATATTTATGCCATTTGGAGTTGGATACTCGTGGCAAGAATGTGGTTTCGAGTTGATTGAGCTGGTTCGAGGTAAGTGGCTTGCCTAACCTTGTGTGGGGGAACTCCCCTTAGGATTTGGTATTGTTGATATATGAAATGCTTTGTACGTGAGGTGACGAGTGCGTACATGTGCTAATTGTTGAAAATCCTGTTTTCATTAAGTAACTATAACTGTGTTTTCTTCCTTGTTTATACTACTTGCAATTTAAGCCTACTTTTAGCTTAGGGAAGCATATCTAATTGACTTAATTGCTTTATTTGCTCAAACTGCTTTATCTGAATTTCATGCAGCATGCTAGGTTAGAAAAAACTATTTTACCTTGGTATGAAATTTGGATTGAACTGAATATTCTTTGTGTTGCTGTTGTGTGTTTACTTTGGGACTACAGGATGATATTCCGGTAGATCCCCCTGCATGTTTATTTTGGGACTATGGATTGGTATTTCGGTATATCTCCCTACACATTTATATTGGAACTACGGGACTGCACCCGGTAGATTCCCAGTACTGGATATTTACATTTGGGACTACGGATTGATATTCTGGTAGATCCCCGCGCACTATGAGTTGGACTACGGGACGACACCCGGGAGATCCACTGGATATTTACATTTGAGGACTATAGGACGGTATCCTGGGAAATCCCCGGTTGCTATTGCTGTGTAAAGTCATATTCTTTGAATATTTTCTCTCTCTGGTGTAGTTGTTGTTATTCTTACTATCCTGTATTACTTCATATTGTTAGCACTTAATTATACTGTTATACCTTGTTTTTCATCTAAACTCAGTAGGACCCTGACATTCCTCGTCACTACTCGACTGAGGTTAGGCTTGGCACTTACTGAGTACCGCTGTGGTGTACTTATGCCCTTTCTGCGCATGTTTTTCATGTGCAGATCCAGGTACTTCGACTCAACCCTACTACCCTTGAGGCGAGGCGATTCTCTAGAAACTTCGAGGTATATCTGCCGCATCCGCAGATCGAGGAGTCCCTTTCCATTCTCTCTTATAGTATCAGCCCTCCTGTATTTACTTTTCTTTAGACATTCTGGAGTTAGACAATTGTAGTTATTCAATAGCTTGTGATTTCATGAGATTCCGGGTTTTGGGAAGTTGTTCAGTTTTTGAGATCTTGTATTAGTATATGCCGAGCGACATCATAAATGCTTTTGTATTTGTTTATCTTCAGTTTTTATTAGTTTTTCCGCATTTTGTTTCTTCTTTTGAAATTGTTAGGATTACCTAGTCGTAGAGAGTAGGTGTCATCACGACAGTTCACGGGGCGCGAACTTGGGTCGTGACAAGTTGGTATCAAAGCTCTAGTTCATAGGAGTCATGAATCACAAGCTGGTTCATTAGAGTCTCGTGGATCGTTACGGAGACATCTGTACTTATCTACGATAGGCTATGTAACTGTTAGGAAATTTCCACTTCATTTGATTTCCTTATCGTGCGAGATTTTGATATCACAATTCTAAACTTCTATCTTCTATTCTCTCATAAATGTTGAGGACACGTGCTCTTAGAGATGATCAGGCACCTGCGCCCCCTACTAGAGCCGTCAGAGGTTGGGGCCGGGGTAGAGGCCGAGGACGCGCATGTGGTGCAGCCAGAGCACCCGCGTGAGCTGCCACCAATTACCACCAGTAGTTCTAGCTGGAGTCAAGGCACCTGATACGCCTACTGCCACTACTACTCTAGCTCTCTAGGAGATTCTTGCACAATTCATGAGCATCCACACTAGTCTGGCTCAGGCACGGTTGCTTCCCCTTGCTGCAGCTATATCTCAGGTCGAGGGGGGAGCACAGACTCCCGCCGCCCGTACTCCTGAGCAGCGAGTGCATGTTGATCAGGTCCTAGAGATTATTCCTGTACAATATGCAGTCCCAGATCAGCCCGAGGTGCAGTGGCTTCCTATGATGAGCAGCTGAGGCTTGAGAGGTTCAAGAAGTACAAGCCTCCTATATTCAGTGGTGTAGCATCAGATGATGCTCTGGGATTTCTAGATGAGTGTTGCCGTATCCTTTGTTCCATGGGTATATCAAGATCGAGCGGGGTTTCCTTCACTACCTTCCAGCTTCGAGGAACCGCCTATGAGTGGTGGGTACTTATGAGTTAGACAGTCCGGATGAGGCATCTTCCCTGACTTGGACTCTTTTCAGATATGTTCCTAAGAGAGTATGTTCCTCAAAGCCTTAGGGATGCATGACACGTAGAGTTTGAGCATTTGCGCCAGGGTACTATGACTGTCTCGAAGTATGCTGTCCGTTACACTAGCTTGGCTAGACATGCACCAGCCTTGGTTTCCACTTTTTGCGAGAGGGTTTGCCGGTTTATTGAGGGGCTTATTCCCAGCATCGGGTCTAGCATGGCTCGTGAGTTAGAGATGGATATTTCTTTTCAGCAGGTGGTGAGCATTGCTAGGAGGATAGAGGGTATGCATGCTCGGTACAGAGAGTAGAGGGAGGCCAAGAGGTCTCGAGAGTCGGGCTATTATTCTGGTGCCCGTGCTCCAGCTATAGTTCGTCATGGTAGGGGTTACCTGAGTCGCCTCGTTCATTCAGCTCTTCCAGCAGCTAGTGGTATTCTAGCTCCTCCTAGGCCGCAGCAGCCTTATTATACACCTTTAGTATCTAGTGCACCTCCTACACTGGGTGCTTTCAGTGGTCAGTCCAGCAGACCTGGCCCGAGCCAGTCATAACCTCCACATCCTCCCAAAGCTTATTTTGAGTGTGGTGACACATGCCATATGGTGAGGGATTACCCCAGACTTAGGAGGGGTGCACCTCCATAGACTTCTCAGCCACAGCGTGCCCCGTAGAGTTCTAAAGCTATAGTTATAGCTCCAGTTGCTACCCCACCTGCTCAGCCAACTAGAGGTGGAGGTCGGGGAGTTAGAGGTCGCCCTAGAGGGGGAGGCCAAGCCAGATATTATGCCCTTCCTGCCCGTACCAAGGTTGTTGCCTCCGATTCTGTCATCACAGGTATTGTCCTGGTTTGTCATAGAGATGCATCAGTTTTATTCGATCTAGGCTCCACCTATTCTTATGTGTCTTCTTATTTTGCCCTGCATTTGGGTGTATCTCGGGATTCTTTGAGTTCCCCTGTTTACGTTTCTACTCATGTAGGAGATTCTCTTGTTGTGGACCACGTTTATCAGCCGTGTATGGTTGCTCTTAGTGGTTTTGAGACCAAAGCCAATTTATTATTGCTCAGCATGGTAGATTTTGATTTTATCTTGGGCATGGACTGTTTGTCGCCCCATTATGCTATTCTTGATTGTCACGCCAAAACTGTGATGATGGCTATGCCAGGTGTACTGCAAGTAGAGTGGAGGGGTACCTTAGATCATACTTCCAGTAGAGTTATTTTATTCCTTAAGGCTTAGCATATGGTTGAGAAGGTGTGTGATGCGTATCTAGCTTATGTGAGAGATGTTAGTATTGATACCCCTACAGTTGATTCAGTACCAGTAGAACATGATTTTTCTGATATGTTTCCAGTTGATCTTATGGGCATGCCGCCCGATAGAGATATTGATTTTGGCATTGATCTGTTGATGGGCAGTCAGCCCATTTCTATTCTTCCGTATCGTATGGCCCCTCCTGAGTTGAAGGATCAGTTACAGGAATTGCTTGATAAGGGTTTTATTCAGCCTAGTGTATCACCTTGGGGTGCTCCTGTTTTGTTTGTAAAGAAAAAGGATGGTTCTATGCGTATGTGCATTGATTATTGCCAGTTTAACAAAGTTATAGTGAAGAACCGTTATCCTTTGCCCTGTATTGATGATTTGTTTGACCAGCTACAAGGTGCATGAGTGTTTTTTAAGATTGACTTGTGTTCAGGTTACCATCAGTTGAAGATTTGGGAGCCAGATATCTCGAAGACTGCTTTCAGGACAAGATATGGTCATTAGGAGTTCCTTGTTATGTCATTTGGGCTGACCAATGCCCAACAGCCTTTATGCATTTGATGCACAGTGTGTTCCAGCCATATTTTGACTCGTTCATCATTGTCTTCATTGATGATATTCTGGTATATTCTCGAAGTCGGGAAGATCATGAGCAACACCTGAGGACAGTGCTTCAGACTTTGAGGGAAAAGAATTTATATGCAAAGTTCTTGAAATGTGAGTTTTGGTTGGATTCCGTGGTATTCTTAGGCCACGTGGTATCGAGTGAGGGTATTTAGGTGGATCTGAAGAAAGTGCAAGCAGTACAGAGTTGGCCCAGACCATCCTTAGCTATAGAAATCCGCAGTTTTCTTGGCTTGTCGGGTTATTACAGTCGATTTGTTGAGGGGTTTTCATCTATTGCAGCCCCTATGACTAAGCTGACCTAGAAGGGTGCTCCGTTCTAGTGGACGGAAGAGTGTGAGGCGAGCTTTCAAAAGCTCAAGACAACTTTAACTACAACCCCAGTTTTGATATTGCCTACAGGTTCGGGGTCTTATACTGTCTATTGTGATGCCTCAAAGATTGGCCTTGGAGCGGTATTGATGCAGGACGGTAGGGTAATTGTCTACGCGTCCAGGCAGTTAAAGGTACACGAGAAGAATTATCCTGTCCAAGATCTCGAGTTAGCCGCTATTATTAACGCCTTGAAGATCCGAAGTCATTATTTGTACGGTGTTCCTTGTGAGATTTATACTGATCATTGGAGTTTGCAGCACATGTTCAAGCAAAAGGATCTTAGTTTGCGCCAGAGGAGGTGGTTAGAGTTGCTGAAGGACTATGATATCACTATTTTGTAACACCCGGGCAAGGCCAATATGGTGGCCGATGCTTTGAGTTGCCGGGCAGAGAGTTTGGGGAGTTTGGCTTATTTACCAGCAGCATAGAGGCCCATGGCAATGGATTTCCGGGCCTTAGCTAGCCAGTTTGTGAGATTGGATCTTTTGGAGCCTAGTCGGGTTCTAGCCTACGTGCTTTCTCGGTCTTCCTTGTTTGATCGTATCCGGGAGCGTCAATTTGATGACACTTAATTTCTTGTCCTCAAAGACAAGGTTTTGCATGTCGATGCGAGAGATGCAAACATTGGTGATGATAGGGTATTAAGGATGCAGGGTCGGGTCTGTGTACCTAATGTTGATGGGCTTCGGGAGTTGATTCTAGAGAAAGCCCATAGTTCACGGTATTCCATTCATTCGGGTGCCACGAAGATGCACCAGGATTTGAGACAACACTATTGGTGGAGGCGGATGAAGAAGGATATAGTTGGGTTCGTAGCTCGGTGCCTCAATTGTCAGCAGGTAAGTATGAGCACCAGAGACCGGGTGGGTTGCTTCAGCAGATAGAGATTCCGGAGTGGAAGTGGGAGAGGATCACCATGGACTTCGTAGTTGGACTCCCACGGACTTTGAGAAAGTGTGATGCCATTTGGGTGATTATGGATCGGCTGATCAAGTCCGAACACTTCATTCCTATGTGTACTACCTATTCTTCGGAGCATCTGGCAGAGATTTATATCTGGGAGATTGTTCGTCTGCATGGTATTCCAATTTCCATCATTTCAGATAAATGTACTCAGTTCACATCAAGGTTCTGGGGGGGTCGTATAACATGAGTTAGGTACTCGGGTGGACTTGAGCACAGTATTTCACCACCAGACGGACGGACAGTCCGAGCGCAGTATTCAGATTCTTGAGGATATGCTCTGTGCGCGTGTGATGGAGTTTGACGGGTCTTGGGATCAGTTTTGCCACTGGCAGAGTTTTTCCTACAACAACAGCTATTAGTCCAGCATTTAGATAGCACCGTATGAGGCTTTGTATGGTAGGCGGTGTAGATCCCCGGTGGGTTGGTTTGAGCAGGGTGAGGCTAGATTATTGGGCACAGACTTGGTTCAGAATGCTTTGGAGAAGGTTAAGGTGATTCAGGATAGACTTCGTACAGCCCAATCCAGACATAAGAGTTACGCGGACCGGAAGGTTCGTGATGTTTCCTATATGGTTGGAGAGCGGGTTCTGCTTTGGGTTTCGCCTATGAAGGGCGTTATGAGATTTGGTAAGAAAGGTAAATTGAGTCCGAGGTTTATTGGTCCCTTTAAGATATTGTGGCGTGTTGGGGATGTTTCTTATGAGCTTGCCTTACCTCCCAGTTTGGCAGAAGTTCATCCGGTATTTCATATTTCGATTCTTCAGAAGTATCACGGTGATCCATCGCACGTGTTGGATTTCAGTCCAGTCCAGTTGGAAAAGGATCTATATTATGTTGAGGATCCAATGGCGATATTGGATAGGCAGGTTCGAAAGCTGAGGTCAAAGAACATTGCATCAGTGAAGGTTCAGTGGCGGGGTCAGCCGGTCGAGGAGGCGAACTGGGAGACCGAGCAGGATATGCGTAGCCGTTACCCTCATTTTTTCACTACTTCAGGTATGTCTCTATACTCGTTCGAGGACGAATGAATGTTTAAGTGTAGGAGTATGTAACAAACTGGCCGATCATTTTAAGAATTTACACTCTGATCCCCTATTAACTGCTTCCCCGTATTTGTTTCTGCTATTGCGATTTGCCGGGATGATTTGTTTTGAGTTTCGGAATATTTTGGGACACTTAGTCCCTAAAGAAGAGCTTAAGCTTTAGTAATTGGACCGTAGTCGGAGTAGTGTGAAGATGGCTTCGGAATGGAATTTTGTCCGTTCCATTAGTTCCGTTGGGTGATTTCGGATTTAGGGGCGTGTTCAGATTGTGTCTTGGAGGTCCGTAGCTTATTTAGGCTTGAAATGCCGAAAGTTGATTTTTTTAAGTTTCCGGTTCGATAATGATATTTTCATATCGGGGTCTGAATGGAGTTCCGGAAGTCGCAGTAAGTCCGTTGTGTCATTTAGGATGTGTGTGCAAAGTTTCAGGTCATTCAGACGAGGTTTGATAGACTTTTTGATCGAAAGTGGAATTCAGAAGTCTTTAGAGTTTTTAGGTTTGAATCCATGGTTAATTCGATGTTTCAATGTTGTTTTAGGTGTTTTAAGGATTGGTACAAGTTTTGAAGGTGGTATATGACTTGCTCGTGCCTTTGGTTGAGGTCCCGGGGTCTCGGAGTGATTTCGGGTGGTTAACAGGTAATTTTGAGTTGCGTTTGGCAGCGGAAGGAGTTCTGTTGTTGTCATAACCGCACCTGTGGCTAGGGGACCACAGGTGCGGGCACGTAGGAGCGGATAGAAAGAGGAAGATGCGGCCAAGAGAGGGGCAGGCTGGGATCGCAAAAGCGAGGTCCAGGTCGCACCTGCGATTGCACAGATGCGGGATTTCTTGCGTAGGTGTGGCCCTAGTGTTTTAAGTGAAGTTCGCAGGTGCACACCTCGGACCACAGGTGCGGGTCCGCAGGTGCGACTATTTAACCGCAGGTGCGGTTTTGCTGGGGCAAAAACTATAAATTCCACCCTTCGCGATTTTTTGACCATTTCTCTCAATTTTTCATTCGGGGTGAAGCTTTGGAGGGCATTTTCAAGGGAGATTTCAGAGGGATTCATTGAGGTAAGACCTTTGGTCCTTAAGCTTGTTATTATGGCAATTGTTTTATCATTGTAAGCATAAAATTTGAAGGAAAATTAGTGGTAAATTGGGGGTTAGGGCATGGTTAATTAGAGAGTTTTGAGTGGTGATTTGAGAGACCATTTGAGGTCCGATTTTGGTACTTTTGGTATGACTGAACTCATGAGAGTGTGAAAATTCCGAATTTTAAATTTTACCTGATTCCGAGACGTGGGCCCGAGGGACGTTTTGGTCATTTTTCCTAATTTCACGTATTAGCTTAGAATTAATTAGTTGAATTAGTTACTTGAAGTTATATTTACATTATGCAATTACTTTAAATAGATTTGGGCCATTTGGAGTCGGATACTCGTGGCAAAAATATGGTTTCGAGTTGATTGAGCTAGTTCGAGGTAAGTGGCTTGTCTAACCTTGTGTGGGAAAACTCCTCTTAGGATTTGGTATTGTTGATATATGAAATGCCTTGTACGTGAGGTGACGAGTGCGTACATGTACTAATTGTTGAAAATCCTGTTTTCATTAAGTAACTATAACTATGTTTTCTTCCTTGTTTATACTACTTGCAATTTAAGCCTACTTTTAGCTTAGGGAAGCATATCTAATTGACTTAATTGCTTTACTTGCTCAAACTACTTTATCTGAATTCAGTGCAGCATGCTGGGTTAGAAATACCTATTTTACCTTGGTATGAAATTTAGATTGACCTGAATATTCTTTGTGTTGCTGCTGTGTGTTTACTTTGGGACTACGGATGGTATCCCGGTAGATCCCTCTGCATGTTTATTTTGGGACTATGGATTGGTATTCCGGTAGATCCCCCTACACATTTATATTGGTACTACGGGACTGCACCCGATAGATTTTACCAGTACTGGATATTTACATTTGGGACTACGGATCGGTATTCCGGTAGATCCCCGCGCACTATGAGTTGGACTACGAGACGACACCCGGGAGATCCACTGGATATTTACATTTAGGGACTACAGGATGGTATCCTAGGAGATATCTGGTTGTTATTGCTGTGTGGAGTCATATTATCTCCGTGCTTTCTCTCTCTCTGTTGTAGTTGTTGTTATTTTTACTATCCTGTATTACTTCTTACTGTTAGCACTTAATTATATTGTCCTATTCTATACTGTTATACCTTGTTTTTTATCTAAACTCAGTAGGGCTTTGACTTTCCTCGTCACTACCTAACCGAGGTTAGGCTTGGCACTTACTGAGTACCGCTGTGGTGTACTCATCCCTTTCCGTGCATGTTTTTTATGTGCAGTTCCAGGAACTTTGACTTAGCCCTACTACCCTTGAGGCAAGGCGATTCTTCAGAGACTTCTAGATATATCTGCCACGTCCGTAGACCGAGGAGTCCCTTTCCATTCTCTCTTATAGTATCAGCCCTTCTGTATTTACTTTTGTTTTTGGAGTTAGACACTTGTAGTTATTCAACAGCTTGTGATTTCATGAGATTTCGGATTTGGAAAGTTGTTCAGTTTTTGAGATCTTGTATTAGTATATGCCGAGCGGCATCTTAAACGCTTCTATATTTGTTTATCTTCAGTTTTTATCAGTTTTTCCACATTTTGTTTCTTTTTTTGAATTGTTAGGGTTACCTAGTCGTAGAGACCAGAGGTGACCTGATAAGTTTTGTGGCCTAAATCCAAACTTTATGAGAGGCCTTAACTTTTTAATTTATTATTATTATTTATTTGAAGTCTATTTTTGTTTAGCTTTTCTTAGATACAAAGTTATTTAATTTTCTTATAATCAATAACTCCTAATAAGTATTTCTCAATTAATATTATAGCTAATCCAGTTAACCTTTTTGTGACATTGTTGTTCTTAGGTAAGATTTTATCAATTTTAATTTTGAAAACTTCTTTTCGCTGAAGCAACGGTAACTTGAGTTATGAACATTATTCTATAAGCAATTTAGGCATTTGTTAAAGAATTAAATCTTTTTATTTGATTAAGTGTATCAATTAAACTATTATCTTCTAATTGTACTATTTTTCTTGATACTTTTAATTTAGAAAATAAATCTAAACCATCAATAACGAATTGGTTATTATGCTTTAAGGAACATTCAAGATTAAGGCAATATTTTTTCAAATTTCCAACATCTAGTAATTTTAGTTTTACTGCCAAATAGAAAATCAAAAATATTTTCATATGTTTCGAATTGTTCAAATCTATTTCAAAGTGAAAAAATAATCTTGTCTATTATGTATAAAAGTAATCAACTCTAAAGGACTCTTCGAAAGATTTTGAAATTTCATTATCAATATTTGCATCAAATTGTTATTTCCTATATATTATACATTTCTTACGAAATTCGGATTCAATATTTATTTCAAGTGCAATTTCCTTAGTAGAAGTCATAGTAATTGCAAATCCTTCTTCTCTATATTTGTTAGAAAGAAATCAAACTTTTTCATTTTACAGAACTCTTTTTCAAACTTATACATAATCTATTATGGTGTAACAAAAAATGGGGCCCCCACAAATATGGGGCCTAAAACAATTGCTTTACTTGCTTTAGGAAGGGCCGCCCCTGGTAGAGATTAGGTGTTGTCACGACAGTTCACGGAGGGGAAGGGGAAGGGGGGAACTTGGGCCATGACAGACATATAGCAAGTGAAGGCAGGTAGTAAGCGAAGGCATGTGATAGGTCAAGACACCTTATTAGTAAATCACGTAACAAATAGAGGCATGATCATGTACGGCTAGTAACAAGTAAGGGCAGGAATTTGGGGGGACATGTAGCATAAGTAAATCAATTAAGAACGTAAGATAACCATAATAGACGAGGTAGAAAACGTAAATATCACAGTAACATGCCCAAATAAGAAACATGTAGATAACTATATAAAGAACACAAACAAGAAAGTAATATACAAAGCAACAACATTAACAAGAACCCAGGTAGAGGACATGTAAGTGTTTAACGAACGAGTAATCATAACAGAAAAAATCCAGTTCTTCGCACACGGTAACAACTAACCGACCAATCTTATCTCACACCACACGACAATACTCATTGTGCCAACATCAAGCGTACAGAAATAACCCTCATGCCAAACATAGCCTTAAAGCCCCAATTCTCATCTCTTATTATGGATAATGAAACTCCGGTAGCAAGACAATAACATGTAAAAATGGATTTCATGATATTATAGTCAATTAAGTATGTAAACAGTCCGAAGACAACAAATTAAATCCTTTTTAAGGTGCCATATGTTCTAACATAATTTCTAACACAGTTAATTGAGTTTATTGGTCATAGAATTAAATAAATCATAAGTCAAAGAATCACAAATTCCATCAAAGCACAAAGAAAGCATATAATATCCCCCCTCCTGAGCATGGAAACCCTGACACATGCATATATCTCATCACCTCGTATATGCATCACCCTCGCATGTAGCAAATAATATCATTTAGTAGAAAAAATTCTCTCAACAAAGTTAGGCAAGACACTTACCTCAAACAAGACAAGTCGATATACTAGAAGTGCCATCCCGCATAAATCGACCTCCGAATGGCTGGAAACTAGCCAAAATCAACTCAAATTTATCAAATAATACCATAGGAAACAAACCCAAACGATAAAGGTCGAATCTTTAATCAAATACTCAAAATCAACCAAAAAGTAAACTTGGGCCCGCACCCTGGAATCCAACAAAACTCACAAATTCCAATAACTCATTCGAATTCGAGTCCAACCATACTAATTTCATCTAATTCCAACTCTGAATCAATGTCCAAAACTTAATTATTCACTTTAGAAAATTTTGACAAAAGTTCCCAATTTCTCTTTTAGACTTAACAAATTAAATGTCAAAATTGAAGATGGAATCAAGTAAAATAATTATAACAGAGTAAAAAATACTTACCCCAATCCATATGGTGAAATCCTCTCCAAAATCGCCCAAATTTGAGCTCGCCAACTACAATTGTGATAAAATAACCAAAACATTCAAAATAAAGTACTTTATAATACTCCCCAGGTGAACCCTTCGCGAACGCGGAAGAAGCCTCGCGTTCGCGAAGACAAAACTGCCTCCAACCAGAAACCTTCACCGCGAATGCGACAAATGGCTCGCAAACACGTTGATTAGCGCACCAAACATCACGAACGCACCCCGCGAACGCGAAGCACAAAGCTCTTAGCTCCCAATGTTTGCGATTCCACCTTCGCGAACACATAGATAGATGCATAGACCCTTCGTGATCGTGTCCCCCTAACCGGGAATGCGTAAAACAAATCTCCTCCAGCTCACCTGACTCTTCGCGAAACACAATCTCATGCTCGCGATCACAATGCATTACCTGACACAAGCAAACCAACAATAGAAAACACATTCGAAATGATAGAATACAAACGCTCAAAACGACCGGTCGGATCGTTATAGAGAGTGTAAGGCGTGATTAATTACTCACTACGGGGCGAGGCGAAAGTCTTGAGGCACAAGTCGTAAACCTTATGGATCCTTAAAAAATTTAATTTATAAATTAATAAAATGACACAATAACACAAAACAATATAAAACCTACATTTAAATTTAATAAAATTAAAAAGGATTAAAGAAACTCATAAAAAATAAAATTTCTTGATTTTTTTACTAATATAAATATTCAATAATGTTAAAGTTATTATACGATACAATCAACCATAACATCTTAACTTTCAAATAATTAAAAAATTATAATTTCTTAAAAACTATTATCAAACTACACATTTTACCTCCCTGAAAGTAAATTGAATAATAAACCTCGTTAGTACTATAATTTAATACATTATATCTTCACAAGTAAAAAAAAGGAATTGCCTTTAAATTTGAGACATATATAGCTAAAACATGAAGATCAATGACAAGTGAAGATATAAATTTTGGCTATCTATTTTTACAAGAAACATTCACGTGTCACCATCATGATATTCAATTAAGTAATATGTAATACTATGACTTACTATTTGAGTTACTCTCAATTTTTATATTCCTATAGATGAAAATAGTTTTTATCATTCATTTGTTTAAAGAATTATGAGAGTCAACAAAGCTAATTAGGGAATTTGATGTATGATTTGCATAGGAGCTATTGTACGATCCCCAAACTTTAAGCGTTAGGCGTATTCAGTGTGCACACTACACAATTGGGCGCTTGAGACATAAGCCCCATGTAACTAAGCCTCGCATATAAACCTCAGGGCACTTTGATAGTGACCCGTCCAGGGGCGAGCCAGGGGCAAGTCCCAAAAAAAATCTCTTAAATTAGAAATTGTTAGGCTAATCTTTGCATCACATTTCAGTTCTTAGAGTTAGGGGTGTACATGTTGCGCCCCCTTTTTCTCACGAAATCGGGTTTAACACATTTGGGAGGACAACTCATTCCCTTTCTGGAATTGGGTTTATTTGTGGTTTCAAAAGGTAAAATACTAAGGCGACAAACAAAACACATATAGCAAGTTTGGGGAAAGCAAATAAAAGTGCTCAAACAGACCTCCTTTAAACCAAAGAAAGCACATAATGTAGCATGACTTGCATGTACTGTTTAAGGTCTGATTAAAACTTAAAGGGTCGACGTAGACTAATTTATTACATAGTTCAGATAAGAAGCTCGAATCAGGCCTGCCTGCTGGTTGTAGCATATAAAATCTGATTCAGTTTATAAACTTTCACCTTATGGCTTGCCTAAGTGTTAGACGAAGACCCTATAGGCATGATATCTACTGATTCCAGAAACAATGAAGTAAACATGAATACATACTGGTTTAAGAAAAAAATCATTTGTTATTAAAGAAAGGCGAGTTTTAGCAAAAGAGCACAAGTCATTTGTGACTGGTTTTAAACTTATAAGCAAATGAAGCAGTTCAGATTTGATTAAAGCTCCTATAGGCATGCTTTCTATGTGTTGTCGATTTTGGACACTTTTACAGACATAGCAAGAGTACAGAAATCCTATAGGCATGGCATCTAAATGCTATACTTCGTTTAAGCCTATGATCATGATATCTAGATGCAGTTAGTTATTTAAGCCCTATAAACAGGTTTGCCTAGTGATAGATGCGTATGCATGATTCGGATTTCCAGTTAACTATGAGCATGGTATCTATATGAGAGATGCAGAAATTTCACTATAGGCAGGATATCCATATGAATGTAGAATTTCAGAAAACTATAGGCAGGATATCTATATGGGTGCAGAATTCCTTATAGGCATAGTATCTACATATGAAAGTGCGGAATTCCTATAGGCAGGATATCTATGTGATATGCAGAGATCAGAAATTCCCTATGAGCAGGATATCTACAACTTTTACATACATAGTTATCCCCCCCCCTTTTTCACTAGCCATCCCCAATAGTTTATTACAAAGTTATTAGAGTTCAGAAAAATAAAGTAAAGAAAATACATCAGAAGTTAAAAATTACAACCAAGGAGAGCCTGATTCAGACTTCCTGTCTGAAGAATGAAGTAAACCAACTCCAAAGATCATGTTTCAACGCCTTTCTACCACTTGGGTGTGTTAGAGTTCCCTAAGAGTTTCATAAGAACTTTGGGTAGTGCTTACATCCAAATGTATCGCCATATTAAGCCAATGTGCAGTGGAAGGGCCAACCCTCAGGTGTCCAAGTTCAGAGAGAACTCAAGGTCCCAAGGCAAGGCTCACAAGAGGGGGGCAGAACTTAGAGACTAGGAGAGAGTGCAAGTGCAAAATTCTGAAAGGGGTAAAAGGGAAGGGAAACAGTACACATAGGGATATAGGGAATGGGGGATTGCGAGAGCACAAGAAGAGCAGGCGAATGGGCAAACCCAGCAATGGGATGTGCTAGCACACCCTCCAGCCTGTTTAGAGGTTAAGACCCCATTGGTTCAAAGCTCAGTTCATGGACAACAACTCATATTGACATGCCCTAAGCCACCATTTACAAACACATAGGGGTAATGGGATAGGGAGCAAAGATTCACAATAGAAACAGGTAGTAGAATATAGGCATACTAAGCTAAATGTCGAACTCTACAGAAAACAATAAAGTAGACATGGATACAAAGACTATAAGTAAACACATTGGGGTGATGTTGAAACTTAAATCAGGACATACCAGTTTCGAAGAAATAAGTAGAAAAAACATTAGTCTTGTAAAAGCCAAAGTGCAAATAGGAAGACAGAATACTATAAGTGTGAGTTCAGAAGAGATTGTGAAAATGTGAAGTCTGAAGTGTGTGTTTGTGAAAAGGGTCGTGCCTTTTATAGTGTAGAAAGCAGGCAGAAATAAGGTAAGAAAATAGTTTGAAAACTGATTGCCAATCAATTACACAAGGCTTCCCTTAATTAAGGGATTCAGATTCAAAACGAGTAAAACTAATTAAGGAAAGGAATTGAATAAACACTTTGTGTAAACATGCAATTGAGGGCAAATACATAAAGGTTATTTAAGGACGGGGTTTTGACAGTACACGGTTTGTGAAAATAAGGTAAGAGAGTCAATTAACAACCAGTAAATCACAAGGTCTGAGATTTGGTATGAATGAACCAAGTCAGAAAAGATGAAGAAGGGTTTTACTTAAGTCGAGTAACAGAGGAAATCGGTAAAAGATGGAAAGAAATCAATCAAGCTATATTCAGAAGGAAGTTTGCACTAATTGAAAATTTGAAAACCATTTAGAGGAAAATTCATCATATATAAGGAGCATGTGAGCATGAAAGAAGACTGTCATGTAAATCAGTAGAAAAAATCCAGTTACAAAGATGACCAAACTCAGTTCAGAGACTCAAAGTCAGACTGAAAGAGTTAAGGGTTCTAAAATAAAACCCTAGTTCAATCAAACCTCGGCAAAACCCCCAAATTCTAGGGTTTCCACCTTGAATCAAGTACAGAGATGAGGAGGCAAGTAGTCGAATCAAAACATGTTTAGAGGTTTCAGAAAAGACTGAAACTTCTAACATGCTTCTTCCAGCAACAGAACTCATGAATAGCATGTAAATACAGTAGAGGGGTTCAAGGCAAACAGAGTAAAGAAACTTATTCAAAACGTGATGAGAAAAGACTGATAAGAACAATGGAAGAAAGCATGCTTAAGAAGATCCTTTTAAAAGAAACTTAAACAAAGTTCAATAGAAGAAAAAATAGTAAGAACACTTAAGAACACGGTGGAAGAATACAGTAGGCGAAACATACCAGAACATAGTACAAGAAAATAGCAGGACATAGTAGAAAAGCATACAAGAACTTAGTATAGAAAGCATAGTAGAAGAACATACATGGTAGAAGGAAAACATAGAACACAGTAGAGGCAAATACACGCAAAAGAAAAGAAAAAGAAAGTCAGAGAAACACTTAAGCATTTTCAGAAAACCTAGAAAGACTTTGAAAAGTAATTTTCGAAAGAAAAGTTAGGGAGATCGTTGAAAACTCAAAGAGAGCACAGATACACAATGGATCTAAAGAGATCGGAGAAAACATCGAAGGGTTAGGGTTTCAGAAGAACCTTAGAAATGAGAAAGGCTTTGAAAAGGTCACTGATCTGAGTCGGAGAGGTCAGAACCAGGCTCAAAACACCATGGTACGCCGGAGCAAGGCCGACGATGACTCTGGAACCTTGAATCGGCAGAGGTCTAGGTGCAAACCTTTGAGGCCTGCCCTCGAATCTTCAGGTACCAGGTGTGTAAGAGCAAGGGGAGGTAAGTATAGAGCCCTCATAGCTTGGGAAGCCATGGTTTCTGGTGGGTTTCGAGGTGGAAGATGATGAGAGGCGGCTAGGGTTAGGGAAGGTTCGAGAGAGTTTGAGAGAGGAGAGGGGTTTCAGAGGCAGCGGGTGAATGAAAATGATTTTGGGTTCGGGTGTTTGTGAATTAAAAAAGGAAAGGTAGAATCGTGGTCGTTGATCATTTTGATCAATGGCCTGGATAAAAAGGGGAACCGGTCGGGTTGGATAAACGGGTCAGGGGTCGGGTAATTTAAAATTGCGGGGTTGATTTGGGCTAAAATTGAAATGAAATAGGGCTAGTATTTAAATAGCCACTTTTCCCTTTTCATTTTATAAAAAAATAGTAAATGGTTTTTGGAAATAAATTAAAGGTACCAAACTAATTAATAATGTATAAATATTAAATAAAAATACTGGAATCAATTTTGTAATTATAAACGCAATTAAATCTTACAATAGGCTGAAATTGCGATTATATGCAATTTAGCTTTAAAAATACTAAATGAATTTGTAAAAATGTGTAAAGATTACCTTAACTATATTTTGGTACAAATATGAGAATAAAATAAGTTAATCACCAAAATGATAATTTGAGGAATAATTATTGGTTTTTGTACTGCTAAAATAGGGCAATAAATTGATTTAAAAGTCTTTAAAAAATTAAAAATATTAAAACATTTGGACACACTTATATATGCATACATATGCTATTTTGAAAGTATTTTGCATTTATAAAAACAATATACAGGGAAAAATTGGGTATCAACAGCTGCCCCTCTTTACCTTGGAAGGATGAAAGAGTTATCGGGTAAAGATATGATGACCAATTTTGACCGAAAGGAATGGTTTGAAGAATTTGACCGAGCTCTGGCTCCTGAGCTGCCTACATATTCCTGGTCTTACAGGAACCAGTCCATATGTAGTTCAAGATCCGTCGACGGAATATGCCGATGGAGATTTTCCAAGACGGATGCGATATTTGAGTTAGGATGGATGGTTAAAGTCTAATAGGGCTACGGGAACTGGAGCAGGATTGCTCCTGCTGAGATGGCCGTTGTTCGCCGGTTTACCTGCAAATGAACAATATGTTATGCGGAAATTTAAACATGATGCAAGTTCCCGTCAGACCATGAAATGTTGTCTTTGGATGGTTAGGATGATGTCCTCAGACCATGACATCCTAGGCCATGAAGCGTATAATAAGGATTTGCAGGCCATGGAATGGTGCTCTCGGGCCATGAGAATGATGCCTCTGAATTATGACGCCTTTGAATAATGAAATGCAAGAGATAAAAGGGGTCCTCAGGCCATGGCATGACGTTCTCAGGCTATGAAAATGGTGCCTCCGAACAATGACGCCTTTGGATGATTTGGTGATCTTTCAGTCTATGAGATGCATTAGGTGGCGATCTTTCAGCTAGTGCAAATGTAAATAAGGTGACGATCTTTCAGCCAGTGAAAATGTAAATAAGGTGGCGATCTTTCAGCCATGCAAGGTGTAAATAAAGTGGCGATCTTTCAAACGATGCAAGGTATAAATGCAGTGGCGATCTTTCAGTCGATGCAAGATATAAATAAAGTGGAGATCTTTCAGCCGATGCAAGATGTAAATAAAGTGGCGATCTTTCAGCCGATGCAAGATGTAAATGAAGTGGCGATCTTTTAGCCATGCAAGATGTAATATAGTGGCGATCTTTCAGCCATGCAAGATGTAAATGAAGTGGCAATTTTTCAGCCATGCAAAATGTAAATAAAGTGGCAATCTTTTAGCCATGCAAGATATAAATATAGTGGCGATCTTTCATCCACGCAAGATTTAAATGAAGTGGAGATCTTTCATCTATGCAAGATGGAGGTAGAGCTTAACCTTAGAAGGCAGAATGGTAGCCTTATGCAATGCAGAGAATGCATATGGAGGTAGAGATTAACCTCGGAAGGCAGAATGGTAGCCTTATGCAATGCAGAGAATGCAGATGGAGATAGAGCTTAGTCTCGGAAGGCAGAATGGTAGCCTTATGCAACACAGAGAATGCAGATAGAGGTAGAGCTTAACCTCGAAAGGCAGAATGGTAGTCTTATGTAATGCAGAGAATGCAGATGGAGGTAGAGCTTAACCTCGAAAGGTAGAATGGTAGCCTTATGCAATGCAGAGAATGCAGATGGAGACAGAGCTTAGTCTCAGAAGGTAGAATGGTAGCCTTATGCAGGAAGTAAAAATGGCAAATGGCAATAGAGTTTTCTTAGCTGATAGCAGATTGTGGTATCACGATTGCTAGGGATATTGTGCATGTTGGGGACACTATTGTGCGGATAGCAGTCGCGAGCAAGTGCAACGGTTCGTAGAGTTGTATTCCTGAACTTTGTGAGTGAGCGTATAGTATATTTGATGATTTTGCAACTCAAGTGTCTGCATCCAAAGAAAAATCGTGAGTTTGTAAAGGGGAAAAGGTTAGTTCGTATCCCCATTGGCTTTGCTTGACCTGCTCGGCTTTGATCTGGCGATACCGTATATATCACTAGGGTAGCATTGCTAAATAAGGCAATTTTAGTAATAAACATGCATGATTTAGTAAAAGCATATAAGTACATAATTAAGAATAGTTTTCTTTAGATGAACCGACGACTGCGACGTGGTTCAAGACATTGCAACTTCTCTTACTCCGGAATTTTGAGGGTCCTCCTCAAAATTCTTCCCCAGTTTACTAGGTTGTTGCTTCTGATGGCTGTTAATGATAAATGGCTGGAATCGACTTCAGAATTTTGAGGGTCCTCCTCAAAATTCTGCCCCAGTTTCCAATAATGGGGGAAATAGAAATTTTATTGAATTGTGACCGAACTCATAGGGCAGCCTACGTATCTCCTCTTAAATGTGAATCAGGTCAGGCATAGTTCAAATTACATCATATAAGGAAAGCATAAAGATTACATATAGTATCGCTTGACTGCATCAGAATTGATTGGCTTTGGCCAAACTTCTCCGTCCATTTCTGCAAGTATGAGGGCTCCTCCTATCAGAACCCGATGAACCATGTACGGACCCTGCCAGTTGGGAGAGAATTTCCCTTTAGCTTCATCCTGATGCAGAAATATTTTCTTTAACACAAGCTGCCCAGGTGTGAATAGTCTCGGCTTGACTCTTTTGTTGAAGGATCTGGACATTCTGTTCTGATAGAGTTGACCGTGGAAAACTGCATTCATTCTCTTTCCTTCTATAAGAGCTAGTTGCTCGTAGTGACTCTTCACCCATTTTGCGTCGTCGAGCTCTACTTCCTGTATGATCCTTAAGGAAGGAATTTCTACCTCAGCGGGAATGACTGCCTCTGTACCGTAGACCAGCATATAGGGGGTTGCTCCTGTCGATTTGCGGATTGTGGTGCGGTATCCCAATAAATCAAACCATAGCTTCTTGTGCCACTGCTTATGCTTCTCTATCATTTTCCTTAATATCTTCTTGATATTCTTATTGGTGGCCTCTACGGCTCTGTTCATCTGCGGTTTGTAGGCTGTAGAATTTTTGTGTTTGATCTTGAAGGTTTCACACATGGATTTCATCAAATCACTGTTGAGGTTGGAGCCATTATCAGTAATGATTAACTCTGGAATTCCGAACCGATACACGATACGGTCATGGACAAAATCCACCACGACTTTCTTAGTCACTGCCTTGTAAGATGCTGCTTCAACCCATTTGGTGAAATAATCAATCGCTACTAGGATAAACTTGTTCCCATTTGATGTGGCGGGTTCGATTTGTTCGATAACATGCATTCCCCAGGCGGCGAACGGCCACGGCGAGCTTGTTGCATTAAGCTCATTTGGAGGCACCTTTATCATGTCTGCATATATCTGGCAGCGGTGGCACTTTCGGACATACTGGATGCAGTCTTTCTATAGTTATCCAAAAGTAACCAGCTCGGAGTATTTTCTTTTCTAAAACAAAGCCATTCATATGTGGACCGCAGATCCCTGCATGAATTTCCTCTAATATCCTGGATGCTTCCTTTGCATCAACACACCTTAGTAATCCCAAATCAGGAGTCCTCCACTGTGAAAGAAATTGTTGGATAACCTCCGAAGCGTGCGCTTTTGAGTAGCGTTTGTGAGTTCTGGGTATTTTCCTTTTGCCAAGTATTCCTTGATATCATGAAACTAAGGCTTTCCGTCTTCTTCTTTTTCGACATGAGCACAGTAAGCGGGCTAATCATGGATCTTTACCGGAATGGGATCAATGAAATTCTTGTCTGGATGTTGTATCATGGATGATAGGGTAGCCAGTGCATCGGCAAATTCATTCTAGACCCTAGGAACATGCTGGAATTATGTCTTTGTGAACCTCTTTCTCAACTCCTGTATATGATGCAGATAAGGGAGTATCTTGGCGTTCTTGGTCGCCCATTCTTCTCGGACCTGATGTATAAGCAAGTCTGAATCCCCAATTACTAGCAACTCTTTGAGGTTCATGTCAATGGCCATCTTGAGCCCTAAGATGTAGGCTTCGTACTCGGCCATGTTCTTGGTGCACGGGAACCTGAGCTTGGCAGATACCGGATAATATTGACCGTTTTCTGATACTAGGACTGCTCCTATGCCAACTCCTTTGAAATTTGCTGCTCTATCGAAAAACATTCTCCAACCGTCATAGGATTCTGCAATGTCTTCTCCTATGAATGATACCTCTTCATCAGGAAAATATGTTTTCAGGAGTTTGTATTCTCCATCCACGGGATTTTCAGCAAGGTGATCTGCTAGTTCCTAGCCTTTGATTGCTTTCTGAGTCATATAGACAATGTCAAATTCACTCAACAGGATTTGCCACTTGGCCATCTTGCCAGTGGGCATGGACTTCTGAAAGATGTACTTCAAGGGATCCATTCTTGATATGAGATATGTAGTATAGGCACAAAAGTAGTGCCTCAACTTTTGAGCTACCCAAGTCAAAGCACAACAGGTGCACTCTAACAGAGAATACCGAGCCTCGTATAAGGTGAACTTCTTACTGAGGTAATAGATGGCCTGCTCTTTCCTCCCCGTTTCATCATGCTTCCCCAGAACACAACCAAACGCTCCATCCAATACTGTAAGGTAGAGTAATAGAGGTCTACCCGGCTCAGGCAGAACTAAGACTGATGGTGTTGACAGGTATTCCTTGATTCTGTCGAAAGTTTTTTGGCAATCATCAGTCCATGCGGTAGCGGAGTCCTTCTTCAACATCTTGAAAATCGGCTCACAGATGACCGTAGATTGTGTTATGAATCGACTGATGTAGTTAAGTCTTCCTAGGAAGCTCATTACATCTTTCTTGTTCTTTGGCGGTGGCAATTCTTGAATAGCTTTGACCTTAGATGGATCCAGTTCTATCCCTCAGCGAGTCACAATGAACCCAAGTAGTTTTCCAGCAGGAACCCTAAATGCACATTTCACGAGATTCAGTTTCAGGTTGTATCTTCTAAGTCTGTTGAAGAACTTCCTCAAATCTTCCATGTAGTCAGTGGCTTTCTTGGACTTTATGATGACATCATCTATATACACCTCAATATCCTTGTGTATCATATCATGGAAGATAGTAGTCATGGCCCTCATGTAGGTGGCCCCTGCATTCTTTAACCCGAATGGCATCATCTTGTAGCAGTACATCCCCCACGGCATAATGAAAGATGTTTTCTCAGCATCTTCTTTGTCCATCCAGATCTTATGATATCCAGCGAAGCAATCTACAAATGATTGCAACTCATGCTTGGCGCAATTATCAATCAGGATGTGTATGTTTGGCAAGGGGCAGTCGTCCTTTGGACTGGCCCGATTGAGATCCCGGTAGTCGATATAGACTTTGACCTTCCCATTCTTCTTCGGCACCGACACAATATTGGCTAACCATGTCAGATATTCTACTACCCTGAGGACCTTAGCTTTGACCTGCTTAGTGACTTCTTCCTTGATTTTCAGACTCATGTCAGGTTTAAACTTTCTGAGCTTCTGTTTTACCGGTGGACATGTCGGATTAGTTGGCAGTTTGTGGGCCACAGTAGATGTTCTCAAACTAGTCATGTCATCATATGGCCAGGTGAATATGTCCTCATATTCCTTTGTATATTCTGTGTATTCTTCCTTTTATGACGGTGACAAATGAACGTTGATCCGAGTTTCTTTGATATTTTCGGCATCTGCCAGGTTAACAATATCGGTCTCGTCCATGTTGGACTTAGGTCTGTTCTCAAAATTTTCAACCTCTTTAACAATCTCTTTCGGTATATCATCTTCCTCTGAATCTCTGTCCGTTTGTTGCGTTGTCTTGTTGCGTATCACAGCCATTGGTTCATCAAGATAGGTAATAGTAATGTTGTATAAGTAAAGTAACGAGAGAAAATAATAAGAGTAAGATTTTTAAGGAAACCGAAATGTTTTGATAAATTTCATAACTGTTTAGAACATTGGAAGCTTATTGCGAAAATTCAAAAATGCGAAAGGAAAATCAACTAGTAAAAATAAAAGATAGTGCATGATGCTTTGTTCATCCTTGCTACCCCGAGGCTTTCCGAGCTCTGGTGGTTCTGATAGTCCAATTGTTGAGGCGTGCTCCTCGGCTTACGGCCTTCCTCCCCCTCCTCCTTGAAAATGACACAACAATCCATGTCATCATCTTCTAAGAACAAATTCCTTACTGCTGCCAGTGCTTCCTCTTCTTCCGGCCCATAGGTAACATCGGCCGGTTGGAAAGTCTGCTCCAAATGTGGTATTGGCTGCTCCAGCGGGTAGTATGGACCGCACCATGGTGGCGACCAGTTGTTGAATTCCTCCCAAGTATACTCGTATCCCAGACCGAAAGTGGTACCATATTTCTTCAGTTTGATCGGCTTGGCGATTCCTTGGAGGTTCTTTCCAAGTCCCTTGCCAGGTTCATATCCGCTCCAGTTCAATATGCTTTCAGTTTTGTTGTCCCACCATTTGTATTTGTCAACGGTGTTGACTCGCTCGATGTGGTGATAGGTTTCCCCGCCTATCTTTCTCCTTCCTCCAATCGCTGGGATGGTTTGGAGACTGTATATGGGATTGCTACCGTCGCCGTGAATGATCACCTCTTGATGGTTCCACTCAAATTTCACTGCCTGATGTAGTGTCTACACTACAGCCCCAGCGGCATGAATCCATGTCCGTCCCAATAGCAAGTTGTAAGATGTCGGCACGTCTATAACCTGAAAATCAACGTCGAACCAAGTAGGCCCCATATGCAAACACAGGTTGACTTCCCCAATGGTGGATCTTTGGGAACTGTCGAAATCTTTGACGTTGATGGCCCCATCCTTGATCTCATGAAGACCCTTTCCCAATATTCTGAGTGTTACCAACGGACAAATATTGAGGAAGGACCCTCCATCAATCAAGACCCTAGTGATAAAATAATCTTCGCATTGCACGGTGATGTGCAATGCTTTGTTGTGACTTAACCCTTCTGGTGGTAGCTCATCTTTATGAAAAGTGATCTTGTGACTTTCCAATATCTGCCCTACCATGTTTGTCATTTCTCCTCTGGTGATGTTTCTTGGTACATATGCCTCACCCAGCACCTTCAACAAGGCATTTTTATGTACGTCGGAACTTTGCAACAAAGCTAGGATAGAAATCTGTGCCGGTGTTTTATTCAGCTGATCAATGATTGAGTATTCCTTGGCTTGTATCTTTCTCCAGAGATCATCAGGCCCAGTTTCAGTAATGGTCGGCCGACCAAAGGCCTGCTTACTCGACTCAGCTAAATTCTTCGGAGTATAAACCCTGCCGGTTCTTGTCATACCCTGTGCTGCAACTATTTTCCCGAATTTAGTTTTCCCTTTCCTTCTCGCCTCGGTTGTGTAATCTCAAAGTATGGCATTTGTATGGAATGGTGTTACGGCCAACATTTTTACTGGGATGGGCATCTTTACTCCGAACGGAGCATGTATTTTGGAGGGTAAAATCGCAACTTCAAACGGTGCGGGTGCGTTTGCTAGAGACCCAAACTCGACCTCAATTGGTGTTGGCGTCTTTGGGGGGGGTGCTTCAAACTCAAGTGGTATAGACATGTTTACCTCAGCATCCCCAAAAGGCTGAGTCTAGACTACAATCGGATTGAGGGTGACTATTGGCTTCTTTGGTTCGTCACCTTCAGTGATTAAACCAATCGATCCTTTGGGATCCCAATCATCCTCTATTTCAATCATGTGAACACCTCCACTCTTATGGTCCGACAGAGGATTGTTGCGGATGTTCGGAGTAGGCTCCTTTGCTACAATGATCTTGTTATCGATCATAGTCTGGATCTTATCTTTGAGAGAGCGACACTCATCAATGGTATGTCCCTTTATGCTGGAATGGTATGCACAGGATTTATTTGGATTGACCCACTGAGAAGGGTTTTCAGGGGTTATAGCAGGGATAGGGGTGACATAACCAGCAGCTTTGAGCCTTTCGTATAGCTGGTCAATCGGTTCAGAAATGGCGGTATACTGTTTGGGGGGTCTGCGATTGAAATTTGGTCGAGGTCTAGGAAAGTTTTGACGTGTGGGAGGTGATTGATAGTGGGATGGCTAAGAATTGTAGACTTGGTAGACATGTGCAGGTTGGGAATATCTGGGTGAAGTAGGTTGATATGTGGGAGGTGGTATCAAATAGGCTTGGTATTTCATAGGGGATTTGGCTCTTTGTGCAACCATTACGGCACCTACGTCCCTTTTCTTGGACGTACCACCAGACTATAAAGCTTTATTGGTAGCTTGCAAGGCTTCAAAGTTCGTAACTATACCACTTTTGATGCCCTCTTCAATCCTTTCACCCAGCTTGATAATGTCGGAAAATTGCTGGCTCTCAATCAACATCAGCCTTTCATAGTACTATGGGTCTTGAGCCCAGACGAAAAACTTGTTCATTTGTTCTTCTTCTAAAGCAGGTCTGACCTTAGCAGCTTCTGACCTCCAGCGAGTGACATACTCGCGGAATGTTTCCGTGGGCTTCTTCTTTAAGTTCTGAATGTAGAACACATCTGGTGCATTTTCTGTGTTGAACTTGAACATGTCCATAAAGTCAGATGCCATACTCAACCAGTTCGACCATTTCTTCTTGGATAATGTACCAATACAGACCGTGTCCCTTCAGACTCCTCATTAAAAGCTTCATGCGAATCCTTTCATCTTTCCCTACTCCGACCAGCTTGTCGCAGTATGTTCTCAAGTGGATCTCGGATCCCTTATACCATTAAACATTTTGAACTTAGGAGGTTTGTACCCCTCGGGCAGTTCAACATCCAGTTGTATGCAAAAATCTTCGTAGTTCATCCCTTCAATCCCCTTACTTCCTTTGACACTCTGAATTCGACTAGTCAATTTCTTGAGTTCCGTAGTCAGGTTCCTGATTAGCGAGTCTTTATCATCAGACTTGGGTGTGCTCGAGATAGGTTGGGTGGAGTGTGGCATGGTTTCCATATAGATGGGGGTGTTATGGTGGAAATGGTCATTTGTGGAATTCAGAGGTTCTGGGATGAGCAGTGGAGTATTGCTGGATGTGTGGCATGTATTGCAGTGGTAGTGAGGAGCGGGATGGTTTTGTGGTTTTGGGATGTTTTGTGGAGGCGTGGGGTTTTGAGCATTTGGAAAATTGATATCTGGAGTGGTGAGGGAAAATGACAAGTTTGCCAGATTCCGAACCTGATCAAGTTCCTCCTGAAATTTCACCAGTTTCTACTCGAGTTGGGACGCACTTTCTTTGGAAACCTGAGTATCATGAGTGAACTCTACACGTTCAGTTGAGTTTTCCTTTCTGCTGTTGTTCAAATCTTCCATCTTTTGTTTGTTCTTGCTTCTAATAGGACTAGGAGGAGGAGTGGGTGGAGGGCCGCTTGATCTTGTAGAATATGATGACGATGCCAGAGTGCACGAACTAACCTTTGGGGAGGGGATTAAATAAACAAAAAGTAAAAACAAAAAGGTAACAAGTCAGTGGGGATTATAAGAAAGTGTTGCGATATTTAAACACATAGTGCAAGAATGTAAATTGCGTCCTAATTTGGGAGCCTCGTTGTGCTCGAGGTAGGCCTAGCGACAAATTGATTTGGAGAACTTAGAATGCTAAATGCCTCATTCTATTGATAAAAAGCAGTCGAATCCCAAAATGACACTAAATAACAAGGAACAAAATGTCACTAGTGGCCATTGCCTTATTACATTTCATAAAGTAAAAAAAAAACTCCTATCTATTTGGTCCCAGAAGGACCTTTCCCAGACTCGGCATCTTTAGCTCCATCGAACAATTTCACCACCTCACGAAGTCCTAGCAGCATGTAGGCTCTGGCCAGGTGTCCACCCTCGTTTCCTTCAGCATTCTAGCAGTCCTCGTTCCTCTTGAGAAACTTCCTTTCCAGCTCCACTAAACCTCGTTCCAGGTATCCTAATCACTTGTTGGCACTGACAGCCATGTCTTTCCACTCTTTAATCAGTTTTTGGTGGGCTTCTTGAATTGTACGGTGCTCCCTTTCACATTCCTGAATCCTCTTGCGCAGTTGGTTGTTTTTGACCTGTGCTTCAGCCCTTTCATCGATGATTCTGTGACATCGAACAAACCTGGGTTAACCCAGACCAATGTGATTATCCTCCAGCCAACCTGAATAGTATGGGGTGCAGCCAGTATGGTATCTGTCTGGTTCGATAGTATCTCTTCCCATGATGATCTTGCAATGCCAAATATGCTGAGCTTGGCACTTATAAGGACTGTCATCAGCTTGGAAGTCAGCCCGGAAGTGACTCATCTTGTTGACCCTTGGTATAACCTGCTTCCTACCAGCCTGTCTCATAGCTCGGAGAGGGACATAAGGGTAGGTTTCTCTCAAACAGATCAGTATCAGAAATGGTGCGTCCCTGGATTAGGCGATGAACTCTTCAGTAGGGAATCACTGGAACATCCTTTGTATTTGATCCTCAGTTAGATTTTTCAAACAGCTCCACCCACCACTTGGTATCTTCTGGCTGAGCAAACATGTTGGGCATGTAGTTCATTCGCCTTGGTTGATGGAAGGCTATATGATCGTCCCAGTCTCTACGCTGAATCTCTTACCGATATTCACCCTTTGAAGATTCTCCATGAGCCAGAGATGGAGTAGCAAGTTGCAGCCCTCGAAGTGTTGGGCTCCTTGTTGATCATGGGCACTATGCTAAAGGCTCGGTATATCTCTGCGATGATCATGGGCACTATGCTAAATAGTTGTCCACCAATTCCTTCTATTAAAGTTTTGGTGACCATAGCTAGCCTGGTGTGGATCCTTGCTTTCTTCATTGGAAACACTATCATCCCCAAGAAGCAGAATATGAAGACAAAGACCCTTCGGTGAATATACCCCAACGATGTAAGGGCGAACTCATCCGGATAAGTACGGTAGGATTTGTTGTGATCGTACCTCTCGTACAAATAATCAAAGGGAATGTGGGACTCCTTCAAACATGTCAAGTCTGGATTCTTCTCTAGGCCCATCATTTTGAGAAAACATCTACCCTTGCGATTTTCTGGCATTAACAAACCTGGGGTCTCCCATGGTATACCAGCCAATCATTCTATTTCCTCTAGCAGGGGTGTCATCTCAATCTCTCTGAAGCGAAACACAGACCTATCACAATCCCAGAACAGAGTAGCAGCTTCTATAATTTTGTTTTTGGGTTGGACCTCCAGGAGGGAAGGTAGATTTCCTAGGTATTTCCGGACAAGAGTCTGATCACTGGAATGAAGATCCTCCCACTAGCTTAGCAACCTTGGGTAGATGTTTGTGACCATGCTGAATCTGAGGACTTAGTGCCTCATGTCTCTGCAAGACAAAAGGATTAGGCCCTTACCCCCACCAGACTCGACTATTAAATACCAATAATTGGCATAAAAGCATTTAGTTCTCCAAATAAATACACAAAACGTGATAGTGTCCATTTGGGTTTTTGGGAAACCCAGTGGACTTTGGATAAGGCTATCTTAAAGGGTCATTATGCGGACAACATAACTAACTCGGCTAGGTTTGACCATGATGCATGCACAATTAAACAGAGTAAGGTTTCTATGGGGGGTTTAGACTGGTACCCTTGAGCGGACAACTCAAGAGGGAAAGGCACGGAACCATCGACTACACTGTTGATCGACTGGTTTTACCACAAATATGCCTTTGCCGGATTTAAAGGGTGATAGTATCAGAAGAGCACAACCACTCATTATAAGCGTTGCTATGGTATTTTTTTGGCATGAGTGGAATATGATGTTGAAAACATGCTTATGCAATAATTAAAATAAGTTGTCACGTATTTGCACGTTCATAAAGTAATAATTACAATAATTTAAAACAATAATAAAGGAGTGCAGTAAAGGAAAGCTGTGAAAGAAACAAGGGAAAGAAACAAGAGACAAGTTACTTTTTGCAGTAGAAGAGGGAGTTAAATGCTTAAAGGTATTAAACAAATAAAGCACATAAGAAATGTAAAGTCACAGTAATAGCTTGAAATGGTAAAAGCCTAAAAGTCATCCCCAACAGAGTCGCCACGCTGTCGCTCCCCCTTTATCTTGCGAAATCGGGTTTATGACATTTGGGAGGACAACTCGTTCCCTTTCGGGAATTGGGTTTATTTGTGGTTTCAAAAGGTAAAATACTAAGGCGACAAACAAAACACATATAGCAAGTTTGGGGAAAGCAAATAAAAGGGCTCAAAAAGATCTCCTTTAAACCAAAGAAAGCACATAATATAGCATGACTTGCATGTACTATTTAAGATCTCATTAAAACTTAAAGGGTCGAGGCAGACTGATTTATTACATAGTTCAGATAAGAAGCTCGAATCAGGCCTGCCTGCTGGTTGTAGCATATAAATCTAATTCAGTTTATAAACTTTCACCCTATGGCTTGCCTAAGTGTTAAACGAAGACCCTATAGGCATGATATCTACTGATTCCAGAAACAATGAAGTAAACATGAATACATACTAGTTTAAGAAAAAAAATCGTTTGTTATTAAAGAAAGGCGAGTTTAAGCAAAAGAGCACAAGTCATTTGTGACTGGTTTTAAACTTATAAGCAAATGAAGCAGTTTAGATTCGATTAAAGCTCCTATAGGTATGCTTTCTATGTGTTGTCGATTTTGGACACTTTTACAGACATAGCAAGAGTACAGAAATCCTATAGGCATGGCATCTAAATGATGTACTTCGTTTAAGCCTATAAACATGATGTCTAGATGTAGTTAGTTATTTAAGCCATATAAACAGGTTTGCCTAGTGACATATGCATATACAGGATTCGGATTTCCAGTTAACTACGAGCATGGTATCTATATGAGAGATGCTGAAATTTAACTATAGGCAGGATATCCATATGAATGTAGAATTTCAGAAAACTATAGGCAGGATATCTATATGGGTGCAGAATTCCTTATAGGCATAGCATCTACATATGAAAGTGCAGAATTCCTATAGGCAGGATATCTATGTAATATGCAAATATCAGAAATTCCTTATGAGCAGGTTAATGGGAATAAGTACTCCGGGCAGTACTTACATCCAAATGTATCACCATATTAAGCAAAGGTGCAGTGGAAGGGCCAGCCCTCAGGTGTACAAGTTCAGATGGAACTCAAGGTCCCAAAGCAAGGCTCACAAAAGGGAGACAGAACTTAGAGACTAGGAGAGAGTGCAAGTGCAGAATTCTGAAAGGGGAAAAGGGAAAGGGAAACAGTACACATAGGGATATAGGGAATGAGGGATTGCGAGAGCCAAAGAAGAGCAGGTTAATGGGCATACCCAGCAATGGGATGTGCTGGCACACCCTTCAACCTGTTTAAAGGTTAAGACCCCATTGGTTCAAAGCTCAGTTCATGGACAACAACTCATATTGCCATTCCCTAAGCCACCATTTACAAACATATAGGGGTAATGGGATAGGGAGCAAAGATTCACAATAGAAACAGGCAGTAGATGTTGATACCCAATTTTTCCCTATGTATGCATACATAAGCATACCCAAGTGTTTCAGTATTTTTCCAATCTTTTGAAAAGTTTTTAAAATCAATTTACTATCCATTTTAGCAGTACAAAATCCATAATTATCCCCAAAATCATCAATTTTGGTGGATAATTTATTTTATTCCCCTATTTATACCAAAAAATATAGTTAATATAATTTTTGTATATTTTTACAAATTTATTTGGTATTTAAAAGACCAAATTGCATACAATTGCAATTATAGCTTACTTTAAGATTAATAGCATTTTATAATTGTAAAATTTGTTCCGGTATTTTTAAATTAATATTTGTGTATTATTAACTGGCTCAGTACTTTTAATTTACTTTTAAAATCATTTTTTACCATTTTTATAAAATAAAAGGGAAAAACTTGTCATTTAACATTTACCCTCATTTCATTTCAATTACAACGTATTTACATTTCAATTTTAGCCATCAAATTAACCCAATCCTAACCCCCAGCTAGACTGACCCAATTTCATCTTTTACCTGACCCATGACCCAATTAAAAAACTCGCCCGATTTCCCTTTTGATCCAGGTCGTTGATCATTTTGATCAACGGACATAATTCCCCCTTTCCTTTTCAATTTCCCAAACACCCCTAAACCTAATCACTTTCACCTAACTAGCCGCCTTTGAATCCCTTCGTCTCTCAAACTCTCTCAAAGGTTCTTCGGAACCCTAGTCGACCTCCACCCTTTTTAACCGTTACTTCACCGGAATCCATGGCTTCTCAGGCCATGGATGGACTGTACTCACCCCCTTCCACCATCAAACCATGGTTGTTCAAAGCTTCGAGGCCCGACTCCGATGGCTCTCTTCAGATCCTTCTCAGATCTGCAGTTCTATGGCTTCTACGGCCATGCTCCGGCATATTCAAGCATTAGGAGCCTAATTCTAACTCATCCGACTCAAGATCGGACCTTCTTCCAAGCCTTTCTCATTTCTAGGGTTTCGTCGAAACCCTAAGTTATTCGAGGTTCTTTCTCTATTTGTTTGCTTAGATCTGTGTTGTATCTATGCTTTACTTGACATTTAAAGTGTTTTCCCAAAATTTTCTTTTCAAAATTGTTTGTCTTCGATTTAGGGTTTCTGAAAGGTTTTTTTTTTTCAAAAAACATCTTTCTGATTCTTCCTCTTCTTTCTTTATGTGTGTTTGTATATATCATGCTCGTGTGACTTCTTTTTACTACGCATGTACTGTCCTTCTACTTTTCTTTTATACATGTTACTCCTATGCTCACATGATTATCCTTGTTATGTTTTCATTACTCTTCTACTATATGTGTTTACTGTTAAGTTCTTCAATTTTGTTTGCTTTACTGGACTCTGTTCGTGTTCTTGATAAATGGGTTTCATCTACCGCTTTTTAAGTTTGTATCACTTTCTCTTCTGAACTTGCTTAAGTTCTGAGTTTTTCTCAAAACGTGTTCTCCATGCTCTTGACTATGTATCATGTCTGTTTGTTTCTCATGAGTCTCTGAAAGAGACCTCTGAGCCTGTTATCTGTCCTTTCGTCTCTACTTCTGATTAAAGTTGAAAACCCTAGGCTTTGGGTTTTGGCAAGTTTTATCTCTGACTAGGGTTCTACTTTGGGACCCTAGACTCTCAGGCTCATTATGAGTCTACAAACTAAACTCGTATCCCTTTGCTTATGATTCTGAACCTTTCTATGTTAGATTTTTTTCTAAGTAACATGACATTTCCTTCTTGATTCACCTATTTGTGTGCTTTATATATGAGAAACTCTGCCTTCAAGAGGTTTTTACCAACTAATGATTGATTCTGAAATCCTCTAATGGGGGTTTGATTGATTGTTACTGATTTTCTTTGATTGAACCTCCTTTACCTTTTTCTGACTTGGTTCATTCGAATTGAACTTGTAATTTTGATTTTCCTGGCTTTTTGATTGATTCCCTTTCCTTATTTTTCACAAACCGTGTACCATTGGACTTTTGCCTTAAATAAACCCTGTGTATCTACCCTTCTTGTACTACTTTGGAAAAGATTTTAATCCAATTCTTTCCTTAATTGTCTTCTACCCGTTTGAAATCAGAATCTCTTAATTGAAGGGAGATTCTGTGTGATTGATTGCATACTATTCCCTTACCTTTTCTTACTTGTTTTCTGCACTATAAAAGGGGCACGACCCTTCTGCACTTAGACACTTTGAACTTTCACTTTAACACTTCAAATTCAATACTTTGCACACACACCTTTCAATTTCAATACTTTTTCAATACTCTACTCTCTTCTGAGAGCTTTTGTACTGATTGCTTGCAATTTTGTTTACAAGACTTCAGCTTTCACTTATTTGTTTTCCTGAAACTGGTATGCCTTAATTTCAATTTCAGCACCATCCCTATGTGTTTATTTTACAGGTTCTACATTCCTGTCTATTTGTTGTTCACGATCTGTATTGAATATGCTACTCTCTCTTTGTATCTGCTGTTTGTTATGAACTCCCTATATCTCACTCCATTCTATGTGTTTGAGTTAAGGTTCATGGCCTGACAATATCTAAATTGCTGCTTATGTCTGAACCTGATCCTCAATGGATCCCAACTTTCAAAATGTGGCTAATAGGCTAGTCAGGGGTGTGCCAACACTCCTGATTGCTGGGCATGACCACCAGCCTGCCATGGCTTTCCCTGATTTCCCCCCTTTGTGCACTTACACTCTCTCTTAGATTCTAAGTCTGCCCCCCTCTTATGAGCCTTGCATGTGGACCTTGAGTTCCCTCTGAACTTGGACATCTGAGGGCTGGCATTTCCACACTACACTATGCTCTTAATTCTGCAATATTTGGGTTGTAAGCACTTCCCGGAGTCCATTTAAGGTTCTTGAGGAACTTTGACACATCCCAAATAAGAGAAGGCTTTGGAAACCTAATCCTGGAAGTTGGTTCACCTCATATTGTTGGACCTTGAGTCTTAATTAGGCTCCTTGGTTGTAGCTTAATTTCTGATGTAATTTTACCTTTTTCTTAATTCATTCTAGTCTGCAATATGTTGTAATAACTTATGGGGTTCTACTGAAAAGGGGAGGGTCACTTATGTATGCATACGGGTAGACATCATGATCTTAGGTATTTATTCCTGCAATCACATCCCGTTTTTACTTCTACATTTCATATAGAGATCTTGACTATAGGATTCTGCACTTCTGTATTTCATATAGAAATCCTGAGTATAGGATTCTGCACTTATGCATTTCATATATAAATTATGCCTATAGGCTTTCTGCACTTCTGCATATATAGAGATCATGTCTATAGGTTTTCTTCACTTCTGCGTATCATATAGATAACATGTTTATAGGATTCTACATTTTACATCTATCATTAGGAAAATAGTCATAGGTTAAATAATAATCAATTGCATTCTAGATACCATGTTTATAGGATGTCTGCACTTTCATAATCGTTTTAAAACCAACAACGCCTAGAAATCATGCCTATAGGAGTAACCTTTGAATCTGATTCGCTTATGTCATCTGCAAGTTTAAAATCAGTTGCAATATTGTCTAAAATCTGTGGAACTTTCGTTGTTTCTATAATCAGTAAGTTTTCTTTAAAATTAGAGCAAGCACTGTTAGATATCATGCCTATAAGTCTCACTTAGGCAAAACATTAGGTAATTAATTAATTGCATCAGTCTTTGATAAATTACAACCAGGGAAGGCTAATTCGGACTCCTCATCTGAGAAATCTGTGATGAATCTGCCTATCCTACGCTTTAATTTGATTTCAGACCATAACCAGTACATGCAAGACATGCTAAACAATCTGTCTTTAAATGAGGAGGCCTGTTTGAGCCCTTTAAACTGTTATGTGTTATCCCCAAACCTGCCTTATCTTTTTTGATTGTTTCCCTAGAATTTTATCCTTTTAAAACTCTGAAAACCAAATCTCCCTTCCCTTTAGGACTAGTAGTCCCAAATGCCTCCGGGACTTATAGGATTGGGGAGGGTACTAGCATGCAATAAGTAACGACACCATTCTACGCTTTACTACCTTAACGGGGTGGGAAGGGTAGATATGGATATGATGACCGATGCGCTAATACCACGTGCAACCCCTCTTTTGAGGAGCGATTGCCGGGTATTGCATTGATGTGATCGATATTATTTGTAAACCTAGGACCCACTTTTTTCTTTTAACTTGTTTTATTGTTCGAACTATTTATGCTTTCCTTATTCTCTCCAAACTTTCAATTTGTTTGCAATAATATGTGAAAATCCCCTTCTATTTGAGGCCCTTAATTGCTTACCTGATTATGTGAAGTCACAATTGTAACATGGTCGGGAACCACACTAGTGGATCTTGAGGGGTGCCTAACACCTTCCCCTCGAGATAATTTCTATCCCTTACCCAAACCCTGGTTCTTCAAACTCAAACCCTTCTTAGTGTCCTAATGCACTTAATCATTAGGTGGCGACTCTTCAAGTTCCAAAACCCAATTCCCAAGAGGGAACGAGTTGTCCTCCCAAATGTCACAAGCCCGATTTCGCGAGAAAAAGGGGGCACGACAGCGTGGCGACTCTGCTGGGGATACTTCTTTAGGCTTTTACCATTTCATGTTATTTGTGACTTTACTGCTTCTTTATTGCCTTTATTTAATGTCTTTATTTCTCTTCTATTACGAAACTGACTTGGCTCCTTGTTTCTTTTCTTTAATGTTTTACTTTACTGCTTTCCTTTAATACTATTGTAATTATGAGCAATTATTGTAATCATTACTTTATGAACGTGCAAATACATTACAACTTGTTTCATTCTTGTAACTGCATATTCAACATCATATTCCACTCGTGCCAAACAAAATACCATAGAAATGCTTATAATGAGTGGTTGCGCCCTTCCGATATCATTACCCCCTAAATTTGGCAAAGGAGTATTTGCGGTAAAATCAATCGATCAATAGTGTAGTTGACGGTTCCGTGCCTTTCCCTCTTGAGTTGTCCGCTCAAGGGTACCAGTCTAATACCTTATTAAAACCCTGCTCTGTTCAATTGTTCAATCATCACTGTCAAAACCTAGCCGAGTCAATTATGTTGTCCACATAATGATTCTTTAAGATAGCCTTGTCCAAAGTCCACTGGGTTCCCCGGGAACCCAAATGGACGTTACCATATTCTATTGCATTTATTTGGAGAACTAAATGTTGCTTATGCTAATTATTGGTTTAAATGGTCGAGTCCGGCGGGCTAAGGGTCTAACACTTTGTTTTGCAGAGATGAGGCACGAAGTCCCCAAATTTGGCATGGTCATCAACATTCACCCAAGGTTGCTAAGCTGGTGGGAGGATCTTCACTCCAGTGATCAGGCCCTTGTCCGGAAATACCTAGGAAATTTGCCTTCTCTCCTGGAGGTCCAACCCAACAACAAAATCATAGAAGCTGCTACTCTGTTCTGGGACTGTGATAGGTCTGTGTTTCGCTTTGGGGAGATTGAGATGACACCTTTGCTCGAGGAAATAGGAGGATTAGCTGGTATTCCGTGGGAGACTCCGGGTTTACTTATGCTAGAAAATCGCAAGGGTAGGGGTTTTCTCAAAATGATGGGCCTAAATAAAAACACAGACTTGACCTGTTTGAAGGATTCCTACATTCCTTTCGACTATCTGTACGAAAGGTACGGCCATAGTAAGTCCTACCGGACTTACCCGATAAATGCGCCCTCACCTCAGGGGATGATAGTGTTTCCTATGAAGAAAGCAAGGATTCACACCAGGTTAGCTATGGTCACTAAAACCTTAATGGAGGGAATTGGTGGGCAACCCTTTAGCATAATGCCCATGATCATTGAAGAAATATACCGAGCCTTGGAAAAGTGTCAACAAGGAGCCCCATACTTCGAAGGCTACAACTTGCTACTCCAGCTCTAGCTCATGGAGCATCTTCAAATGGGTGAATATCGGCAAGAGATTCAACATAGAGACTGGGATGATCATATAGCCTTCCATCAACCAAGGCGAATGAACTACATGCCCAACATGTTTGCTCAGCCAGAAGACGCCAAAGGGTGGGTAGAGCTGTTTGAAAATCTAACTGAGGATCAAATACAATGGATGTTCGAGTGGTTCCCTACTGAAGAGTTCATCGCCCGATCCAGGGATGCTCCATTTCTGATACTGATCGGATTGAGAGGAACCTACCCTTATGTCCCTCTCCGAGTTATGAGACAGGCTGGTATGAAGCAGGTTATACCAAGGGTCGACAAGATGAGTCACTTCCGGGCTGATTTCCAAGATGATGACAGTCCTTATAAGTGCCAAGATCAGAATATGTGGCATTGCAATATCATCATGGGAAGAGATACTATCGAGCCAGACAGATACCATGTTGGCTGCACCCCATACTATTCGGGATGGCTGGAGGATAGTCACAATGGTCTGGGCCAACCTGGGTTGGTTCGAGGTCACAGGATCATTAATGAAAAAGCTGAAGCACAGGTCAAGTACAACCAGTTGCGCAAGAGGATACGGGAATGCGAAAGTGAGAACCAGGAGATTCAAGAATCCCATCAAAAGTTGATTGAAGAATGGAAAGATATGGTTGTTAGCGCCAACAAGCGACTAGGGTATTTGGAGCGGGGTTTAGTGGAATTGGAAAGAAAGTTCATCTAGAGGATTGAAAACTGCCAGAATGCTGAGGGAAGCGAAGGAGGACACTTGGCTAGAGCCTATTTGTTGCTGGGACTGCGTGAGCTGGTAAAGCTGTTCGATGGAGCTAAAGATGCCGAGTATGGGGAAGGTCCTTCTGGGACCAAGTAGTTAGGAGTCTTTTCTTTTGCTTTAAAAATGTAATAAGGCCAACGGCCATTAGTGACATTTTATTTTTCTGCTATTTTAGTGTCGTTTTGGGACTCGTCTTATTTTTATCAGTAAAATGAGGCATTTAGCATTAAAAGTTCTCCAAATCAACTTATCGCTAGGCCTACCTCGGGCATAACGAGGCTCCCAAATTAGGACACGATTTATATTCTTACACTATGTGTTTAAATATTGCAACGTTTTCTTCTCCTAAGCCGCACTAACTTGCTACCTTTTCGTTATATACCTTTTTTTTATTCCCCTCCCCAAAGGTTAGTTCGTGAACTCTGGCATCGTCATCATACTCTACAAGTTCTAAGGGCCCTCCACCTCCTCCTCCTTCGAGTCCTATCAGAAACAAGAATAAGGGAAAGATGGAAGATTTGAGAAACATCAGAAAAGGAGAACTCAGTTGAAAGGGTAGAGGTTCCTTAAGGTATTCAGGTTTCCAAGGAAAGTGCCTCCTAGCTCGAACAGAAGTTATTGAAGTTTCAGGATGAACTGGACCAAGTTCGAAACTTGGCGAATTTGACATTTTCCCTCACTACCCCAAATGTCAACTTTGCCAACACTCAAACCTCACACCTCCACAAAGCATCCCGAAACCACAAAGCCAACCCGCTCCCCATCACTACTTCAACACATGCCACACTTCAGACAACACCCCACTGCTCATCCCTGAACCACTAAACTCCACAAATGATCATCTCCACAGCACCTCCATCTATGTGGAAACCATACCACACTATACTCAAGATATTTCAAGCACACCTGAGTCTGATGACAAAGACTCTATTATCAAGAATCTGGCTGCGGAACTTAAGAAGCTGACTAGCAGAGTTCAAGGTGTTGAAGGAAGCAAGGGGATTAAGGGACTAAATTATGAGGACCTTTGCATTCAGCCAGATGTCGAACTTCCTGAGGGGTACAAACCTCCCAAGTTCGAGATGTTTGATGGCACAAGGGATCCCACAGTCCATTTGAGGACGTACTGCGACAAGCTGGTCGAAGTAGGAAGGGATGAAAAGATTCGCATGAAACTCTTTATGAGAAGTCTGAAATGAGATGCTTTATCTTGGTACATCAACCAAGACCCTAGGAAGTGGTCAAATTGGGTAAGTATGGCATTTGATTTCATGGACAGGTTCATGTTCAACATGGAAAATGCACCAGATATGTTCTACATCCAGAACTTAAGGAAGAAACCCTCGGAGACATTCCGCGAGTATGCTACTCGTTGGAGATCAGAAGCCGCTAAGGTCAGACCGGCATTAGAATAAGAACAAATGAACAGGTTTTTCGTCTGAGCTCAAGACCCACAGTACTATGAAGGGTTAATGCTGATTGAAATCCAGAAATTTTTTGACATCATCAAGCTAGGGGAAAGGATCGAGGAAGGTATCAAAAGTGATATGGCCACTAACTTTGAAGCTTTGCAGGCCACCAACAAGGCTCTATAGTCTGGTGGCACGTCCAAGAAAAGGGACGTGAGCGCTGTGATGGTTGTACAAAGAACGAAATCCCCAATTGAATACCAAACCTACCAATACCTCCACTCACATATCAACCTACCCCAAATTACCAAGCACCCTTGCCTTCTTACCAAACTCCACCACCTGTTTACCAATCACCTCCACCTCCCACATATCAGCCCACTTTGCCCAGATATTCTCAGCCCGCACATGTCTATCAAGCCTACAATACTCAACCCTCTCACTACCAACCACCTCCTATCCACCAAAACTTTCCTAGACCCCGACCAAACTTTGACCGTAGACCCCCCAGACAGTATACCGCCATTGCCGAACCTATCGACCAGCTGTATGAAAGGCTCAAAGCTGCTGGTTATATCACCCTTATCCCTTCCATAAACCCCGAAAACCCCTCTCAATAGGTCAACCCAAACAAAACTTGTGCCTACCATTCTGGCATGAAGGGGCATACCATTGATGAGTGCCGCTCTCTGAAGGATAATATCCAAGCTTTTATTGACGACAAGATCATCATAGTAAATGAGCCAGCTCCGAATGTCCACAACAACCCTCTTCCTGATCACAAGGGTGGGAGCGTTCACGTGATTGAGATAGATGACGATTGGGACCCCAAAGGGTCGATCAGATTGATCGCTGAAGGTGACAAGCCAAAGGAACCAACGGTTACACTTAATCTGATTGTGGTCCAGATCCAGCCTTCTGAAAACACTGAAGTAGACATGTCCATACCACTTGAGTTTGAAGCACCTTCTTCTGCAAAGACTCCATGACCTATTGAGGTCGAGTTTGGGTCTCCGAAGACACATGTACCATTCGAAGTGGCTGTGTTGCCATCCAAGGCAAAGGTACCCATCCCGGTGGCCATGATAGCTGTAACACCATTCTACACAAAGGCCATACCATGGGATTACACCGCCGAGGTGAGAAATAAAGGAAAAACAAAATCTGGAGAAGCAATTTCAGTATAGGGTATGACAAGAATCGGCAGGGTTTATACTCCAGAACACCTAGTCGAGTCCAGTAAGCTGGCCTCTGGACGACCAACCGTCACTGAAATCGGGCATGATGATCTCTAGAGGAAGATACAGGCCAAAGAGTATTCGGTCATTGATTAGTTGAATAAAACGTCAGCCTAAATCTCTATCTTGGCTCTTCTACAAAGCTCTGACGCACATAAGAATGCCTTATTAAAGGTGCTGAGCGAGGCATATGTACCCAGCAACATAACTGGAGGAGAAATGGTAAACATGGTGGGGTAAGTATTGGAGAGTCAAAAAATCACTTTCCACGAAGATGAGCTGCCACCTGAAGGGCTAAGCCACAACAAGGCCTTGCACATCACTGTGTAGTACGAAGATCATTTCATCACCAGAGTCCTGATTGACGAAGTATCCAGCCTCAATATTTGTCCATTGGTGACTCTCAGAACACTGGGAAAGAGCCTGCATGAGATCAAGGATGGAGCCATCAATGTCAAAGCTTTCGATGGATCCCAAAGGTCCACTATTGGGGAAATCAGTTTGTGTCTGCAAATGGGAACGACTTGGTTCGACGTTGATTTGCAAGTGATAGAAATCCCAGCATCTTACAACTTGCTATTGGGACGGCCTTGGATCCATGCCGCTGGGGCTATGGCATAAACCCTACATCAAGCAGTGAAATTCGAGTGGAATCACCAAGAGGTAATTATTCACGGCGACGGTAGCAATCCCATATACAGTCGCCAAACCATCCCGGCAATCGGAGGAAGAAGGAAGATAGGCAGAGAAACCTACCATCACATTGAGCGAGTCAACGCCGTGGACAAAGACAAATGGTAGGATAGCAAAATTGAAAGTATACTCAATTGGTGCGGATACGAACCTGGCAGGGGACTTGGCAAGAATCTCCAAGGAATCGCTAAGCCTATCAAGTTGAAGAAACACGGTACCACTTTCGGTTTGGGATATGAATACACTTGGGAGGAATTCAACCTTTGGTCGCCACCATGGCGCAGTCCCTACTACCCACTGGAGCATCCAATACATTGCTTGGAACAGACCTTCCAGCCCGCCAATGTCATATATGGGTTGGGAGAAGAGGAAGCACTAGCAGCGATGCGAAATTTGTTTTTGGAAGATGATAAAATGGACTGTTGTGTCATTTTCGAGGAGGTGGGGGAGGAAAGCCCTTCTATACAAGCTGTGAGCCGAGGGGCACGCCTCAACAATTGGTCCATCAAAACCACCAGGGCCCGGAAAGCTTCGGGGTAGCAAGGCTGAATAAAGCACCATGCATTATCTTTATTTTTTCGCTAATTCACTTTCTTTTCACATTTTTAATATTGAAATAAGAGCTCCAATGTTCAAAACAATTATGAAAGTTATCAAAGCATTTCAGTTTCTTATAAATCTTGCTCTTATTACTTTTTATCGTTTACTTTATTCATACAGCATTACTATTACTTATCTTGATGAACCGACGATTGTGACGTGCGACGAGGCAATGCAACAAATGGATATGGACTCAGAAGAAGATGATATACCAACAGAGGTTGTTAAAGAGGTTGTGGATTTTGAGAACAGACCTAAGTCTAACCTGGACGAAACTGAGATTGTCAACCTGGGAGATGCAGAAAATGTCAAAAAAACACGAATCGGCGTTTATCTATCCCCATCAGAAAAGAAAGAGTACACGGAATTTTGAAGGTAATATGAGGACATATTCGCCTGGTCTTATGATGACATGACTGGTCTAAGTACATCTATTGTAGCTCACAAACTACCAACCGATCCGACATGTCCACCAGTAAAACAGAATCTCAGGAAGTTCAAACCTGACATGAGTTTGAAAATCAAGGAAGAAGTCACCAAGCAAGTCAAAGCCAAGGTTCTCAGGGTAGTAGAGTATCCGACATGATTAGCCAATATTGTTCCAGTGCCGAAGAAGGCCGGGAAGGTTAGAGTTTTTGTCGACTACAGGGATCTCAACCGGGCCAGTCCGAAAGACGACTTCCCCTTACCGAACATACACATTCTAATTGACAACTGCACCAAGCATGAACTGCATTCATTTGTTGATTGTTTTGTTGGGTATCATCAGATATGGATGGATGAGGAAGATGCGGAGAAAACGGCTTTCATTACACCGTGGGGGATGTTTGCTACGAGATGTTGTCGTTCGGGTTAAAGAATTCTGGGGCCACCTATATGAGGGCCATGACTACTAATTTCCATGACATGATACACAAAGAGTCGAGGTATATGTAGATGACGTCATCATCAAATCCAAGAGAGCCAACGACTACATGGAAGATCTGAGGAAGTTCTTCAACAGACAAAGAAGGTACAACTTGAACCTGAATCCCGCCAAATGTGCATTCGGGGTTCCTGTCGGAAAAATACTTGGGTTCATTGTGAGTCGTCGAGGAATAGAACTGGATCCGTCAAAAATCAAAGCCATCCAAGAATTGCCACCACCAAAGAACAAGTAAGAGGTTATGAGTTTCTTGGGAAGACTTAACTACATCAGCCGGTTCATAGATCAATCCACTGTCATTTGTGGACCAATCTTTAAGATGTTAAAGAAGGACGCTGCTACCAAATGGACTGATGATTGTCAGAAAGCCTTCGACAAAATCAAGGAATACCTGTCAACGCCGCCAGTTTTGGTCCCGCCCGAGCAGGGTATACCTCTATTACTCTACCTTGTAGTATTGGTTGGAGATTTCGGTTGTGTTCTGGGGTAGCATGATGAAACGGGAAGAAAGGAGCAGGCCATCTATTATCTCAGCAAGAAGTTCACCCCGCACGAGGCCCGGTATTCTCTATTGGAACGCACCTGTTGTGCCCTGACTTGGGTAGCTCAGAAGTTGAGGCACTATTTCTGTGCCTATAATACTTATCTCATATCAAGAATGGATCCTTTGAAGTACATCTTTCAGAAGCCCATGCCCACTGGCAAGCTAGCCAAGTGGCAAATCCTGCTGAGCGAATTTGACATTGTTTACGTGACTTGGAAGGCAATCAAAGGACAAGCACTAGCAGATAATCTTGCTGAAAATCCCGTGGATGGAGAATACAAGCCTTTAAAGACATATTTTCCTAATGAAGACGTATCTTTCATAGGAGAAGACGTTGCAGAGTCCTATGACGGTTGGAGAATGTTTTTCGATAGAGCAGCAAATTTCAAAGGAGTTGGCATAGGAGCAGTCCTAGTATCAGAAACCAGTTAGCATTATCCGGTATCTGCCAAGCTCAGGTTCCCGTGCACCAACAACATGGCCGAGTACGAAGCCTACATCTTAGGGCTCAAGATGGCCATTGACATGAACATTCAGGAATTGCTAGTGATCGGAGACTCAGACCTACTTATACCTCAGGTCCGAAAAGAATGGGCAACCAAGAACTCCAAGATACTCCCTTATCTGCATCATGTACAGGAATTGAAGAAAAGGTTCACAAAGACAAAGTTCCAACATGTTCCCAGAGTTCAGAATGAGTTTGCTGATGCATTGGCTACCCTATCGTCCATGATACAGCACCCCGACAAGAACTTCATTGATCCTATTCCAGTAAAGATCTATGATCAGCCAGCTTACTGCACTCATGTAGAAGTAGAAGCAGACGGAAAACCTTGGTTTCATGATATCAAGGAATACTTGACGAAAGGAGAATATCCAGAACTCGCAAATTCTACTCAGAAATGCACACTTCGGAGACTATCTAATAGCTTCTTTCATAGCGGACGAATCCTATATAGGAGGACTATTGATTTGGGCTTACAAAGGTGTGTCGACGCAAAGGAAGCATCCAGGCTATTGGAAGAAATTCATGCAGGGACCTGCAGTCTGCATATGAACGGCTTTGTCTTAGCCAAGAAGATACTCCGAGCTGGTTATTTTTGGATGACTATGGAGACGGACTGCATCCAGTTTGTTCGAAAATGCCATCATTGTCATATACATGCAGACATGATAAAGGTGCCTCCAAACGAGCTTACTATAACAAGCTCGCCATGGCCATTCACCGCTTGGGGAATGGATGTTATCAGACCTATCGAGCCTGCCGCATCAAACGGGCACAAGTTCATTCTAGTGGAAATTAATTATTTCACCAAATAGGTTGAAGCAGCATCGTACAAAGTAGTGACTAAGAAAGTGGTAGCAGATTTTGTCCGCGGTCGTATTGTTTGTCGGTTCGGAATTTCGGAGTCAATCATCACTAATAATGGTTCCAATCTCAATAGCAACCTGATGACAGCCATGTGTGAAACCTTCAAGATCAAACACAAGAATTCTACAGCGTACAAACCTTAGATGAACGGAGTTGTAGAAGCCGCCAATAAGAATATTAAGAAGATACTAAGGAAGATGATAGAAAAGCATAAGCAGTGGCATGAGAAGTTAGCATTTGCTTTATTGGGATACCGCACCAAAGTTCACACCTCAACCAGGGCAACTCCCTATATGTTGGTTTATGGTACAGAAGCAGTCATTCCTGCCGAGGTAGAAATTCTCTCCTTGAGAATCATACAGAAAGCAGAACTTGACGATGCAGAATGGGTAAGGAGTCTCTACGAGCAGTTAGCTCTTCTAGATGGGAAAAGAATGAATACAGTTTGCCACGGTCAGCTCTATCAGAATAGAATGTCCAGAGCCTTCAACAAAAGAGTCAAGCCGAGACAGTTTACACCAGGGCAGTTGGTGTTAAAGAAGATTTTCCCGCATCAAGATGAAGCCAAAGGGAAGTTCTCTCCCAACTGGCAGGGTCCATACATGGTTCACCGGGTCTTCACCGGAGGAGCCCTCATACTTGTGGAAATGGACAGTGAAGTTTGGCCGAAGCCGATCAATTTAGATGTAGTGAAGTGATACTATGTGTGACTTTTATGTTTTCCTTATATGATGTAATTTGAAATACGCCTGACCTGATTCCTGTGTAAGAGGGGATACGTAGGCAGCCCTATGGGTTCGGTCATAATTCAATAAAAATATCATTTCCCCCCGCTATCGGAAACTGGGGCAGAATTTTGAGGAGGACCCTCAAAATTCCGAAGTGATTTCAGTCATTCGACGCAAGAAGCCGTCGGAGCAGCAGCCCGGTAAACTGGGGCAGAATTTTGAGAAGGACCCTCAAAATTCTGGAGCGAGAGAAGTTGCTTAATTATATATTCTTAATTATATATTCTTAATTGTATTCTTAATCATCTAAAGAAAACTATTCTTAATTATATATTTAATGTCACATTTCTTTACTAAATCATGCATGCATGTTACCAAAGTTGCTTCGTTTAGCAACGCTACCCCAATGATACGTATCCCCAGCAGTCGCAATATCTCGATCCGCTACCAGCTAAGAAAATTCTATCATCATTTTGCCCCTTTACTCCTTGCATAAGGCTACCTTTCTGCCTTCCGAGGTTAAGCTCTACCTCCATCTGCATTTCCTACATTGCATAAGGCTACCTTTTTTCCTTCCGAGGTTAAGCTCTACCTCCATCTGCATTTCTCTGCATTGCATAAGGCTACATTTCTGCCTTCCGAGGTTAAGCTCTACCTCCATTTGCATTTCCTACATTGCATAAGGCTACCTTTCTGCCTTCTGAGACTAAGCATTGTCTCCATCTGCATTTCCTGCATTGCATAAGGCTACCTTTCTGCCTTACGAGACTAAGCATTGTCTCCATCTACATTTCCTGCATTGCATAAGGCTACCTTTATGCCTTTCGAGGTTAAGCTCTACCTCCATCTGCATTCGTGGATTGCATAAGGCTACCTTTCTGCCTTCCGAGGTTAAGTTCTACCTCCATCTGCATTCTTTCATTGCATAAGGCTACCTTTCTGCCTTCCGAGTTAAGCTCTACCTCCATCTGCATTTCCCTGCATTGTATAAGGCTACTTTTCTGCCTTCCGAGACTAAGCACAGTCTCCATCCTGCATTGCTCTGGATTGCATAAGTCAACTGTTCTGCCTTTCGAGACGAAGCACTGTCTCCATCCTGCATGGCTAAAATATCACCACTTTATCGCTCTTGCATTGGCTGAAATATTGCCACCTTTTAATTACATCTTGCATCAGCAGAAATATCGCCACCTTCTGCATTTCATGGGCTGAAAGATCGCCAAATTGTCCAAAGGCATCATTGTTCGGAGGCACCATTTGCATAGCCCGAGAACACCATGCCATGGCCTGAGGACTGCATTTTATCTCTTGCATATCATCATTCAAAGGCATCATAGTTCGGAGGCATCATTCTCAAAGCCCGAGAACATCATTTCATAGCCTGCGAATCCTTTATCATACGCTTCATGGCCCAGGACGTCATGGTCCGAGGACGTCATCCTAACCGTCTGAGGACTACATTCATGGTCCAATGGGAACTTGCATCACGTTTACATTTATGCACAATATATGCTCACTTGCAGGTAAACCGACTAGCAATGGCCGTCTCAGCAGGGGAGATCTCGCCCTAGTTCTCGCAGCCTATCAGACTCTGACCATCCTTCTCAACCCAAACATCGCGTCCGCTTTTCGAAATCTCCATCGCTATATTCCGCCAATAGATCCTGAACTATATATGGCCTGATTCCTGTAAGGCTAGGGATATGTAGGCAGCTCAGGAACCAGATCTCGGTCAAAATTCTTCAAATCACTTCATTCGGTCAAAATTGGCCATCATATCTTTACCCGGTAACTCTTTCATCCTTCCCGGCTAAAGAGGGGCAGCTGTTGATACCCAATTTTTCCCTATATATTTTTTATACACAAAATACTTTCAAAATCGCATATACATGCATACATAAGCATGCCCAAGTGTTTCAGTATTTTTCCAATCATTTGAAAAGTTTTTAAAATCAATTTGCTATCCATTTTAGCAGTACAAAATCCATAATTATCCCCAAAATCATCAATTTTGGTGGATAATTTATTTTATTCCCATATTTATACCAAAATATAGTTAGGATAATTTTTGTATATTTTTACAAATTTATTTGGTATTTAAAAGACTAAATTGCATACAATTGCAATTATAGCCTACTTTAAGATTAATAGCATTTTATAATTGTAAAATTTGTTTCAGTATTTTTAAATTAATATTTGTGTATTATTAACTGGCTCAGTACTTTTAATTTTCTTTTAAAATCATGTTTTTACCATTTTTATAAAATAAAAGGGAAAAACTGGCCATTTAACATTTGGCATCATTTCATTTCAATTACAGCCTATTTACATTTCAATTTTAGCCCTCAAATTAACCCAATCCTAACCCCCAGCTGGACCGGCCCAATTTCATCTTTTACCCGTCCCATGACCCAATTAAAAAACCCACCCGGTTTCCCTTTTGATCTAGGTCGTTGATCATTTTGATCTAGGTCGTTGATCATTTTGATCAACGGCCATAATTCCCCCTTTCCTTTTTAATTTCCCAAACACCCCTAACCCTAATCACTTTCACCTAACTAGCCGCCTTTGAATCCTTTCATCTCTCAAACTCTCTCAAACATTCTTCGGAACCCTAGTCGACCTCCACCTTTTTCAATCGTTACTTCACCGAAATCCATGGATCCTCAGGCCATGGATGGCCTGTACTCACCCCCTGCACCATCAAACCATGGTTGTTCGAAGCTTCGAGGCCTGACTCCGATGGATCTCTTCAGATCCTTCTCAGATCTGCAGTTTTATCGCTTTTCCGGCCATGCTCCGGCATATTCAAGCATTAGGAGCCTGATTCTAACTCATCCGACTCAAAATTGGACCTTCTTCCAAGCCTTTCTCATTTCTAGGGTTTTGCCGAAACCCTAAGTTATTCGAGGTTCTTTCTCTGTTTGTTTGCTTAGATCTGTGTTGTATCTATGCTTTACTTGACATTTAAAGTGTTTTCCCCAAATTTTCTTTTCAAAATTGTTTGTCTTCGATTTAGGGTTTCTGAAAGGTTTTTTTTCAAAAAACATCTTTTTGATTTTTCCTCTTCTTTCTTTATGTTTGTTTGTATATATCATACTCGTGTGACTTCTTTTTACTACGCATGTACTATCCTTCTACTTTTCTTTTATACATGTTACTCTTGTGCTCACATGATTATCCTTGTTATGTTTTCAATACTCTTCTACTATATGTGTTTACTGTTAAGTTCTTCAATTTTTTTTGCTTTACTGGACTCTATTCGTGTTCTTGATAAATGGGTTTCATCTAACGCTTTTTAAGTTTGTATCACTTTCTCTTCTGTACTTGCTTAACTTTTGAGTTTTTCTCAAAATGTGTTCTCCATGCTCTTGACTGTGTATCATATCTGTTTGTTTCTCATGAGTCTCTGAAAGAGACCTCTGAGCCTGTTATCTGTCCTTTCGTCTCTACTTCTGATTAAAGTTGAAAACCCTAGGCTTTGGGTTTTGGCAAGTTTTATCTTGGACTAGGGTTCTACTTTGGGACCCTGGACTCTCATACTCATTATGAGTCGACAAACTGAACTTGTATCCCTTTGCTTATGATTCTGAACCTTTCTATGTTAGACTCTTTTCTATGTAACATGACAGTTCCTTCTTGATCACCTATTTGTGTGCTTTATATATGAGAAACTCTTCCTTAAAGAGGTTTTTACCAACTAAGGATTGATTCTGAAATCCTCTAATGGGGGTTTGATTGATTGTTACTGATTTTCTTTGATTGAACCTCCTTTACCTTTTTCTGACTTGGTTCATTCGAATTGAACTTGTAATTTTGATTTCCCTAGTTGTTTGATTGATTCCCTTTCCTTATTTTTCACAAACCGTGTACCATTGGACTTTTGCCTTAAATAAACCCTGTGTATTTACCCTTCTTGTACTACTTTGGAAAAGATTTTAATCCAGTTCTTTCCTTAATTGTCTTCTACCCGTTTGAAATCAGAATCCTTTAATTGAAGGGAGATTCTGTGTGATTGATTGCATACTATTCCCTTACCTTTTCTTACTTGTTTTCTGCACCATAAAAGGGGCACGGCCCTTCTGCACTTAGACACCTTGAACCTTCAGTTCAACACTTCAAATTCAATACTTTGCACACACACCTTTAAATTTCAATACTTTTTCAATACTCTACTCTCTTCTGAGAGCTTTTGTACTGATTGCTTGCAATTTGGTTTACAAGACTTCAGCTTTCACTTATTTGTTTCCCTGAAACTGGTATGCCTTAATTTCGATTTCAGCACCATCCCTATGTGTTTATTTTACAGTTGCTACATTCCTGTCTATTTGCTATTAACGATCTGTATTGAATATGCTACTCTCTCTTTGTATCTGCTATTTGTTATGAACTCCCTATACCTCACTCCCTTCTATGTGTTTGAGTTAAGGTTCATGGCCTGACAACATCTAAATTGCTACTTAGGTCTGAACCTGATCCTCAATGGATCCCAACTCTCAAAATGTGGCTAATAGGCTAGTCAGGGGTGTGCCAACACTCCTGATTGTTGGGCATGACCACCAGCCTGCAATGGCTTTCCCTGATTCCCCCCCCCCTTTTGTGCACTTACACTCTCTCTTAGAATCTAAATTCTACCCCCCCCCCTCCTCTTATGAGCCTTGCTTTGGGACCTTGAGTTCCCTCTGAACTTGGACATCTGAGGGCTGGCATTTTCACACTGCACTATGCTCTTAATTCTGCAATATTTAGGTTGTAAGCACTGCCCGGGGTCCATTTGAGGCTCTTGAGGAACTTTGACACATACCAAATAAGCGAAGGCTTTGGAAACCTAATCCTGGAAGTTGGTTCACCTCATATTGTTGGACCTTGAGTCTTAATTAGGCTCCTTGGTTGTAGCTTAATTTCTGATGTAATTTTACCTTTTTCTTAATTCATTCTGGTTTGTAATATGTTGTAATAATTTATGGGGTTCTAATGAAAAAGGGAGCGTCACTTATGTATGCATACGGGTAGACATCATGATCTTAGGTATTTATTCCTGCAATCACAACCTGTTTTTACTTCTACATTTCATATAGAGATCCAGACTATAGAATTCTGCACTTCTATATTTCATATAGAAATCCTGAGTATAGGATTCTGCACTTATGCATTTCATATATAAATTATGCCTATAGGTTTTCTGCACTTCTGCATATATAGAGATCATGTCTATAGGTTTCCTTCACTTCTGCATATCATATAGATAACCTATTTATAGGATTCTGCATTTTACATCTATCATTAGGCAAACAGTTGTAGGTTAAATAATACTCAATTGCATTCTAGATACCATGTCTATAGGACGCCTGCACTTTCATAATCGTTTTAAAACCAACAATGCCTAGAAATCATGCCTATAGGAGTAACCTTTGAATCTGATTCGCTTATTTGAGGCCCTTAATTGCTTACCTGATTATGTGAAGTCACAATTGTAACATGGTCGGGAACCACACTAGTGGATCTTGAGGGGTGCCTAACACCTTCCCCTCGAGATAATTTCTAGTCCTTACCCAAACTCTGGTTCTTCAAACTCAAACCCTTCTTAGTTTCTTAATGCACTTAATCATTAGGTGGTGACTCTTCAAGTTCCAAAACCCAATTCTCAAGAGGGAACGAGTTGTCCTCCCAAATGTCACAAGCCCGATTTCGCGAGAAAAAGGAGGCGCGACAGTGTGGTGACTCTGCTGGGGATACTTCTTTAGGCTTTTACCATTTCATGTTATTTGTGACTTTACTGCTTCTTTATTGCCTTTATTTAATGTCTTTATTTCTCTTCTATTACGAAACTGACTTGGCTCCTTGTTTCTTTTCTTTAATGTTTTCCTTTACTGCTTTCCTTTAATACTGTTGTAAATATGAGCGATTATTGTAATCATTACTTTATGAACGTGCAAATACATGAAAACTTGTTTCATTCTTGTAACTGCATATTCAACATCATATTCCACTCGTGCCAAACAAAATACCATAGCAACGCTTATAATGAGTGGTTGCGCCCTTCCGATATCATTACCCCCTAAATTTGGCAAAGGCATATTTGCGGTAAAACTAGTCGATCAACAGTGTAGTCGACGGTTCCGTGCCTTTCCCTCTTGAGTTGTCCACTCAAGGGTACCAGTCTAATACCTTATAAAAACCCGACTCTGTTCAATTGTGCATGCATCACTATCAAAACCTAGCCGAGTCAGTTATGTTGTCCACATAATGACTTTTTAAGATAGCTTTGACCAAAGTCCACTGGGTTCCCCAGGAACCCAAATGGACGTTACCATATTCTATTGCATTTATTTGGAGAACTAAATGCTGCTTATGCTAATTATTGGTTTAAATGGTCGATTCCGGCGGGGTAAGGGTCTAACACTTTGTTTTGCAGAAATGAGGCATGAAGTCCCCAGATTTGGCATGGTCATCAACATTCACCCAAGGTTGCTAAGCTGGTGGGAGGATCTTCACTCCAGTGATCAGGCCCTTGTCCGGAAATACCTAGGAAATTTGCCTTCTCTCCTGGAGGTCAAACCCAACAACAAAATCATAGAAGCTGCTACTCTGTTCTGGTACTGTGATAGGTCTGTGTTTCACTTTGGGGAGATTGAGATGACACCTTTGCTCGAGGAAATAGGAGGATTAGCTGGTATTCCGTGGGAGACTCCGGGTTTACTTATGCCGGAAAATCGCAAGGGTAGGGGTTTTCTCAAAATGATAGGCCTAAAGAAAAACACAGACTTGACTTGTTTGAAGGATTCCTACATTCCTTTTGACTATCTGTGCGAAAGGTACGGCCATAGTAAGTCCTACCGCACTTACCCATATGAATTCGCCCTCACCTCATTGGGGCATATCCACAGAAGGGTCTTTGTCTTTATGTTCTACTTCTTGGGGATGATAGTGTTTCCTATGAAGAAAACAAGGATTCACACTAGGTTAGCTATGGTCACTAAAACCTTAATGGAGGGAATTGGTGGGCAACCCTTTAGTATAGTGCCCATGATCGTTGCAAAAATGTACCGAGCCTTAGAAATGTGTCAACAAGGAGCCCCACACTTCAAAGGCTGCAACTTGCTACTCCAGCTCTAGCTCATGGAGCATCTTCAAAGGGGTGAATATCGGCAAGAGATTCGGCGCAGAGACTGGGATGATCATATAGCCTTTCATCAACCAAGGCGAATGAACTACATGCCCAACATGTTTGCTCAGCTAGAAGACACCAAAGGATGGGTGGAGCTGTGTGAAAATCTAACTGAGGATCAAATACATTGGATGTTCGAGTGGTTCCCGACTGAAGAGTTCATCGCCCGATCCAGGGACGCTCCATTTCTGATACTGATCGGTTTGAGAGGAACCAACCCTTATGTCCCTCTCTGAGTTATGAGACTGGCTGGTAGGAAGCAGGTTATACTAAGGGTCGACAAGATGAATCACATCTGGGCTGATTTCCAAGCTGATGGCAGTCCTTATAAGTGCCAAGCTCAGCATATGTGGCATTGTAAGATCATCATGGGAAGAGATACTATCGAGCCAGACAGATACCATGTTGGCTGCACCCCATACTATTCGGGATGGCTGGAGGATAGTCACAATGGTCTGGGCCAACCTGGGTTTGTTCGAGGTCACAGGATCATCGATGAAAAGGCTGAAGCACAGGTCAAGTACAACCAGTTGCGCAAGAGAATACGGGAATGCAAAAATGAGCACCGGGAGATTCAAGAAGCACATCAAAAGTTGATTGAAGAATGGAAAGATATGGCTGTCAGCGCCAACAAGCGACTAGGGTATTTGGAGTGAGGTTTAGTGGAATTGGAAAGAAAGTTCATCTAGAGGATTGAAAACTGCCAAAATGCTGAGGGAAGCGAAGGAGGACACTTGGCTAGAGCCTATTTGCTGCTGGGACTACGTGAGCTTGTAAAGTTGTTCGATGGAGCTAAAGATGCCGAGTCTGGGGAAGGTCCTTTTGGGACCAAGTAGTTAGGAGTCTTTTCTTTTGCTTTAAAAATGTAATAAGGCCAACGACCATTAGTGACATTTTATTTTTCTGCTATTTTAGTGTCGTTTTGGGACTCGTCTTATTTTTATCAGTAAAATGAGGCATTTAGCATTATAAGTTCTCCAAATCAACTTGTCTCTAGGCCTACCTCGGGCACAATGAGGCTCCCAAATTAGGACAGGATTTATATTCTTACACTATGTATTTAAATATTGCAACGTTTTCTTCTCCTAATCCGCACTAACTTGCTACCTTTTTGTTTTTTACCTTTTGTTTATTCCACTCCCCAAAGGCTAGTTCATGAACTCTGGCATTGTCATCATACTCCACAAGATCTAAGGGCCCTCCACCTCCTCCTCCTCCGAGTCTTATCAGAAACAAGAACAAGGGAAAGATGGAAGATTTGAGCAACATCAGAAAGGAAAACTCAGTTGAAAGGGTAGAGGTTCCTCAGGGTATTCAGGTTTCCAAGGAAAGTGCCTCCCAGCTCGAACAGAAGTTATTGAAGTTTCAGGAAGAACTGGACCAAGTTCGGAACTTGGCGAATTTGTCATTTTCCCTCACTACCCCAAATGTCAACTTTGCCAACACTCAAAACCCCACACCTCCACAAAGCATCCCGAAACCACAAAACCAACCCGCTCCCCATCACCACTGCAACACATGCCACACTTCAGAAAACACCCCACTGCTCATCCCTGAACCACTAAACTCCACAAATGATCATCTCCACAACACCCCCATCTATATGGAAACCATACCACACTATACTCAAAATATTTCAAGCACACCTAAGCCTGATGACAAAGACTCTATTATCAAGAATCTGGCTGGGGAACTTAAGAAGCTGACTAGCAGAGTTCAAGGTATTGAAGGAAGCAAGGGGATTGAGGGACTAAATTATGAGGACCTTTGCATTCATCCAGATGTCGAACTTCCTGAGGGGTACAAACCTCCCAAGTTCGAGATGTTTGATGGCACAGGGGATCCCAGAGTCCATATGAGGACGTACTACGACAAGCTGGTCGGAGTAGGAAAGGATGAAAAGATTCACATGAAACTCTTTATGAGAAGTCTGAAAGGAGATGCTTTGTCTTGGTACATCAACCAAGACCCTAGGAAGTGGTCAAATTGGGTAAGTATGTCATTTGATTTCATGGATAGGTTCAGGTTCAATACGGAAAATGCACCAGACGTGTTCTACATCTAGAACTTAAAGAAGAAACCCTCGGAGACATTCCGCGAGTATGCTACTCGTTGGAGATCAGAAGCCGCTAAGGTCAGACCGGCTTTAGAAAAAAGAACAAATGAACAGGTTTTTCGTACGAGCTCAAGACCCACAGTACTATGAAAGGTTAATGCTGATTGAAAGCCAGAAATTTTTCGACATCATCAAGCTAGGGGAAAGGCTCGAGGAAGGTATCAAAAGTGGTATGGTCACTAACTTTGAAGCTTTGCAGGCCACCAACAAGGCTCTACAGTCTGGTGCCACGTCCAAGAAAAGGGACGTGAGCGCTGTGATGGTTGCACAAAGAACGAAATCCCCAATTGAATACCAAACCTACCCAATACCTCCACTCACATATCAACCTACCCCAAATTACCAAGCACCCTCGCCCTCTTACAAAACTCCACCACCTACTTACCAATCACCTCCACCTCCCCCATATCAGCCCACTTTGCCCAGATATTCTCAGCCCGCACATGTCTATCAAGCCTACAATACTCAACCCTCTTACTACCAACCACCTCCCATCCGCCAAAACTTTCCTAGACCCCGACCAAACTTCGACCACAGACCCCCAAATAGTATACTGCCATTGCCGAACCTATCGACCAGCTGTATGAAAGGCTCAAAGCTACTGGTTACATCACCCTTATCCCTGCTATAAACCCCAAAAACCCCTCCCAATGGGTCAACCCAAATAAAACCTGTGCATACCATTCCGGCATGAAGGGGCATACCATTGATGAGTGCCGCTCTCTGAAGGATAAGATCCAAGCTTTGATTGACGATAATATCATCATAGTAAAGGAGCCAGCTCTGAATGTCCGCAACAACCCTCTGCCTGACCACAAGGGTAGGATCATTTACATGATTGAGATATAGGACGATTGGGACCCCAAAGGGTTAACCGGATTGATCGTTGAAGGTGACGAGCCAAAGGAACCAATGGTTACACTTAATCCGATTGTGGTCCAGATTCAGCCTTTTGAAAACCTTGAAGTAGACATGTCCATACCACTTGAGTTCGAAGCACCTTCTTCTACAAAGACGCCAGGATCTATTGAGGTCAAGTTTGGGTCTCCGAAGACACCTATACCATTCGAAGTGGTTGTGTTACCATCCAAGGCAAAGGTACCCATCTCGGTGGCCATGACAATCGTAACATCGTTCCACCCAAAGGCCATACCATGGGATTACACCACCGAGGCGAGAAGGAAAGGGAAAATCAAATCTGGAGATGCAATTGCAGCACAGGGTATGACAAGAACCGACAGGGTTTATACCCCAGAACACCTAGCCGAGTCCACTAAGCAGGCCTCTGAACGACCAACTATTACTGAAATCAGGCCTGATGATCTCTGGAGGAAGATACAAGCCAAAGAGTATTCGGTCATTGATCATTTGAACAAAATGCCAGCCCAGATCTCTATCTTGGCTCTGCTACAAAGCTCTGACGCACATAAGAATGCCTTATTGAAGATGCTGAGCGAGGAATATGTACCCAGCAACATAACTGGAGGAGAAATGGCAAACATGGTGGGGTAAGTATTGGAGAGTCACAAAATCACTTTCCACGAAGATGAGTTGCCACCTGAAGGGCTAAGCCACAACAAGGCCTTGCACATCACTGTGCAGTGCGAAGATCATTTCATCACCAGAGTCTTGATTGAATGAGGGTCCAGCCTCAATATTTGTCCATTGGTGACTCTCATAACACTGGGAAAGAGCCTACATGAGATCCAAGATGGAGCCATCAATGTCAAAGCTTTCGATGGATCCCAAAGGTCCAATATTGGGGACGACTTGGTTCGACGTTGATTTGCAAGTGAGAGACATCCCAGCATCTTACAACTTTCTATTGGGACGGCCCTGGATCTATGCCGCTGGGGCTGTGGAATCATCCCTACATCAAGCAGTGAAATTCGAATGGAATCACCAAGAGGTAATTATTCACGGTGATGGTAGCAATCCCATATACAGTCGCTAGACCATCCCAGCAATCGGAGGAAGAAGGAAGATAGGTGGAGAATGTCGTGGACAAGGACAAATGGTGGGATAGCAAAATTGAAAGTATACTGAATTGGTGCGAATACGAACCTGGCAGGGGACTTGGCAAGAATCTCCAATGAATCACTAAGCCTATCAAGTTGAAGAAACACAGTACCACTTTTGGTTTGGGATATGGATACACTTGGGAGGAATTCAACCACTAGTCGCCACCATGGCACAGTCCCTACTACCCACTGGAGCATCCAATACCTCGCTTGGAACAGACTTTCCATCCCGCCAATGTCATATATGGGTCAGGAGAAGAGGAAGCACTGGCGGCGATGAGGAATTTGTTTTTGGAAGATGATAATATGGACTATTGTGTCATTTTCAAGGAGGAAGGGGAGGAAAGCCCTTCTATACAAGCTGTGAGCCGAGGGGCACGCCTCAACAATTGGTCCATCAAAACTACCAGGGCCCGAAAAGCTTCGGGGTAGCAAGGCTGAACAAAGCACCATGCATTATCTTTATTTTTTTGCTAATTGACTTTCTTTCTGCATTTTTAATATTGAAATAAGAGCTCCAATGTTCAAAATAATTATGAAAGTTATCAAAGCATTTCAATTTCTTTTAAATCTTACTCTTATTACTTTTTATCGTTTACTTTATTCATACAACATTACTATTACTTATCTTGATTAACCGACGATTGTGACGTGCGACGAGGCAACACAACAAATGGATATGGACTCAGAAGAAGATGATATACCAGAAGATGTTGTTAAAGAGGTTGAGGATTTTGAGAACAGACCTAAGTCTAACCTGGACGAAACTGAGATTGTCAACCTGGGAGATGCAGAAAATATCAAAGAAACACGAATCAACGTTCATCTATCCCCATCAGAAAAGAAAGAGTACACGAAATGTCTAAGGGAATATGAGGACATATTCGCTTGGTCTTATGATGACATGACTGGTCTCAGTACATCTATTGTAGATCACAAACTACCAACTGATCCGATATGTCCACTAGTAAAATAGAATCTCAGGAAGTTCAAACCTGACATGAGTTTGAAAATCAAGGAAGAAGTCACCAAGTAAGTCAAAGCCAAGGTTCTCAGGGTAGTAGAGTATCCAACATGGTTAGCCAATATTGTGCTAGTGCTGAAGAAGGACGGGAAGGTTAGAGTCTGTGTCGACTACCGGGACCTCAACCGGGCCAGTCCGAAAGACGACTTCCCCTTGCCGAACATACACATTCTAATTGACAACTGTGCCAAGCATTAACTGCAGTCGTTCATTGATTGTTTTGCTTGGTATCATCAGATATGGATGGATAAGGAAGACGCGGAGAAAATAGCTTTCATTACGCCGTGGGGGATGTATTGCTACGAGATGATGTCGTTCGGGTTAAAGAATGCTGGGGACACCTACATGAGGGCCATGACTGCTATTTTGCATGACATGATACACAAAGAGATTGAGGTATATATAGACGATGTCATCATCAAATCCAAGAGAGCCAACGACCACATGGAAGATGTGAGGAAGTTTTTCAACAGACTAAGAAGGTACAACTTGAAGCTGAATCCCGCCAAATGTGCATTCGGCGTTCCTGTCGAAAAACTACTTGGGTTCATTGTGAGTCGTCGAGGAATAAAATTGGATCCATCAAAGGTCAAATCCATCCAAGAATTGCCACCACTGAAGAACAAGAAAGAGGTTATGAGTTTCTTGGGAAGACTTAACTACATCAGCTAGTTCATAGCTCAATCCACTGTCATTTGTGGACCAATCTTTAAGATGTTGAAGAAGGATGCCACTACCAAATGGACTGATGATTGTCAGAAAGCCTTCGAGATAATCAAGGAATACCTGTCAACGCCGCCAGTTTTGGTCCTGCCCGAACCGGGTAGACCTCTATTACTCTAACTTGTAGTATTGGATGGAGCTTTTGGTTGTGTTCTGGGGCAGCATGATGAAATGGGAAGAAAGGAGCAGGCCATCTATTATCCCAGCAAGAAGTTCACTCCGCACGAAGCCCGGTATTCTCTATTGGAACGCACTTGTTGTGCCCTGACTTGGGTAGCTCAGAAGTTGAGGCACTATTTCTGTGCCTATACTACTTATCTCATATCAAGAATGGATCCTTTGAAGTACATCTTTCAGAAGCCCATGCCCACTGGCAAGCTAGCCAAGTGGCAAATCCTGCTGAGCAAATTCGACATTGTTTACGTGACTCAAAAGGCAATCAAAGGACAAGCACTAGCAGATCATCTTGTTGAAAATCCCGTGGATGGAGAATACGAGCCTCTAAAGACGTATTTTCCTGATGAAAAGGTATCTTTCATAGGAGAAGACGTTGCAGAATCCTATGACGGTTGGAGAATGTTTTTCGATGGAGCAGCAAATTTCAAAGGAGTTGGCATAGGAGCAGTCCTAGTATTAGAAACCGGTCAGCATTATCCGGTATCTGCAAGCTCAGGTTCCCGTGCACCAACAACATGGCCGAGTACGAAGCCTGCATCTTAGGGCTCAAGATGGCCATTGACATGAACATTCAGGAATTGCTAGTGATCAGAGACTCAAACCTACTTATACATCAGGTCCGAAAAGAATGGGCAACCAAGAACTCCAAGATACTCCCTTATCTGCATCATGTACAGGAATTGAGGAAAAGGTTCACAAAGACAAAGTTCCAACATATTGTCACACCTCCTTTTTACGTACCCGCGAGGGCGCAAGGGAGTTTTTTCCAATTAAAGGACAATCGAAACGGGGTTGGTTTAATTATTTCAGAGTCGCCACTTGGGAGATTTAGGGTGTCCCAAGTCACCAATTTTAATCCCGAATCGAGGAAAAGAATGACTCTATATTATAGCATGCATACCAGAAATCCGGATAAGGAATTCTGTTAACCCGGGAGAAGGTGTTAGGCATTCCCGAATTCCGTGGTTCTAGCACGGTCGCTCAACTGTTGTATTCGGCTTGATTATCTGATTTTATACAAATTGAACATATGTGCAAATTTTAGCTTTTAACCGCTTTTGTCGTTATGATTATTTTACGAGAATTGCAACGTCGTGAAAACATATCTCGAACCACGTTACATCAATGCACCCGTGGCTATCGATATATCTCGACTCGGTTGAGATTTGGATTTGGGTCACATAAATGTGCACCCGAAATTAAGGAAAATAAATTATTAGAGGCACGCCTAAAGCAACTAGCGTCTTGTTATTTTGAGGAAGGTCGTAAAAATTCGTTAAACGGCACATCCCGAATTCTAAATACTTTGATATATACATACATTAGAGGGCCCCGCAACTTTTGTACATTTTGTTTGTCGAGGCTCGTCTCATTCTTGTTTTTTAAAAGGAATTTGTGATGTCATGGACACGCATCTCGAACCACGTCACAATCAATGTACCCGTGATTAGAAACACATTTCGAATCCGTCGAGATTTGGATTTGGGTCACATAAATGCGCACCCGAATTCAAGAAGGTAAAATTATTAAATACGCGCTTAAAGAGACTATCGTTTTATTATTCCGGGAGGTCGTGAGATTTGCTAAACGACCCACCTTAGGGACTGAATGCTTCAATATATATATACATTTAACGAGGGCCCCGCAATTTGTGCGTTTTTCTTTACTTTTGTCGAGGCTCATCTCGTTCTTATTTTAAAAGGATATCCTATAGCAACTACCTTTCTTGTCGCGTTTGTCTCTACTAATTGAAAACAGTAGATAGCCCTAGTTAATTACATGCTTGCAAGTTATCTATAACAGAATTCCGAGTGCTTGCGTAAAATCAGTAGCACGGCCACGTACACAGTCAGCCGAGCAAATTTAAGGGCCCAAATCCAGCCCATGCGTGATGGACCAGACCTGGGCCATTGTTTGTTCGATGCAGGCCTGCTTGGTCTGTTTCGACCTGGGCTCGACCTTCGTGAGGTTGAGATTGCAAGCTCTGTGTTCTTTGTCTTAAAACATGGTTTACCAGTTATATGAAGCAGTTTTTCAGAAGGGAAAGAACTTAACTAGTTAGTGTACGATTTTCATGCTTGGCATACATTACAGAATTATACTACACCATTAAGCTAAATCTAAGGTACAACCTACTGCATTGGGCATACTTTTATCACCAACCTATATACACAGTCTAACATCCGACTACCATATATTGACATTTATTAGGCATGAGGACTATCTCCAGTGTCCAAAACAAGAACGTAAACTATTATACATTACATGAGGCCTAACATAATAGTCTATGTATATATAAACATCTGCAGATCTTCTCTTTTATACTCATTGCTCAAACTTTCGAGTTACATTGGTAGTGTAATTGTGTACCTGGTAAGGAAAGCAAGGGAAGAAAGGAATGATCAGCTGAGTAGTATTGCAACAAACACAGCAACAGCAGACACACAGCAACAACACAGCAACAACAACCAACCAACAATGATGAAGCTCAAGAGCAGTCGAGCAACAAACAAACAATCCCAGAACCAGAGTAACGAACCAACAGAAATAACAGAGTATTCAATGCAGCAACACCAGCAGTTCAACAATCACAAGCAGCTCAATCAGGGCAAGCAACAGAACTTGGCCAAGACAGCTTGACCAAATGTGAATTCTTATGTAGTTTACAGACAATGTTTGGTCACAATATCCTCTGAATTTATGTCTCTTTCTTTCAGTTTTTTTTTCATAAGAACCTCCTCCTTTTTCTTGGCTCCCAAAAGAATCCCCCTTCTTATAGCCTAACCTCAGCACTTTACAGCCTGCTGGACAACTCAGAATTCCCCCTCCCTGTTGTTTTTCCACTCACTTATTTTAAATAACAAAACTCCCATGAAATCCCTGACAGCCCCTCTCTCTTTTTGTTGTTAAAGTGTCCTAATCCCTTATTTATTTAGCCAAAGTATGGGCAGCAGGAATATAATCTGACAGCACATGCTGTCCAATTATTTTAATTCCTTAAAGCTAATCATACACATGCTGCCCACAGTCTAAGCCAAGAGAACATGTTATCCATAAAAAAAACACACAGCCTGGACTGCAACTATAACACACCCTCAAATGTTTTTGATTCAATTCGAACAAATCTCAGGCAACACACTCAGTTCCTAATTGAATTCAAATACGATCACAGCAGCAATAAACAACACGGATCAAGTTGTTACCATTAATGACTGAAACTAATTGACGACATACATCGACTCAACTATATTAATCGTAACACATAACAATCAATCGTTCATGTAAAAAACACGTACAGAGTCCCGAATGACTTCAGACAACTTTGTTCAATCACTGGGAGCCTATATGAATTAACTCATTTGACGACTAATTTAATTGACGATCATGTATACCACAGAATACATTCAGAGCATACACAGAAAACAATCGACCAAATAAAAGGTCTTTGACAGAGATGAAAGAAATTAAGAAAACTATCAAACAATAACAAACGATCACAACAAAGCATGTTAACAACTTAATTAGCAGTTGAATAAAACAAAAAGGAAAAGAAAAACTTACCGAAAAATGTTTAAACCAAACTGACCCAAATCTGACTCAACTTTGACCATTTGAGGCCGAACAAACTTTAACCAGGGTGTTCTCACATGAGAACACCTTGGTTAAGGTCTTTTAGACCTCAAACCCCTGTCAAGACCGGCCGGATTCCAAGGCTACTCGTGCTCTAGGTTTTGGATCTTCAGATCTGGTTTTTTAGGAGTTGTGGGTAGATTCGGACCAAACCAAGCTTGGTTTGGTCACAAGGGCGGTCAGGGGATTGTCTGGTACGAAGATGGTGAGGTTTGGTATAAATCGAGTTTTGTCTCGAATCTTCAAATCCAGATTCGAGACGATGGGAGGTGATTCGAGGTACATGGTTAGTGGATTCGTGCTCAGGGTGGTTAGATGGTTCAGGGGTTTGAAGGGGGTGGTCACCGGCGTTCATGCCGCCGGGTTCTAGTGAAAAGAATATCAGGGCGGCTGCTAGGGTTTGGGGGTTCAAGGCTTGGGGAAGGAGATGAGTGAAGGGGGGTTCGGATAGGGGGCGTGGGGGTGTGAGGGAAGGTTTATATACGGCGTAGAGGATTGTATCCAGTCCGTTAGATCATCTGATCTCAACGGCTGGGATCTGATGGTGAGGGGTGAGACGAGGTCGTTTGGCATTAGAACGGGGTCGTTTGGGTTTAGGTGGTGGGTTGGGTTAGACCGGCTAAACAGGTCAGGTTACGGGTGCGGATGTGGACCGTTGGATCAAGGGGTTTAGATGGCTCAGATCGACTTGCCTGAAACGGCGTCGTTTGAATTGATGCTTGGGCATGCCGGATTTGAACTGGATTTGAGTGCTGGTTTGGGCCTATTTTTGTTTTATTTCTTGGGCCCAAACCGATTTTCCCTTCCCTTTTAATTCAACAAATTAACAAAAATTCCCAAAACAATGTAAAAAATTAACATAAACTTATACACATATTGGGTAACACCTACAACAAATGACACACATATATAGAATTTTAAAATGGTTAAACCACAGCCTAGAGTAAAAGCTGCGTATTTTTGTGAGTTTTCTCTTAAAACCGGACTAAGGCCTGATTACACACGGCGTACTTATTTTTGTATTTTGTAAGATTAATTGCAACACGGGCTGAACCACAGATGACTAACAGCACATGGCGTGAAAAACTGAAAATTTGTACAGCGAGGTCACTGGTCACTATTTTTGTTTTCTTTTGGAGTGATTGTCCGTGAGGCAAAAATCACGTGCTTACACATATTCCCAGAGTTCAGAATGAGTTTGTCGATACATTGGCTACCCTATCGTCCATGATACATCACCCCGACAAGAACTTCATTGATCCTATTCCGATAAAGATCTATGATCAGCCAGCTTACTGCACTCATGTAGAAGAAGAAGCAGACGGAAAACCTTGGTTTCATGATATCAAGGAATACTTGACGAAAGGAGAATATCCAGAACTCGCAAATCCTACTCAGAAACGCACACTTCGGAGACTATCTAACAACTTCTTTCATAGCGGAGGAATCCTGTATAGGAGGAATCCTGATTTGGGGTTACTAAGGTGTGTCGACACAAAGGAAGCATCCAAGATATTGGAAGAAATTTATGCAGGGACCTGCGGTCCGCATATTAACCGCTTTGTCTTAGCCAAGAAGATACTCCGAGCGGGTTATTTTTGGATGACTATGGAGACGGACTGCATCCAGTTTGTTCGAAAATGCCATCATTGTCATATACATGCAGACATGATAAAGGTGCCTCCAAACGAGCTTACTATAACAAGCTCGCCATGGCCATTCACCGCTTGGGGAATGGATGTTATCAGACCTATCGAGCCTGCCGCATCAAACGGGCACAAGTTCATTCTAGTGGAAATTAATTATTTCACCAAATAGGTTGAAGCAGCATCGTACAAAGTAGTGACTAAGAAAGTGGTAGCAAATTTTGTTCGCGGTCGCATTGTTTGTCGATTCGGAATTCCAGAGTCAATCATCGTTGATAATGGTTCCAATCTCAACAATGACCTGATGAAAGCCATGTGTGAAACATTCAAGATCAAACACAAGAATTCTACAGCTTATAGACCTCAGATGAACGGAGCTGTAGAAGCCGCCAATAAGAATATTAAGAAGATACTAAGGAAGATGATAGAAAAGCATAAGCAGTGGCATGAGAAGTTAGCACTTGCTTTATTGGGATACCGCACCAAAGTTCGCACCTCAACCGGGGCAACTCCCTCTATGTTGGTTTATGGTACAGAAGCAGTCATTCCTGCCGAGGTAGAAATTTCCTCCTTGAGAATCATACAGGAAGCAGAACTTGATGATGCAGAATGGGTAAGGAGTCGCTACGAGCAGTTAGCTCTTATAGATGGGAAAAGAATGAATCTAGTTTGCCACGGTCAGCTCTATCAGAATAGAATATCCAGAGCCTTCAACAAAAGAGTCAAGCTGAGACAGTTTACACTAGGGTAGCTGGTGTTAAAGAAGATTTTCCCGCATCAAGATGAAGCCAAAGGGAAGTTCTCTCCCAACTGGCAGGGTCCATACATGGTTCACCAGGTCTTCACCGGAGGAGCCCTCATACTTGCGGAAATGGACAGTGAAGTTTGGCCGAAGCCTATCAATTCAGATACAGTGAAACGATACTATGTGTGACTTTTATGCTTTTCTCATATGATGTAATTTGAACTACGCCTGACCTGATTCCCATGTAAGAGGGGATACATAGGCATCCCTATGGGTTCGGTCATAATTCAATAAAATTTTCATTTCCCCCCGCTATTGGAAATTGGGCAAAATTTTGAAGAGGTCCCTCAAAATTCCGAAGTGATTTCAGCCATTCGATGCAAGCAACCATCAGAAGTAGCAGCCGGTAAACTAGGGCAGAATTTTTAGAAGGACCCTCAAAATTCCGGAGCGAGAGAAGTTGCAGTATCTTGGACCACGTCGCCGTCATCAGTTCATCTAAAGAAAACTATTCTTAATTATGTATTTAATGTCACATTTCTTTACTAAATCATGCATGCATGTTACCAAAGTTGCTTCGTTTAGCAACGCTACCCTAATGATACGTACAGTATCACCAAATCAAAGTCGAGCAGGTAAAGCAAAGCCAGCGGGGATACGAACTAACTTTTCCCCCCTTTACAAACTCACGATTTTCTTTGGATGCAGGCACTTGAGTTGCAAAATCATCAAATATACTATACACTCACGAGACTCACATTGCTCAAGAATTTAACTCTCAGGACCATTGCACTTACTCACAGCTTCTATCCGCACACAGTGCTCCCAGCAGACACAGTATCCCCAGCAGTCGCAATATCTCGATCCGCTACCAGATAAGAAAATTCTATCATCATTTTGCCCCTTTACTCCTTGCATAAGGCTACATTTCTGCCTTCTGAGGTTAAGCTCTACCTCCATCTGCATTTCTTGCATTACATAAGGCTACCTTTCTGCCTTCTAAGGTTAAGCTCTACCTCCATCTGCATTTCCTGCATTGCATAAGACTACCTTTCTGCCTTCCGAGGTTAAGCTCTACCTCCATCTGCATTTCCTACATTGCATAAGGCTACCTTTCTGCCTTCCAAGACTAAGCATTGTCTCCATCTGCATTTTTTGCATTGAATAAGGCTACCTTTCTGCCTTCCGAGACTAAGCATTATCTCCATATGCATTTCCTGCATTGCATAGGCTACCTTTCTGCCTTTTGAGGTTAAGCTCTACCTCCATCTGCATTCCTGCATTGCATAAGGCTACCTTTCTGCCTTCCGAGGTTAAGCTCTACCTCCATCTGCATTCCTGCATTGCATAAGGCTACCTTTCTGCCTTCCGATGTTAAGCTCTACCTCCATCTGCATTTCCTTGAATTGCATAAGGCTACCTTTCTGCCTTCCGAGACTAAGCACTGTCTCCATCCTGCATTGCTCTGGATTGCATAAGGCTACTGTTCTGCCTTTCGAGACGAAGCACTGTCTCCATCCTGCATGGCTGAAATATCGCCACTTTATCGCTCTTGCATTGGCTGAAATATCGCCACCTTTTATTTACATCTTGCATCGGCTGAAATATTACCACCTTCTGCATTTCATGGGCTGAAAGATCGCCAAATTTTCCAAAGGCGTCATTGTTCGGAGGCACCATTTGCATAGCCCGAGAACGCCATGACATGTCCTGAGGACCGCATTTTATCTCTTGCATATCATCATCCAAAGGCATCATAGTTCGAAGGCATCATTCTCATAGCCCGAGAACATCATTTCATAGCCTGCGAATCCTTTATCATACGTTTCATGTCCCAGGACGTCATGGTCCGATGACGTCATCCTAACCATCCGAGGACAGCATTCATGGTCCAATGGGAACTTGCATCACGTTTAAATTTAAGCACAATATATGCTCACTTGCAGGTAAACCCACTAGCAACGACCGTCTTAGCAGGGGCGATCTCGCCCCAGTTCCCGCAGCCTATCAGACTATGACCATCCTTCTCAACCCAAACATCTTGTCCGCTTTTCGAAATCTCCATCGGTATATTCCGCCAATGGATCATGAACTACATATGGCCTGATTCCTGTAAGACCGGGGATATGTAGGCAGCTCATGAAATAGAGCTCGGTCAAAATTCTTCAAATCGTTTCATTCGGTCAAAATTGGTCATCATATCTTTACCTGGTAACTCTTTCATCCTTCCCGGGTAAAAAGGGGCAGCTGTTGATACCCAATTTTTTCCTATATATTTTTTATACACAAAATACTTTCAAAATAGCATATACATGCATACATAAGCATGCCCAAGTGTTTCAATATTTTTCCAATCTTTTGAAAAATTTTTAAAATCAATTTACTATCCATTTTAGCAGTACAAAATCCATAATTATCCCGAAAATTATCAATTTTGGTGGATAATTTATTTTATTCCCATATTTATACCAAAATATAGTTAAGATAATTTTTGTATATTTTTACAAATTTATTTGGTATTTAAAAGACTAAATTGCATACAATTGCAATTATAGCCTACTTTAAGATTAATAGCATTTTATAATTGTAAAATTTGTTCCAGTATTTTTAAATTAATATTTGTGTATTATTAACTGACTCAGTACTTTTAATTTTCTTTTAAAATCATGTTTTTACCATTTTTATAAAATAAAAGGGAAAAACTGGCCATTTAACATTTGGCATCATTTCATTTCAATTACAGTCTATTTACATTTCAGTTTTAGCCCTCAAATTAACCCAATCCTAACCCCCAGCTGGACCGGCCCAATTTCATCTTTTACCCGACCTATGACCCAATTAAAAAACCCGCTTGGTTTCCCTTTTGATCTAGGCCGTTGATCATTTTGATCAACGGCCATAATTCCCCCTTTCCTTTTTAATTTCCCAAACACCCCTAACCCTAATCACTTTCACCTAACTATCCACCTTTGAATCCCTTCGTCTCTCAAACTCTCTCAAAGGTTCTTCGGAACCCTAGTCGACCTTCACTCTTTTCAACCGTTACTTCACCGGAATCCATGGCTTCTCAGGCCATGGATAGCCTGTACTCACCCCCCTCCACCATCAAACCATGGTTGTTCGAAGCTTCGAGGCCCGACTCCGATGGCTCTCTTCAGATCCTTCTCAGATCTGCAGTTCTATGGCTTCTCCGGCCATGCTCCGGCATATTCAAGCATTAGGAGCTTGATTCTATCTCATCCGACTCAAGATCGGACCTTCTTCCAAGCCTTTCTCATTTCTAGGGTTTTGCCGAAACCCTAAGTTATTCGAGGTTCGTTCTCTGTTTGTTTGCTTAGATCTGTGATGTATATATGTTTTACTTGACATTTAAAGTGTTTTCCCCAAATTTTCTTTTCAAAATTGTTTGTCTTCGATTTAGGGTTTCAGAAAGTTTTTTTTTTTCAAAAAACATCTTTCTGATTCTTCCTCTTCTTTATTTATGTGTGTTTGTATATATCATGCTCGTGTGACTTCTTTTTACTACGCATGTACTGTCCTTCTACTTTTCTTTTATACATGTTACTTCTGTGCTCACATGATTATCTTTGTTATGTTTTCATTACTCTTCTACTATATGTGTTTACTGTTAAGTTCTTCAATTTTGTTTGCTTTACTGAACTCTGTTCGTGTTCTTGATAAATGGGTTTCATCTACCGCTTCTTAAGTTTGTATCACTTTCTCTTCTGAACTTGCTTAAGTTTTGAGTTTTTCTCAAAACGTGTTCTCCATACTCTTGACTGTGTATCATGTCTGTTTGTTTCTCATGAGTCTCTGAAAGAGACCTCTGAGCCTGTTATCTGTCCTTTCGTCTGTGCTTCTGATTAAAGTTGAAAACCCTAGGCTTTGGGTTTTGGCAAGTTTTATCTTGGACTAGGGTTCTACTTTGGGACCCTGGACTCTCAGACTCATTATGAGTCTACAAACTGAACTCATATCCCTTTGCTTATGATCCTGAACCTTTCTATGCTAGACTCTTTTCTAAGTAACATGATAGTTTCTTCTTGATTCACCTATTTGTGTGCTTTATATATGAGAAACTCTGCCTTCAAGAGGTTTTTACCAACTAATGATTGATTTTGAAATCCTCTAATGGGGGTTTGATTGATTGTTACTGATTTTCTTTGGTTGAACCTCCTTTACCTTTTTCTGACTTGGTTAATTCGAATTGAACTTGTAATTTTTATTTCCTTTGCTGTTTTATTGATTCCCTTTCCTTATTTTTCACAAACTGTGAACCATTGGACTTTTGTCTTAAATAAACCCTGTGTATTTACCCTTATTGTACTACTTTGGAAAAGATTTTAATCCAATTCTTTCCTTTATTGTCTTCTACCCGTTTGAAATCAGAATCCCTTAATTGAAAGGAGATTCTGTGTGATTGATTGCATACTATTCCCTTACCTTATCTTACTTGGTTTCTGCACTATAAAAGGGGCACGACCCTTCTGCATTTAGACACCTTGAACATTTAGTTCAACATTTCAAATTCAATACTTTGCACACACACCTTTCAATTTCAATACTCTTTCAATACTCTACTCTCTTCTGAGAGCTTTTGTACTGATTGCTTGCAATTTGATTTACAAGACTTCAGCTTTCACTTATTTGTTTCCCTGAAATTGGTATGCCTTAATTTCGATTTCAGCACCATCCCTATGTGTTTATTTTACAGTTGCTACATTCCTGTCTATTTGCTATTCATGATCTGTATTGAATATGCTACTCTCTCTTTGTATCTGCTGTTTGTTATGAACTCCATATACCCCACTCCCTTCTATGTGTTTGAGTTAAGGTTCATGGCCTGACAGCATCTAAATTGTTGCTTAGGTCTGAACCTGATCCTCAATGGATCCCAACTCTCAAAATGTGGTTAATAGGCTAGTCAGGGGTGTGCCAGCACTCCTGATTCCTAGGCATGACCACCAGCCTGCCATGGCTTTCCCTGATTTCCCCCCTTTGTGCACTTACACTCTCTCTTAGATTCTATGTTCTGCCCCCTTCTTATGAGCCTTGCTTTGGGACCTTGAGTTCCCTCTGAACTTGAACATCTGAGGGCTGGCATTTCCACACTGCACTATGCTCTTAATTCTGCAATATTTGGGTTGTAAGCACTGTCCGAAGTCCATTTGAGTCTCTTGAGGAACTTTGACACATCCCAAATAAGAGAAGGCTTTGGAAACCTAATCCTGGAAGTTGGTTCACCTCATATTGTTGGACCTTGAGTCTGAATTAGGCTCTTTGGTTGTAGCTTAATTTCTGATGTAATTTTACCTTTTTCTTAATTCATTCTGGTCTGTAATATGTTGTAATAACTTATGGGGTTTTAATGAAAAAGGGAGGGTCACTTATGTATGCATATGGGTAGACATCATGATCTTAGGTATTTATTCTTGCAATCACAGTCTGTTTTTACTTCTACATTTCATATAGAGATCCTGACTGTAGGATTTTGCACTTCTATATTTCATATAGTAACCCTGAGCATAGGATTCTGCACTTATGCATTTCATATATAAATTATGCCTATAGGTTTTCTGCACTTCTACATATATAGAGATCATGTCTATAGGTTTCCTTCACTTCTGCATATCATATAGATAACCTGTTTATAGGATTCTGCATTTTACATCTATCATTAGGCAAACAGTTGTAGGTTAAATAATAATCAATTGCATTTTAGATACCATGTCTATAGGACGCCTGCACTTTCATAATCGTTTTAAAACCAACAACGCCTAGAAATCATGCTTATAGGATTAATCTTTGAATCTGATTCGCTTATGTCATCTGCAAGTTTAAAATTAGTTGTAATGTTGTCTAAAATCTACGGAACTTTCATTTTTTCTATAATCAGTAAGTTTTCTTTAAAATCAGAGCAAGCACTGTTAGATATCATGCTTATAGGTCTCACTTAGGCAAAACATTAAGTAATTAATTAATTGCATCAGTATTTGATAAATTACAACCAGGGAAGGCTAATTCGGACTCCTCATCTGAGAAATCTGTGATGAATCAGCCTATCCCACGCTTTAATTTAATTTCAGACCATAACCAGTACATGCAAAACATGCTAAACAATCTGTCTTTAAATGAGGAGGCCTGTTTGAGCCCTTTAACCTGTTATGTGTTATCCCCATACCTGCCTTATATGTTTTGATTGTCGCCATAGAATTTTATCCTTTTAAAACTCTGAGAACCAAATCTCCCATCCCTTTAGGACTAGTATTCCCAAATTCCTCCAGGATTGATAGGATTGGGGCAGGTACTAGCATGCAATAAGTAACGACACCATTCTGCGCTTTACTACCTTAACGGGGTGGGAAGGGTAGATATGGATATGATGACCGGTGCGCTAATACCACGTGCAACCCATCTTCTGAGGAGCGATTGCCGGGTATTGCATTGATGTGATCCATATTGTTTGTAAACCTAGGACCCTTTTTTTTCTTTTAACTTGTTTTATTGTCCGAACTATTTCTGCTTTCCTTATTCTCTCCAAACTTTCAATTTGTTTGCAATAATATGTGAAAATCCCCTTCTATTTGAGGCCCTTAATTGCTTACCTGATTATGTGAAGTCACAATTGTAACATGGCCGGGAACAACACTAGTGGATCTTGAGGGGTGCCTAACACCTTCCCCTCGAGATAATTTCTATCCCTTACCCAAACTCTGGTTCTTCAAACTCAAACCCTTCTTAGTGTCCTAATGCACTTAATCATTAGGTGGTGACTCTTCAAGTTCCAAAACCCAATTCCCAAGAGGGAACGAGTTGTCCTCCCAAATGTCACAATCCCGATTTCGCGAGAAAAAGGGGGCGCAATAGTAGAACATAGGCATACTAAGCTAAATGTCTAACTCTACAGAAAACAATAAAGTAGACATTGATACAAAGACTGTAAGTAAACACATTGGGGTGATGCTGAAACTTAAATCAGGACATACTAGTTTCGAAGAAATAAGTAGAAAAAGCAGTAGTCTTGTAAAAGCCAAAGTGCAAACAGGAAGACAGAATGCTATAAGTATGTGTTCAGAAGAGATTATGAAAATGTGAAGTCTGAAGTGTGTGTTTGTGAAAAGGGTCGTGCCTTTTATAGTGTAGAAAGCAGGCAGAAATAAGGTAAGAAAATAGTTTGAAAACTGATTGTTAATCAATTACACAAGGCTTCCCTTAATTAAGGGATTCAGATTCAAAACGAGTAAAACCAATTAAGGAAAGGAATTGAATAAACACTTTGTGTAAAGCATGAAATTGAGGGCAAATACATAAAGGTTATTTAAGGACGGGGTTTTGACAGTACACGGTTTGTGCAAATAAGGTAAATGAGTCAATTAACAGCCAGTAAATCACAAGGTCTGAGATTTGGTATGAATGAACCAAGTCAGAAAAGATAAAGAAGGGTTTTACTTAAGTCGAGTAATAGAGGAAATCAGTAAAAGATGGAAAGAAATCAATCAAGCTATATTCAGAAGGAAGTTTGCACTAATTGCAAATTTGAAAACCATTTAGAGGAAAATTCATCATATATAAGGAGCATGTGAGCATGAAAGAAGACTGTCGTGTAAATCAGTAGAAAAAATCCAGTGTAGAAGAGTTTAGCAAAAAGTTCAGCATTGTATGAAAACAAAGATGTCCAAACTCAGTTCAGAGACTCAAAGTCAGTCTGAAAGAGCTAAAGGTTCTAAAATAAAACCCTAGTTCAATCAAACCTCGACAAATCCCCCAAATTCTAGGGTTTCCACCTTGAATCAAGTACAGAGATGAGGAGGCAAGTAGTCGAATCGAAACATGTTTAGAGGTTTCAGAAAAGAACTGAAACTTCTAACATGTTTCTTCCAGTAACAGAACTCATGAATAGCATGTAAATGCAATGGAGGGGTTCAAGGCAAACAGAGTAAAGAAACTTATTCGAAACATGATGAGAAAACACCGATAAGAATTGTAGAAGAAAGCATGCTTAAGAAGATCCTTTTAAAAAAAGCTTAAACAAAGTTCAATAGAAGAAAAAATAGTAAGAACACAGTAGAAGAATACAGTAGGCGAAACATACCAAAACATAATAGAAGAAAATAGTAGGACATAGTAGAAAAACATACAAGAACATAGTATAGAAAGCACAGTAGAAGGAAAACATAGAACACAGTAGAGGCAAATACACACAAAAGAAAAGGAAAAGAAAATCAGAGAAACACTTAAGCATTTTCAGAAAACCCTAAATCGTAAAAGAAAGACTTTGAAAAGTAATTTTCGAAAGAAAAGTTAGGGAGATCATTTGAAAACTCAAAGAGAGCACAGATACACAACGGATCTAAAGAGATCGGAGAAAACCTCGAAGGGTTAGGGTTTCAGAAGAACCCTAGAAATGAGAAAGGCTTTGAAAAAGTCACCGATATGAGTCGGAAAGGTCAGAACCAGGCTCAAAGCACCATGGTACGCCGGAGAAAGGCCGGCGATGACTCTGGAACCTTGAATCGGCAGAGGTATGGGTGCAAACCTTCGAGGCCTGGCCTCGAATCTTTAGGTATCAGGTGTGTAAGAGCAAGGGGAGGTGAGTATAGGGCCCTCACAGCTTGGGAAGCCATGGTTTCCGGTGGGTTTCGAGGTGGAAGATGATGAGAGGCGGCTAGGGTTAGGGAAGGTTCGAGAGATTTTGAGAGAGAGAGGGGTTTCAGAGGCGGCGGATGAATGAAAATGATTTTAGGGTTCGGGTGTTTGTGAATTAAAAAAGGAAAGGTAGAATCGTGGTCGTTGATCATTTTGATCAACGACCTGGATAAAAAAGGGAGCCGGGCTAATTGGATAAACAGTCAAGGGTCGGGTAATTTAAAATTGCAATTGGGTTTAATTGGGGGGTTGATTTGGGCTACAATTGAAATGAAATAGGGCTAGTATTTAAATAGCCACTTTTCCCCTTTTTATTTTATAAAAAAATAGTAAATGATTTCTGAAAATAAATTAAAGGTACAAAACTAATTAATAATGTATAAATATTAAATAAAAATATTGGAATCAATTTTGTAATTATAAATGCAATTAAATCTTACAATAGGCTGAAATTGCAATTATATGCAATTTAGCTTTAAAAATACTAAATAAATTTGTAAAAATGTGTAAAAATTACATTAACTATATTTTGGTATAAATATGAGAATAAAATAAGTTAATCACCAAAATGATAATTTGAGGAATAATTATTGGTTTTTGTACTGCTAAAATAGGGCAATAAATTGATTTAAAAGTCTTTAAAAAATTAGGAAAAATACTAAAATATTTGGACACACTTATATATGCATACATACGCTATTTTGAAAGTATTTCGCATTTATAAAAAAAATATACAGGGAAAAATTGGGTATCAACAGTACATAGGTCGGGTTGGTTCGGATTTTGCAATTACCAAACCAAACCAATTGTGCCAGTTTATTAAATCTAAAGACCAAACCAAACCAATAAAACTTGGGTTTTTCAATCTCGATTTTTCTCGGATTTTCGGGTTATTCAGATTCTTTTCCGTAAAATCTTCGTAACACAAAATATATAACTTGTGCTCAAAATATTTCCTTAATCCTATCAAGATACAACTATATAAGATATTTTCCAAGAAAATAATACAAAATATGAGATGTATCATAGCATTATCCTAAAATATTCAACAATAAAGAGAATAAAATTATGTAATATAAATATTGCTAATTAGAAAGCCATAATAAAAATAAATATAATCTAAAAGTACTAAGTCATGCTAAAATAAGTTGACTAATAAGGGAATATTAATTACATGGCTAAACGCTAAAGAAAAAATAAAAATAGGTTGTGCATTTTTATCTAAATTATTGCAAAACAAAAAATAGATATTCAATACATTGTCGTTCGTAGTATTGCATTGAATGTCTTTTGTTAGCATTAGTATTGATTTACTTTTGGTTTGAGCTTTAGTTAGCATTATTTAAGTTACTACTATTAATGTCTATAAAACTTATTGGAACATTATTGGAACTTTCAAAAGTTCTAAATCCAACCTTGAAATAATACCTTAGAAGATAAAATTATGAAAAAGTTTAAGAAATATTTATAAATTACATTACAATAAGTATATTTATATATAAATATATCTAAAATTTATATATATGTAATGTCGAGTTGGTTTGGCTTCGGTTTGACTTTCTTTGGTTAAAACCAAACCAAACTAATTATGGTCGGGTTTTTTTTTCAACACCAAACCAAATCAAACCAAATCATAGTTGGGTTTTTTTCTCGGGTTGACTCGGATTATCGGGTTGGTGCGATTTCTCGGATTTCTTTGTACACCCCTACTTAGAGTATGTTCTTAAATCAAAATAATAGATTTTAAAAAGTCCAGAGGTCCTAATTATATAGAACTTATATGCTTCTTGCGACTTACTAAAATTTGAAACTAAAACGCGATGAAATAAAACAAGAAACTACGGCGATTGACATAATTGCATCCACACTGCAACAACTTACTAGCTAGCATTGGTGAGCGGTCATATGCATGTTAAATTGAAGGCGCTAAAAAATTTATCCCTCTTAAATTAATTATCACGTTCTTTATATTTTAATTATTTTAGTCATAAGTATTTAAGGAAATTGCAACGGATTTTTTTTATGATCATTTAGTATTCCATATTTACTGGATCGATCAATCTAAACTTATGCCGCATAAAGTTAATTAAAAAGGGAAAACACTTTCTAACACAGATTTTTTTTAAAGGTTAAACTTGAGATCTCTAAGGATGAACGAATCTCAGCGCTATCAGAACTCCTCTTGGTGCTATTGAGTGGATTTGACAAACAAAAGAAATTATTAGATATACAAAAAATACAGCAAGACATACCCCACCACGATGATGATTTGTTTCTTCCCCCCATAAATTATGGATTCAATGCTTAAGGTCTTTTAGTAGCGAGTAGCGACAAGTGTATGGAGCCGAGAGGCAAGTTGCTCATATTATAATGGGAAAATCGTCTAGAAATCATGTATATGCTGTGCGCGTCGAGTTTGCCCTGAGTCATAGCATATCTTTATTTATTCATCTACTCCGATTTTTATAATAGTAGTGTGGCTCACGAGTCACATACGGTCCCTTCTGACTCTGAGCTTTGATCCAATCTATAAATAAACTATTATACTATTCACTCCCACTACCTCAAAAGTATTTGCCTTTATTCGTTCATTTTCTAGAGAAAGAGAGTTCAAGAAACCATGGGAGTAGCTCAAGTTAACCAAATATGGTTCCATTTCATGATCATCCTCTTCTTCATCTCCATATCTTCTATTTCTGCATCTGTAAGTCAGCCCTCTCTTCTTACAGTAGTGGCAGATCTAGAATAGACGCAACGAGATGGGTCAAACTCACTGCTTTATATCTATATAAAGTATGTGTAGTCAGCGTATGCAAAGAAGTAAAAATAAGCAAATAAAACTCACTGATTTTAAATCCTTCTGTCATTTTCCTATAATACCCTTTATGTAATTTTATTTTATTTTTTACTTTATAATTGCTCATCTGAATTTATTTGATTTGATTTAAAAATGCAGGAAGATGATTGTGTGTACACAGCTTACATTCGGACTGGATCAATCATAAAGGCTGGAACTGACTCAAACATTAGTTTGACTCTCTACGATGCCGATGGCTATGGAATTAGAATCAAGAACTTAGAGGCATGGGGTGGGCTTATGGGCCCAGGTTACAACTATTTCGAAAGAGGAAACTTGGATATCTTCAGTGGACGTGGTCCATGTTTGACTCGGCCGATCTGCAAAATGAATCTGACTTCTGATGGATCAGGCCCACATGCCGGATGGTACTGTAACTACGTCGAAGTTACCGTTACTGGAGCACACAAACAATGCAACCAGCAGCTTTTCACTGTGGACCAGTGGCTCGGCACTAACGTTTCACCATATGAGCTGACGGCCGTCAGGAACAACTGTAAGAAGTCAAAGTTTGAGAAACAACAGGCCCTTTATGATTCTGAATCTTATCCAGTTGTTGATGTAATTTAATGTGGGCAGGCCCACAATTTGTCTCTGTGGTTCTTTAGAGTGAGAAGAATTAGCGTGATGCTTGTATGATTTATGAACAAGGCTAGGGCCTGATGTGTACTGTCGTGAGCATTTTTGAGAATAATAAATACTGCCCTCTCTCTTTAATCTTTATCTTTCTCGATTTCTTATGCCATAGTAATTCTAAATTTTTGTTATGCTCATTACGAGCCTGTTTGGATATATAAAAAAAAAAGTTCACTTTTTGGGTAAAATTTTGACTTTTTTTGAAATCAGTATTTGGCCATAAAATTTTTAATTTTTGCTTGAAAATAAATTTTAAAATTTTTCGAAAATTTAAAAAGCTGTTTTTTAAAATTTCACTCACAAAACTTCAAAAATAACCTAAAATTATATTCACATCCAAACAACTCTACTTTTCAAATACTGCAAAAAAAAATCACATTTTTTGAGAATTTTTCAATTCTTATATCCAAACGCCCACTACATTACCATGTAACTCCTTTTCTACATTTTACCTACAGCTGTAGGGAAAAGTTTGTTGGTGGCAAGAGTTCACTTGAATATGATCAACTTGAGTATGTTCAAAGCATCTCAAACCCAATTCATTATTGAGCAGCTTGATAAATTGATCACAGAACCATTTTTTACATATTACAATACTATAAAACTACAATTATATATGAGTAATAAATACATTGATGTGCAAGTTTTGAAACATAGTCTAAATCATAGAATCTGCTGAATAAGGATAACTAAAAGAATCTCCAGCAATCAAATTTTATCACGCAAAGAACAAGTGCAAATTTGATACAACTTCATCTATAATCATTTATAAATTAATTTTCATGAGAATTTGTTGACATCATTGGTTCCATCCAAGTGCAATCTTCTAAAGAGGTCCCTAACGAGGCATCAATATGAACGTCACTAACAAACCTATAGGGGCTGTTCAATGAACTCTGGGCCTACAATCAAAGTGGATAAAAGCCTCAAGAAACATCACTTGCGCGGCCTGCATAATTTGGGCCGTTCCTTGGGGACGTTTTCTGCCTGTTAGTCTGTTAAATGTATGTATACAATCAAAATCATATGCTTCTTACTTCTAGGCTCGAGGGTCCATTCGAAGCCTGAGTTCGGGCAAGATCGAGTTCGAGCTCGATGGATCAGATTTGAGCTCAGACAGAATGCAATGTCGGAGATAGGAGTACGAGGAATACCGAAGCTGAGCATGTTCGACCTCGAAATTGTACCATTGTGGATTTGTAACATAATAAGCTAGATTCCTGCCACGTCCTCAAGATCATGGCGCAAATCCCGGAATAGGATTGTACGATTAGGCGGTTAGATAGTTGTACCAAGAATATTCCATACCGTAAATAGAAATATACCTTATTTAGGGTTCCCCTATTATATAAAGGGGATCCCAATCATTTGTAACATCATCTAATCATTGAGCAAAGAATATACTCTCTACTTTTCACCTACTGTTCATCAGAATTGTCCTTTAGCTCTACTGCTCTTACTTTACTTTTCTAGCTTAATTGTTCTAAACCCACCTCGAGGTCACTAAGCTCGAGGTCACCGCTGCTGAATTACATTGGTTTGATTCACTTATTTCTTTCATTTCTACTTCATATTTCTTGATTATTAATTGGTATTGAACTAAATCATATATCTTTAAAACCACAAATCTAGTTTAATTGTTACTCGTATTTTCGAGGTAAACAGTTTGGCGCCGACCGTGGAGCTAAAGATAATAGTGATTATTTCTTTATTGATTCTCATTACTCACGTTTTTTTTACATTTTTCTCGTCAAGATTCTTAGATTCTCAGGCTGAAACATGTCTAGCTCACAAAACGCTCGTACCCATGACAACGAAGGTCTTGGAGAAAACAACAATGCAGGGGTCGGTGTATCACCGATAAACCCAGGGAAAGTGCCAAATATGGAACCAGTTGATATTAGTTCACGCATTGCTGTAAATGTGGATTTAGGCACATACCCCAGGGAGAATGTACGCAAGGAAGCCCAATCTGGTGCCAAGGAGCACAAGGAGATGGTGGAATCAGCCTCCAAGTGATATTTGAGATGTTGCAAGCTCAGTAGATCGCCATCGCTCAACTACAAAGTCAGAATAAAACTCTGAGTGTAGCTAAACATGAAAACACTCGACGTGTTGAACCAGCGCCGGAGAGGTCGAATGGAAATGACTCAGGGATTGACCCCACCATTATGAGGATGCTCGAAGAGCTCACCAAGAGGATCGAGTCCGAAGAAAAGAAGATTGAAGACAATAACAAAAAGGTGGAAACTTACAACTCCCGTGTTGACCAAATACCGGGGGCACCTCCAGTTTTTAAAGGTTTAGATGCCAAAAAGTTCATATAAAAACCATTCCCTCCGAGTGCGGCTCCGATGTCCATTCTCAAGATGTTTCGCATGCCCGATATACTCAAATACAACTGGACAACCGACCCTAACAAGCATATTACTTCATACACTTGCGGGATCAAAGGAAATGACTTGAACAATGATAAGATCAAATTAGTTTTGTTGAAAGGTTTGGAGAAACACTGTTGAAAGGAGCTATGATTTGGTACCATAACTTGCCTCCTAACTCTAATGATTCGTTTGCTACGTTAGCAGACGGCTTCATGAAAGCATACGCTGGGGCCATAAATGTGGCAACAAGGTAATCGGACGTCTTCAAGATAAAACAAAGGAACGACGAGATATTGAGGGAGTTCGTGTCTAGGTTTTAGATGGAAATAATGGAATTACCACCAATCTCCGATGACTGGGCAGTAAAAGTCTTTATGCAGTGTTTGAATGAAAGAAGTTCGATAGCATCTCGACAATTAAAGCAGAACTTGATCGAGTATCCAACTGTGACATGGTCAGATGTGCATAACCGTTACCAATCAAAAATCAGGGCCGAGGACGATCAGTTGAGAGCCCCCTCGGGTTCAGTTCATCCTAACAAGTTGGCAGCTAAGCCCCCGAGGGACACAGACAGGGAATCTAGATTCAACACCACAATATAATGGCAAGGAGCGGTCAATGCAGCTTTTACCCAAAGAGTCGGGATCGATTTCCACAGGGAGTTAATATTGATTGGGAGTTGGGTTTCTATCTAATATAGTTATATGTTGCTTTTAATTGCACTTCTATCCATGTTTGGAATTGTTACTATTCTACTTTTAATGCTATTGATTGCTGAAAATAAACAAAGTACTAAAGTTTTCTCAAGTGATAAAAAGCACTAGGGAAGCGACTTACACCTAGGCGAGTATCTAATGTGATCTAAAATTTAGGACAAGCGTTATATTTGGGGTCGTGATATAACCTTTACACAAAATTACTCACTCTATACCTCTCGGTAGTTTGAGTAACTTTGCCCTAATTGGCTTTCTCAAGCCCAATTGGGTATTCAAACAATACAAGTAAAATTGGCTCAAGTCGTATATTACTATCTCTAGGTTTAACCCTTTAATTGGGGCTATCAATCTCTTGAGTGCATCCCAATTCCTTGTTAGCCCAATTTTCCTAGACTTAATCCCTCTTTTTCAAGAAGAGTCTAAGTTATATAGGCATGAATTAGTATTTGCAACCACTAATTCTATAATTAAAGCATGAATCAAGCTAAATATCACTAACCCATAAACAATTAAGCCCTAAAATAGAAGACCCATTAAATACACCCAACCCTAGCTAATGGGTTTAACTACTCATAATAATGGTAGAAATTAAAGATGGAGATGAAATATAAGCCATAAAAGTTGATTACAAGGATAAAATCTAAGAAATGAAGCTAAAGCTACTCCAAAATTACTCAAAGTGGTAAAATACGACTGTTCACGAGCTCCTTCGTACAAAAGATTTCCTAAAAATCTAAAAAGATCTATTTATACACAGTTGAAATTACTTGACAAAAATACCCCTATGGAGGTTCCGTTGTTAGCGCAATACTGAGCGCCTCAACGCTTGAATTTCTTGACCGCGCAAAAGCAAGCGCGGACCGCGTTTTTTCCATTTTGGACCAGGACTGGGCTTGATTTCGCTAGGCGCGTAAAAGAGACCGCCTCAGTGTTGTCTTCAACCGTGGCCGTGTAAAATGTTCGCGGACCGTGCTTTTCATTTGAGCTCAAATTTCTAGGCCTCTAAATCTCTATTTCGCCCTCAGTGGAATTTGCATCGCGGTCTCATCAAGTATTCCGCTGCCGCACTATTTCACCGTTGTCAGTGGTATCTGTTGTATCCAAAAATGCCTTCTCTGAATATCTATTCCGCTGGCAGCATAATTGTATCCGCCTCAGTGGTGAACTTTTTGTGGTCGCACTATTTCATCGCTGTCGGCGCTTTTTCTCTCAGCTTTGAACTTGTGCAGATTTAACTCCTTTATGAGCTGGTTATAACTTTCTTGATTCATTTTGACCAAATCCTGCAAACAAGCACAATAAGTCAGTTTTCGGGAATACTTTTACACATTTTTTATCCAAACTAAGAAAAAGAGAGCATAAGATAGGCTAGAATCCATAGTTACCAGGTATCAGCCATTATGCGCCTAAAACATCTACGCATTTTTTAACTTTGCGAGAGCCATAGAAAATATGCTAAATGGCATGCCTCGAATTCTATGGATTTAAAATTAATTAAATGAGGCCCATGAGTTTTGATGTTTTATTGTGGATGGAGTGGTATAAATTGATAAGTACAAAAGGCCTAAAGAAATGGGTTAGATACATGTATATCACTAGAGCCTTTTGTTATAGCATACTACAATTCAGAAAGGTGGAATTGGCATTTATGCAAAAATAACAAAAGACAGGTGCCAGTTTTGGGTTCATCTCCATATCATCTTCAAAAGACCGACTTTCATTTTCAAATTCTAGAAAGAAACTAACAAAATTTTATAACAAAATAAAAAATGACCATATGAGCACAAAAAGAAAAAGAAACCATGCTGAGAACTATTCGGATGAACCAGAAGGAACAAAACAAACATGGACATACAAAAATGCATTTTAAACTTGATTATAACAAAGAACACTTAAAGTAATTAATTTATTTAACACTATGCTAAAGAGAAAGTTGTAGTATCACCACTATAACTTCTACAGTACCATTTTGAAGCAGAGGAAGTTGAATCTTCACATGGTTAATTTAAGAAAATATGCAGCCAATAACATAAATTGAAGATAAGATCCTTCCACTAATGCAATCAATTTTTTTTACATCTTAATGTTGACAAATTGTCCAACTTCACATACTTCTTTAAATTTCAAAATATGAACATGGTGCTACATGTGCTTGAAATATAAATGTAAACAAAACAATACCTGCTGATTACAAGTCATAAGCCAAGAAAAATAAAAAATAAAAGTAAAAAAAAATAAAGAAAGAAAAAAAAAACGAGACAGAGTCATGAACATACTAAAATAACGTTAAAATTTGCAAATCTCAATTCACTCAATCAAAGAAACATCATTCATGCGAACAGATCCAATACGAAAGAAACTTTATCAAAAGAACCAAATCAATTTGCTTCTGCTTCAATAAAGATGCTCCGATATTTTTTAACTCAAGAGCTTGAATTACATACCTTCAAGAGAGTGAATTCAAATGAATAAAATCTGAAAATTGTATAGTCAATACAGCAGCAACAACAAAATCTCTATCAACTCTTCTTCAAACCGAAGATTCAAGACCCGAAATGTTGAAAGAAAAATTTAATGACCTCAGAATGATTGGATAAACGATCGAGGTCAAAGTTCTCGGGGACCATGAGTAAGAGCGGGTTCGATAAACATACCGACTCCCGTGGAGGCGCCTCAATTGTTAGAGTATAATTTCAGTGTAAATGCATTAGGGATCGTGTCAGCTATTGGAAGGATCAAGGATACCAAGTGGCCCAGGCCCATACAAACCGATCCTTCTCAAAGGAACCCAAACTTGATATGTAAGTATCATGGCACGCACGGCCATAGAACCGAAGACTGCAGGCAACTAAGGGAGGAAGTAGCTCGGTTGTTCAATGAGGGTCACCTTCAATAATTTCTAAGTGATCGATCTAAGAATCACTTTAGGGAAAGAGATGCAAGGAAAAATGAGCAAGAAGAACCACAACATGTAATCCACATCATCGTTGGCGGAGTCGATGTCCATCAACGACCTGTATTCAAATGCACCAAAGTATCAATCACCAGAGAAAAATGGACTCGGAGCTATGTGCCCTAGGGAGCCTTATCGTTCTATGATGAAGATGCAGAGGGCATATCTCAGCCACACAATGATGCCCTGGTAATTTCTATCCTTTTAATTAAAATTCAAGTTAAACGTGTTTTAGTGGATCCAGGTAGCTCAACAAACATAATCAGATCGAGGTCCATAGAATAGTTCGGCCTGCAAGATCATATTGTACCTACATCCCGGGTCCTAAATGGCTTCAACATGGAAAGCGAAACAATAAAGGAAGAGATTATCCTGCCAGTAAACGTAACCGGGACCATACAAGATACAAAGTTCCATGTCATCAAAGGTGATATGAGGTATAACGCACTCCTCGGGGGACCGTGGATACACAACATGAGGGCAATACCTTCAACCATTCCTTAGATGATGAAGTTCCCTACATAGGATGGAGTAAAAACGATCTACGGAGAGCAACACGCTGCAAAGGAGATGTTTGCAGTCGATGAAGTGACGTCGATACCAGAGCCTTCGATCTCGGGAAAGTCGAACACCAAAGATAAGCCAGCGGCCAAATAGCAATCACCGATCCCGATTGAGCTAGAGGAATAGGTAGCCGAGGAAGAAGAAGAGGATTTCTTGACTCCTCGAACATTCGTTATTCCAGAAGAGTCCGATGCAAATAAGTCAATGATCGAGGAATTGGAGTAGGTCATACTGATCGAATATATGCCTGAGAGAAAGGTATACCTGGGAACAGGATTAACCCCCGAACTCAGGAAAAAACTCATTCAATTTCTTATTGATAATATGGATTGCTTTGCTTGCTCCCATTTAGATATGATAGGGATTCCACCGGAAATCACCACATATCGGTTAAGCATCGACCCTAGGTTTAAACCGGTGAAGCAAAAAAGGAGGCCCCAGTACGAGGTGAAACATGCGTTCATAAAGGACGAGGTAACCAAACTTCTTAAAATAAGATCTATTTAGAAGATGAAGTACCCTGAATGGTTAGCCAATGTAGTTGTAGTTCCTAAAAAAGGAAACAAACTTAGAATGTGTGTAGACTATAAGGACTTGAACAAAGCATGTCTGAAAGATTCTTTCCCACTGCCTAACATCGATCGTATGATCGATGCCACGACCGACCACGAGATCCTAACTTTTCTCGATGCCTACTCCGGATACAATCAAAGTCAGATGAACCCGGAGGACCAGGAAAAGACTTCGTTTATTACTAAATTTGGAACTTATTGTTACAACGTAATGCCATTCGGGCTAAAAAATGCGGGAGCTACATATCAACGCCTAATAAACAAAATGTTCGAAGAACAAATAGGTAAAACAATGGAAGTTTACATTGATGATATGTTGGTTAAGTCCCTACACGCAGAGGACCATTTGACTCATTTGCAGGAAACATTCAAAATTTTGAGAAAATACAACATGAAGCTTAACCCAGAGAAATGTGCCTTAAGAGTCGGCTCGGTTAAGTTCCTCGGTATCATGGTGTCGAATTGGGGCATCTAAATTAACCTCGATAAGATCAAGGCCATCGAGGATATCATGATCGTGGACAGTGTGAAGGTCGTGCAAAGGCTAACAGGTCAAATACTTGCTTTGGGTCGATTCATTTCGAGGTCATTAAATCGGAGTCACCGGTTCTTTTCCTTGCTCAAAAAGGAAAAGGACTTCGCATGGACCCCGGAGTGCCATTAAGCCGTAGAAGAATTGAAGCGATACCTATCGAGTCTACCTTTGCTTCACACCCCGAAGGTAGATGAGAAGCTTTACCTATATTTGGCAGTGTCTGAGATAGTAGTAAGTGGAGTACTACTTCGAGAAGAGCAAGGTACGCAATTCCCTGTTTATTATGTAAGTTAAACTTTGGGAGATGCTAAAACTAGATACCCTCACTTAGAAAAATTAGCACTTGCATTAATCAGCGCATCTAGAAAGTTAAAACCATATTTTCAATGTCACCCCATATGTGTATTAACCACTTAACCCCTTCGAAATGTTTTGCATAAGCCCGAATTGTCAGGCCGATTGGCCAAATGGGCCATCAAACTTAGTGGGTACGATATCGAATATCAACCCTGAATGGCCATCAAGTCTCAAATCCTAGCTGACTTCATGGCCGATTTTACACCGACCCTTGTACCCGAAGTAGAAAAAGAACTTTTGCTGGGATCGGGTACATCATCGGGGGTATGGACCCTTTTCACGGACGGTGCCTTGAATGTGAAGGGGTCCAGACTCGGCATTGTTTTGAAGCCACCAACATGTAGTACTATTAGACAATCTATCAAAACTTCAAGATTGACTAACAATGAGGCCGAGTACGAGGCCATGATTGCAGGTCTCGAGCTAGCTAAGAGCTTGGGGGCAGAGGTCATCGAGGCTAAATGCGACTCCCTATTAGTGGTGAACCATGATCAAGAGTTTCAAGGTTTGAGAAGATAGAATGCAAAGATACTTAGATAAACTACATGTAACATTGCATCACTTCAGGTATGGACCCTCGATCATGTGCCTCGAGAACAAAATAGCGAGGCCAATGCACTTGCTAATCTGGGATCCTCGTCAATAAAGATGACATCATCCCAGGGACCGTCGTCCAGCTATCGAGGTCTGTGGTTGGAGAGGGTCATGCTGAGATAAATTCGACAAGCTTGACTTGGGACCGGAGGAATAAGTACATCGATTATTTGAAAGATGGAAAACTACCATTGGACCATTAAGAATCGAGGATCTTACTAACCAAGACTGCTAGGTTTGCATTAGACTAGGGCAGAACATTGTCCAAGAGAATGTTCAATGGGCCATCGGCGGTATGTATAGGGCTAAGGGACACCGATTATGTATTACAAGAGATCCACAAAGGTACTTGTGGAAATCACTCCGGCGCCGAATCTTCGGAGCAGGGTATTACTCGGATAGCATGGAAAAAGATACTAAGGAATTTGTCAAAAAATGTGATAAGTGTCAACGATTAGCACCGATGATCCATCAGCCCGGAGAACAACTCCATTCGGTCCTTTCCCCGTGGCCTTTCATGAAATGAGGAATGGATATAGTCGGCCCTCTACCAATGGCCCTAGGTAAAGCTAAATTTATTTTGTTTTTGACTGATTATTTTTCTAAGTGGGTGGAAGCACAGGTCTTCGAGAAGGTCAGGGAAAAAGAAGTTATTGACTTCATCTGGGATCATATCATATGCCGGTTCGGGATACCTGCCGAGATTGTATGTGACAATGGAAACAATTCATCGACAGCAGGGTGATGGAGTTCCTCGAAGCGCACAAAATAAAAAGGATCTTATCGACACCATACCACCCAACTGGAAATTGACAGGCTGAGTCAACGAACAAGACTATCATTCAAAACCTGAAGAAAAGGTTGGACAGTGCAAAGGGGAAATGGAGAGAAGTTCTACCCGAGGTCCTTTGGGCATATCGAACAACATCAAAGTCGAGCACGGGGGCTACCTCATTTTCTTTTGCATACGGCTCTGAGGCACTTATTCCTGTCGAGGTCGGAGAACCCAACACCAAGTTTTGACATGCATTGGAGGAGTCAAATCACGAGGCTATGAATGTTGGCGTCCAATTATTAGATGAAAAATGAGAAGCAACGCTTGTTCGGATGGCCGCGCAGAAGCAAAGGATCGAAATATATTACAATAGAAGGACCAAGCTTCGACACTTTGGAATCGGGGACTTAGTTCTACGAAAGGTCACACTCAATACTCGAGACCCTAATGAAGGGAAACTAGGCCCGAATTTGGAAGGACCGTACCGAGTACTCGGAGTTGTCGATAAAGGATCTTACAAACTTAGCACAATGGAAAGTGAACAACTGCCGAACAATTGGAACATATCATTGCTCAAACGATACTACTGCTAAGGTACAACTTTATCCTTTTGTCCATTTGAGTTTAAAACTAAATCATTGCAGATTTTTGATCGAAGGAATACGATCTCGAAGGCACCCTTTTTACACGAAGGCCTTAGGTTTTAAAGCATGTGTTGCACTCTTTTTCCCTTAGATCAGATTTTGTCCTAAATGGGTTTTACTGGCAAGGTTTTTAACAAGGCAACAACTATGTGCTACCTAAGGAAAACTCAATAGTATCCATGGCTTCTTTTCAATCAACCTCGAATACTGGGGGGCATCACCCTCAGAGGTTATATTTTCAAGGAAAATACTTTACTTCGTGCCAAAGAGGGCCTCGATAGGAGAACTTTGTAATGGGCCAAATAGTCAAATGAACTGTGTCCATATAGAATAGTCGAGCCCCGACGGCATAACATGTACGCATGTATCAATTACTTTAAGAAGCATACTATTATACCAAAAACACTTTGTGTTTCAAAGAAGTCTACTATTATACGAGATCTACACTTATAATCCTACGGGAAACGGCTCAAGAGCCAAGACACAAATGCATCTCCGAATACTCGGGGAATGTCATTGATAGTTAATGCATCTGAGTCATCAAAAACTCAGACACATAAGACCTCAAAGAGGCATCCCCTCGATATAAAGGCCAAGGCCAACATACTCGGGGACTAACCTTCTAAACAAGTTCGAAGGGTTATCGGGAAACGAGTCCAAGAGACACACCTGAAGGCTACAACCATATTAAAGGCTACGGCCAAAATAATGCATCTTGGAGACATCCGACTTCCGCAATAAATTACAGGTCTTCAAACACTTTAAAAAAACTGGTTAAATCAGGCTACCCTTGGCAAAACCAAATAATAAAGGGGCTTCGATAAAGTCAGCCCTTGAATAATTTAAAGGCTTCGATAATATCAGCCTTCGAAAATACCTCAAGAATTATTCGATTATCATTACACAAACAAGTTACTAATAAGGTTCCGATACATCAAACCTTCGAAAAGCCCAACGGGTACAAAAACACATACTAAGGCATACGAAATTTTCACTAAGTCTTTTAGCCGAAAAGAGGGAAAAGTTATAGCCACTTTAGAGGCTGAATCGACCCAACTTAAAAAGCCTAAGGGCCAACTCCAAAGAGCCTAAGGGCAAACCTAAAGAGCCTAAGGTCCGATATAAAAGAGCTTAAGGGCCAAAAACATATAGAGTTTGAGACCTCGTTCTCACTCAACTCGGACCCAAGAGTCACATTGTTCCGAGCTCGCATCAAATTGATTTAAGCTTAGCTTGAGGTTTATCTAAAACATTAAGGGGTATTATATTGATCAATAAAAACCTAAGGGTTTATTATGTTCCGAGTCCAAACCAATACTCAGACTGATCATTTACGTTGTACAATTGAATTTTCCACAAATGAGGACGAAATGAGATTCAACACAAATTGGAGATAAAGCAAAAAGGTTCCTTATATTCACAAGAGATGATTTACAAAGCCCACGAGGGGCCCTTACACAAAATAAAAGGAGAACCTAAGCTATTTCGGGACTACATCCCCGGAAGCGACATCCTTAGGAACTGCACCTTCGTCAGCTCTATCTTCGGGAACACCATATTCCTCGGGGACACCTTCTTCACCTTCCTTGTCCTAGGAACCACTCACAGCATCCTCTTCATCAGAAGAGACAAGAAACCTGGCATCGGTTTCCCGCACCTTTGCTTCAGCTATCTCTTCAGCAAGGTCAAACCCTCGAGCGTGGATTTCTTTGAGAGTCTCCCTCCGGGCCTGTCACTTGGCCAAATCATTGCTCCATTTTTCCTGGTCAGAGGCCTCCCTAAACTCAGCTTGAACGGCTGCAGTGTCCCTTAAGTATACGACGATAGTTTTATCAACCGTAGCATTCATCTTCTCAGCTTCAGCCTTGGCCTGTACAGCTTCGACCCAGGCTCTAGCGAGCTCTGCCTCTAACTCCTCAATTTTTTTGGCCTAGGCCAAACCCTTCGCTTTAACGCCTCAAAGTTGAGTTTCAACCGAGGCCAGTTGGGCTGTAACAACTTCCTTATCGGTAGCGAGCTGATCCATGCTCTCCTTCCATTGATGGAAGTTAGCTTTAACTTGATCAATGATGACGTCCAAATCCACTACTAAAAAGTAAATGGACGCGGTCGCATGCAATATAATATACCCAACTATGAGTCGGGGTCGAATCCCACAGAGAACAATATGTAGGCGAATAGGAATGTAAGAGAATTATTACTTGTTATGCAATGCCAAACACTTAGAATTGATTTGCGAAAATATCTATACCTAAATGCGGAAATATAAACTAACCTAGAAAGCAAGTAAAATGATTAATGGCTACAAGTATAGATGCATCGGGAATTACACTCAAGTAATGATCTAATGTATTTCACAATTTTACAAATATGAGCGAGTTGATGTTAATTAGCCTCAGGCAATAATTCTATATTAGCTTCTTCCGAAGACTAACAAGACTTCCTAATTGAATTATCCCTAAAACAATTAAGAGATTAAGCATACCTGGATATGGCTACAAGTAGTTCAATTCTATCCCTAGGTTAGTGTTACAACCCATATCCACACATGTTAGTTCATGCCATATATTAGTTAACATAAATTCAAGAAGGAATTACCTTTGAGATGATAAGAAGTTAATCCTATTGGTCTAAAGTTATACAAGGGTGTATAAGGGTGATTAACAAGTATTAGAAGTTAAACGAATCAAGGATGTTGTAACTCGTATTTTTAGGTAAACCTAGAGGTTCTTAATACACTCAAGGTCATGTATTAAAGTGTTTGAATCATATAATATCCGTATCATAAGTCTTGAAGTCAAACGAGTTATGAAACAAAAGTCGACAAACGTTGTCGCAACTTAGGTTCATAATTTTACTTAAACATTAGGTTAAATGTTTCTAAGATTTTCTCCTAATTTACAAGGAATTACGGGGTGATCTACCCACCAAATTAAATATCTACGAGTCTAGTTTCCAACTCATTAAATCATTTGTCAATACAATCTCGGAGTATAGAGATATTCATATTTTCGCAAGCCTGCGCAGATTGGTAGATGACAAGTAGGTGCATCACCTACTTGCCAAAATGATAGGACAAAATTAAAAGACCTAAGTCGGCCAAGAGAGGACTTTTAAGGGGTTATGAACTCAGTTATTTCATCCATATTTCAGACCCTCAAAACCAAAGTTAACCCCTGCAACTCCTCCCCAAAAATCCCACACAAACCCTAATCGATTTTCCCTCTCTTTCAAGTTCTATTTGAAGGTAAAACCTAGAGTTTGAAGAACCAAGGGAAGGGCTGAGTTATCCAACAAGTATGGTAAGTTACTACCATCTTTCATACATTTTTCTCTTCTGTGAATTCATGGTTATTAGTTCTATACATGTAAGAACTCACGGGACGGTGATCGGAAGTCGTGAGTTCGAGTTATTCACTTGTAGCGGACTGTTTTGTGGATTGTTTTGTGTTGCTATTGAGCTGCGTGTTTTACTACTATTTTGTGGAGTTTTGGAGGTGTAATGGTGTGGAGGAACACCATATATATGTAGGGTTGTGGGCTGATAGTTATTCATAACATTTTCGGGTCGTTTGACACGACTACGGTGGTCATCGTATGTATGGAGTGATTAGGCTGTGCGTGGACTATTTTGGGAGGCTCAATATGTTTATTATTGATGTTGTTTGGGCTGTTTGGTGATTGTTTTGAATGGTGTGAAGTCATATATATAGGGGAGGTGCTGTCCGTTTCATCGTAAAATAGGTTGTGGTCGATACATAATAGTTATGACGCTTAAATGATAACGATAGTATCGTTTCTCTTATTGTAGACTAAGGAGTTTTGACAATTGCATAGCTTGAGATTGGGGCAGTATATACAAGGTATGTGAGGCTATCCCTTTTCTTCTTTTGCACGACTCCGATTGTACATAATGTAATGAACGAGCTTCCAAAGATACTCTACTCTTAGAAGCTAGCAGTACTTACATTGCTTTCCCTCTTATGGAACGATTGATGTTAATGTTGCTTCTCTTATTCTTATGTTATCAATGTTGTTGGTACTTCCTGACTCTTATAAGGTTCGTAATGAAGAGTTGGTCCTAATAACGTGTACAGAGGATACCGACCTTACGTCACTCCGAAAGGTTTAGAATGTGATTCCATGAGTCGAGCATGCATTATATATATGTATCTATTTTACTCTACCGAGCCGCACTATAGTCAGCCGGGTACGGCACATATTGTGCAACCACCGATCAGTTGGGTTTTATCGAGCTCCACGTGGCCGGGTATGATTCTACCGAGCCTTATGATGGCCGGGTACGTTTTTACCAAGCCTATTATGGCTGGGTACGATATGATGATGATGATGCCCATAGAGGCGTATGTTTTAAAAGTTTATGTATACATACATATGTATACTGCATTTCATGTTAGTAGCCCTCAGAGGTACTCAGATGTTCCAGGTTGTATATTCTCTATCCCTGCTTGCGTTACTGTTCATATTTATGGTTCCCTGCCTTACATACTCAGTACTTTATTTGTACCGATGTCCTTTTGTTTGTGGACGCTGCATGTCGTGTTGCAGGCCCTAATAGACAGGAAGGTGCAGCTCCCCCACCATATTAGGTTGTCCAGTTCAGCAGTGATTGGCAATATTCCTTCTCCGGACTTGCCGTGGTCTTGGTATTCATTTTTGTTATAGACATTATGGGTATGTCGAGGCCCTGTTCCGGCTATGTTGCAACACTTTTGTTCATTTAGAGGCGCATAGACAAGTGTCGACTCATGTATAGTTTGGTATGCCTTGTCGGCTGGTTTTTGTTGTATAGTCTTTTATGGTAGCGTGGTAGCTCGTACCTTATATATAGTTGCTTGATTGTCTGGTCATCCCCTGCTATGTATGTTCATGCCATCATATTTTATTGCTGGTTGTCCATGATCCAGGTCTACCATTTATAGTGATCTCGTCAACCCTAAAAGATAATAAAAAAAGGTTAGATAAAATGTACGTTGGTGCTCGGCAAGTATGGTCGGGTGCTAGTCATGGCCCTCCAGTTTGGGTCATGACAAACTTGGTATCAGAGCAAGTCTGTCCTAGGGATTGTCTACGAGTCGTGTCTAGTAGAGTCTTGATTATGGATGTGTAGTGCGCCATATTTATAATCAGGAGGCTACATGACATCTAGGGTTGTTACCTTCTTTCTGAATCTAGATCGTGCGTAGAGTTGAGTCGTAAGTGTTTGTCTCTAATATTCACCTTGTTTTCTTTCAGCGATGCCTTCGACTAGGAAGCAAACAATTAGTAGACGGCTTGATACAGCTGCGGGAGAGGGTACCAGTCAGGTGCCCCAAGCCAGAGCAGGCCAAAGTGAGGCTCAGAGTGAGATGTCGTCTCATACCTCATCTACCCCGTCTCCTCCAAAGGATATTAGGAGGCACCCAGCACCTCCAGTCCCTCCGTCTGGCGCTACAGACCAGGATATGCGGAGTGCTTTGCAGTTATTGACTAGCTTGGTAGCTGCTCAAGCTCAGAGGCAGAATACAGGTGCTGCTGAGAAACCAGTTAGTACGAGAGTTCGTGATTTTATTAATTTAGACCCTCCAGTGTTTACCGGATCAGATCCCAAGGAGGACCCGCAAACTTTTATTGACCAAGTTTATCGTACACTTCGGGTTATGCATGTTAGTGATATGGAGGCAGTAGAGTTGGCTTCTTATCGGCTACGGGATTTAGCGATTCTCTGGTATGATAGTTGGGAGAGATCTAGGGGTTCGAACGCTCCTCCAGCTATGTGGAAGGAATTTTCTGAGGCCTTTCTTCGTCACTACTTTCCAGTTGAGATACGACGAGCTAGAGCTGATAAGTTCTTGAACCTTAGACAAGGTAATATGAGTGTGCGAGAGTACAGTATGCAGTTTGATTCTTTGGCAAGGTATGCTCCCCATATGGTGGCCGAGATGAGTGATAGGGTGCATATGTTCGTGAATGGGTTGGGACCACATCTGATAAATGAGTGTACGACAGCCTCCTTGGTGGAGGGCATGGATATTTCCCGTATTCAAGCTTATGCCCAGACCCTAGAGGATCGTAAGCGCCAGCAGAGGGCAGTTAGGGAGCAGGATAGGGGCCAGCATAAGAGGGCGAGATTTGCAGGGTATTCTGATGACTTCAGAGGCCGCATCAGGCCACAGTTTTCGAGGAGTTCGGCGCCACCTGTAGCTAGTGCTCCTCCACAGTTTCAGAGGCCTCGATATGATCGATCCTATTCTGGTCCAGGTCAGAGTTCGCGGGCATCTGGCTCGCAACATCACAGGGATACTAGTCAGATGAGACCCCCAACACCACATTGTGATCAGTGCGGCAAGGCCCACTTTGGACTGTGTCGTCGAGGTTCTGATGCATGCTATTCGTGCGGGCAGCCTGGCCATATGATGCGGGATTGTCCTAATAGAGGAGGTGATGGTATGGCTCAGCCGACTGGATCTGTGTCTGGTTCTTCCTCATCAGTTCGACCTCCAGCACGGGGTTTTCAGCAGTCGACAGGTCGTGGTAGGGGTAGAGGTGCAGTGCCGAGTTCGAGTGGTGCTCAAAATCGAACCTATGCTCTAGTAGGTCGACAGGATCTCGAGTCGTCTCCAGATGTTGTTACAGGTATTATATCTGTGTTTTCTTATGATGTATATGCGCTGATTGATCCGGGATCTACATTATCATATGTTACACCCTTTGTGGCTAATAAGTTTGGCATTGAACCTGAATTGATAAGTAAACCCCTTGCGGTATCTACTCCGATAGGAGATTCTGTGATTGCTAGAAGGGTATATAGAGGTTGCACTGTGATGATTTGTAGTCGTCAAACCTCGGCAAATTTATTTGAGTTAGAAATGGTTGATTTTGATGTGATAATGGGAATGGACTGGTTGGCCTCATGCTATGCAAATGTTGACTGTCGTACGAAGATGGTTAGGTTTCAATTTCCTGGTGAACCCATCATTGAATGGAAAGGGAATATTGCTACACCAAAAGGTAGGTTTATTTCCTATCTTAAGGCAAGGAAAATGATCTCAAAAGGTTACATTTATCATTTCGTTCGCGTTAGGGATGCGGAGGCGAAACCGCCTACTTTACAATCAATCCCGGTGGTCAACGAATTCCCAGATGTTTTCCCAGATGATCCCAGGCCTTCCTCCTGAAAGGGAGATTGAGTTTAGCATTGATGTGTTGCCTGACACTCAACCGATCTCTATTCCTCCATACAGAATGGCCCCGGCAGAGTTGCGAGAGTTGAAGGTGCAGTTGAAGGACTTGCTGGATAAGGGCTTTATTAGGCCTAGCACTTCACCTTGGGGTGCACCAGTCCTATTCGTGCGGAAGAAAGACGGGTCGTTACGGATGTGTATCGACTATCGACAGTTGAATAAGTCTACTATAAAGAACAAGTATCCACTTCCAAGAATTGATGACCTATTTGACCAACTCCAGGGTGCCAAGTATTTCTCCAAGATTGATTTACGTTCAGGGTATCATCAGGTGAGGGTTAAGGAGAAGGATATTCCAAAGACGGCCTTCCGGACAAGATACGGGCACTTTGAGTTCTTGGTGATGTCGTTCGGGCTAACAAATGCCCCAGCAGCTTTTATGGATCTCATGAATACTATATTCAGGCCCTATCTTGATGTGTTCGTGATTGTATTCATTGATGACATTCTAGTATATTCTCGTTCGGAGGCGGAACATGCGGGCCACTTGCGGATAGTATTACAGACGCTTCAGGATCGTAAGTTATATGCTAAGCTCTCCAAATGTGAATTTTGGCTGAACTCAGTAGCGTTCCTTGGCCATGTGATATCTGACGAGGGTATTAGTGTCGACACTCAGAAGATCGATGCAGTAAAGAATTGGCCGAGACCTACAACACCATCAGAAGTCCGCAGCTTCCTAGGGCTAGCAGGATATTATAGGCGGTTTGTGGAAGGGTTTTCCTCTATATCATCACCATTGACTAAGTTAACACAGAAAGCTACCAAGTTCCAGTGGTCTGACACTTGTGAACGTAGTTTTCAGGAGTTGAAGAATCGATTGACATCTGCACCAGTGCTCACTCTTCCTGAAGGAACAGAAGGTTATGTGGTATATTGTGATGCCTCAGGTATAGGTTTGGGGTGCGTATTGATGCAGCGTGGGAATGTGATTGCTTATGCATCAAGACAATTGAAGAAGCATGAAAAGAATTATCCAACCCATGATTTGGAATTGGCTGCAGTAATATATGCTTTGAAGATATGGCGGCACTACTTATACGGCGTCCATGTTGACATCTACACAGATCACAAGAGTTTACAATACATCTTCAAGCAGAAAGAGTTGAATTTGAGGCAGCGTAGGTGGCTTGAATTATTGAAAGACTACGACGTCGAGATATTGTATCATCCCGGTAAAGCCAATGTTGTGGCAGACGCTCTCAGCCGTAAATCAATGGGAAGCTTAGTACATATTGAGGCAGGTAGATGGGGGTTGACTAAAGAGCTTCATCAGCTAGCCAATATGAGAATCAGATTGTTAGACTCTGATGACGGAGGTGTTACTGTACAGAATACATCAGAATCATCTTTGGTAGCCAAGGTAAAAGCACGGCAATATGAAGATCCTATCTTAGTATGATTAAGAGAGAGCATTCAGCAGTGTAAAAGTATGGCTTTTGAGATCGGAAGAGATGGGGCACTGAGATACCAGGGCCGATTATGTGTGCCTAATGTGGCAGGGTTGCGAGAGAAGATTATGAATGAGATTCATCAATCCCGATATTCCATCCATCCCGGCTCGACAAAGATGTATCATGATGTCAAGGAGCAGTATTGGTGGGATAACATGAAGAAGTCTATTGCAGAATTTGTAGCCCAGTGTCCCAATTGTCAACAAGTAAAGATAGAACATCAGAAACCCGGTGGATTGCTTCAGAATATAGAGATTCCGACCTGGAAATGGGAGGTGATTAATATGGACTTCATTATTGGATTACCTCGCTCTTATCATAAGTTTGACTCCATCTGGGTGATAATTGATCGACTTACAAAATGTGCCCATTTTCTGCCAGTTAAGACAACTTACACGGCTGAAGATTATGCGAAGTTGTATATCAAGGAGATTGTTAGGCTTCATGGTGTGCCGGTATCTATTATATCAGACCGAGGAGCTCAATTTACAGCTAACTTTTGGAGGTCTTTTCAGAAAGGTTTAGGCACACAAGTGAATCTCAGCACTGCATTTCATCCGTAGACTGACGGACAGGCTGAACGTACCATTCAGACACTGGAATATATGCTACGAGCATGTGTTCTAGATTTTAAGGGAAATTTGGATGACCATCTTCCACTCATAGAATTCGCCTACAATAATAACTACCATTCCAGTATTAAAATGGCCCCATACGAGGCACTATACGGGAGGAGATGTAGATCACCAGTTGGATGGTTCGAAGTCGGTGAAACAGAATTATATGGGCCAGATTTGATTCACCAAGCTATTGAGAAGGTGAAAGTGATACAGGAGCGATTGAGGACGGCACAAAGCAGGCAAAAATCTTATTCTGATGTCCGACGTCGTGATCTAGAGTTTGAGGTTGGTGATTGGGTTTTCCTGAGGATCTCACCAATGAAGGGTATTATGCGTTTTGGGAAGAAAGGTAAGCTGAGTCCAAGGTATATCGGGCCGTATAAAATTCTTCGACGGATTGGACAGGTTGCTTATGAGTTAGAATTGCCATCCGAATTGGAATTTGTCCACCCGGTATTCCATGTATCTATGTTGAGAAAATGTATTGGAGACCCTTCTCGAGTCGTCCCTATCAAAGATGTACAGGTTACAAAGGACTATCACATGAAGAAGTGCCAGTGGCTATATTAGATCGACAAGTTCGCAAGCTGAGAACAAAAGATGTAGCTTCCATCAAAGTATTGTGGAGGAACAAGAATATGGAAGAAATAACATGGGAAACAGAAGAGGAGATGAAGTCTAAATACCCGTACCTATTCCAGAATGAAGATAACAAGGATGTTGGTGGAACACATGATACATTGGAAGGTGAAATGGCTCTATGAGGTAAGCAATAACTTGAGAATACTCTTCCTTAATACAAAATGGTGATATGCAGATAATGTACATGTCAATAATGCTTTGCATACTCTTTTAAGGCCATACGTTGAGTTAACCGCTTGGAAGTTTGTCCTCTATTTATGGGAGAAACTTGACCGGAATCCACGATAATTTAAACTCCCCACGAACCCTTACATTCGAGGACGAATGTTCCTAAGGAGGGAAGGGTGTTACAACCCATATCCACATGCGTTAGTTCATGCCATATATTATTTAACATAAATTCAAGAAGGAATTACCTTTGAGATGATAAGAAGTTAATCCTATTGGTCTTAAGTGATACAAGGGTGATTAACAAGTATTAGAAGTTAAACGAATCAAGGATGTTGTAACTCGTATTTTCAGGTAAACCTAAAGGTTCTTAATACACTTAAGGTCATGTATTAAAGTGTTTGAATCATATAATATCCGTATCATAAGTCTTGAAGTCAAACGATTTATGAAACAAAAGTCGACAAACGTTGTCGCAACTTAGGTTCATAATTTTACTTAAACATTAGGTTAAATATGTCTAAGCTTTTCTCCTAATTTACAAGGAATTACAGGGTGATTTACCCACCAAATTAAATATCTACGAGTCTAGTTTCCAAATCATTAAACCATTTGTCAATACAATCTCGTAGTATAGAGATATTCATATTTTTGCAAGCCTACGCAGATTGGTAGATGACAAGTAGGTGCATCACTTACTTGCCAAAATGATAGGACAAAATTAAAAGACCTAAGTCGGCCAAGAGAGGACTTTTAAGGGGTTATGAACTCAGTTATTTCATCCATATTTCAGACCCTCAAAACCAAATTTAGCCCCTGCAACTCCTCCCCAAAAATCCTACACAAACCCTAATCGATTTTCCCTCTCTTTCAAGTTCTATTTGAAGGTAAAACCTAGAGTTTGAAGAACCAAGGGAAGGGCTGAGTTATACAACAAGTATGGTAAGTTACTGCCATCTTTCATACATTTTTCTCTGCTGTGAATTCATGGTAATTCGTTTTATACATGTAAGAACTCACAGGACGGTGATCGGAAGCCGTGAGTTCGAGTTATTCACTTGTAGCGGACTGTTTTGTGGACTGTTTTGTGTTGCTATTGGGCTGCATGTTTTACTACTATTTTGTGGAGTTTTGGAGGTGTAAGGGTGTGGAGGAATACCATATATATGTAGGGTTGTGGGCTGATAGTGATTCATAACATTTCCGGGTCGTTTGACACGACTACGGTCGTCGTCGTATGTATGATGTAATTAAGTTGAGCGTGGACTATTTTGGGAGGCTCAATATGTTTATTATTGATGTTGTTTGGGCTGTTTGGTGATTGTTTGGAATGGTGTGAAGTCATATATATATAGGGGAGGTGTTGTCCTTTTCAACGTATAATACGTTGTGGTCGATACATAATAGTTATGACGCTTAAATGATAACGATAGTATCGTTTCTCTTATTGTAGACTAAGGAGTTGTGACAATTGCATAGCTTGTTATTGGGGCAGTATATACAAGGTATGTGAGGCTATCCCTTTTCTTCTTTTGCATGACTCCGATTGTATATAATGTAATGGACGAGCTTCCAAAGATACTCTACTCTTAGAAGCTAGCAGTACTTACATTGCTTTCCCTCTTATGGAATGATTGATGTTAATGTTTCTTCTCTTATTCTTATGTTATCAATGTTGTTGGTACTTTCTGACTCTTATAAGGTTCGTAATGAAGAGTTGGTCCTAATAACGTGTACAGAGGATACCGACCTTACGTCACTCCGAAAGGTTTAGAATGTGATTCCATGAGTCAAGCATGCATTATATATATGTATCTATTTTACTCTACCGAGCCGCACTATAGTCGTCCGGGTACGACACATATTGTGTAACCACTGATCAGTTGGGTTTTACCGAGATCCACGTGGCCGGGTATGATTCTACCGAGCCTTATGACGGCCAGGTACATTTTTACCAAGCCTATTATGGTTGGGTACGATATGATGATGATGATGCCCACAGAGGCGTATGTTTTAAAATTTTATGTATACATACATATGTATGCTGCATTTCATGTCAGTAGCCCTCAGAGGTACTCAGATGTTCCAGGTTGTATATTCTCTATCCCTACTTACATTACTGTTCATATTTATGGGTCCCTGCCTTACATACTCAGTACTTTATTCATACTGACGTCCTTTTGTTTGTGGACGCTGCATGTCGTGTTGCAGGCCCTAATAGACAGGCAGGTGCAGCTCCCCCACCACATTAGGTTGTCCAGTTCAGCAGTGATTGGCGAGATCCCTTCTCCGGACTTGCAGTGGTCTTGGTATTCATTTTTGTTATAGACATTATGGGTATGTCGAGGCCCTGTTCCGGCTATGTTGCAGCACTTTTGTTCATTTAGAGGCTCATAGACAAGTGTAGACTCATTTATAGTTTGGTATGCCTTGTCGGCTGGTTTTTGTTGCATAGTCTTTCATGGTAGCGTGGTAGCTCATATCTTATATGTAGTTTCTTGATTGTCTGGTTATCCCCTGCTATGTATGTTCATGCCATCATATTTTATTGCTGGTTGTCCATGATCCAGGTCTACCATTTATATTGATCTCGTCAACACTAAAAGATAATAAAAAAAGGTTAGATAAAATGTACGTTGGTGCTCGGCAAGTATGGTCGGGTGCTAGTCATGGCCCTCCAGTTTGGGTCGTGACAGTTAGAATCTATAAAATGAGGGTTAAAGCCTCAAGTTCTTGTTAATTAATCTTTACCAACCCCAAATAATCTTTCACAAAATTAATTCGGAGCTAATGGGCGAGTCCTAGGGTTAGCTAATACCTTCGAAAATATTAAAGAACAAGAATAATTAAAGTAACAATAACTCACTTCATAAAAGGATAAAAATCATTCAATACATAAGCACAACAAAGTATTTAATCCACACTTTAAATATGATTATTTTCATAAACAAGATTCAAGTGTTGAATACAATACTACACACTCAAATATTCCATACAAAGCAAGGAAATGAAGAAATGAGTACAAATGAGTAAGAAATTCTTAACCACAATCTTCAAATCTTCAAAACCCAAGTGTAAGTGCATAAACCCTAGCTTCCAACCTTGTTCTCTCTAGACCTAAGACTGAAAATAAGCCAAAAGATGATGAAAATATCTGCTAGGTCGACTATTAGTGGGTTTGGAATTTGAGAACATGTGAAGTGCCTAAACTGCCCAGGTCTGATGCACGTTGAATGCACCTGCGGAAGAATTCTCACAGGTGCGGCTCTGCATAAGCGTACATCTTATCGCAGAAGCGAAATATCAAATAAACTCTATCACCACAGATGCGGTCTACCAAGCACATATGCGCAACCGAAGAAGCGGTAATCGAACCGCAGATGCGGTTTCTTGCAATATCATTCATCTTCGCAGATGTGGGCCTGTTCATGCAGAAGTGGAGTCGCTTTTGCGACCAATCTTTCGCAGATGTGGAATCACAGGGGAGTTTTGCATGGTTTTCACCCTTTTTTGCTAAATTCCACTCCAATTGAATTCAAATCACTTCATGATATTATTTACCTGAAAATCTAACAATACACATCATAAATGACCTCATATCTATATATTATTAAAAGGAGAGGACAAAGTCATCTCCTTAAGCCAAGTGGCAGCCTAAAAAAAAGTCACATGGCATAATTAGTTACTAATTAGTTATTATTTTTAAATTTAAATATCTATAAAAAACAAAAAAATCTATATATTATTAAAAGGAGAGGACAATGCCATCTCCTTAAGCCAAGTGGCAGCCTAAAAAAAAGCCACATGGCATAATTAGTTACTAATTAATTATTATTTTTAAATTTAAATATCTATAAAAAAACAAAAAAATAAAAAATAAAAAACTACCAACTATGTATATATATAGATATAGATATAGATATATAATTAACTATAATAAAACACGAAAATATAAATATATAAAAAAATAGCTACCATTCAAATTGGGTGGGAGTAGTTTCAAGTTGGAGTTTCAAAATAATTTTAAAATAAAAATGATATTAAAAAAATAAAAAATTACCAATTCAAATTGGGTTGGAGTTTTAAAATTATTTTAAAATAAAAAACAAAAATAAAGAAATAAAAAACTCTTGATTCAAATTGTGGAGTAGTTTCTTTCTAATATTGTATTGTGTGTGTGTATTATATATATAAAGAGAAGTAAATAATTATATGATGCCAAGTGCGGTATAACCATAAAACAACAAGTGTAGATTTTTAGGACAAAGCCATCTCCTTAAGCCAAGTGACAACCTAAAAAAAAGCCACATGGCATAGTTAGTTACTAATTAGTTATTGGTTATTATTTTTAAATTTAAATCTATATCTATATATTATTAAAAGGAGAGGACAAAGCCATCTCCTTAAGCCAAGTGGCAGCCTAAAAAAAAGCCACATGGCATAATTAGTTACTAATTAGTTATTATTTTTAAATTTAAATATCTATAAAAAACAAAAAAATAAAAAATAAAAAACTACCAACTATATATATATATATATATATATAATTATATAAAATTAAATATAATAAAAAACGAAAATATAAATATATAAAAAAATAACTACCATTCAAATTGGGTGGGAGTAGTTTCAAGTTGGAGTTTCAAAATAATTTTAAAATAAAAATGATATTAAAAAAATAAAAAATTACCAATTCAAATTGGGTTGGAGTTTTAAAATTATTTTAAAATAAAAAACAAAAATAAAGAAATAAAAAACTCTTGATTCAAATTGTGGAGTAGTTTCTTTCTAATATTGTAGTGTGTGTGTGTATTATATATATAAAGAGAAGTAAATAATTATATGATGCCAAGTGCGGTATAACCATAAAACAACAAGTGTAGATTTTTAGGACAAAGCCATCTCCTTAAGCCAAGTGGCAGCCTAAAAAAAAGCCACATGGCGTAATTAGTTACTAATTAGTTATTGGTTATTATTTTTAAATTTAAATCTATATCCATATATTATTAAAAGGAGAGGACAAAGCCATCTCCTTAAGCCAAGTGGCAGCCTAAAAAAAAGTCACATGGCATAATTAGTTACTAATTAGTTATTATTTTTAAATTTAAATATCTATAAAAAACTATAAAAAAAAATAAAAAACTACCAACTATATATATATATATATATATATATATATATATACAGATATATATATATATATAATTAACTATAATAAAAAACGAAAATATAAATATATAAAAACATAACTACCATTCAAATTGGGTGGGAGTAGTTTCAAGTTGGAGTTTCAAAATAAAAATGATATTAAAAAAATAAAAAATTACCAATTCAAATTGGGTTGGAGTTTTAAAATTATTTTAAAATAAAAAACAAAAATAAAGAAATAAAAAACTCTTGATTCAAATTGTGGAGTAGTTTCTTTCTAATATTGTAGTGTGTGTGTGTATTATATATATAAAGAGAAGTAAATAATTATATGATGCCAAGTGCGTATAACCATAAAACAACAAGTGTGGATTATTAGGACAAAGTCATCTCCTTAAGCCAAGTGGCAGCCTAAAAAAAAGCCACATGGCATAATTAGTTACTAATTAGTTATTGGTTATTATTTTTAAATTTAAATATCTATAAAAAATCAAAAATAAAAATTAAAAAACTACCAGCTATATATATATATATATATATATATATATATATATATATATATATATATTTAACTATAATAAAAAATGAAAATATAAATATATACAAAAATAACTACCATTCAAATTGGTTGGCAGTAGTTTCAAGTTGGAGTTTCAAATCTATATATTATTAAAATCTATATATTATTAAAAGGAGAGGACAAAGCCATCTCCTTAAGCCAAGTGGCAGCCTAAAAAAAAGCCACACGGCATAATTAGTTATTAATTAGTTATTATTTTTAAATTTAAATATCTATAAAAAACAAAAAAAATAAAAAATAAAAAACTACCAACTATATATATATATATATATATATATATATAATTAACTATAATAAAAAACGAAAATATAAATATATAAAAAAATAACTACCATTCAAATTGGGTGGGAGTAGTTTCAAGTTGGAGTTTCAAAATAAAAATGATATTAAAAAAATAAAAAAATTACCAATTCAAATTGGGTTGGAGTTTTAAAATTATTTTAAAATAAAAAACAAAAATAAAGAAATAAAAAACTCTTAATTCAAATTGTGGAGTAGTTTCTTTCTAATATTGTATTGTGTGTGTGTATTATATATATAAAGAGAAGTAAATAATTATATGATGCCAAGTGCGGTATAACCATAAAACAACAAGTGTAGATTTTTAGGACAAAGCCATCTCCTTAAGCCAAGTGACAACCTAAAAAAAAGCCACATGGCATAATTAGTTACTAATTAGTTATTGGTTATTATTTTTAAATTTAAATCTATATCTATATATTATTAAAAGGAGAGGACAAAGTCATCTCCTTAAGCCAAGTGGCAGCCTAAAAAAAAGCCACATGGCATAATTAGTTACTAATTAGTTATTATTTTTAAATTTAAATATCTATAAAAAAAACAAAAAAATAAAAAATAAAAAACTACCAACTATATATATATATATAAAATTAACTATAATAAAAAACGAAAATATAAATATATAAAAAAATAACTACCATTCAAATTGGGTGGGAGTAGTTTCAAGTTGGAGTTTCAAAATAATTTTAAAATAAAAATGATATTAAAAAAATAAAAAATTACCAATTCAAATTGGGTTGGAGTTTTAAAATTATTTTAAAATAAAAAACAAAAATAAAGAAATAAAAAACTCTTGATTCAAATTGTGGAGTAGTTTCTTTCTAATATTGTAGTGTGTGTGTGTATTATATATATATAAAGAGAAGTAAATAATTATATGATGCCAAGTGCGGTATAACCATAAAACAACAAGTGTAGATTTTTAGGACAAAGCCATCTCCTTAAGCCAAGTGGCAGCCTAAAAAAAGCCACATGGCGTAATTAGTTACTAATTAGTTATTGGTTATTATTTTTAAATTTAAATCTATATCCATATATTATTAAAAGGAGAGGACAAAGCCATCTCCTTAAGCCAAGTGGCAGCCTAAAAAAAAGTCACATGGCATAATTAGTTACTAATTAGTTATTATTTTTAAATTTAAATATCTATAAAAAACTATAAAAAAAAAATAAAAAACTACCAACTATATATATATATATATATATATATATATATATATATATATATATATATATATATATATATATATATATATATATATATAATTAACTATAATAAAAAACGAAAATATAAATATATAAAAACATAACTACCATTCAAATTGGGTGGGAGTAGTTTCAAGTTGGAGTTTCAAAATAAAAATGATATTAAAAAAATAAAAAATTACCAATTCAAATTGGGTTGGAGTTTTAAAATTATTTTAAAATAAAAAACAAAAATAAAGAAATAAAAAACTCTTGATTCAAATTGTGGAGTAGTTTCTTTCTAATATTGTAGTGTGTGTGTGTATTATATATATAAAGAGAAGTAAATAATTATATGATGCCAAGTGCGTATAACCATAAAACAACAAGTGTAGATTTTTAGGACAAAGCCATCTCCTTAAGCCAAGTGGCAGCCTAAAAAAAAAGCCACATGGCATAATTAGTTTCTAATTAGTTATTGGTTATTATTTTTAAACTTAAATATCTATAAAAAACAAAAAAATAAAAAATAAAAAACTATCAGCTATATATATATATATATATATATATATATATATTTATAATTAACTATAATAAAAAACGAAAATATAAATATATATAAAAAATAACTACCATTCAAATTGGTTGGGAGTAGTTTCAAGTTGGAGTTTCAAATCTATATATTATTAAAATCTATATATTAATAAAAGGAGAAGACAAAGCCATCTCCTTAAGCCAAGTGGCAGCCTAAAAAAAAGCCACATGGCATAATTAGTTACTAATTAGTTATTATTTTTAAATTTAAATATCTATAAAAAACAAAAAAATAAAAAATAAAAAACTACCAACTATATATATATATATATATATATAATTAACTATAATAAAAAACGAAAATATAAATATATAAAAAAATAACTACCATTCAAATTGGGTGGGAGTAGTTTGAAGTTGGAGTTTCAAAATAAAAATGATATTAAAAAAATCAAAAATTACCAATTCAAATTGGGTTGGAGTTTTAAAATTATTTTAAAATAAAAAACAAAAATAAAGAAATAAAAAACTCTTGATTCAAATTGTGGAGTAGTTTCTTTCTAATATTGTAGTCTGTGTGTGTATTATATATATATAAAGAGAAGTAAATAATTATATGATGCCAAGTGCGTATAACCATAAAACAAAAAGTGTAGATTTTTAGGACAAAGCCATCTCCTTAAGCCAAGTGGCCGCCTAAAAAAAAGCCACATGGCATAATTAGTTACTAATTAGTTATTGGTTATTATTTTTAAATTTAAATATCTATAAAAAACAGAAAAATAAAAAACTACCAGCTATATATATATATTTATTTATTTATTTATAATTAACTTTAATAAAAAACGAAAATATAAATATATAAAAAAATAACTACCATTCAAATTGGTTGGGAGTAGTTTCAAGTTGGAGTTTCAAATCTATATATTATTAAAAGGAGAGGACAAAGCCATCTCCTTAAGCCAAGTGGCAGCCTAAAAAAAGCCACATGGCATAATTAGTTACTAATTAGTTATTATTTTTAAATTTAAATATCTATAAAAAAACAAAAACATAAAAAATAAAAAACTACCAACTATATATATATATATATATATATATATATATATATATATATATATATATATATATATATATATATATAATTAACTATAATAAAAAACAAAAATATAAATATATAAAAAAATAACTAACATTCAAATTGGGTGGGAGTAGTATCAAGTTGGAGTTTCAAAATAATTTTAAAATAAAAATGATATTAAAAAAATAAAAAATTACCAATTTAAATTGGGTTGGAGTTTTAAAATTATTTTAAAATAAAAAACAAAAATAAAGAAATAAAAAACTCTTGATTCAAATTGTGGAGTAGTTTCTTTCTAATATTGTAGTGTGTGTGTGTGTGTGTATTATATATATAAAGAGAAGTAAATAATTATACGATGCCAAGTGCGGTATAACCATAAAACAACAAGTTTAGATTTTTAGGACAAAGCCATCTCCTTAAGCCAAGTGACAGCCTAAAAAAATGCCACATGGCATAATTAGTTACTAATTAGTTATTGGTTATTATTTTTAAATTTAAATCTATATCTATATATTATTAAAAGGAGAGGACAAAGCCATCTCCTTAAGCCAAGTGGCAGCCTTAAAAAAAGTCACATGGCATAATTAGTTACTAAATAGTTATTGGTTATTATTTTTAAATTTAAATCTATATCTATATATTATTAAAAGGAGAGGACAAAGCCATCTCCTTAAGCCAAGTGGCAGCCTTAAAAAAAGCCACATGACATAATTAGTTACTAAATAGTTATTATTTTTAAATTTAAATATCTATAAAAAACAAAAAAATAAAAAATGAAAAAACTACCAAATATATAAATAGATATATATATATATATATAATAAACTATAATAAAAAACGAAAATATAAATATATAAAAAAATAACTACCATTCAAATTGGGTGTGAGTAGTTTCAAGTTGGAGTTTCAAAATAAAAATGATATTAAAAAAATAAAAAATTACCAATTCAAATTGGGTTGGAGTTTTAAAATTATTTTAAAATAAAAAACAAAAATAAAGAAATAAAAAAATCTTGATTCAAATTGTGGAGTAGTTTCTTTCTAATATTGTAGTGTGTGTGTGTATTATATATATATAGAGAAGTAAATAATTATATGATGCCAAGTGCGTATAACCATAAAACAACAAGTGTAGATTTTTAGGACAAAACCATCTCCTTAAGCCAAGTGGCAGCCTAAAAAAAAGCCACATGACATAATTAGTTTCTAATTAGTTATTGGTTATTATTTTTAAATTTAAATATCTATAAAAAACAAAAAAATAAAAAATAAAAAACTACCAGCTATATATATATATTTATTTATATATATATATATATATATATATATATATATATATATATATTTATAATTAACTATAATAAAAAACGAAAATATAAATATATAAAAAAATAACTACCATTCAAATTGGTTGGGAGTAGTTTCAAGTTGGAGTTTCAAATCTATATATTATTAAAATCTATATATTATTAAAAGGAGAGGACAAAGCCATCTCCTTAAGCCAAGTGGCAGCCTAAAAAAAAGCCACATGACATAATTATTTACTAATTAGTTATTATTTTTAAATTTAAATATCTATAAAAAACAAAAAAATAAAAATAAAAAACTACCAACTATATATATATATATAATTAACTATAATAAAAAACGAAATTATAAATATATAAAAAAATAACTACCATTCAAATTGGGTGGGAGTAGTTTCAAGCTGGAGTTTCAAAATAAAAATGATATTAAAAAAATAAAAAATTACCAATTCAAATTGGGTTGGAGTTTTAAAATTATTTTAAAATAAAAAACAAAAATAAAGAAATAAAAAACTCTTGATTCAAATTGTGGAGTAGTTTCTTTCTAATATTGTAGTGTGTGTGTGTATTATATATATAAAGAGAAGTAAATAATTATATGATGCCAAGTGCGGTATAACCATAAAACAACAAGTGTAGATTTTTAGGACAAAGCCATCTCCTTAAGCCAAGTGGCAGCCTAAAAAAAGCCACATGGCATAATTAGTTACTAATTAGTTATTGGTTATTATTTTTAAATTTAAATATCTATAAAAAACAAAAAAATAAAAAATAAAAAACTACCAGCTATATATATATATTTATTTATTTATTTATAATTAACTATAATAAAAAACGAAAATATAAATATATAAAAAAATAACTACCATTCAAATTGGTTGGGAGTAGTTTCAAGTTGGAGTTTCAAAATAATTTTAAAATAAAAATTGATATTAAAAAAATAAAAATTACCAATTCAAATTGGGGAGTAGTTTTAAGTTGAGTTTTAAAATTATTTTAAAATAAAAAAACGAAAATAAAGAAATAAAAAACTTTTGATTCAAATTGTGGAGTAGTTTCTTTTTAATATTGTAGTGTGTGTGTATTATATATATATAAAGAGAAGTAAATAATTATATGATGCCAAGTGCGGTATAACCATAAAACAATAAGTGTAGATTTTTAGGACAAAGCTCCAACAAAGTTGGAACTTTTAATTTATTTTATAATAAATATCGAAATAAAAAAATAAAAAAATCTATATCTATGTCTATATATATATTATTATATTTATATTATATTATTTATATTTTATATATATAATAAAAGGAGAGGCAAAGCCACCATATTAAGTCAAGTGGCATAACCATAACATGACAAATGTACATTTTTAGGACAAAGCTCCTGGAAAGTTTGAATTTTAAAATTAGTTTATAATAAAAAACGAAAATTTAAAAAATAAAAAAATATCAATTCTAATTGTTAAGTTGTTCATCAATAAATTTGGAGATTCTAAAATAATTTATAATATAAAACAAGTTTAAAAAAAGTTACCAAATCAATTAACGTCAAAAGTTCAGGTTGAAAAAATTGAAACCTGCTAATTCAATAAACACTTAATATCAAATGACAGTTTTTTTAATTTATTATTTAAACCTGATTAGAATAGAAAATAGGTTCAAAATATGTAAACCTGTCAATTCAGTTAACATTAGTTCCTCCCACGTTTTTTGGGTAAGTTTTTTTGTTTATTCATATTGAAACTCTGAGAATGTTTCTCTTTGTGATTAGCGAGTGATTTGTTCCAAAACTTTTCCAATCATCCTTTTAGAAAACTCAAAAGTATTCCTCTCTTTATCTGTAACTCATAAATTTACTCTGAGATTTTGTACCGAGCAAAGAGGTGCAAGATATATTGGCAGTCTTCTATCGAATGTTGGACAATTGGTAATGCCGCTTCTTCTTTTTTCCCCATGTTTGGCTCACCTCTTAGCATATAATTTCTATTATTATTTGTGGTTGATAGTTAGCTATTCTCAGACAACTCTTGATATGTCTGGATTTACAAGTCATTCTTCTTGATAAGTCAAATATTTCATTAGTTATAACTGAGTTGGTGTCCAAAAATATAATATTTAAATCTACCAAAACAAAAAAGAGGTTGAAATATAAAAAATATAAAACACCTAAGATATAGCCAAGCAACATACACATTTTGCTCCTAATTTACAACAATAATATTTATCCATTTGTTATACGCGTTGAGAAGTTTATATTAGTTTTAAAACTATTATCTATCTATTTATTAATAAATTACAGTCCTTACAATTGCTCATTTGCGGTTTCTCATGCATAATATAATTCTTCCTACTACGCATAGATAATCCATAAATGTAACAATTGTAAATCTAATATGTAAGAATTTTCAAAAAAGATACTTCCTATTTTAAAATTTTGAACGAAATATAATTAAAAAAATTAAGAAAAAAACTGCTTTCCCTGTATGCATTGAAAACAAATTAGTACATATTTCAAAGGAGCGAACAGTTACGTGACTTCTAAGTTTGGGGATTGAAAAAAAAATAAACTTTAACTGTATGGTTATACCTTTTGAAAAAGAAAAAAGATCAAAGTCTTATCCAAGCTCTAGATAACTCCCAATTTTTAAATGCGTGGCTAATATTTTGAATCTAAAATAAAAATCCTATATACAGTTGGTCTCCTATGTAGTTTGTCCAATTTTTATACGGTTTAACTTGAAAATAGTAGTAGAAAAATTCAAATATTGGTTATGTTGCAAGATGAAATAGTTTCATCCATAATGAAATCGTCCTGAATATTCCCTAAAGAAAATCACAAGAGGTGGATTTAATCATTGTTGAAATTGAAATCTCTGTGTACTGAAAATCGAGAATGCATACAAGAAGGGTGAAAATGTATTATTAATTAGATATAGTTCTATATGTGTTTATAGTTCTTTAGTTTTTCTAGAATGTATTGTTATTTAATTTTTTTGCCCGTGTTGATAGAAGTAGTAATAGTCCAATATGTTGAATGACCCTATTTTAAAAAATTTAAAGAGCCAACAATTAAGGTACCGGATGTCTGGATCTCACTTCTAAGAAGAAGATTACATTCAACTATATCTCCTAAAAGAGTTGCTAAAGCATTACAAATACAAAACAAAAATGAAATATTGAATGTAATTTATCATATATATATATATATATATATATATATATATATATATATAACAATATAATAGTGGTATATTTATGTAATTTAAGAGACCATATTTACTTAAATAATTGTGATAATCAATCAAAATAATTTAACCCTATACATTAAGTAGTTATGAAAGAGTCTCATAGGTTGAATTAGCAAATAAGCTGATAGTTAGAATTTGACAAAACCAATATGATTTAATTTGCTCAAATAAACTAAATCACATTTTGACATGATATTAAAAATCAACTTAAAATAAAGTAATGGAATACTTTGAATTTGGGATGAGAAATCTTTTTATATTAGGATGACAAAAGTTTAAATTAAGAAATTTCAAGCAACACATTAAAATTTTAGAAATATAACAAATTTATAATATAGGTAATTTTAATAACGATTGAAATTATTATTAAATATTATGTTAAAAATAATATAGAGAGAAAATTTAATTTTTAATTTTGAAGATCGAGAAAGCTACTGAGAATTTTAAGACAATATCTATTAGCTTATTCGTTTTGGATCATGTTAATTTTCATATTATTTATAGCACAACCTATATAATTACGATATTTAAGTATTATTCAAAAGTTATTCGATAATTATATGATTCATTTAATTTAGTTCCAGTGAATTTTTATTAATGGATAGGTAAGACGATAATTATGATTTAGTTGAAACCATAATCTAACATGCTCAAATAAATTAGATTATACTTTGATAAGATTAATATTCTTTAGTAATGTCCGTGCATCGCGCGCGGGTCGTAATACTAGTTATAGTTAAAGGACATAAAAACTAAAGAAAAGAAACTAGAATGAGTGGTAAAATCACCACCCATCCACACCCCCAACTTAAAGCTTTTGCTTGTCCTCAAGCAAATCAAAACCAACACTTCAATGAGGCTTTACCATTTAAAGCACAAATAGTATTGCTATTATTTACAAATCACATTCTCCAATTAAGAACCATACTTATGGATTTGGTTGGTACTAATAATTAGGCTCAAGTATGTGCATCTTACCCGAATAACTCCCTCATTTAAAAATAACTTCAAGAAGTGCACGGGAGTTTCAAAATAATCAAGTGACAAGAATAAGCCTCTGTCACACCTCCTTTTTACTACACCCCGCAAAGGGTATAAATACAAGGGAGTATTTCCAATTAAAGAACAATCGAAACGGGATCATTTATTTATTAGAAATTAGAGTCACCAGTTGGGATAATTTATGGTGTCCCAAGTCACCGGTTGAATCCCGAATCGAGGAAAGGGTTGACTCTGTTCAACAGTCCACGAACCAGAAATCCGAGTAAGGAATTCTGTTAACCCAGGAGAAGGTGTTAGGCATTCCCGAGTTCCGTGGTTCTAGCACGGTCGCTCAACTATTACGTTGGCCTAATTATCTGATTAATCACATGTTTGAGCCTGTGGCGCATTGTTAACTTATTAACCGCTTTTAATCATTTTAAGGAAGATTGAACGTCGTTTAAAACACGTCTTTGGATCGCGCCACAAGAAATGCACCCGCAATCCTAAACCTATTTTATTCAACGTTTTAAGATTTGATTTGGGTCACATGAAATGCACACCCGAGTTTAGGAAGGTAAGTTATTAAAATAGCGCGCCTAAAGCAACTACGCGCTTTAACTTTGCGGGGGCAATGGAAAATTCGCTAAATGACACATCTCGAACTCTAAGGATCAAATTAAAATTAATTACATGAAGGCCATGCAATTATCATTTTTGTTTGGCACGACACACCTCGATTTATTCTAATCAAGCGGTCTCTTAAATTAACCACAAGGCCACGCACTATCTTCTATTTAATAGCACCTCTTGGAATTATTTAAGAATATGACTAATTGAACATTAAGAGATGGGAGAGTTGTTCAACTTAGGCGAATGGGCCTTAGTTAATATGGATTAATGATCAGAAAACTAGGCTGGAATGATGTCAAAAGGATCCAGATCCTATTTCCACGCATTTGGGCCCAAGGTGAGCCCAATTCCAGATCACCTGAAGCTACAACGAATTGGACTCACTATCGAGCCCTTATAGCGTGAAAGCAGGGACCGAAATAACGAGAATTGATGCATGAACTAACATAGACGCAACAATTTGAAATCACCCTTTGACGGACCAATGGATAATTACAAGAGAATATCCAGGACTTTGAAACAATCAAATATGCTCAGTTAAGTTCTTTTAGTATTGACAGTACCCAGAACAACAATTTAAAGTTTTGATGTTACACCAGCTAATCAATCTCATTTCCAAACAACACTATTATGTTTCAATACCCCACAGAATCCTTTAACAGCATACCAACATTAATCATTTTCCTTTTAGTCTCGTTAGCACCAATTCAAGTATGAGAACACTACCAAGCACACCTACTTACTTAATTTAAGGCTCAAACACATTTGAAATATAATAACTTGATTAAGTCCTTTACATAACATTCCAACAGTCTCAAACAAAATACAGCTATAAGAACTTCACCTTTCAAATGGAAACCAACTAGAATATACAATGATTCATGTGATTTAAAGCACAAACAATAAAAAAAAGTAAACAAAACTTAGGTAAGTCTGCTGCCTTCCCTTAACCTCTCATTTCCATCTTCAAATTGAAACTTACATCAAGTAAAGTTCAGAAAATGTACCTGGAATTAAAATTAAAACAGAAAAATGAGGGATTCAGCAACAAACAGTAACAACCAGCCCAGCTTTAGCAATTGAAACAATGATAATCCACTCAGAAGAATCGATGGAACAATAAACCAATCAGCAAACTTAAACCAGCTCTTTCAATACCAAGTTCAATCCATTTTTACCCCTTATGAGTCAAGAAAACTATTCCAGAAATTGATGACTTCAAGAATCACCAAGGAAAACTGAATGAAACAGTGATTTTTAATGAGATATTTCAACTGTTGTTATTTTTCTTCTGATTTTTCTCTTAATTCTCTTGGGTCTGCCTTGAAAAGCAAGAAAAGTTGCCTTTATAGGCAAGTTATTAGGGCAACTTTCGAATATTAGTCTTTGCACATTTGACCCTTTTTCATTTTCATTATAGCTCAGATACCCTTACTAAAAGAACAGAAAATCAGAATAAACCCCTTCCCGAGCTTCCTAGAAGCTTCCTAGTCTGTTATAGAAAGATTCCCTTAAGTGACTTACCCAATTTACCCCTATTATCCCTGTATTTTACCTTGAAGCCCAGCCAAACTTGAACATAGGCTTTGGATCCCCGAACGGCTCAATGCTTAACTAGACATGGGCTCAGACTCAGACCAAACAGAACACCTTTAACATGAGATCTTAGACTGACCTAAGAGCCCACAGACAAAACCCAAACAAATTCAGAAGACTAAAAAACCAAACAAATCAATTAATTAACAATCACAAACAGGCGGGGAACTAATTAAGCTTAGTGACCAAAGCAAAGACAAAATGAGAAATTTAAGCACGACACTAATGAAAGTTAACCAGATCATAAACTTCAACAAAAGAAAGCTGAAAAGCCGACGGAACAGATACGAACAAATACAAGGTCCAGAACCTTGTTCAAATTCCAATCAAGGTAAAAAACTTAAAGAAAGGGAGAAGAAAAGAAGAGGAACAGAAGGTAAACTCGGATTGAAAAGAAAAATGGGAGGAAAATTACCCTAGCAAATCCGAAATGGCGTCGGACACCTTGATTTAAACGGAACTGATGCTAATCACTTGTTCTTTGTCAAGAACAAATGAGCAGCATCAATTCGTGTTGAATCAGACTTCAAACTCGAGCAAATCAGAGGCTTAAGGTCATGCATGCCCACAGCTTTGACGGAATTTTAGAGTTTGAACTCAAATTTGACATTCGAAGAGTTCCAGAGTGATTCGAGGGAATCTAAGTGGAGATTTAGGGTGAAGGAGAGACGGGGGTAGAGGGGTGTGATTTTGGAGTCGAACCGAGGTGGCGCCGCCACCGGAGAACACAGGGGCGGCGCTAGGGTTTTATTTCAAATCAAGATTTGAGACGTTCTGGGCTTGTTCGATTGAAGGTGCTTGTAGATTTGGACTGAGGGAGTTGAGGAGGGTATTTGGTGTTATTCTAAGGTCGGTTCGTGGTAGCGCCGCCTCCGGCGGTGAGGGGATTTAGGGTGGCGTCGTTAGGGTTTGGTATGGGCGGTTTGTGAGGGAGATGAGTGAGTGGTGGGGAGGGGGCAGGTTTGGACATTTAAATACTAAGGGACCTGGGCTTCAAGACCGTCCGATCAAGAAACCTCGACGGTCCTGATATGTTGCCCATGAAACGACGTCGTTTGGTTTGGGGGGGGGGAACTGGACCGGGTTAGGGTGGTTTGGACCGGGTATTGGGTGATTTTCATTTGGGCTGGGACAATTAAATGGGTTTTAGCCCAGATCTGGATTTCTTTCATTTCTTTCTTTTTCCTATTTCAATTTCAAAATTCTTTTCTTTTCAAAATTAAAATTAAAATAAAACCTAAATTAATTAATAATAATTTTTAAACTAAATTAACCTACCCAATTAGATTAATTACTCTCCATGGTATTTAAAATAATTTATTAAATCCTAAATTTAAAGCAAAATTATACAATTCAAAATTAAAACGTAAAAATGTAAAATGAATTATTTTTGCGAGTTTCATTTTTTATAAACAAACTAATTTACTAATTAATCTAAAAATATAAAATTAAATCCTAAATGCAGATGCAACATATTTTTGTATTTTTCATGAATTTAATAAAATAAACGTGCACAGACAAATGCAAATAATTAACAGAAAATGCCACGAAATCCAACAAAATTGCAAACACTGAAAGAAATTATTTTTTTTGAATTTGTTGGAGTAATACATATAGGGCAAAAATCACGTGCTCACAGTTGCCCCTATTTGCCCGGAAACACGAAGAATTTTCGTACAAAGATAAGTAAGCGGATACGAGCGATTTTTGCCCGTTTGAATACTCCGTGGGAAGCATTTTTGAAAGATTTGACCGCACCCTGCTTCCAAGGTTGCCTACATATCCTTGGCTAAAAAGGAATCAGGTCAGTGTAGTTCAGGAATGTCTGGTAGCTGGGACTACCATGGAGCTGTGATTTCACTGTTGTTGTTGTTGTTGCTGCTGCTCACTGAATCCCTTATTACACCATGTCAAAAATAAAAGAAGCTAGACTAGACTATGATCTATGCTTTACAAAATCCTATCTAGATCTTCAAACTTGATCTTGTGTTTCTTGTTGCCTCGTTGCCTTGTTGCCTTGTATTCTCTCGGTAAAATTCCTTCGTTGCCGCCTTGAATTGTAGTATGAGATTTTTTCCCCTTCTTCAGGTGGGTGCCTGACTGCTGAACTTGATATGCATTCCCGTGCTCTCCAGGCGAGCTCCTGACTTCAAAGCGTGAATGTATTCCCATGCTATCCAGGCGGGCTCCTGACCGCTAATCTGAAAGTGTTCCCTGCTTTCCAAGCGGGCTCATGACTGCTAATTTGAAAGTACTCCCTACTCTCCAGGCGGGCTCCTGACTTCAACAAAGAATTTGACAGCTAAAAATTTAAATTGTACTCCCTTGTTCTCCAGGCGGGCTCCTGACTCCCAAATAGACAAAACAAAGAGTTTGAACGCTAAAAATTGTACTCCCTTGTTCTCCAGGAGGGCTCCTGACTGCTACGCTTGAAAGTATTCCCTGCTCTCCAGGCGGGCTCCTGACTTCATCTTGAAATGTATTCCCTGCTCTCCAGGCAGACTCCTGACTGCTACGCTTGAAATGTATTCCCTGCTTTCCAGGCGGGCTCCTGACTTCAACTTGAAATATATTCCCTGCTCTCCAGGTGGGCTCCTGACTTCAAAATAGACAAAACACATGATTTGAAAGTTAAAACCTAAATTGTGCTCCCTTGTTCTCCAGGCGGGCCCCTAACTTCAAAATAGACAAAACAAAGAAAATTTTTCTACCCTAGTTTGGTGGCTGGGCACAGATGTGAATGTAAAACTAAATCATATTACCAAGTATTACTAAGAATTGAAAGCTAGGTCTCATTATCCAGGAGGGTCCTGAAATTCCTAGTTAAACGACAATTAAAAATCTAAGTTATATCTTCTAAAGTGTGACTTCTGCTAAATCTTGTTATCTAAGAGGGTCTTCAAACTACTCTCTATATCCAGGAGGGTCCTGAAATCAAAAGTCAAGTTTTATCTTAAGAGTGACAACTTTCATGGCTGAATTATACTACCCTACAACAGAACTTATGCTAAATGTTATTATCCAATCGAAATCTTAAAGCTAAGTCCCATTATTCAGGAGGGTCCTGGAAACTCCTAATTGAATCCTATCTCGGATATGCAAACTTCTAAGCTAACTTATATTCTTTTGGGATACATTTATGCTAGATTACGCTATTTCTAAACTTTAAACTAGGTTCCATTTTCCAGGAGGGTCCTGAAAGTTTACGGTCAAACTTGTTTTGATGCTTGCTCTTTCCCCTACGGAGAGTTTATCCAAAACAAATGAATTTTCTGCCCCTGTTTGAATCAAGGAAAATTTTGTCAGTTTAAAGTGGTGGTTAGCTGATGGCATTCTTGCTGGAGATCTTTCCACTGCAATGTTTTATTCTGAATGGCTTTCCCGAACTGGCCCTGAACCGCTTTGACTTTCTGACTGACTTTCAAATCCCATGGCCTTTGATGAACCGAGTGTTCTATACCCATGTTGTTGTTTCACACCTCTGACCCCTTGATCTGAACCTTTGCATCTCCCATGACATACCAAATCATTCCACCGGTGCAACTTCTGGTGATTCCCCGTATCCCACCTTACATCATGCTATCTTTAGTATACTCTGACCACGTTGTGATTTGCAATTTTTGAAGTTGGTAGTGAGCTTTGAAACTCTTTTCCACTTACTTGGGACAAGACTGACATTAAAACCTCTTAGACAAATAAACTCAAAAGAAAATGAAATGCAATGACTTTGCGGGTTAAGGATAAGAAAAATCCAAAACCAGATAACTGCTACAAAGGGAAAAAGAAAAAGAAGATTATCTGAGTGGAGCAACTGGTACCAATGATCATGACATGCATTTCGGATTAATTGGCCCAATCTGTCCAACCAATCAACTTTCAATTGCCGTACTTTGTCGCCTCAGAATTTCCATGACTTGATTACTTTACCCAAACCTTGACCTTGTTCATCTTGCAGTGCCTTGAAACAGTTTTCCACCAACAGGCCTTTCTCACTTGTTGACTTTTCAGCTCACTTTCGCCTCAAGGTGCCCGTGAGGGTTTTCACCAATAAGACTCTCTCATTTTAATTTCTCTCAACTCTCGTCGCCTTACGGGACTCTCTCATTTTGTTTCTCTAAACTCCCGTCGCCTTACGGTGCTTGTGAAAGTTTTCACCAATAAGACTCTCTCATTTTATTTTTCCTGCTTGAACCAGAGTGTTGCCCCTGACATGAATTACCTGTACCTGCTCAACTTGGAATTTCTCAAAGACTGATCAGAAGGTCTTTCTTTGGACCGTAATGTGGGCTTTTGGACAGGGTTAGAAAGAAAGGGCATAAAAGGCTCAAAATAATTCAAATGGGTTAAAATTACAACTTTCGGAATCAGACTTCTCACAATGACCACGACTTCTTCCCCAGTTTTCTTTCTTGGGGACTTTTGGATTTTTATTTTGATGAGACCGAACTGTGAGGCTGCCTACGTATCCTTAAAAGGAATCAGGTCGAACGTAGTTCATGTCATAGAAATTACTTTGTTTTTTGTGATTTTTCTTTTTCTCTTTCTCTTTTGCTTTTTTCTCTTTTTCTTTTACTGTTTTTCTTCTTCTTTTGTCTTTTCTCCTTCTTTTCCTTTTTTTCATTCTTTTCTTTTTCTTTCTTCTCTCCTTTTCATTTTTCTTCTCCTTTTCTTATCTTTCACGTCTGTGTTTCTGATATTCACTACTGATTCCGAAAGAGGGGTATGGAAGAAAATAAATAAGGCTCAAAAGGGCTGACGAGGGATAAGGTGTTTAGATAGCAGAACAAAATGGCTTCGTTATTTCAATCTTTAAAATATGCCAAATACAAACAAATACAAACACAATCAAACGAAGAAATCATACATAGTATCTCTTGACTACATCGGAATTGATAGCCATTTCTACACATTTCCCTTCTACATCTGTCAAATATAACGCGCCATTGGACAACACTCTAGTTACGACAAATGGTCCCTGCCAATTTGGGGCGAACTTTCCTTTTGCTTCAGCCTGATGAGGCAAGATACGTCTCAATACTAACTGACACACTTCGAACTTCCGTGGACGTACCTTCTTATTATATGCTCTCGCCATTCTCTGCTGGTACAATTGGCCGTGACATACCGCTGCCAATCTCTTTTCATCAATCAGACTTAATTGCTCCAAGCGGGTTTTGACCCATTCCACGTCATCAATTTCTGCCTTAGTGACAATCCGAAGGGATGGGATTTCGATTTCTGCGGGTATTACTGCCTCCGTGCCATACACCAACAAATAAGGAGTGGCCCCTACTGAAGTGCGAACAGTAGTGCGATAACCCAACAATGCGAAACGTAACTTCTCATGCCATTGTCTGGACCCTTCCACCATTTTCCGCAGTATCTTCTTTATGTTCTTATTGGCTGCCTCGACTGCTCTATTCGCTTTAGGGCGATATGGGGTGAAATTGCGATGTACAATCTTAAACTGCTAACAGGTCTCCATCATCAGATGACTAGTGAGATTAACACCATTGTCTGTGATGATTACCTTCGGAATCCCAAACCGACAGATGATATTTGAATGCACAAAATCAACCACTGCTTTCTTGGTCACAGATTTAAAAGTTTTTGCTTCAACCCACTTGGTGAAATAATCAATGGCTACCAGAATAAACCTGTGTCTATTTGATGCTGCTGGCTCGATTGGCCCAATGACATTTATGCCCTAAGCAACAAAGGGCCATGGTGCCGACATTGTATGCAATTTAGATGGTGGGTAATGAATCAGATCTCCGTGCACCTGGCACTGATGACACTTGCGCACAAAACTGATACAATCTCGCTCCATAGTGAGCCAATAATAACCTACTTGGAGAATCTTCTTCGCCAGAACGTACCCACTCATATGCGGTCCACAAACTCCGGAGTGTACCTCAGTCATGATAACTGTGGCCTGTATGGCACCTATGCATCTTAACAATCCAAGATCTGGAGTTCTTTTGTATAACACCCCTCCACTGAAGAAAAATCCACTTGCCAATCGTAGAATTGTTCTTTTCTGATCACCTGTGGCCTGTACCAGATATACCTTCATCCATAGGTATTCTTTGATATCGTGGAACCATGGTTTCCCATCAAGTTCTTATTCTACCATATTACAGTAAGCATGCTGATCACGGACTTGAATCTGCAAAGGGTCCACATGAGCCTTATCTGGATGATGTAACATTGACGCTAGATTAGCCAAAGCATCGGCGACTTCATTGTGGATCCTTGGGATATGCCTGAATTCTATTAACTGAAACTGTTGACAAAGATCATGCAAACATTGTCTGTATGGTATGAGTTTCAAATCCCGTGTTTCCCATTCTCCCTGAATTTGGTGCACCAGGAGGTCCGCGTCACCCAAGACCAAGACATCCTAGACACCCATATCCACAACTAACCTCAAACGTAGAATGCATGCCTCGTACTCAGGCATGTTGTTGGTGCAGTAAAAACTAAGCTGAGCCGTAACAAGGTAGTGCTGCCCTGTTTCAGAACTAAGTACTGCTCCTATCCGTACGCCCTTCATGTTTGCGGCCCCGTCAAAGAAACGTTTCCACCCCAGCCTCTCGAATTGTTTCAAATCATCAATGTGCATCACCTCTTCATCAGGGAAATAAGTTTTCAAAGGTTCATAATCTTCATCAACCGGGTTCTCAACCAAATAGTCTGCCAAGGCCTGTGCTTTCATTATAGTTCGAGTCACGTAGACAATGTCAAACTCTATGAGCAGGATCTGCCACTTTGCAAGCCTCCCTGTGGGCATAGGCTTCTGAAAGATATACTTCAATGGATCCAAACGAGATATGAGATAGGTAGTGTAAGATGACAAATAATGTTTCAGTTTCTGTGCCACCCAAGTTAGGGCGCAACATGTCCTCTCCAGCTGAGTGTACTTGACCTCGTACGGCGTGAATTTCTTGCTGAGATAATATATGGCCTGCTCCTTCCTGCCAGTGATGTCATGTTGACCCAATACACAGCCGAATGAATTGTCCAAAACCGTCAAATATAGAATCAACGGTCGCCCTGGTTCTGGTGGGATCAATACGGGTGGATTTGACAAATACCCCTTTATCTTATCAAATGCCTCCTGACATTCATCTGTCCACTTGACCACAACGTCTTTCTTTAACAGTTTGAAGATAGGCTCGCAAGTTGTCGTGAGCTGAGCGATGAACCTGCTGATATAATTAAATCTCCCCAACAAACTCATCACCTCGGTCTTGTTCCTCAGAGGTGGCAATTCCTGGATGGCCTTGACTTTCGATGGATCCAGTTCAATGCCCCGGTGGCTGACTACGAACCCCAACAACTTTCCAGACGGCACCCCAAAAGCACACTTTGCAGGATTAAACTTGAGATTGTACCTGCGAAGCCTTCAGAAGAACTTCTTCAAATCCCTGACATGGTCAGACTACTTTCTAGACTTCACAATCACATTATCCACGTACACCTCGATTTCCTGGTGTATCATATCATGTCATATTGTTGTCATTGCCCTCATATAGGTTGCCCCAGCATTCTTCAAACCAAATGGCATGACCCGATAGTAGTACGTTCCCCACGGCCTGATGAATGCCGTCTTTTCTGCATCTTCCTTGTCCATTAAGATCTAATGATAACCCACGTAACAATTCACAAAAGAACCAATCTCATGTTTGGCGCAATTATCAATCAATATATGGATGTTTGGCAATGGGAAATTGTCTTTTGGACTCGCCTTGTTGAGATCTCGATAATTGACACACACCCTGGTCTTGCCATCTTTCTTCGGTACAGGCACAACATTGGCTAACCAGGTGGGATACCGGGTGACCTGAATGACTTTGGCATCGAACTGCTTGGTGACCTCTTCCTTGATCTTTACACTCATATTTGTTTTGAACTTTCTCAGCTTCTGTTTGACAAGAGGGAATACCGGGTCAGTGGGCATATAGTGAACCACTAAATTAGTGCTTAGGCCCGACATGTCGCCGTAGGACCATGCAAAAACATCTTTGTATTCGAACAATGCTTTAATTATCTCCTCCCTGAGTTGAGGTTCTAGATGGACACTTATTTTAGTTTCACGGACATTTTCTTGGTCCCCTAGATTAACTGCTTCTGTATCATTCAAATTAGGTTTGGGCTTTTCCTCAAAATGACTTAGTTCCTTACTAATTTCTTCATAGGCCTCATCATCCTCAAATTCCAACTCGTCATCACACTCAATTTCTTGTATTATTATTTCAGAGTTAGATTAGCTTTTAAAACTGGGCCGAAGATTCCTCATGCATGTCATGTCATTGATATCAGCATAAAAAGAACTGTACAAAAGAAGAAAACAAAAATAAATTAGAAGAAATGAAGGCAAAGGAACAATCGCATTTCATTGAATTTAAAGATAACAGGGTTTTAACAAATCCAACTAGACGGAACATAATATCTGAATTACAGACCTTGGAATAATCCAGACAATAAAAGAAAATCAAAACCCACTACCAAGACTCCCTCCGGATAGGAAGAGGAGTAGCTTCCTAGCTGTTGACTTTTGCATGTGGTCCCACGAATTGCACATCTGCCCTGCTAAATCCTTCCCCAGCCTGAACCATGTTAACCTCAGTGAATAACCTTTCAAACCCCTTCTCCAAGTCTCCATCAGCACCAATCAGTGATCCAAGAACTTTTGACAACAGTTACTTTCTGATACCCGACCTGACGAATGATCTGGACAGACGCGGGATTAGCTTTGGCAATGCCCATGCTCTCTGTTTCATTTTTCTAGCTCTTCTCACGTCTGCAATGGTAGGCTTGAACCCCAGACCAAAAGTATCCAGATTCTTTGGAAGAGAAACCGGCTGCACAATACCTTGCAGAGGTGCACCCAAACCCTTGCCCGATACGAAACCATTTTTCAACATTTCAACAACTACCATGACTGATGCAACAACCATCTTTGGAGTTGGAGCGCACTTTCCTTCTGGAATTTTCTCTACCGATACTGTGTCGAAAACCTGATAAACCCATGGTCCCTTGCCATCGTCAACCTCTATGAACGGAACAATGGCACTATTGGGCACACACAAATTATCTTCGCCGTGTACAACAATTCCCTGTCGATCCCATTCAAACTTGACCATTTGATGCAGAGTAGACGGGACTGCTTTGGTAGCATGGATATAGGGTCGTCCCAATAGCAGATTGTACGAAACAGCCACAACGAGCACCTGGAATTCCATAGTAAATTCAACTGGCCCTATTGTGAGCTCAAGCACTATGTCCCCAACTGAATCTTTCCCTCCACCGTCGAATCCCCGAACGCAAATACTGTTCTTGTGAATTCTTTTATCCTCCACTTTCAGCTTGTTCAATGTGGAGAGAGGACAAATGTTCGCGCTAGACCCATTGTAAACTAGTACCCGAGTAACCACGGAATCTTCGCATTTCACCATCAGATAAAGGGCTCTATTGTGCTCGGTACCCTCCACGGGCAACTCATCATCAGAAAAAGTGACTATGTTTACCTCAAATATCTTGTTAGCTATCTTTTCTAAGTGGTTTACTGAAATTTTGTCAGGAACGTGAGCCTTGTTCAAGATCTTCATCAAAGCACGACGGTGTTCGTCTGAATGGATCGATAATGACAAGAGCGAGATCTGAGCTGGTGTCTTCCTTAACTATTCCACAATGGAGTAGTCCTGCACTTTCATCTTTCTCAGAAATTCTTCTGCTTCTTCCTCAGTCACTACTTTCTTCACTAACACTAGATTATCTTTTGAGGTCTTAGCCTTTCTCAACTCTTCGGGGGCAAAACATCTCCTCAATCGAGTCAAACCATGAGTCTCACACACTTCTTCTTTAACCTCTTTCCCTTTGTAAGTCACGGTCACTCGTTCATAATTCCATGGCACTGCCTTGTTGTTAACTATCGATAATTGAGTTACCGGTTTGATAACGACAGGATCTGTGGGGGCGCCCTTCACAATTACCACAGGCTTGTTCGTCACTCCTGGCACAACCACTTTTGCTTTTTCATGTTTTCCTGCAATGTCACTTGAGGACCCCTTCTTGACCTCCACAGATGGTTCATTATTTGCCCTGTTCAATTTGATCACAAACTTCTCACTTGTTAGCTTTTCAGATGGCCTGGTTTCACTAGCCCGAATCATCATGAGGGTTTGCGAAGGCTTCTTAGGTTCCCCTCCCTTATGCACTATCTCAATCATATTTGTTTCATGATGGGCTGACAAGGGATTCAGATTGATATTGGGTGCCTCCGGAGTTTGGACCTCAATCCGATTGGTGTCAATGAGTTCTTGAATGGCTATTTTCAATTTCCAGCATTTCTCTATGTCATGTCCTGGGGCCCCTGAACAATACTCACAACTCACCGAGGGGTCAAGATTTCTGGGAATGGGATTCGGCAATTTAGCCTCGATCGGATACAACATACCTAACTGTCTCAGTCTGTGGAATATACTAGCATATGATTCTCCCAGTGGAGTGAAAGTCTTTTGCTTCTGCAACCTCTCATTCTTAAAGGCTTGTTGGGTCGAAAACCCGTTCCAGGAGGATTTCTGTAGGCTTTTGGGGGTGGATGGTTATTTTGTGGAGCTTGGTATGGGTTTTGTGGAGCTGGCGCACGCCATTGTGAGTGAGCGGGCAGCTGGGTATAGGTTTGTGTATGATGGATAGAAAAATGGGGATCTGGCGGTGGGTAATAGTGTTGTGGTGGGTTATATGGAGTGTGGAGGTAATTTTGGAGATAGGGTCGCGGCTGGTTGTAGTAACGGGGAAGGTTCCTTGATCCAACCCAAGCTCCCGACTCAATTGTCGCAACATCCTCCTCCTCCTTCTTCTTCTTCCTGAGCACGCCCCCAGTACCATTTTGAATGGCCTGAGTGGTTGCCTTGATTGCTGAATAACTCATGATCTTGTTGGACTTGAGTCCCTCTTCAACCATGCCTCCCATTTTCACGACTTCATTAAAGGACTTACCTACTACTGACACCAAGTGACCAAAATAAGTGGGTTCCAAAGCCTGCAAGAAATAATCAACCATCTCGCTTTCTTTCATCGGAGGGTCAACCCTCACTGCTTGCTCTCTCCAACAGAATCCATATTCCCTGAAGCTTTCACCGGGCTTCTTCTCAAGCTTTGTCAACAATAGACGATCTGGGATAATTTCGAGGTTGTACTGAAAATGGCAGGCGAAGGCTTGGGCCAAGTCGTCCCATGTGCACCAACTGTTGTGATCTTGTATGGTGTACCATTCTAAGGCCGATCCACTTAAACTTTGGCTGAAATATGCCATCAGCAATTCATCTCTTCCACCTGCTCCTCTCATTTTGCTACAAAATCCTGTTAAGTGTGCTACTAGGTCACCATGCCCATCGTACAAATCAAACTTGGGCATTTTGAACCCTGCTGGCAACTGAACATCTGGGAACAAACATAAATCCTTATAGGCCACACTCACTTGACCTCCCAGCCCCCTCATATCTCGGAATGATTGCTCTAAGCTTTTGACCTTTCTGATCATCTCTTCGTGCTCGGGATTTTTGGGTGGTTTCTCGGTCTCTGCCGGGATATCAAGATGAGGGGTGTAAGGATATGGTTCTGGAACTTTGAAGGTGGGTTCATAGGAATAGTACTGGTTGTCATGAGTTTGGAACAGGGGTTCACTGGAAGATCGGTGTAATGTAGCAGGTGGAGGTGCCACAAAAACAGGTGTAATTGGTGGGGGAGGGTATGAGACTTGTTTGGGTGGTGGAGCTTGAGAAGTATGGGAAGTGGCGCCATGGCATTGTTGGTAGAGGGGAAAGTCTGGAGATGAGTTCACAGTAGGAGGCTCCAGAGGTTGGGCTGATGGTGGGATATAAGCAGGGTTGGCGGGATAAACTGGTAGTGGATGCCCCTTCGCCCAGGCTTGGTACATTTCAGCCATTTGCTGCTCTAGCTTATACATTTCTTCCCTCATCGCATTAACGTCCATTTCTTCCACCTCTTTCGATGGGTCGACAATACTTGTTTCTGGTTCTTGGTTGGCCATATTCAGCTTGTCTTTTGATCGGGTGTTGTATGAGTGAGTTGCCAGAATGCCGATGAACTAACCACCTGCCTGGACTTAATACATCAAACAACAACCTTGTTAGCGATTAGGCTTTAACAGATTGGTAACCGCACATTGGGCATGAATGCACCTAAACAGTTAACCGTCTCTATTATGTATTTGATCAGTTGCATGCGTCATTCCGGCCTTTTCTTATTTTCGATTGCAAACCTCCCCCTTTTCTTTCTTTTTCTTTTCCTTCCTTTAGTTCTCTCTTTGTTTTTATTCTCTCTTGATTTTTATTTTCTCTCTTTTCTTTCTTGTTTTTTTGCTCTTTCTTTCTCTCTTTTATTTGGTTACGGTCGAATCCTATGGAGATTGCCTACGTATCATAACCCCACATGAATCAGACCAAGCGTAGTTCTTGGGGATAAGTGCGAAATAAAACATTTTTGGGATTTTCAGTTTTTATAAAAAAAACAAATGCTTCCATTACAAAACTCAAAACTAGCCAATTCCAAAAGACTAACAGATTTCGATGCAAAGATGAAATACAAACTCCAAAAATAGACATCATATTCCAACAGAAGAAAATACAGACTCGAAAATAATTTGACGGACTCTAGTAGAAAGAAAAACTCAACATGACTGACAGACGCTTAACAAAAGGGAAATGCAGACTCAAGCAAAAAAATTCATGAATACATCAATGCTCCTGGTGCCCGCGGGACATCATTCGGTCTCGCCGCGGGCCTATATGCAAGCTCCCTTTGAAGTCGATCCAAGTCATTCATTATCTATTTAACAAATGTCATTACTGCTGCAAAGAAAGTAGTGCGGGTCATATCCTCACAAATCTAGCACTTCATAACGATGTAGTCGGCAATGCTTCTAATTCTCTCTCTTATGGCGCCCTTTTCTTGTAACAAACGCCCAATCTGCTGGGCCCTGGCTTCCAAAGTTTGCTCAGCCGCATGATTTTGCTCCTGAAGTTGTTGCAAATCTATTTCTAATTGCGCCAATACTGTATAACAATGTTCCTTTTCAACTTTGAAGTCTTTTGCCTATTTGATCATTTTGTTTTCCGTGGCGATGACCCTTTTCTTTAACCCTGCGACCTCCTCGTCGTACCTTTCTCTCAATTGCTTAACCAAGCGTACTCGTTCATCCGCGTTTTTAGCCAATTGCTTTCGAGCCTTGGCTAGTTCACTTTCTGCTTTGTTCAAATCAAAACTATAGTCATTTACTTTCTGCCTCAGGTTAGCTATGAGTTTTTCATCTCTGTCGCTTCGGGCTAGATTTTCTGCCGCTACTTTCATTTTCTGAATTTGAGCTCGAAGGGCCTCATTTTCTTTGGCTAGCTTTTTCTTTTCTCCTTCATCCGCTGTGACTTGAAGGCTATTCTCGAATTGCAGTTCTCTAACTTGCTTTTCCAATTTGCTTATGGTAGCCCTATACTCGTTTTCTTTGGTCAGCCAGTCCCATTGCACTTGTGCTCCGTCGGTGAATTGTTGGACATGGGGTCTCTTTGCTGGTCTGTCAGATTCATATTGAACTCAGGATCTTTTACCATACCAAGCAGTGTAACTAGGCTCCACCTCGCCTCTGGATAGGTCTCGTACTTGAGTATTAGGCCCTAAGAATCTGCACTGATGCCAAATCCGGCGCACTTTCTCTTCTGGGAAGGCAGCTTTTGGATCTAACTCAATGACTTGCTGGCTCAAATCTTCATCATGTGGGATGGTCTGGTATCGGCCCAACTGACGCAAGACTCTGTGCGGAGCATAAGGCTGGATACTATGAAGACCCATCAATAGCAAGAAACACACCTCAGCCGACATATAGATTACTTCGTTGACCGTGAGCCACCCGAATGTCCATTCGATCTTATTTGCGGTCAAGGATCTCAAATGAGCATGCCATGCTTCCGTACCATCCGGAAGCTCATAACCCTCTGTTCGCTTTTCATGTTTTTCAATGCACTCAAGGCCAGTCATACCACAATTCAAGTAGTCGGGACGGTGGCAGAGGTGTTCCTCCATCTATATTTGTAACAGCATATTGCACCCTTCAAAGAATTTTGCTCCTTCTCGACAGAGAGTGAGAGCTCGGTAAATTTCTGCCAAGATCAGCGGCACTATAGTCCCATTTGCTTTTTTCATCATAAAGTCGGCTATCCCTACTAGCCCCATCTCTATGTTCCCGTCTTTTCTCGGGCAAACCAAGATACCCAGGAACGCCACTATGAAAGCTAATCCTTTCCGAGCTTCCCACTTATCTTGATTTCCAGCGTGAGTAAGACCGGTATCTGCGTTTCGAAGCCACAAGGATTCCCGTAACATCGATACAGAAAGTAGAAGGTACAAAATCCTTTGGCCAGATTTCCGTCTCGGGTGTCCCGACTGATGCTTAACAAGTCCAAAAATTTGTGGAAGGTCACTCTTCTTGGTGCTATCGGGTATTGACATCTGAGATTCCCTTCGAAACCGACATAGCCTACTATCTCTTCTAGCGTAGGAGTTAACTCAAAATCCGCAAAATGGAACACATTATGTGCTGGGTCCCAAAACGGTATCAAGGCCTCAATCACGTCTGTTCTGGGCTTGACCTTCAACAGCCCAATGAGACTACCCGGCGCTTTTGTCACAACTTTCCTGCTCGCCCCAAATCATGCCACCACATATGTAGCTCCAAAGGGATCTCTTCACGAACTGAGAAAGGTTCATTTTGATTTGTGCTCATCCTGCACATTTATTAAGGTGATTTTAATTAAAAGAAAGCCATGACTCGTTTTGACTTAAGAGAAATGACCATTTTCAAAATTTCCACAAAACATCCGGCCTTGCCAACACGGCCTCTCAGCACTTCGAAAACGAAGATTTTAAGGCCGTGTCAACTAACCAGCCAAAACCTTTAAAAGCGACAAAAGTGGCTATTCTTGCAAAAACAGCCTTCCGGTGCCCTTTTAAGGACATTCGGCTATTTCTGACAAGAACGACATCACCCTAATTATTAAAGTAAAATTTTGTTCTTTTGGCAACTTTCGCAAAAGGAAGTTGGACCCGATGGGGGTTGCCTACGTATCTCACACCCTGTGAGAATCAAACTGACGTAGTTCGGACGAATAAAACAAACTATTTTTTTATTTGAAAACAAGACTTTTTTTTTCTTTTTTCTTTTCATTTCATTCGCAAATAAAACTATTTTTGAAAACACCAACTTTTGTTTTTCCACTTTTTTCTTTTCTTTTTTTTTGTTTTTATTTTCTCAGAAATTCGACAGAGTTTCTACACTATTTGGACATTGGTTTTTTTTCAGAAGAGGCGATTAACTCTCTTTAAACCTCATACTGCTATTTCTGTTTCCTCAACTCTTCCCAATATTCATAAGCCGGTCAGCATGCAAGTCCGAAGCAAATAAATGCACAAGTAGCAAGTAGGATGCATCAGGATGGTCTTTTTGTTTCGGGTGCATCTGTCCTAGATAGACCCAACCCCTGTGTTGAGCCTCCAAAGCCAAAATGCACATGATGCAAACAAATGTTCCTACTAGGGATCCGGCGTGAGGTCTTGTTATACTAGGTTCTAAACCTGGGTTTATTGTTCTAGACCTGGCTTACCCGAGCGGACAGCTCGAGTCGAGGGCGGGCAGCGTACCAGGAATACAGAAGCTTCACCGATTTTTCAACTTGTCCGAACCTCGTTCTAAATTTGGAATATGAATCTAACAGAAAAGAAGTCACATGAAGTGAACACTTCTTCATGATTTAGAAGACTCAGAGAAAAGAGGGATTTCGCAATAGTTTATATACAATTCACGGAATATCAAAGCAGTAAAAGCAATCAATTAGCACATTAGGCCCAAATCATGTAACAAAATCAAATAATGGATAAAGCCAACTATAACAATTATTCTAAACTCGAATTCTTGAACCCTGAACCAGAGATTCTAGGTTCGATCCCTAGCGGAGTCGCCAGAGCTGTCACACCTCCTTTTTACTACACCCCGCAAAGGGTATAAATACAAGGGAGTTTTTCCAATTAAAGGACAATCGAAACGGGATCATTTATTTATTAGAAATCAGAGTCGCCACTTGGGATAATTTATGGTGTCCCAAGTCACAGGTTGAATCCCGAATCAAGGAAAGGGTTGACTCTGTTCAACAGTTTGCGAACCAGAAATCCGAGTAAGGAATTCTGTTAACCCGGGAGAAGGTGTTAGGCATTCCCGAGTTCCGTAGTTCTAGCACGGTCACTCAACTATTACGTTGGCCTAATTATCTGATTAATCACATGTTTTAGCCTATGGCGCATTGTTAACTTATTAACCGCTTTTAATCATTTTAAGGAAGATTGAACGTCATTTAAAACACGTCTTTGGATCGCGCCACATGAAATGCACCCGCAATCCTAAACCTATTTTATTCAACGTTTAAAGATTTGATTTGGGTCACATGAAATGCACACCTGAGTTTAGGGAGGTAAGTTATTAAAATAGCGCGCTTAAACCAACTTCGCGCTATAACTTTGTGGGGGCCATGGAAAATTCGCTAAATGGCACATCGCGAACTCTAAGGATCAAAATAAAATTAATTACACGAAGGCCATGCAATTGTCATTTTTGTTTGGCACAACACACCTCAATTTATTCTAATCAAACGGTCTCTTAAATTAACCACAAGGCCACGCACTATCTTCTACTTAATAGCACCTCTTGGAATTATTTAAGAATACGACTAATTGAACATTAAGAGATGGGGGATTTGTTCAACTTAGGCGAATGGGCCTTAGTTAATATGGATTAATGATTAGAAAACTGGACTGAAATGGCGTCAAAAGGATCCAGATCCTATTTCCACGCATTTGGGCCCAAGGTGAGCCCAATTCCAGATCACCTGAAGCTGCAACGAATTGGACTTAATATCGAGCCCTTATAGCGGCAAGCAGGGATCGAAATAACGGGAATTGATGCATGAACTAAGATAGACGCAACAATTTGAAATCACCCTTTGACGGACCAATGGATAATTACAAGAGAATATCCAGGACTTTGAAACAATCAAATATGCTCAGTTAAGTTCTTTCAGTATTGACAGTACCCAGACCAGCAATTTAAAGTTTTGATGTTACACCAGCTAATCAATCTCATTTCCAAACAACACTATTATGTTTCAATACCCCACAAAATCCTTTAACAGCATACCAATATTAATCATTTTCCTTTTAGTTTCGTTAGCACCAATTCAAGTATGAGAACACTACCAAGCACACCTACTTACTTCATTTAAGGCTCAAACACATTTGAAATATAAAAATTTGATTAAGTCCTTTACATAACATTCCAACAGTCTCAAACCAAATACAACTATAGGAACTTCACCTTTCAAATGGAAACCAGCTAGAATATACAATGATTCATGTGATTTATAGCACAAACAATTAAAAAAAGTAAACAAAACTCAGGTAAGTCTGTTGCCTTCACATAACCTCTCATTTCCATCTTCAAACTGAAACTTACACCAAGTAAAGTTCAGAAAATGTACCTGGAATTAAAATCAAAACAGAAAAATGAGGGATTCAGCAACAAACAGTAACAACCAGCCCAGCTTCAGCAATTGAAACAATGATAATCCACTCAGAAGAATCGATGGAACAGTAAACCAATCAGCAAACTTAAACCAGCTCTTTCAATACTAAGTTCAATCCATTTTTACCCCATATGAGTCAAGAAAAACTATTCCAGAAATTGATGACTTCAAGAATCACAAAGGAAAATTGAATGAAACAGTGATTTTTTATGAGATTTTTCAACCGTTGTTGTTTTTCTTCTGATTTTTCTCTTAATTCTCTTGGGTCTGCCTTGAAAGGCAAGAAAAGCTGCCTTTATAGGCAAGTTATTAGGGCAGCTTTCAGATATTAGTCTTTGCACATTTGACCCTTTTTTATTTTCATTATAGTTCAGATACCCTTACTAAAAGAATAGAAAATCAGAACCAACCCCTTTCCCCAGCTTCCTAGAAGCTTCCTAGTCTGTTATAGCAAGATTCCCTTAAGTGACTTACCCAATTTACCCCTATTACCCCTGTATTTTACCTTGAAGCCCGACCAAACTTGAACATGGGCTTTGGATCCCCGAACGGGCTCAATGCTTAACTAGACATGGGCTCAGACTCAGACCAAACATAACACATTTAACATGAGATCTTAGACTGATCTAAGAGCCCGCAGACGAAACCCAAACAAATTCAGAAGACTAAAAAACCAAACAAATCAATTAATTAACAATCACAAACAGGAGGGGAACTAATTAAGCTTAGTGACCAAAGCAAAGACAAAATGAGAAATTTAAGCATGGCACTAATGAAAGTTAACCAGACCATAAACTTCAACAAAAGAAATCTGAAAAGCCGACAGAACAGATACGAACAAATACAAGGTCCAGAACCTTGTTCAAATTCCAATCAAGGTAAAAAACTCAAAGAAAGGTCGAAGAAAAGAAGAGGAACAGAAGGTAAACTCGGATAGAAAAGAAAAATGGGAGGAAAATTACCCTAGCAAATCCGAAATGGCGTCAGACACCTTGATTTAAACGGAACTGATGCTAATCACTTGTTCTTTGTCAATAACAAATGAGCAGCATCAATTCGTGTTGAATCAGACTTCAAACTCGAGCAAATCAGAGGCTTAAGGTCATGCATGCCCACAACTTTGACGGAATTTTAGAGTTTGAACTCAAATTTGACATTCGAAGAGTTCCGGGGTGATTCGAGGGAATCTAAGTGGAGATTTAGGGTGAGGGAGAGACGGGGGTAGAGGGGTGTGATTTTGGAGTCGAACCGAGGTGGCGCCGCCACCGGAGAACACAGGGGCGGCGCTAGGGTTTTCTTTCAAATCAAGATTTGAGACGTTCTGGGCTTGTTCGATGGAAGGTGCTTGTAGATTTGGACTGAGGGAGTTGAGGAGGGTATTTGGTGTTATTCTAAGGTCGGTTCGTGGTGGCGCCGCCTCCGGTGGTGGGGGGATTTAGGGTGGCATCGTTAGGGTTTGGTATGGGCGGTTTGTGAGGGAGATGAGTGAGTGGTGGGGAGGGGGCAGGTTTGGACATTTAAATACTAAGGGACCTGGGCTTCAAGACCGTCCGATCAAGAAACCTCGACGGTCCTGATATGTTGCCCATGAAACGACGTCGTTTGGTTTGGGGGGGGGAACTGGACCGGGTTAGGGTGGTTTGGGCCGGGTATTGGGTGATTTTCATTTGGGCTGGGACAATTAAATGGGTTTTAGCCCAGAACTGGATTTCTTTCATTTCTTTCTTTTTCCTTTTTCAATTTCAAAATTCTTTTCTTTTCAAAATTAAAATTAAAATAAAACCTAAATTAATTAATAATAATTTTTAAACTAAATTAACCTACCCAATTAGATTAATTACTCTCCATGGTATTTACAATAATTTATTAAATCCTAAATTTAAAGCAAAATTATACAATTCAAAATTAAAACGTAAAAATGCAAAATGAATTATTTTTGCGAGTTTCATTTTTTATAAACAAACTAATTTACTAATTAATCTAAAAATATAAAATTAAATCCTAAATGCAGATGCAACATATTTTTGTATTTTTTATGAATTTAATAAAATAAACGTGCACAGACAAATGCAAATAATTAACAGAAAATGCCACGAAATCCAACAAAATTGCAAACACTGAAAGAAATTATTTTTTTTGAATTTGTTGGAGTAATACATATAGGGCAAAAATCACGTGCTCACAGCTGCCCCTATTTGCCCGGAAACACGAAGAATTTTCGTGTAAAGATAAGTGAGCGGATACGAGCGATTTTTGCCCGTTTGAATACTCCGTGGGAAGCATTTTTGAAAGATTTGACCGCACCCTGCTTCCAAGGTTGCCTACATATCCTTGGCTAAAAAGGAATCAGGTCAGTGTAGTTCAGGAATGTCTGGTAGCTGGGACTACCATGGAGCTGTGATTTGACTGTTGTTGTTGTTGCTGCTGCTCACTGAACCCCTTATTACACCATGTCAAAAATAAAAGAAGCTAGACTAGACTATGATCTATGCTTTACAAAATCCTATCTAGATCTTCAAACTTGATCTTGTGTTTCTTGTTGCCTCGTTGCCTTGTTGCCTTGTATTCTCTCGGTAAAATTCCTTCGTTGCCGCCTTAAATTGTAGTATGAGATGTTTTCCCCTTCTTCAGGTGGGTACCTGACTGCTGAACTTGATATGCATTCCCGTGCTCTCCAGGCGAGCTCCTGACTTCAAAGCGTGAATGCATTCCCATGCTATCCAGGCGGGCTCCTGACCGCTAATCTGAAAGTGTTCCCTGCTTTCCAGGCGGGCTCATGACTGCTAATTTGAAAGTACTCCCTGCTCTCCAGGCGGGCTCCTGACTTCAACAAAGAATTTGACAGCTAAAAATTTAAATTGTACTCCCTTGTTCTCCAGGCGGGCTCCTGACTCCCAAATAGACAAAACAAAGAGTTTGAACGCTAAAAATTGTACTCCCTTGTTCTCCAGGAGGGCTCCTGACTGCTACGCTTGAAAGTATTCCCTGCTCTCCAGGCGGGCTCCTGACTTCATCTTGAAATGTATTCCCTGCTCTCCAGGCAGGCTCCTGACTGCTACGCTTGAAATGTATTCCTTGCTTTCCAGGCGGGCTCCTGACTTCAACTTGAAATATATTCCCTGCTCTCCAGGTGGGCTTCTGACTTCAAAATAGACAAAACACATGATTTGAAAGTTAAAACCTAAATTGTGCTCCCTTGTTCTCCAGGCGGGCCCCTGACTTCAAAATAGACAAAACAAAGAAAATTTTTCTGCCCTAGTTTGGTGGCTGGGCACAGATGTGAATGTAAAACTAAATCATATTACCAAGTATTACTAAGAATTGAAAGCTAGGTCTCATTATCCAGGAGGGTCCTGAAATTCCTAGTCAAACGACAATTAAAAATCTAAGTTATATCTTCTAAAGTGTGACTTCTGCTAAATCTTGTTATCTAAGAGGGTCTTCAAACTACTCCCTATTATCCAGGAGGGTCCTGAAATCAAAAGTCAAGTTTTATCTTATGAGTGACAACTTTCATGGCTGAATTATACTACCCTACAATAGAACTTATGCTAAATGTTATTATCCAATCGAAATCTTAAAGCTAAGTCCCATTATTCAGGAGGGTCCTGGAAACTCCTAATTGAATCCTATCTCGGACATGCAAACTTCTAAGCTAACTTATATTCTTTTGGGATACATTTATGCTAGATTACGCTATTTCTGAACTTTAAACTAGGTTCCATTTTCCAGGAGGGTCCTGAAAGTTTACGGTCAAACTTGTTTTGATGCTTGCTCTTTCCCCTACGGAGAGTTTCTCCGAAACAAACGAATTTTCTGCCCCTGTTTGAATCAAGGAAAATTTTGTCAGTTTAAAGTGGTGGTTAGTTGATGGCATTCTTGCTGGAGATCTTTCCACTGCAATGTTTTGTTCTGAATGGCTTTCCCGAACTGGCCCTGAACCGCTTTGACTTTCTGACTGAATTTCAAATCCCATGGCCTTTGATGAACCGAGTGTTCTATACCCATGTTGTTGTTTCACACCTCTGACCCCTTGATCTGAACCTTTGCATCTCCCATGACATACCAAATCATTCCACCGGTGCAACTTCTGGTGATTCCCCGTATCCCACCTTACATCATGCTATCTTTAGTATACTCTGACCACGTTGTGATTTGCAATTTTGGAAGTTGGTAGTGAGCTTTGAAACTCTTTTCCACTTACTTGGGACAAGACTGACATTAAAACCTCTTAGACAAATAAACTCAAAAGAAAATGAAATGCAATGACTTTGCGAGTTAAGGATAAGAAAAATCCAAAACCAGATAACTGCTACAAAGGGAAAAAGAAAAAGAAGATTATCTGAGTGGAGCAACTGGTACCAATGATCATGACATGCATTTCGGATTAATTGGCCCAATCTGTCCAACCAATCAACTTTCAATTGCCGTACTTTGTCGCCTCAAAATTTCCATGACCTGATTACTTTACCCAAACCTTGACCTTGTTCATCTTGCAGTGCCTTGAAATAGTTTTCCACCAACATGCCTTTCTCACTTGTTGACTTTTCAGCTCACTTTCGCCTCAAGGTGCCCGTGAGGGTTTTCACCAATAAGACTCTCATTTTAATTTCTCTCAACTCCCGTCGCCTTACGGGACTCTCTCATTTTGTTTCTCTCAACTCCTGTCGCCTTACGGTGCCCGTGAAAGTTTTCACCAATAAGACTCTCTCATTTTATTTTTCCTGCTTGAACCAGAGTGTTGCCCCTGACATGAATTACCTGTACCTGCTCAACTTGGCATTTCTCAAAGACTGATCAGAAGGTCTTTCTTTGGACCGTAATGTGGGCTTTTGGACAGGGTTAGAAAGAAAGGGCATAAAAGGCTCAAAATAATTCAAATGGATTAAAATTACAACTTTTGGAATCAGACTTCTCACAATGACCACGACTTCTTCCCTAGTTTTCTTGCTTGGGGACTTTTGGATTTTTATTTTGATGAGACGAACTGTGAGGCTGCCTACGTATCCTTAAAAGGAATCAGGTCGAACGTTGTTCATGTCATAGAAATTACTTTGTTTGTTGTGATTTTTCTTTTTCTCTTTCTTTTTTTTTCTCTTTTGTTTTTTTCTCTTTTTCTTTTACTATTTTTCTTCTTCTTTTGTCTTTTCTCATTCTTTTCCCTTTTTTCATTCTTTTCTTTTTCTTTCTTCTCTCCTTTTCATTTTTCTTCTCCTTTTCTTATCTTTCACGTCCGTGTTTCTGATATTCACTACTGATTCCGAAAGAGGGGTATGGAAGAAAATAAATAAGGCTCAAAAGGGCTGACGAGGGATAAGGTGTTTAGATAGCAGAACAAAATGCCTTCGTTATTTCAATCTTTAAAATATGCCAAATACAAACAAATACAAAGACAATCAAACGAAGAAATCATACATAGTATCTCTTGACTACATCAGAATTGATAGCCATTTCTACACATTTCCCTTCTACATCTGTCAAATATAACGCGCCATTGGACAACACTATTGCGATGTACAATCTTAAACTGCTAACAGGTCTCCATCATTAGATGACTGTTGAGATTAGCACCATTGTCTGTGATGATTACCTTCGGAATCCCAAACCGACAGATGATATTTGAATGCACAAAATCAACCACTGCTTTTTTGGTCACAGATTTAAAAGTTTTTGCTTCAACCCACTTGGTGAAATAATCAATGGCTACCAGAATAAACCTGTGTCTGTTTGATGCTGCTGGCTCGATTGGCCCAATGACATTCATGCCCCAAGCAACAAAGGGCCATGGTGCCGACATTGTATGCAATTTAGATGGTGGGGAATGAATCAGATCTCCGTGCACCTGGCACTGATGACACTTGCTCACAAAACTGATACAATCTCGCTCCATAGTGAGCCAGTAATAACCTGCTTGGAGAATCTTCTTCGCCAGAACGTACCCACTCATATGCGGTCCACAAACTCCGGAGTGTACCTCAGTCATGATAACTGTGGCGTGTCTGGCACCTATGCATCTTAACAATCCAAGATCTGGAGTTCTTTTGTATAACACCCCTCCACTAAAGAAAAATCCACTTGCCAATCGTCGAATTGTTCTTTTCTGATCACCTGTGGCCTGGACCAGATATACCCCCATCCAGAGGTATTCTTTGATATCGTGGAACCATGGTTACCCATCAAGTTCTTATTCTACCATATTATAGTAAGCATGCTGATCACAGACTTGAATCTGCAAAGGGTCCACATGAGCCTTATCTGGATGATGTAACATTGACGCCAGAGTAGCCAAAGCATCGGCGACTTCATTGTGGATCCTTGGGATATGCCTGAATTCTATTGACTGAAACTGTTGACAAAGATCATGCAAACATTGTCTGTATGGTATGAGTTTCAAATCCCGTGTTTCCCATTATCCCTGAATTTGGTGCACCAGGAGGTCCGAGTCACCCAAGACCAAGACATCCTAGACACCTATATCCACAACTAACCTCAAACCTAGAATGCATGCCTTGTACTCAGGCATGTTGTTGGTGCAGTAAAAACTAAGCTGAGCCATAACAAGGTAGTGCTGCCCTGTTTCAGAACTAAGTACTGCTCCTATCCCTACGCCCTTCATGTTTGCGGCCCTGTCAAAGAAACGTTTCCACCCCGGCCTCTCAAATTGGTTCAACTCATCAATGTGCATCACCTCTTCATCAGGGAAATATGTTTTCAAAGGTTCATAATCTTCATCAACCGAGTTCTCAACCAAATGGTCTGCCAAGGCCTGTGCTTTCATTGTAGTTCGAGTCACGTAGACAATGTCAAACTCTATGAGCAGGATTTGCCACTTTGCAAGCCTCCCTGTGGGCATAGGCTTCTGAAAGATATACTTCAATGGATCCAAATGAGATATGAGATAGGTAGTGTAAGATGACAAATAATGTTTCAGTTTCTGTGCCACCCAAGTTAGGGCGCAAAATGTCCTCTCCAACTGAGTGTACTTGACCTCGTACGGCGTGAATTTCTTGTTGAGATAATATATGGCCTGCTCCTTCCTACCAGTGATGTCACGTTGACCCAATACACAACCGAATGAATTGTCCAAAACCGTCAAATATAGAATCAACGGTCGCCCTGGTTCTGGCGGGATCAACACGGGTGGATTTGACAAATACCCATTTATCTTATCAAATGCCTCCTGACATTCATCTGTCCACTTGACCACAACGTCTTTCTTTAACAGTTTGAAGATAGGCTCGTAAGTTATCGTGAGCTGAGCGATGAACCTGCTGATATAATTCAATCTCCCCAACAAACTCATCACCTCGGTCTTGTTCCTCGGAGGTGGCAATTCCTGGATGGCCTTGACTTTCGATGGATCCAGTTCAATGCCTCGGTGGCTGACTACGAACCCCAACAACTTTCCAGACGGCACCCCAAAAGCACACTTTGCAGGATTAAGCTTGAGATTGTACCTGCGAAGCCTTCGGAAGAACTTCTTCAAATCCCTGACATGGTCAGACTACTTTCTACACTTCACGATCACATCATCCACGTACACCTCGATTTCCTGGTGTATCATATCATGTCATATTGTTGTCATTACCCTCATATAGGTTGCCCCAGCATTCTTCAAACCAAATGGCATGACTCGATAGTAGTAGGTTCCCCATGGCCTGATGAATACCGTCTTTTCTGCATCTTCCTTGTCCATTAAGATCTGATGATAACCCGCGTAACAATCCACAAAATAACCAATCTCATGTTTGGCGCAATTATCAATCAATATATGGATGTTCAGCAATGGGAAATTGTCTTTTAGACTCCCCTTGTTGAGATCTCGATAATCGACACACACCCTGGTCTTGCCATCTTTCTTCGGTACAGGCACAATATTGGCTAACCAGGTGGGATACCGGGTGACCTGAATGACTTTGGCATCGAACTGCTTGGTGACCTCTTCCTTTATCTTTACACTCATATCTGTTTTGAACTTTCTCAGCTTCTGTTTGACAGGAGGGAATACCGGGTCAGTGGGCATATAGTGAACCACTAAATTAGTGCTTAGGCCCGACATGTCACCGTATGACCTTGCAAAAACATCTTTGTATTCGAACAGTGCTTTAATTATCTCCTCCCTGAGTTGAGGTTCCAGATGGACACTTATTTTAGTTTCACGGACATTTTCTTGGTCTCCTAGATTAACTGCTTCTGTATCGTTCAAATTAAGTTTGGGCTTTTCCTCAAAATGACTTAGTTCCTTACTAATTTCTTCATAGGCCTCATCATCCTCAAATTCCAACTCGTCATCACACTCAATTTCTTGTATTATTATTTCAGAGTTAGATTGGCTTTTAAAACTAGGCCGAAGATTCCACATGCATGTCATGTCATTGATATCAACATAAAAAGAACTGTACAAAAGAAGAAAACAAAAATAAATTACAAGAAATGAAGGCAAAGGAACAATTGCATTTCATTGAATTTAAAGATAATAGGGTTTTAACACATCCAACTAGACAGAACATAATATCTGAATTACAGACTCTGGAATAATCCAGACAACAAAAGAAAATCAAAACCCACTACCAAGACTCCCTCCGGATAGGAAGAGGAGTAGCTTCCCAGCTGTTGACTTTTGCATGTGGTCCCACGAATTGCACATCTGCCCTGCTAAACCCTTCCCCAGCCTGAACCATGTTAACCTCGGCGAATAACCTTTCGAACCCCTTCTCCAAGTCTCCATCAGCACCAATCAGTGATCCAAGAACTTTTGACAACAGTTACTTTTTGATACCCGACCTGACGAATGATCTGGACAGACGCGGGATTAGTTTTGGCAATGCCCATGCTCTCTGTTTCATTTTTCTAGCTCTTCTCACGTATGCAATGGTAGGCTTGAACCCCAGACCAAAAGTATTCAGATTTTTTGGAAGAGAAACCGGCTGCACAATACCTTGCAGAGATGCACCCAAACCCTTGCCCGATACGAAACCATTTTTCAATATTTCAACAGCTACCATGACTGATGCAACAACCATCTTTAGAGTTGGAGCGCACTTTCCTTCTGGAATTTTCTCTACCGATACTGTGTCGAAAACCTGATAAACCCATGGTCCCTTACCATCATCAACCTCTATGAACGGAACAATGGCACTATTGGGCACACACAAATTATCTTCGCCGTGTACAACAATTCCCTGTCGATCCCATTCAAACTTGACCATTTGATGCAGAGTAGACGGGACTGCTTTGGCAGCATGGATCTAGGGTCGTCCCAATAGCAGATTGTACAAAACAGCCACAACGAGCACCTGGAATTCCATAGTAAATTCAACTGGCCCTATTGTGAGCTCAAGCACTATGTCCCCAACTGAATCTTTCCTCCACCGTCGAATCCCCGAACGCAAATATTGTTCTTGTGAATTCTTTTATCCTCCACTTTCAGCTTGTTCAATGTGGAGAGAGGACAAATGTTCGCGCTAGACCCATTGTAAACTAGTACCCGAGTAACCACGGAATCTTCGCATTTCACCATCAGATAAAGGGCTCTATTGTGCTCGGTACCCTCCACGGGCAACTCATCATCAGAAAAAGTGACTCTGTTTACCTCAAATATCTTGTTAGCTATCTTTTCTAAGTGGTTTACTGAGATTTTGTCAGGAACGTGGGCCTCGTTCAAGATCTTCATCAAAGCACGACGGTGTTCGTTTGAATGGATCGATAATGACAAGAGCGAGATCTGAGCTGGTGTCTTCCTTAACTGTTCCACAATGGAATAGTCCTGCACTTTTATCTTTCTCAGAAATTCTTCTGCTTCTTCCTCAGTCACTGCTTTCTTCACTAACACTAGATTATCTTTTGAGGTCTTAGCCTTTCTCAACTTTTCGGGGGCAAAGCATCTCCTCAATCGAGTCAAACCATGAGTCTCACACACTTCTTCTTTAACCTCTTTCCCTTTGTAAGTAACAGTCACTCGTTCATAATTCCATGGCACTGCCTTGCTGTTAACTATCGGTAATTGAGTTACCGGTTTGATAACGACAGGATCTGTGGGGGCGCCCTTCACAATTAACACATGCTTGTTCGTCACTCCTAGCACAACCACTTTTGCTTTATCATGTTTTCCTGCAATGTCACTTGAGGACCCCTTCTTGACCTCCACAGATGGTTCATTATTTGCCCTGTTCAATTTGATCACAGACTTCTTACTTGTTGACTTTTCAGATGGCCTGGTTTCACTAGCCCGAATCACCATGAGGGTTTGCGAAGGCTTCTTAGGCTCCCCTCCCTTATGAACTATCTCAATCATATTTGTTTCATAATGGGCTGACAAGGGATTCTGATTGATATTGGGTGCCTCCGGAGCTTGGACCTCAATCCGAGTGGTGTCAATGAGTTCTTGAATGGCTGTTTTCAATTTCCAGCATTTCTCTATGTCATGTCATGGGGCCCCTGATCAATACTCATAACTCACCGAGGGGTCAAGATCTCTGGGAGTGGGATTCGGCAATTTAGCCTCGATCGGATACAACATACCTAACTGTCTCAGTCTGTGAAATAGACTAGCATATGATTCTCCCAGTGGAGTGAAAGTCTTTTGCTTTTGCAACCTCTCATTCTTAAAGGCTTGTTGGGTCAAAAACCCATTCCAGGAGGATTTATGTAGGCTTTTGGGGGTGGATGGTTATTTTGTGGAGCTTGGTATGGGTTTTGTGGAGCTGGCGCACGCCATTGTGAGTGAGCGGGCGGCTAGGTATAGGTTTGTGTATGATGGATAGAAAAATGGGGATCTGGCGGTGGGTAATAGTGTTGTGGTGGGTTATATGGAGTGTGGAGGTAAGTTTGGAGATAGGGTCGCGACTGGTTGTAGTAACGGGGAAGGTTCCTGGATCCAACCCAAGCTCCTGACTCAATTGTCGCAACATCCTCCTCCTCCTTCTTCTTCTTCCTGAGCACGCCCCCAGTACCATTTTGAATGGCCTGAGTGGTTGCCTTGATTGCTGAATAACTCATGATCTTGTTGGACTTGAGTCCCTCTTCAACCATGCCTCCCATTTTCACGACTTCATTAAAGGACTTACCTACTACTGACACCAAGTGACCAAAATAAGTGGGTTCCAAAGCCTGCAAGAAATAATCAACCATCTCGCTTTCTTTCATCGGAGGGTCAACCCTCGCTGCTTGCTCTCTCCAACAGAATCCATATTCCCTGAAGCTTTCACCGGGCTTCTTCTCAAGCTTTGTCAACAACAGACGATCTGGGATAATTTCGAGGTTGTACTGAAAATGGCAGGCGAAGGCTTGGGCCAAGTTGTCCCATGTGCACCACCTGTTGTGATCTTGTCTGGTGTACCATTCTAAGGCCGATCCACTTAAACTTTGGCTGAAATATGCCATCAGCAATTCATCTCTTCCATTTGCTCCTCTCATTTTGCTACAAAATCCTGTTAAGTGTGCTATTAGGTCACGATGCCCATCGTACAAATCAAACTTGGGAATTTTGAACCCTGCTGGCAACTGAACATCTGGGAACAAACATAAATCCTTATAGGCCACACTCACACCTCCCAGCCCCCTCATATCTCGGAATGATTGCTCTAAGCTTTTGACCTTTCTGATCATCTCTTTGTGCTCGGGATTTTTGGGTGGTTTCTCGGTCTCTGCCGGGATATCAAGATGAGGGGTGTAAGGATATGGTTCTGGAACTTTGAAGGTGGGTTCAGAGGAATAGTACTGGTTGTCATGAGTTTGGAACAGGGGTTCACTGGAAGATCGGTGTAATGTAGCAGGTGGAGGTGCCACAAAAACAGGTGTAATTGGTGGGGGAGGGTATGAGACTTGTTTGGGTGGTGGAGCTTGAGAAGTATGGGAAGTGGCGCCATGGCATTGTTGGTAGAGGGGAAAGTCTGGAGATGAGTTCACAGTGGGAGGCTCCAAAAGTTGGGCTGATGGTGGGATATAAGCAGGGTTGGCGGGATAAACTGGTAGTGGATGCCCCTTCGCCCAAGCTTGGTACATTTCAGCCATTTGCTGCTCTAGCTTATACATTTCTTCCCTCATCGCATTAACGTCCATTTCTTCCACCTCTTTCGATGGGTCGACAATACTTGTTTCTGGTTGGCCATATTCAGCCTGTCTTTCGATCGGGTGTTGTATGAGTGAGTTGCCAGAATGCCGATCAACTAACCACCTGCCTGGACTTAATACATCAAACAACAACCTTGTTAGCGATTAGGCTTTAACAGATTGGTAACCGCACATTGGGCATGAATGCACCTAAACAGTTAACCGTCTCTATTATGTATTTGATCGGTTGCATGCGTTATTCCGGCCTTTTCTTATTTTCGATTGCAAACCTCCCCCTTTTCTTTCTTTTTCTTTTCCTTCCTTTCGTTCTCTCTTTGTTTTTATTCTCTCTTGATTTTTATTTTCTCTCTTTTCTTTCTTGTTTTTTTGCTCTTTCTTTCTCTCTTTTATTTGGTTACGGTTGAATCCTATGGAGATTGCCTACGTATCATGACCCCACATGAATCAGACCAAGCATAGTTCTTGGCGATAAGTGCGAAATAAAACTTTTTTGGGATTTTCAGTTTTTATAAAAAAAACAAATGCTTCCATTACAAAACTCAAAACTAGCCAATTCCAAAAGACTAACAGATTTCGATGCAAAGATGAAATACAGACTCCAAAAATAGACATCATATTCCAACAGAAGAAAATACAGACTCGAAAATAATTTGACGGACTCTAGTAGAAAGAAAAACTCAACATGATTGACAGACGCTTAACAAAAGGGAAATGCAGACTCAAGCAAAAAAAAATCATGAATACATCAATGCTCCTAGTGCCCGCGGGACATCATTCGGTCTCGCCGCGGGCCTATATGCAAGCTACCTTTGAAGTCGATCCAAGTCATTCATTATCTATTTAACAAATGTCATTACTGCTGCAAAGAAAGTAGTGCGGGTCATATCCTCACAAATCTAGCACTTCATAACGATGTAGTCGGCAATGCTTCTAATTCTCTCTCTTATGGCGCCCTTTTCTTGTAACAAACGCCCAATCTGCTGGGCCCTAGCTTCCAAAGTTTGCTCAGCCGCATGATTTTGCTCCTGAAGTTGTTGCAAATCTATTTCTAATTGCCCCAATATTGTATAACAATGTTCCCTTTCAACTTTGAAGTCTTTTGCCTATTTGATCATTTTGTTTTCCGTGGCGATGACCCTTTTCTTTAACCCTGCGACCTCCTCGTCGTACCTTTCTCTCAATTGCTTAACCAGGCGTACTCGTTCATCTGCGTTTTTAGCCAATTGCTTTCGAGCCTTGGCTAGTTCACTTTCTGCTTTATTCAAATCAAAACTATAGTCATTTACTTTCTGCCTCAGGTTAGCTATGAGTTTTTCATCTCTATCGCTTCGGGCTGGATTTTCTGCCGCTACTTTCATTTTCTGAATTTGAGCTCGAAGGGCCTCATTTTCTTTGGCTAGCTTTTTCTTTTCTCCTTCATCCGTTGCGACTTGCAGGCTATTCTCGAATTGCAGTTCTCTGACTTGCTTTTCCAATTTGCTTATGGTAGCCCTATACTCGTTTTCTTTGGTCAGCCAGTCCCATTGCACTTGTGCTCCGTCGGTGAATTGTTGGACATGAGGTCTCTTTGCGGGTCTGTCAGGTTCATATTGAACTCAGGATCTTTTACCATACCAAGTAGTGTAACTAGGCTCCACCTCGCCTCTGGATAGGTCTCGTACTTGAGTATTAGGCCCTAAGAATCTGCACTGATGCCAAATCCGGCGCACTTTCTCTTCTAGGAAGGCAGCTTTTGGATCTAACTCAATGACTTGCTGGCTCAAATCTTCATCATGTGTGATGGTCTGGTATCGGCCCAACTGACGCAAGACTCTGTGTAGAGCATTAGGCTGGATACTATGAAGACCCATCAACAGCAAGAAATACACCTCAGCCGACATATAGATTACTTCGTTGACCGTGAGCCACCCGAATGTCCATTCGATCTTATTTGCGGTCAAGGATCTCAAATGAGCATGCCATGCTTCCGTACCATCCGAAAGCTCATAACCCTCTGTTCGCTTTTCATGTTTTTCAATGCACTCAAGGCCAGTCATACCGTAATTCAAGTAGTCGGGACGGTGGCAGAGGTGTTCCTCCATCTATATTTGTAACAGCATATTGCACCCTTCAAAGAATTTTGCTCCTTCTCGACAGAGAGTGAGAGCTTGGTAAATTTCTGCCAAGATCAGCGGCACTATAGTCCCATTTGCCTTTTTCATCATAAAGTCGGCTATCCCTACTAGCCCCATTTCTATGTTCCCGTCTATTCTCGGGCAAACCAAGATACCCAGGAACGCCACTATGAAAGCTAATCCTCTCCGAGCTTCCCACTTATCTTGATTTCCAGCGTGAGTAAGACCGGTATCTGCATTTCGAAGCCACAAGGATTCCCGTAACGTCGATACAGAAAGTAGAAGGTACAAAATCCTTTGGCCAGATTTCCGTCTCGGGTGTCCCGACTGATGCTTAACAAGTCCAAAAATTTGTGGAAGGTCAGTCTTCTTGGTGCTATCGGGTATTGACATCTGAGATTCCTTTCAAAACCGACATAGCCTGCTATCTCTTCTAGCGTAGGAGTTAACTCAAAATCCGCAAAATGGAACACATTATGTGCTGGGTCCCAAAACGGTATCAAGGCCTCAATCACGTCTGTTCTGGGCTTGACCTTCAACAGCCCAATGATACTACCCGGCGCTTTTGTCACAACTTTCCTGCTCGCCCCAAATCATGCCACCACATATGTAGATCCAAAGGGATCTCTTCACGAACTGAGAAAGGTTCATTTTGATTTGTGCTCATCCTGCACATTTATTAAGGTGATTTTAATTAAAAGAAAGCCATGACTCGTTTTGACTTAAGAGAAATGACCATTTTCAAAATTTCCACAAAACATCCGGCCTTGCCAACACGGCCTCTCAGCACTTCGAAAACGAAGATTTTAAGGCCGTGTCAACTAACCATCCAAAACCTTTAAAAGCGACAAAAGTGGCTATTCTTGCAAAAACAGCCTTCCGGTGCCCTTTTAGGGACATTCGGCTATTTCTGACAAGAACGACATCACCCTAATTATTAAAGTAAAATTTTGTTCTTTTGGCTACTTTCGCAAAAAGAAGTTGGACCCGATGGGGGTTGCCTACGTATCTCACACCATATGAGAATCAAACTGACGTAGTTCGGGCGAATAAAACAAACTATTTTTTTTATTTGAAAACAAGACTTTTTTTTTCTTTTTTTTTTCATTTCATTGGCAAATAAAACTATTTTTGAAAACACCAACTTTTGTTTTTCCTCTTTTTTCTTTTCTTTTTTTTGTTTTTATTTTCTCAGAAATTCGGCAGAGTTTCTACACTATTTGGACATTGGTTTTTTTTCCAGAAGAGGCGATTAACTCTCTTTAACCCTCATACTGCTATTTCTCTTTCCTTAACTCTTCCCAATATTCATAAGCCGGTCAGCATGCAAGTCCGAAGCAAATAAATGCACAAGTAGCAAGTAGGATGCATCAGGATGGTCTTTTTGTTTCGGGTGCACCTGTCCTAGATAGACCCAACCCATGTGTTGAGCCTCCAAAGCCAAAATGCACATGATGCAAACAAATGTTCCTACTAGGGATCCAGCGTGAGGTCTTGTTATACTAGGTTCTAAACCTGGGTTTATTGTTCTAGACCTGGCTTACCCGAGCGGAAAGCTCGAGTTGAGGGGGGAAGCGTACCAGGAATACAGAAGCTTCACCGGTTTTGCAACTTGTCCGAACCTCGTTCTAAATTTGGAATATGAATCTAACAGAAAAGAAGTCACATGAAGTGAACACTTCTTCATAATTTAGAAGACTCAGAGAAAAGAGGGATTTCGCAATAGTTTATATACAATTCACGGAATATCAAAGCAGTAAAAGCAATCAATTAGCACATTAGGCCCAAATCATGTAACAAAATCAGATAATGGATAAACCCAACTATAACAATTATTCTAAGCTCGAATTCTTGAACCCTGAACCAGAGATTCTAGGTTCGATCCCCAGCGGAGTCGCCAGAGCTGTCACACCTCCTTTTTACTACACCCCGCAAAGGGTATAAATACAAAGGAGTTTTTCCAATTAAAGGACAATCGAAATGGGATCATTTATTTATTAGAAATCAGAGTCGCCACTTGGGATAATTTATGGTGTCCCAAGTCACAGGTTGAATCCCGAATCAAGGAAAGGGTTGACTCTGTTCAACAGTTCGCGAACCAGAAATCCGAGTAAGGAATTCTATTAACCCGGGAGAAGGTGTTAGGCATTCCCGAGTTCCATAGTTCTAGCACGGTCACTCAACTATTACGTTGGCCTAATTATCTGATTAATCACATGTTTTAGCCTATGGCGCATTGTTAACTTATTAACCGCTTTTAATCATTTTAAGGAAGATTGAACGTAATTTAAAACACGTCTTTGGATCGCGCCACATGAAATGCACCCGCAATCCTAAACCTATTTTATTCAACGTTTTAAGATTTGATTTGGGTCACATGAAATGCACACCCGAGTTTAGGAAGGTAAGTTATTAAAATAGCGCGCCTAAACCAACTACGCGCTATAACTTTGCGGGGGCCATGGAAAATTCACTAAATGGCACATCTCGAACTCTAAGGATCAAAATAAAATTAATTACACGAAGGCCATGCAATTGTCATTTTTGTTTGGCACAACACACCTCGATTAATTCTAATCAAGCGGTCTCTTAAATTAACCACAAGGCCACGCACTATCTTCTACTTAATATCACCTCTTGGAATTATTTAAGAATACGACTAATTGAACATTAAGAGATGGGGGAGTTGTTCAACTTAGGCGAATGGGCCTTAGTTAATATGGATTAATGATCAGAAAACTGGGCTGAAATGGCGTCAAAAGGATCCAGATCCTATTTCCACGCATTTGGGCCCAAGGTGAGCACAATTCCAGATCACCTGAAGCTGCAACGAATTGGACTCAATATCGAGCCCTTACATCGTGCAAGCAGGGATCGAAATAACGGGAATTGATGCATGAACTAAGATAGACGCAACAATTTGAAATCACCCTTTGACGGACCAATGGATAATTACAAGAGAATATCCAGGACTTTGAAACAATCAAATATGCTCAGTTAAGTTCTTTCAGAATTGACAGTACCCAGACCAGCAATTTAAAGTTTTGATATTACACCAGCTAATCAATCTCATTTCCAAACAACACTATTATGTTGCAATACCCCACAAAATCCTTTAACAGCATACCAACATTAATCATTTTCCTTTTAGTCTCATTAGCACCAATTCAAGTATGAGAACACTACCAAGAACACCTACTTACTTCATTTAAGGCTCAAACACATTTGAAATATAATAATTTGATTAAGTCCTTTACATAACATTCCAACAATCTCAAACCAAATACAGCTATAGGAACTTCACCTTTCAAATGGAAACCAGCTAGAATATACAATGATTCATGTGATTTAAAGCACAAACAATAAAAAAAAAGTAAACAAAACTCAGGTAAGTCTGTTGCCTTCCCTTAACCTCTCATTTCCATCTTTAACCTGAAACTTACATCAAGTAAAGTTCAGAAAATGTACCTGGAATTAAAATCAAAACAGAAAAATGAGGATTCAGCAACAAACAGTAACAACCAGCCCAGCTTCAGCAATTGAAACAATGATAATCCACTCAGAAGAATCGATGGAACAATAAACCAATCAGCAAACTTAAACCAGCTCTTTCAATACTAAGTTCAATCCATTTTTACCCCATATAAGTCAAGAAAACTATTCCAGAAATTGATGACTTCAAGAATCACAAAGGAAAACTGAATGAAACAGTGATTTTTTATGAGATTTTTCAACCGTTGTTGTTTTTCTTCTGATTTTTCTCTTAATTCTCTTGGGTCTGCCTTGAAAGGCAAGAAAAGCTGCCTTTATAGGCAAGTTATTAGGGCAACTTTCAGATATTAGTCTTTGCACATTTGACCCTTTTTTATTTTCATTATAGTTCAGATACCCTTACTAAAAGAACAGAAAATCAGAACCAACCCCTTTCCCCAGCTTCCTAGAAGCTTCCTAGTCTGTTATAGCAAGATTCCCTTAAGTGACTTACCCAATTTACCCCTATTACCCCTGTATTTTACCTTGAAGCCCGGCCAAACTTGAATATGGGCTTTGGATCCCCGAACGGGCTCAATGCTTAACTAGACATGGGCTCAGACTCAGACCAAACAGAATACATTTAACATGAGATCTTAGACTGATCTAAGAGCCCACAGACGAAACCCAAACAAATTCAAAAGACTAAAAAACCAAACAAATCAATTAATTAACAATCACAAATAGGAGGGGAACTAATTAAGCTAACTAATTAAGCTTTGTGACCAAAGCAAAGACAAAATGAGAAATTTAAGCATGGCACTAATGAAAGTTAACCAGACCATAAACTTCAACAAAAGAAAGCTGAAAAGCCGACGGAACAGATACGAACGCAAAATCAATCTTAAGGGAAACTAGGTCCAGAACCTTTTCAATTTCCAATCAAGGTAAAAAATTCAAAGAAAGGGTGAAGAAAAGAAGAGGAACAGAAGGTAAACTTGGATAGAAAAGAAAAAGGGGAGGAAAATTACCCTAGCAAACCCGAAATGGCGTCGGACATCTTGATTTAAACGGAACTGATGCCAATCACTTGTTCTTTGTCAAGAACAAATGAGCATCATCAATTCGGGTTGAATCAGACTTCAAACCAAGCAAATCGGAGGCTTAAGGTTATGCATGCCCACAACTTTGACGGAATTTTAGAGTTCGAACTCTGATTTGACATTCGAAGAGTTCTGGGGTGATTCGAGGGAATCTAAGTGGAGATTTAGGGTGAGGGAGAGACGGGGGTTCAGGGGTGTGATTTTGGGGTCGAACCGAGGCGCCGCCACCACCGGAGAACACAGGGGCGGCGCTAGGGTTTTCTTTCAAATCAAGATTCAAGACGTTCTGGGCTTGTTCGATGGAAGGTGCTTGTAGATTTGGACTGAGGGAGTTGAGGAGGGTATTTGGTATTAATCTGAGGTCGGTTCGTGGTGGCGCCGCCTCTGGCGGTGGGGGGATTTAGGGCGGCATCGTTAGGGTTTGGCAGGGCGGGTTGTGAGGGAGATGAGTGAGGGATGGGGGGGGCAGGTTTGGACATTTAAATAATAAGGGACCTGGGCTTCAGGACCGTCTGATCAAGAAACCTCAACGGTCCTGATCTGTTGCCCATGAAACGACGTCGTTTGGTTTGGGGGGGGGGGAAACTGGACCGGGTTAGGGTGGTTTGGGCCGGGTATTGGGTGAATTTTATTTGGGGTGGGACAATTAAATGGGTTTTAGCCCAGATCTGGATTTCTTTCATTTCTTTCTTTTTCCTTTTTCAATTTCAAAATTCTTTTCTTTTCAAAATTAAAACTAAAATAAAACCTAAATTAATTAATAATAAATTTTAAACTAAATTAACATACCCAATTAGATTAATCACTAACCATGGTATTTACAATAATTAATTAAATCCTAAATTTAAAGCAAAATTATACAATTCACAATTAAAAAGTAAAAATGCAAAATGAATTATTTTTGTGAGTTTCATTTTTTTATAAACAAACTAATTTACTAATTAATCTAAAAATATAAAATTAAATCATAAATGCAGATGCAACATATTTTTGTATTTTGCATGAATTAAATAAAATAAACGTGCACAGAAAAATGCAAATAATTAACAGAAAATGCCACGAAATCCAACAAAATTGCAAACACTGAAAGAAATTATTTTGTTTTGAATTTGTTGGAGTAATACATATAGGGCAAAAATTTCACCAATTTCACCACTAGTCCACTACATATGCTCAACTTATTTCCGGATGTATCAATTTCTCCAATCTATCCTAATTCATGTTCCCTCACTAGAAAGAAAATTCCAAAATCACTATATTTACAATACAACATAAGGGACAAATTGACAAAGACACTCACTCTCACAAAGAATTTCAAGTGTTACAACATCTCATGCCATAAGCTTGCCCTTATTTTAATTCATTGCCTATTCAAGAACATTCGGTTGGAGATCCCATAAGGACTTTTTAAGCTTGTAATGTAGGTTTAGGGAAGGGTCGGATAAGCATTTGGGATACAAGTGACTACACTCTCCTTGAACACTACTCACATTTGTCTTTCTTTTTACACTTTATTTCTTTTCAAACCACATAGCCTCATTGACATCTAGTTACAAATATAGAACCACCTTAAATACCTCTCTAATTTTCTTCAAGGCTCCATACTTATATACATACATATATTTCTATTTTTTTTATGTACATATTTTTCTTTTGGAGCTTGAATAATTTCATATGAACACTTTGAGTTATATGTTCCTACACTCAATGTACAACCTTACCAATTTCCACTTTGACACCACACCCCCAACTTAGGCTTTTTGCCTCATTCTCAATGTCCAAGGAGGGACGGGTTCAAAAGAGGGAATTATTTTACAAAAGGGGAAAGGTTTATAATGAGGTGGCCAAAGAAAAGGTTGAAGGCTCAAATAGGGTACTAGTGATAGTATTTATGCAATGGTAAGCTTGAAAGGCTAAAGATGTTTTACAAATATCACAAAGAATGCCTAAGGTCATCCCTCCAACCAAACATAACTAACATTAGCGTTGAAAGACCAATCGGTCAAGTTCTAGATGGTAGAAGTAAACACAAGATTTATTTACACAAACACTAACACACATGGCACATGAATTAATCAAGAGGGATCAATTTCATTTTCTAATAAGAGTATCTAGAGCAATATTATTCAAACTAGTGGGCAAAGAGTCACTAAAAGAGCCAAAAATTTATCACAAAAATTATTCTTCACCATGCAACTTACTTGTTTTAATTCAAAACCGAAATTCGGAGGGGTATTCTTAATTCACATTTCACATACGAGAGACTAATTTTGTTAGTACCAAATAATCCAAAAGTCTCCTCCTAGCAAAACAAGACTAATTCCCTTAAGAAAGTTGTCACGCTATCTATCATAGGGAAAAGTCACCCAGTTCACTTCAAAAATATTCCATGGGAAAGAGCCGTAGCATGAAGAAAACCCAAGGAAACACTACTAAGGAAATAAAAGTAAAAGGACAAAACTACTAAAGAGGATACTAAATTAAAAGCAACTAATACTAATAACACCAAGCTACTAAAGAAAATAAATAACGAAAGAAGGATAAAAATAGACTAATAACACCAAGCTCAGCAAGAGTACATGATACAACCAAATAAGCCCGACAATGGCACACAATATCCATAACAACAAAATAAGCCCAGCAAGGGCACACAATATCATAGTATGAAGATAGTGTACTTCTAAAGCCACCCCAACTAAAAATATCGCAGTGTCCCCACTGCACAATCTCAAAAGTAAGGAAAAGTAGTTTGAGGGTCTCCCTGAGGTCTGCATCCAACTAGCAGACTGCGGGAGGAAGGCTACTCACTACTGTGCTGAACTCACAGCCTCATCATCAACAGTCTCATCATCATCATCATCACCAACAACGTCTGACATGAAGGAGTACTCCTCGCTATCATCTTTATCCCCCACTGGTATCTTCATGCCCGGCTGCCCCCATTTGAAGATGGCCTTTATACCTCTCCACATCTTGATCATGAATTTGCTCTTCTTCTTGTTCTTATCCTTCTCCTTCTGGAAGTCTGACTGAAGATCTGCATGCGCCTTGGCCAAGTTGCTGTAGGCTGACTCGAGTTTGCCAACTGATGCTGCTATCTTCTCCTGATACTCTGCCTGACTTTGCTGCACATCTAGGTATCTCCTCATGTCTTCCCTGGAGAAGTACTCGGGCCCAGACGGGGAGGATGAGGTCCTCTGGGGAAGCTGTGATACCAACTCCCGAATGGATGCAAGCTCAGGGTTTAGAACCCCAAATGGTCCCTCAGGTGCAGCTGCCTGTGAGGAGACTCTGGACCAGTAACAGAAGTGGTGACTTTCCCTTTTTTGCTTTTTACTGCACTCCCCTCACCTGTTACTCTTAGTGGATGAAAGGGCTTATCGACTGGCAACCAACGATCGGTTCTATGCACCTCAACCTCTGCTCTCATGCATAACTATGTGATCAATGAAGGGACCATCAACGCTGCATCATTGTCTAACAAGTAATCCCTTATCTCTCACAAAATATAGTAACCTACATTCATAGGAATGTCGTCCAAGATGCATGCAATGATCAATGCCCTGGTGTAGGAGTCATCTAAGACATTTCCACAAGGTGACACCTTGTTGCAGAGGATGTACAACCACATTTTTTCTTTAGCTGTGAAGTCAATTAACTTCAAACCCTTTCTCCTATTTCCCCATTTTGCTCTCATGCTTGGAGGGTAGAGATTAGAGACAAGCCATTCCCCATTGTCGCACTGATCCTTCTCTTGTACCGGCTCATGGATAGTTAGGATTCCCAAGTGTTTCATTGATCTGCTCGATCCCAAACCTCACTAATTTTCCTCTAATGATGAGTTGTGGGTTGGCAAAGTTTGTGCGCTTACGATTTGCATAGAATTTGCGCACCCACTCCTCATTGGCTTTGCACGGAGTGGGAATGAAACATAACCATCTGGAGGCTTGGAGACGAGCATAGAAATCAGGGATCCGCTCGACCAATTTCTCCTCGACGATCCCTTTTTCAAGAACTATCTTTTTGGTGGCGAGGTTGTCATAATATCTGCGCTAACAGTCAGCCGACATGAAGTGTGAGTTATCAAATGGTTCATCAACCTCCTCCTCAATTTCATGATGTTGAGGAGCATTTTCGTGCATGTTTGGGTCCATTTTAGCTCAAAGTACCTTCACAAAATCAAAACAATGTTAGTCAGACAATAGAATCATGTTAAGGAATTTAAAACACTGCAATTAGGCCAAAGAATATAGTTGAACGAGCTCGGGATACAGCAGTTGCAAAGCCACTGGAATTTGGCAGACTACCTAGTTTCCGCACCTATGGAAATACCATTGCAGGTGCGGTCCTGCTTTTGCAAATTTCTTCCGCATCTGCGGTTTTTTCAATATGCCAAAACTCTCACCTGCGGAACATTCAACGCAGGTGCGAGACCGCATCTGCGGTGTTCATACAAGGGTTCAGACACCTAGATTTTTTTTAACATTTTCCAATTCTTAAACCCGATTTTGGCACCTAATTTATACTCAAGACTTCTAAATTAGTGCACTACATGAAACTCTGATTCTATTGAGACCGATTTTATGGTACTTAGCATACAATCTTCTTTTGCACAATTTATCAAACATATTGCAAGCAGTGATAACATATGCTTTTTGAATTAAAATTGGTACTCAGACTTCCCATCATTTTGATTCAGCAGTAGCAACAGACACACAAGCACTCTCAACCAGTTTCCTCACCCCAATCTCACATAAATCAGAGGGAAATGGGGAATTAGGGGAAATAGCCATGGGAGATTCAGAAACGAAGAAGAAAAAGAAGAAAAGAGAAGTATAAGAGAGGAGTAGGCCAAGTTACCTGTGTAGTCTTGTGCTTGATAAATTCGAGTGAGATCAGTGTAAGGAGTAGTAGTGTCAGATATGGGGGAGTTTGGGGTTTTGGGAAAAGAGCAATATTCAGAGATACTAAGGAAATGAGTATCGCTTCTGCGATGCCGCTTATGCAGCAAAGGAAATGCATCTGCGTAAAGGGCCGCATCTACGTCTGGGAAATTGCTTCTTCATGCCCGCATCTGCGAGCAACGTTCCGCAGATGCGGTTACACCAGATAGCTGGTGCCCAGATTTGCAGCCATTGTTTTGTGCCACTCCAACGTCCCAAACTCCTTAATTCAACTCCAAAAGATCTGAAACTTGGTAGATTAGTTTAAAAATAATATACTAAGCTATTCTAAAAAAGAAAATTTTAAAAATGACTAAAAATTTTGAAAAACGATGGGTTGCGTCCCACCAAGCGCCGCATTTAATGTCGTGGCACAACGCAACTCAATTTTACCACTTTTCTCGCCACTTGAAGATATGAATTGGGCACCCAACTTTGAATCAAGTTTGTGACCACGAGCAGTGGGGGGCGCTAAGTAGATGATCAAGCGAAGACTTAATTTCTTCATTTTGCACTTCTTGGCTTTCATGTGAGGAATGTCATTTTGCCTTCTTGTTCCCTCAAATTGTAAAATGTATGGCCTTTGTCTTTCCTCTTCGCAATCCCTCATTGACTCGTGTAGTTCAATTCCCATTTCACCACACAATTCCAATGTTGAAAGATGCTTGGAATGTGATATCAACCCTCCAAATTGCAATTCTTCCCAGATTTTGACATCCTCTTTTTCTCCTGGACTAGAGTCGACTTCAACCAAATTTTTATTTACACCAGTTGACTCTAATTCCATATTTTTCTCCGCATCATTAACACTCATGGAGTCGGTTGGCGGATGTTCAATTCTTGGTTCCTCAAAGTAGAGCTCACTTTCTTCCTTGAAATCAGACTCTTCTTGACTTCCTTCCACACTCTCAAGTTGGTGGGCATAGTGAGCCTCAACCAGTATTTTCATTTGATCTTCCAAAGTGCGGATATGTTCATCATTGTGAGTCAATCCTTGTTTCAAAATGAGATTCAACACAAATTGGAGATAAAGCAAAAAGGTTCATTATATTCACAAGAGATGATTTACAAATCCCACGAGGGGCCCTTACACAAAATAAAAAGAGAACCTAAGCTATTTCGGGACTACATCCCCGGAAGCGATATCCTTAGGAACTGCACCTTCGTCAGTTCTATCTTCGGGAACCCCCTCTTCCTCGGGGATACCTTCTTTACCTTCCCCGTCCCCGGAGCCACTCACAACATCCTTGTCATCAGAAGAGACAAGAAACCTAGCATCGGTTTCCCGCACCTTTGCTTCGGCTTTCTCTTCAGCAAGGTCGAACCCTCGAGCGTGGATTTCTTCGAGAGTCTCCCCCAGGCCTGGCACTTGGACAAACCATTGCTCTATTTTTCCCGGTTGGAGGCCTAGCTCAACTCAGCTTGAACGGCTACAGTGTCCCTTAAGTATACGATGATGGTTTTATCAGCCGTAGCCTCTTGGCCTGGGCCAAACCCTTTGCTTTAATGCCTCGAAATTGAGTTTCAGCCGAAACTAGTTGGGCTGTAACAACTTCCTTATTGGCAGTGAGCTGATCCATGCTCTCCTTCCATCGATGGCAGTCAGCTTTAACTTGATCAATGGTGTCGTCCAAATCCACTACTAAAAAGTAAATAGACACAGTCACATGCAATATAATATATCCAACTATGAGTCGGGATCGAATCCTACAGAGAACAATATGTAGGCGATTAGGAATGTAAGAGAATTATCACTTGTTATGCAATGCCAAAAACTTAGAATTTATTTGAGAAAATATATATACCTAAATGCGGAAATGTAAACTAACCTAGAAAGCAAGTAAAATGATCAATGGCTACAAGTATGGATGCATCGGGAATTACACTCAAGTAACGATCCAATGTATTTCATGATTTTACAAATATGAGTGAGTTGATGTTAATTAGCCTCAGCCAATAATTCTATATTAGATTCTTCCGAAGACTAACAAGAATTCTTAATTGAATTACCCCTAAAACAATTAAGATATTAATCACACCCGGATATGGCTACAAGTAGTTCAATCCTATACCTAGGTTAGAATCAATAAAATGAGGGTTAAAGCCTCAAGTTCTTGTTAATTAATCTTTCCCAACCTCAAATAATCTTTCCCAAAATTAATTCGGAGTTAATGGGCGAGTCCTAAGGTTATCTAATCCCTTCGGAAATATTAAAGAACAAGAATAATTAAAGTAACAATAACTCACTTCATAAAAGGATAAAAATCATTCAATACATAAGCACACCAAGGTATTTAATCCACACTTTAAATATGATTATTTCCATAAACAAGATTCAAGTGTTGAATATAATACTACACACTTAGATATTCAATACAAAGCAAGGAAATGAAGAAATGAGTGCAAAGGAGTAAGAAATTCTTAACCACAATCTTCAAATATTCAAAACCCAAGTATAAGTGCATAAACCCTAGCTTCAAAACTTGTTCTCTCTAGCCCTAAGAATGCAAATAAGCCAAAAGATGATGAAAATATCTGCTAGGTCGAGTATTTGTGGGTTTGGAATTTGAGAACATGTGAAATGCCTAAACTGCCCAGGTCTGAAGCCCATTGAACTGCACCTACAGAAGAATTCTCACAGGTGTGGCTCCTCATAAGCGTACATCTTATCGCAGAAGTGAAATATCAAATAAACTCTGTCACCACAGATGCGGTCTACCAAGCACAGATGCGCAACCGCAGATGCGGTAATCGAACCCCAGATGCTGTTTCTTACAAAGTCACTCATCTTCGCAGATGCGTGCCTATTCACGCTGGAGTGGAGTCGCTTCTGCGACCAATCTTCCGTAGATGCGGAATCACCGGGGAGTTTTGCATGGTTTTCACCCTTTTTTGCTCAATTCCACTCCAATTGAATTCAAATCACTTCATGACATCATTTACCTAAAAATCTAACAATACACACCATAAACGACCTCATATTATAGTTAAAGGACATAAAAACTAAATAAAGAGACTAGAATGAGTGGTAAAATCACCACTTATCAATCAACCTCGCCCTCGTGCTGTCCAATCATCTCTAACTTTTGTTGCAACTGAGATATCGAAGTGTTAGACTGAAGTAGGGCCAAGAAGACCATACTCTATTAAAATCACAGTCACCTACTCATCTAGCTCGGTCTCATTTTTTCGAGCTTTGGCCAATTCAGCCCGGAGCTCCTTAAGCTCCTCCTCCTTTTGGCTATAGAGGAGCCTCAAAGCCTTCTCTTCACCCAAAACTTTCCTGAGCTTGGCCTCATATTGGTTCAGCTTAGTTGTAAACTTGATGATGGCCTACATATGAAATGAAGACATGTCAGTCAAAGGGAAGGAAAGAAAGAATAATTACAACAATGAAAGTTAGTATTTACCCGAGAGAGGAGATGTTGAGCCTCTTCGAAAAGGGTGGATGCATCATTAAGGCCGGCGGCATCATTGACCCCAACAGAGCAACCCTGAAAGGGATCTTCTTCACAGACTGTGCTCGGATCGGGTGCATGCAGAGCGTTAGCATCTTCGATTGCCTCCTCAGAATAAGATGGTAGAGAAATAGAGTGACCCATTGTCATGGCCCCGAGCTCCTCACTCGGGGCGCTCTAATTAGCGTCGGCCCTCTCAACACTTGTCCCCTCCAGCATATTTGTTGGAGGAAGAGGAAGGATTTTAATCTCGAGGGACTCGAGGGTGCCAGGAGGAAAAGTTTCAGGTTTGGAGGGTTCAGCGGTCTCAACTTGTTTCCTGGCTTGGGGCACTAGCGCCGATTCTTCGCCCTCATTCTCCTCATCATCGGGGAAGTTAATGGCAAAATCCAACTCCACGTGGGCAGGCTTCTTCCTTGACTTCCGAGTAGGGGCCGGCTCGTCCTAGGTATCTTTAGGATTTGAAGCCCTCTTTCTTTTACTGTCCTTCCTCGATTTCGGGATCAAGGACACAGTCTTCTCTCCAGGCGGGGATGGCCTCATTTCAGAGACGTCTCTGATGCCTGCACAAGTAAATATGAATGAGTTAACGCCACCAATATATGAAAAGTATTTGAAACTTGGGAAAAGCACTTACCATGATTCTTGGCCTCTCATTTGCCCTTCGATAAATCATGCCATTTGCGCTCATCATACGAGGAGGTCGCGGCCAACTTTCGGACCCAGTCCGCGAGGTTGGGGACAACGTGAGGTGTCCAAGCAAGGACTACAGAAAATATAAAAATATTATTATAGGATGCGAAAGTTGAGTATATAAAGATATTGGGAAGAAGGACTCCACTTATGATTAAAATTCCATCTCTCCGAGAAGGATATTTTGTCTTGGGGGATGACATCCAAAGTCCTTACTCTGATGAAACAACTCATCCAGCCTCGATCTTTGTCTTCATTGGTACTAGCAAAGATGATTTTCTTTGACCGACGTTGTAGCTTGATAAGCCCTCGAAACAGCTAGGGCCGATACAGCCGAATAAGATGTTGAGGGTTAATTCCAACCCCTCGGACTTTTGGAAAAATAACGCACCATGATCACAATGCGCCAAAAGGAGGATGGATCTGACCAAGGGTAACCTCATATGTTTTATAGAAGTAGATCACTACTGGGTTGAGGGGACCCAGTGTGAAGGGATAAGTGTAAACACTTAAAATTCCTTCACATGAGTAGTGATGGTCTCCTCGGAGCCTGAGATATGAACCACGGCCTCATCTCCCCAGCCACAGTCCCTCTTCATATCTTTGAGGTACTTCTCCGATAGCAAACTAATATATTGAGAGGCATGCTCACATCGGCCTGGGATATCAGGGGGATTTTCGATATTGATGTCCTTTTTAGTCACACAATGGCAGGGGGTGATTTCTTGAAGAGTCAGCATCACCACCGGGTTGTCCGGCCGGGAGGAACAAGAAGACATTGCTTTTTCTTTTTTGGGAACTGTTTTGGAAATTTCATCCATAATTTTAAGCTAAAGAGTACGGACGGTAACAAAAAGTGGTGTTTTACGAAAACTTGGCATTTTCCAGCGCTTAAACGAATGGTGGAAAGAGATGAAGAAGAGAAAGAATCAGAGTAAATGTGATGAAAGACTAAAGTTCTTTATTCAAAGGAGTAGCCTCGTATTTATAGAAGGGCGACGATGGTTCGGCGGTGATACTAGCCGACCAGTACTGACGTGCATTTAATATTTTTGGGGAAGCAAAACGACGAGATTTTTCGGTCACTTCAAACGCCTACATCATGGGAGTCACGACCCCAAACACCCCGGTCGTGATGGAGCCTATCATAGTACTAGTCCAACCAAAACAACACGAACAAAGTGAAGATCTTTTATAAAATTCATTTTTCTAAACAGATTAAGTCTGAAATCTTTCATTTTTTTAAAATATCAAAAGAAATGCATGGAAACAAGTACGTAAATACATCGACACAACCCGAATCTGGTGTCACTAGTCATAAGCCATTAAGTACAACTCAACACTATCTACTTAATACATAATAAGTCTGAAATATAAAGTACTAGGATAGGAAGGAGAAAGGCAGGGCTACGAACGCCGTGCAGCTACCTTGCATTCTCTGGATAAGACTCTGAAGGTGCTGAAAGCTCTCACTCTGATGCTCGGTCACCTAGATCTGCACACAAGGTGAAGGGAGTAACGTGAGTACGCCAACTCAGTAAGTAACTAAAGTAAATAAAGCCTGAGTGCAATGACGAGCATTTAAAATCATATGCATACTTAATCAGAAATCTCAAAAAAAAATCAAAGTCAAAGTCTGCAGTTCAATAACCAAATACCTCGTAAAAACTCCAATTTCAATGAAAAATTCTTTAAAGGATTTATTCAGCATTTTTCAGTGGAGGCTCAGTATAAAAGAAGAGTGAAAACAAGAAATCTCATAAACAAGCCCCTCAACAAAGTATAACTCATAAGTATAGCCTTTCTGGCAAGCCTCTCAGTCACTCATGACTCAGCTCTCGTCAATCAGTACTCACACTCAACACTCTGACTCAATAACTATCTCATAATAATAACCGCTGTGGCATGCAGCCCGATCCATAATATATAGTCGACTATGCTCGCTGGGGATGTACAAACTCCGGAGGGGCTCCTACAGCCCAAGCATCATATTTCTGCGGCGTGCAACTCGATCCAATACATATCGTTGCGGTGTGCAACCCGATCTATCTATCTATCTATCTATCTATCTATCTATCTATCTATCTATCTATCTATCTATCTATCTATCTATCTATCTATCTATATATATATATATATATACGGAATTTGAATTAAAAGATAATATATATATATATATATATATATATATATAACATCGCTGGGTGTGCAGCCCGATCCATAAATATATATAATCATCACCATCAGGTCCTCAACCTCTCTCTCAGTCATTTACCTTACAGCCACTCGGGCATTTCAGTGAAAATCAGTGGAACTGTACCCATACAGTTTTCATATATTAAGAAGTAGAGTAATGAAACTGGATTAAATAATAAACAGGTAAAACATGACTGAGGATATGCTTTCAAATCAAAACAATGTGAGGAAAGTGGTAAAAATACCCCTAAGGGTCTAAACAGTTCGGCACAAGGCCCTAAACATGGCATTCAACCCAAGTTAACAGATTCATTTCTAAAACACATAGATATCATATAAAGTTTATCAAAATATGCAACTCTACAGTCGCCACAGGACGGACCAAGTCACAATCCCAATGGGTGCACACCTACATGCCCGTCACCTAGCAAGTGCGTCACCTCATTTATCAAACAGTACAAAAATTCTGGCGTTTCATACCCTCAGGTCTAGATTTACAGTCATTACTTACCTCAAACCTGATGAAATCCTACTCCGCAATGCCCTTGCCTCTCGACTCAGCCTCAACTCACGTCGAATCTATCCAAAATCAGAATCATAACATCAATATATGCTAAGGGAACGAAGCCCATGCAAAAATAATCAAATTACATCAAAATCTCGAAATTGGTCAAACTCGACCCCCGGACCCACGTCTCAGAATCCAATAAAAATCACATCAATAGAACCTTTATCCTCTCACGAGTCCATACATACCAAGAACCTCGAAAACGGACCTCAAATGGCCCCTCAAATCCCCAATTTTACCTCTCCAATTTCAAGCCCTAACTTCCCAATTTTTCACCCTTAATCTCATAAACTTCATGCTTAAACAACTGAAAATCAACATATAATCGAGTTTTAGGTTCAAGAAACTCACCTCAATGAAAACCCCCTTGATTCCCTCTTCAAAACCCTCCAAAAATCTTCAACTCCGGATAAAAATGGTGGAAAACAACCCAAATTTCGCGGAAGGGGGAACTTATATACTTTCTGACCCAGGGATTTCGCACCTGCGGTCCTTTTCCTACTCATGCGATACCGCTTCTGCGGTCTAGCCAACTGCATATGTGGTTTTCACTTATTGCTCTTGAACCACACTTGCGGCTTCTGCCCTATTCACTTATGGCCGCATCTGGGACTGCTTCCTCGCTCCTGCGGACGTCGCACCTATGGTTCCCTAACCGCAAGTGCGGTTATGACAGAACCAGCAGCTTCAACTACATTCTCAAATTTCCAAACTTTCCGATAACCATCCGAAATCATCCCGAGCCCCCCCGGACCTCATCCAATAATACGAACAAGTCACATATCACTATTCAAACTTATACCAACCTTCAGAACACTCAAAACAATATCGAATCATCAAAACGCCCTCGGATTCAAGCCTAAGGTTTCCAAAACTTCCGAATTACACAATCGATCTAAAAACCTATCAAATCAACTCCGAATGACCTGAAATTTTGCACACACGTCACCAATGACACACAGAACTACTCCAATTTCCAAAATTCCATTCCGACCCCGATATCAAGATTTCCACTACCAACCGGAAAATGCCAAAATTCCAATTTCGCCAATTCAAGCCTAAATCTACCACGGACATCCAAATTACATTCCGATCAAGCTCCTAAGTCCTAAATAACCTTACAAACCTATCCGAACCATAAAAACCAAATTCCGAGACCATTTACTCACAAGTCAACTTCCGGTTGACTTTCCAACTAAATGGCCAACTTAAGAGACTAAGTGTCTCGTTCCTCTCCAAAACCACTCTGAGCCCTAACCAACCAACCTGATACCACATAATACAACTGAACAACACATAAAGAAGCATAAATGGGGGAAATGGAGCGGTAAATCATGAAACGACTGGTCGGTTCGTTACATCCCCCCTCTTTAAAGAAACGTTCGTCCTCGAACAATTCAAGAAACTTACCTGAAGCCTCAAATAAGTGAAGATATCTGCTCCGCATCTCCCACTCGATCTCCCAGGTAGCCTCCTCCATGGGCCGATCTCTCCACTGCACTTTCACTGAAACTATATTCTTTGATCTCAACTTTTGAACCTGATGCTCCAAAATAGCCACTGGCTCCACATCATAAGTCAAATCACCGACTTACTGAACCTTGCTGAAATCCAAAACATGAGACAGATCGCCAATATACTTTCGAAGCATAGAAACATGAAATACCGGATGTACACTTGACAAGCTGGGTAGCAAAGTAAGCTCATAAGCCACCTCCGCAATCCTCCGAAGCACCTCAAAAGGCCTAATGAACCGAGGGCTCAATTTACCTTTCTTCCCAAACCTCATAACACCCTTCATGGGTAAAACCTTCAATAGAACCTTCTCCCCAACCATGTAGGACACATCACGAACCTTCCTGTCAGCATAACTATTTTGTCTCGACTACGCTGTATGAAGCCGCTCCTAAATCACCTTAACCTTGTCTAAAGCATCCTACATCAAGTCTGTACCTAAAAGCATAGCCTCGCCGGGCTCAAGCCAACTAACTGGGGATCTACACCGTCTCCCATATAAAGCCTCATATAGAGCCATCTGAATGCTTGACTGATAACTGTTGTTATATGCAAACTCTACGAGCGGTAGAAATTGATCCCATAAACCCCCAAAATCAATGACACAATCGCACAACATGCCCTCAAATATCTGAATAGTGCGCTCGGACTGCCCGTCCGTTTGAGGGTGAAAAGCTTTGCTTAACTCAACCTTATTACCCAACTCTCTCTGCACGGCTCTCTAAAACTGCAAAGTAAGCTGAGTACCTCTATCTGAAATAATGGAAACTGGAACACCATGCAAGCGAACAATCTCTCGGATATAAATCCGAGCTAACTGCTTCGAAGAATAGGTAGTACACACAGGAATGAAGTGCGCGAACATGGTCAGCCAATCCACAGCCACCCAAATAGCATCGAACCTCTTCAAAGTCTGTGGGAACCCAACTACAAAATCCATGGTGATCCGCTCCCACTTCCACTTTGGAATATCTAACCGCTGAAGCAAGCCACCCGATTTCTGATGCTCATATTTCACCTGCTGACAATTGAGACACTGCGCTACAAATTCTACTGTCATACCTCCTTTTTCTACTCCGCAAGGGTATAGGGGAGTTTTTCCAATTTAAGTGACAATCGAAACAGGATTATTTATCAAATTCAGAGTCGCCACTTGGGATAATTTATGGTGTCCCAAGTCACCAATTTAAAATCCCGAATCGAGGAAGTTTGACTCTGTTATACAGTCTGCGAAACACAGAAATTCGGGTAAGAAATTCTGTTAACCCGGGAGAAGGTGTTAGGGATTCCCGGGTTCCGTGGTTTTAGCACGGTCGGTTTGATCATACTTGGCTTAATCAAAATTTCTAATTACTTATTTTAGAACCTATGTGCATTTACCTCTTTTAATTATCTTAAAACAGGTCACGCGCACGTGTACCCATTTGTTTGGTGCGTCAAAAATCATGTCACTCAAACGTGTCCACAATTATTAAAGCTTTGTTATTATTAAGAAAGTTTAGTCGAAGTTGCTCGAACGCATACTTCGATTTTTTTTTAAAATCATAATTATGTCACGCGAATGTGTACACAATTACGATGATATATTAAATCGCGCCTAAAGCAAGCTACGAGGTTTATTATTCTTTTCCTTAATACTAGTCTAAGATCTTTGTCAGAAATCAAGAATCGAACTTATGGCCCATTGGATTCATTTGATTATTATGGAACACTGAATTGCGATTGATAAGTTTCCTTAGATCTAAGGCCATATGTTTGAGCTTAATCCATCTATTGACTTCAAAGGACTGGGAGATGCCGTTTATTTTCGACTGACTTACTGAACAAATTGGAATAAAATTAAAGACTAGCCAACGTTGGTCCATATGAATTTCATTGGGCCATACTCGATGGTCCACGACCTAAAGTATCCAGACTCATACACAAAATCCTATTTGGGTTATTTACAAGTCTGGCCCAATTCACTTCTTATGCACAAATTAACACCAATTTTGAAATACAACTGTAGTGTGTTAACTACAACATTGAGCATAGAGTCAAATTAACAGATCTATCACATTATAACACAAGGAAACATTAGTACCCAAATCATGCTCCTAATCTATGAAATCTAAGCAGAATAACCAACTATTAATACATGCTTTCGTGCAGATACAGGTTAGGCAACAAAGTTGGACCTTAATTCAACCACATAAAAGGTCATTGGGCCTAAATTGAGGCCCACAACATTTGACCCAGTTTCTACTAGAATGGACCTTTCTTGTTCCAGGCCCGTAACATGGAATACAACAGATGAAACCATACTATTACATATTCAGTCTCCATACCAAAAGTAATTAAATCAAAATCATACAAAACCCAATAATAAATTTGCTATAATTATTACAATGCTAATTATATGTGAAATTTACAAGTAAAACTAATCGTGCAGTACTAGATTTTATAAGCCATATCGCTCTTTCCACTTCACATTTGCTTAACCTTGTACCAAATCACAAATCTAACCTACTCCAACACATGAACATTAGTCACTTTATGAATGCTATAGTTTCAAAGTCAACTAGCTGTACAGATTTCATTTCAAGCCGTGATATTGCCCTAAGGACATGATTCTGGTACCAGTTCTTATAAACTTAGTTCCAATTCTTATAAACTCAATCAACAAAATTAAGAGGTTCAAATATTGATTATTTAGCATGCTTTTGATATAACAAGTGAATATCAGTAATAACTAATGTAGTTTCAATTTACATTCCAGTCGAATAAGCCAAATCAAACAAAGAACTAATGCTAATAGGAGAATAGGGATGAACAGACTTGACAAGCAAATAGATTTATAAAGAAATCAATTACATATCACCTCAAAAATTCAGGCTTCATTACACACTAAGCAAAATAGTCAGCATTTGACAAGTTTGGCTCGAATTCATAGTTCAGTACCTGATGTGTAGAAAACAGCTCAGAAAAAATGTCAAATGAAAGTGAAGTAAGTTGGAACCAACAGTAAATAAACAACAACAATGGATCAACATCAGGAAAACCAGAACAAAAAAATCTTCAAACTTAAATTAGTGACCCAGCCATCAGGAGAAAACCAAAAGGACTAGAGATAGATCCAGCTCCAATCAATACAGAACAAATGAAGACCAAGAACAGGGACATGAAACCAAACTCAGAAATATTTCTTCTTTTCTTCCTTTTTTAGATTGAATTTCAGAGAGGATTTCAAGGTCTCTTTTTCGTGTCCAAATGAATGAAGAAAAGGTGCCTTTTATAGGCTTCAATGCCATGTGCAGAAAACTGTTTTGGGAATCATTCCCTATCAGCCTGAAAAAGCATCTTGCAACAACCTAGGACAGCTGGCTATCCATTATTGGTCCAGCATTTTGTGCTAACCAAATAAGGACAGCTGCCCCTATTCTAGAACCTTCCCACATGGTTTTATCCTATTCCACACTTACTGTCACGACCCCGGTTCGCCCTCCGTGAACCATCGTGACGGCACCTAGTCTCTACGACTAGGTAAGCCTAACAATACGGAAAAATAAAGCAATTTGCGGAAGAAATAATCAAAACGAAATAGTGAAATAAAATAGTGTTTAAAGGTGCCGCTCGACATACACAATAACAACTCTCGAAATCTGAATACGTTTCCCAAAACCCGGAATCTCATGATCACAAGCCTTTGAATGTCTACAAGTATCTAACTCCAGAATGTCTAACAAAGGAAAGGAAAATTACAGAAGGGCTAATACTAAAAAGGGGGAGTAGAAAGGGACTCTTCGGTCTGCGGACGCGGCAGATATACCTCAGAGTCTCTAGAAGCGCCTCGTCTCAAGCGTGATGAGTCTGAGTAGAGGTACCTGGATCTGCACATGAAAAACATGCACAGAAAGGGTATGAGTACACCACAGTAGTACTCAGTAAGTGCCAAGCCTAACCTTGGTCGAGTAGTGACGAGGAAGGTCAGGTCCCTACTAAGATTAAATGAAATATAAGGTGCGACAGTATCAGATAAAGTAGTATAGTAAGAAGATAACAATAAGAATCAATACATGATAATAAGGATAACTATAACTAAAAAGAAATAGGAACAATCACTAGGAATACCACTCTTCGCAAAGATAATAACCGGGGATCTCTCAATATCCCAAGGATCTCTTAGTACCCTTAATACATGCCGGGGATCTCTTGGTATCCCGAGGATCTCTTGGTATCATCAATATATGCTATGGATCTCTTGGTATCCTGAGGATCTCCTTGTATCCTCAATATACGTGCTAGGGATCTCTCGGTATCCCGTACCTCAACTTAAATCATAAATACATACAGGAGATCTCCCGGGATGCCGTCTCGTAGTCTCAAAGTAAAAAAGACAGCAACAACACAAGGAATACTCAAATTAAGCTAAATTTCTTACCAAGTAAAACAGGTAGTTCTAACCTAACATGCTTCACATAATACAATTATGGCAGTTTAAGAAATAAAGCAATTAAGTAAATTAAACATACCTTTCTAAGCTAACAGCAGATTTAAATTTCAAGTAGAGTAAGCAGGAAAGGAAAACATAATTAAAGCTACTTAAGTGAAAATAGGATTTTCAACAATTAGCACAAGCACGCACTCGTCATCTCACGTACAAGGCATTTCAATTACCACAATACCAAATCCTAAGGGGAATGTCCCCCACACAAGGTTAGGCAAGCCACTTACCTCGAACTGGCTCAAAAGTCTACCCGAAACCACGTTCTTGCCACGAGTACTCGACTCCAAATGGCCCAAATCTATTCAATTCAATTGCATAATATAGATAACACTTCAAGTAATTGATTCTACAAATAAATTCTATGCTAATACGGAAAATTAAGTAAAATGACCAAAATGCCCCTCGGACCCACGTATTGGAATCGGGTGAAATTTACATTTTCAGAATCCCCATACTCTCACGAGTCTATACATAATAAGAACACTGAAATCGGAGTTCAATTGACCCCTTAAATACTCATGTTAAGGTCTCTTAATCTCAAGCCCTAATTACCCATTTTCTCAAAATTTTTACCACTAATTAGGCCTTTAGTCACATATAACGAGTTATGAAGTAAACAATGTTACCTCCAAGTGATTCCCCTTTGGTTTCCTCAAAAATCACCGTCAAAAGCTTCAATCTCGTTCAAAAATGGTGGAAAAATGATGAAGGGTCGCAGATGGGCTATTTAAATACTGCCCAGATATCCCTTCATCGTGAACGCGGAAGACCCTTGCGTTCGCGAAGCACAAATTCACTTGGGTCCAGATTCCTTCATCGTGAACACGATGCCCAGGTCGTGAACGCGATGCAAAGCCTCCTCCTCCTACGCGAATGCGAGAACAACATTGCGAACGCGTAGGTATGAAATCTTCCAGCTTCGCGAACGCAGGAGACTCTTCGCGAATGCGAAGCACAAAAACTCCCCTAGCCCCAGCTCCTCTTCACGAACGCGAGACCCTACTCGCTAATGCAAAGAAGGAAACCAGAACTGGGCTGCTGTAATTTTTTTTCTCCAATTTCAACAAGTTCTAAAATGCCTTGTTGAGCATCCGAAATAGACCCGAGGCCCTCGGGACCTCAACCAAACATGCCAACCAATATTAAATATCATTCAAACTTGTTCCAATCTTCAGAATGTTCAAAACAACATCAACACAAATTTAGCATCGTATTCAAGCCTAAGAACTTCAAAAACTCTCAAGATACGCTTTCGATCAAAAGTTTATCAAACCTCGTGCGAATGACCTGAAATTTTGCACACACGTCACATTCAACACTACGAAGCTACTCCAACTCCAGAATTCCATTCTGACCTTCGAATCAAAATCTCACTATCGAACCGGAAACTTCAAAAATTCAACTTTCGGCATTTCATGCCTAAATTAGCTATGGACATCCAAAACACAATCCGAATATGCTCCTAAGCCTGAAATCACCCAACAGAGCTAACAGAACCATCGAAATTCCATTCAGAGGCCGTCTTCACACTGTTCTGACTACGGTCAAATTTCTAGAACTTAAGCTCTCATTTAGGGACTAAGTGTCCCAAAACTCTCCAAAACTCCCAATAATTCCCCCTCGCAACTCACAATAGCAGAAACAAACACGGGGAAAGTAGTTAATAGGGGATCGGGGCATAAATTCTTAAAATGACCTGTCGGGTCGTTACATCCTCCCACACTTAAACATTCGTTCATCCTCGAACAAGCATAGAGATATACCTGAAGTAGTGAAAAGATGAGGGTAACATCTGCGCATATCCTACTCGGTCTCCCAGGTCGCCTCCTCGACCGAACCTTAACTGATGCAATGTTCTTTGACCTCAGCTTTCGAACCTGCTTGTCCAATATTGCCATTGGCTCCTCAACATAAGATAGATCCTTGTCCAGCTGGACTGAACTGAAATCCAACACGTGCGACGGATCCCCATGATACCTCCATAGCATAGAAACATGAAATACTGAAGGAACTCCTGCCAAGCTGGGAGGTAAGGCAAGCTCATAAGCAACCTCCCCAACATGCATCAATATCTCAAAAGGGCCAATAAACCTTGGAATCAACTTCCCCTTCTTTCCAAATCTCATAACGCCCTTCATAGGCGAAACCAGAAGCAGAACCCGCTCTTCAACCATATAGGAAACATCATGAACCTTCCGGTACACGTAGCTCTTTTGTCTGGACTGGGCTGTACGGAGTCTATCCTAAATTACCTTAACCTTCTCCAAAGCATCCTGAACCAAGTCTGTGCCCAATAATCTGGCTTCACCCGGCTCGAACCAAGCCACCGGGGATCTACACCCCCTACCATATAAAGCTTCATACGGTGCCATCTGAATGCTGGACTAATAGCTATTGTTGTAGGAAAACTCCACCAATGGAAAGAACTGATCCCAATACCCTCTAAACTCAATCATACACGCATATAGCATATCCTCAAGAATCTGAATAGTGCGCTCGGACTGTCCGTCCGTTTGAAGGTGAAATGATGTACTCAACTCCACCCGAGTACCCAACTCTTGCTGAATGGCCCTCCAAAATCGTGATGTGAATTGAGTACCTCTATATGAAATGATGGAAACTGGAATAACATGTAGACGAACAATCTCTCAGATATAAATCTCCGCCAACCGCTCTGAAGAATAAGTAGTACACACAGGAATGAAGTGTGCGGACTTGGTCAGCCAATCCACAATCACCCAAATGGCATCGAACATCCTCAAAGTCCGTGGGAGCCCAACTACAAAGTCCATGGTGATTCGCTCCCACTTCCACTCTAGAATCTCTATCTGCTGAAGCAACCCTCCCGGTCTCTGGTGCTCATACTCTACCTGCTGAGAATTGAGGCATCGAGCTACAAATCCAACTATATCTTTCTTCATCCACCTCTACCAATAGTGCTGCCCCAAATACCGATAAATATTTACGGCACCCGGATGAATGGAATACCGCGAACTATGGGCCTCCTCTAAAATCAACTTTCGAAGCCCATCAACATTGGGTACACAAATTCGACCCTGCATCCTCAATACCGTGTCATCACCAATGGTCACATCTCTGGCATCACCGTGCTAAACCTTGTCCTTGAGGACAAGAAAATGAGGGTCATCATACCGACGCTCCCTGATACGATCAAATAAGGAAGACCGAGAAACCACGCAAGCTAAAACCCGACTTGGCTCCAAAAGATCCAATCTCACAAACTAGCTGGCTAAGGCCTGAACATCCATCGCCATAGGCCTCTCCGATGCTGGTAAATAAGCCAAACTCCCCAAACTCTCTAACCGGCGACTCAAGGCATCGACCGCCACATTGGCCTTGCCCGGGTTGTACAAAATAGTGATATCATATTCCTTCAGCCACTCTAACCATCTCCTCTGGCGCAAATTTAGATCCTTTTGCTTGAATAGGTGCTGGAAGCTCAGATGATCAATATAAATCTCATAAGGAACACCGTACAAATAATGATGCCAGATCTTCAGGGCGTGAACAATGGTAGCTAACTCAAGGTCGTGGACCGGATAATTCTTCTCGTGCACCTTCAACTATCTAGACGCGTAGGCAATCACCGTACTGTCCTACATTAAAATCACTCCAAGGCCAATCCTCGAGGCATCACAATAAATAGTGTAAGACCCCGAACCTGTAGGCAGTATCAAAATTGGGGTTGTAGTCAAAGCTATCTTGAACTTCTGAAAGCTCGTCTCACACTCTTCCGTCCACTGGAACAGAGAACCCTTTTGGGTCAGCCTAGTCATAGGGGCTGCAATCGATGAAAACCCCTCACCAAAATAACGGTAATAACCCGCCAAGCCAAGGAAATGGCGGATCTTGGTAGGATGGTCTGGGCTAACTCTGCATTGCCTCAATTTTTTTCGGATCCACCTGAATACCCTCACTCAACACCATGTGGCCTAATAATGCCACGAAATCCAACCAAAACTCACATTTCGAGAACTTAGCATATAACTTCTTTTCTCTCACGGTCTGAAGCACTGTCCTCAGGTGCTGCTCATGATATCCCCGACTCCAAGAGTACACCAGAATATCATCAATAAAGACAATGACGAACGAGTCAAGATACGGTCGGAATACGCTATGCATCAAATGTATAAAGGCTGTTGGGGCATTGGTCAGCCCAAATGGCATAACAAGGAACTCGTAATGACCGTACCAAGTCCTGAAAGCAGTCTTCGAGATATCTAGCTCCCGAATCTTCAACTGATGGTAACTTGAGCGCAAGTCAATCATAGAAAACACTGGTGTGCCCTGAAGCTGGTCGAACAAATCATCAATACGAGGCAAAGGATAATGGTTCTTCACTATAACTTTATTCAACTGGCGATAATCAATACACATACGCATAGAACCATCCTTTTTCTTCACAAACAAGACAGGAGCACCCCAAGGTGATACACTGGGACTAATAAAACCCTTATCAAGCAATAATTATAGCTAATCCTTCAACTCCTTCAACTCAGGAGGAGCCATACGATACGGAGGAATAGATATGGGCTGAGTACTCGGCAACAGATCAATGCCAAAATCAATATCTCTATCAGGTGGCATGCCAGAAGATGAGCTGGAAACACATCGGGAAAATCCCGTACTATTGGGACTGAATCCACTAAAGGGGTATCAACACTAACATCTCTCACATAAGCTAGATACGCGTCACACCCCTTCTCAATCATTCATTGAGCCTTAAGGAAAGAAATAACTTTACTAGGAGTGTGATCTAAAGTACCCCTCTACTCAATACGCGGTACACCTGGTATAGCCAGCGTCACGGTTTTGGCGTGACAATCAAGAATAGCATAATGGGGTGACAACCAGTCCATGCCCAAGATAATATCAAAATCTACCATGCTGAGTAACAATAAATCGGGTCTGGTCTCAAAACCACTAAGAGCAACCAAACACGACTAATAAATGCCGTCACAACAAGAGAATATCCCACAGGAGTAGAAACATAAACAAGGGAACTCAAAGAATCCCGAGGTACACCCAAATGCGGAGCAAAATAAGAAGACATATAAGAGTAAGTGGAGCCTGGACCAAATAGAATTGATGCATCTCTGTGACAAACCAGTATAATATCCGTGATGACAGAATCAGAGGCAACAACCTCGGTACGGGTAGGAAGGGCATAGTATCGGTCCTGGCCTCCCCCTTTAGGGCGACCTCTACCTCCCCGACCTCCACCTCTAGGTGGCTGAGTAAGTAGGGTAGCAACTGGAGCTATAACAATAGCCTGAGAATTCTACGGGGCACGCTGTGGCTGAGAAGTCTGTGGAGGCGCACTCCTCCCAAGTCTAGGGCAATCCCTCACCAAATGGCATGTGTCACCACACTCAAAACAAGCTCTTGGAGGACGTGGCGGCTGTGACTAACTCAGGCCAGGTCTGCTGGACTGACCTCTAAAAGCACCCCGTGCAGGAAGCGCGCTAGATACCGGAGGTGCATAATAAGGCTCCTGAGGTCTAGGAGGAGCTGGAATACCACTGGCTACTGGAAGAGTTGATGGACAGGGCGACTCATATAACCCTGATCATGACGACCTGCAGCTAGGGCACCAGCACCAGAATAATGGCCTGACTCTCGAGACAACTTGGCTTCTCTCACCTCTCTCTCCCTAGCATGCATACCCTCAATCCACCTAGCATTGCTCACCACCTACTTATAAGAAATATCCATCTCCAACTCATGAGCCATGCTAGACCTGATGTTGGAAATAAGCCCCTCAATAAATCGGCAAACCCTCTCGTGCATAGTAGAAACCATGGCTGGAGCATGTCTAGCCAACTGGTGTAACAGACAACATACTCTGAGATAGTCATAGCACCCTGGTGCAAATGCTCAAACTCTGCATGCCATGTGTCTTTGAGGCTCTAAGGAACAAACTCCCTCAGGAACATATCGGAAAACCGAGTCCAAGTCAGTAAAGTTGCCTCATCTGGACTGTCTAACTCATAGGTGCGCCACCACTCATAGGCGGCTCCTCGAAGCTGGAAGGCAGTGAAAGACACCCCACTCGATTCTGATATCCCCATAGTGTGGAGGATACGGTGACACTCCTCTAGAAATCCCAGGGCATCATCTGAGGCTAACCCACTAAATACAAGAGGATCATACTTCTTAAACCTCTCAAGCCTCCGCTGCTCATCCTCTGAAACTGCTGCCCTGTCCTCGGGCTGACTTGGGGCTACAGGCTGTACAGGAATACTCTCTAGGACCTGATTAACATGCACTCACTGCTCTGGAGTGCGGGCGACGGGAGTTTGTGCTCCTTCCCTAGCCTGAGATGTGGCTGCAGCAAGGGGAAGCAACCCTGCCTGAGCCAAAGTGGTGTACATACTAATGAACTATGCAAGAGTCTCCTGAAGGGCGGGAGTAGCAGTAGGCCTGTCAGGTGCCTAGACTTTGGCTAGAACTGGTAGTGGTACCTCAGTGGCAGTTCGCGCAGGTGCTCTGGCTGTACCACGTGCGCGTCCTCGGCCTCTACCCTGACCCCGGCCTCTGACAGCTGCAGTAGGCGGCGCGGGTGCTTGATCATCTCAGGTAGCACGTGTCCTCACTATTTGTGAGAGAATAGAAGACAGAAGTTTAGAATTGTGACATCAAATCTCGCACGACAAGGAAATCAAATGAAGTGGAATTTTCCAAACAGTTACATAGCCTCTCGCAGATAAGTATAGACGTCTCCATACCGATCTGTGAGACTCTAATAATTCAGCATGTAATTCATGACTCCTATGAACCTAAAATACTGATACCAACTTGTCACGACCCCGGTTCGCCCTCCATGAACCATCGTGATAGCACCTAGTCTCTACGACTAGGTAAGCCTAAAAATGTAGAAAAATAAAACCAATTTGCAAAAGAAATAATAAAAACAAAATAGTGAAATAAAATAGTGTTTAAAGATGCCGCTTGGCATACACAATAACAACTCTCGAAATCTGAATACGTTTCCCAAAACCCGGAATCTCATGATCACAAGCCTTTGAATGTCATCAAGTATCTAAATCCAGAATGTCTAACAAAGGAAATGAAAAATACAGAAGGGATAATACTACAAAGGGGGAGTAGAAAGGGACTCTTCGGTCTGCGGACGCGGCAGATATACCTCAGAGTCTCTACAAGCGCCTCGTCTCAAGCGTGATGAGTCTGAGTGGAGGTACCTGGATCTGCACATTAAATACATGCATAGAAAGGGCATGACTACACCACAGTGATACTCGGTAAGTGCCAAGCCAAACCTCAGTCGGGTAGTGACGAGGAAGGTCAGGGCCCTACTGAGATTAAATGAAATATAAGGTGCAACATTATAAGATAAAACAGTACATTTGAAAGATAACAATAATAATCAATACAGGATAATAAGGATAACTATAACTGAAACAGAAACAAGAACAATCACCAGGAATACCACTCTTCTCAAAGATAATAACTGGGGATCTCTCAGTATCCCGAGGATCTCTTAGTGCCCTAAATACATGCTAGGGATCTCTTAGTATCCCGAGGATCTCTTAGTGCCCTCAATACATGCCAGGGATATCTTGGTATCCCGAGGATCTCTTGGTATCCTCAATATACGTGCTAGGGATCTCTCGTTATCCCGCACCTCAACTAAAATGATAAATACGTATAGGGGATCTCCCGGGATGCCATCCCGTAGTCCCAATGTAAAACATACAGCAACAACACATGGAATGCTCAATTAAGCTAAATTTCGTACGAAGTAAAACAAGTAGTTCTAACCTAACATGCTTCACATAATACAATTACGATAGTTTAAGCAATAAAACAATTAAGTAAATTAAACATGCCTTTCTAAGATAACAACATATTTAAATTTCAAGTAGAGTAAGCAGGAAAGGAAAACGCAATTAAAGCTACTTGAGTGAAAATAGGATTTTCAACAATTAGTACAAGTACACTCTCGTCACCTCACGTACAAGGCATTTCAATTACCAAAATACCAAATCCTAAGGGGAATGTCCCCCACACAAGGTTAGGCAATCCACTTACCTCGAACCGGCTCAAAAGTCAACCGAAAACAACATTCTTGCCACGAGTACTCGACTCCAAATGACCCAAATCTATTCAATTCAATTGCATAATGTAAAAACACTTCAAGTAACAGATTCTACAAATAAATTCTAAGCTAATACGCGAAATTAAGTAAAATGACCAAAATTCCCCACAGACCCACGTCTCGGAATCGGGTTTACATTTTCAGAATACTCATACTCTCTCGAGTCTATACATAACAAGAACACTAAAATCGGAGTTCAATTGGCCCCTCAAATGCCCATGTTAAGGTCTCTTAATCTCAAACCCTAATTACTCATTTTTCTCACATTTTTCACCACTAATTAGGCCTTTAATAACATATAAACGAGTTATAAAGTCAAAAATGTTACCTCCAAGTGATTCCCCTTTGGTTTCCTAAAAAATAACCCTCAAAAGCTTCAATCCCGTTCAAAAATGATGGAAAAATAAAGAAGGGTAACAGATGGGCTATTTAAATACTGCCTAGATATCCCTTCTTCGTGAACGCAGAAGGACTCTCGCATTCGCGAAGCACAAATTCACTTGGGTCCAGATTCCTTCATCGCGAACGCGATGCAAAGCCTCCTCCTCCTACGTGAACGCGGGAACAACATCGCGAACGCATAGGTATAAAACCTCCCAGCTTCGTGAACGCGGGAGACTCTTTGCGAACGCGAAACACAAAAACTCCCCCAGCCCCAGCTCCTCTTCGCGAACGCGAGACCCTACTCGCGAATGCGAAGAAGGAAACCAGAATTGGGCTGCTGCAATTGTTTTTCTACTATTTCAACAAGTTCCAAAATTCCCCATTGAGCATCCGAAACACACCCGAGGCCCCCGGGACACCAACCAAACATGCCAACAAATCCTAAAACATCATTCAAACTTTTTCCAATCTTCGTAATGCTCAAAACAACATCAAAACACCAATTTAGCATCGGATTAAAGCCTAAGAACTTCAAAAACTCTCAAGATACGCTTTTGATCAAAGGTCTAGCAAACCTCGTCCGAATGACCTGAAATTTTACACACATGTCACACTCAACACTATGGAGCTACTCAAACTTCCGGAATCCATTCTGACCCTCGGATCAAAATCTTACTATCGAACTGGAAACTTAAAAAATTCAATCTTCGGCATTTCAAGCCTAAATTAGCTACGGACTTCCAAAACACAATTCGAACACGCTCCTAAACCCGAAATTACCCAGCGGAGCTAACGAAACCATCGAAATTCCATTCCGAGGCCGTCTTCACACTGTTCTGACTACGGTCAAATTTCTAGAACTTAAGCTCTCATTTAGGGACTAAGTGACCCAAAACTCTCCGAAACTCCCAATAATCCCCCCTGGCAACTCACAACAGCAGAAACAAACACAGGGAAAGCAGTTAATAGGGGATCCGTGCATAAATTATTAAAACGACCGGCCGGGTCATTACACTTACCCACCCTTCAAACAAACACCTTAAGTTTCCTTTATTGTTCAATTAACTTCTCACAATTTCAGTTGATACCAAACGATGCCAAACCAGAATTGCAGCTAAAAATAACAATAGGCTGATAATCAAACTCTTAAACTAAATTACAACTAATTAATTATTTAGGCAAGACAAACTATCACATAATTTCAAATACATCAACAACTAACTACTAGAATAGCCAACACTATTTACTAATTAATCTATGCATGCTTTACTTAACCAAAATTGATAATTAATTAATTAGAACAACACTAATTGGACTGACTAGAAGATTGAAATAACTTCAAATGAAAATAAGTAATCTAACAGGCTAAGGAATGTATGAAACTATCAAAACCCCATTGATTCAAACAGGAAAGACAAAGAAGACAATGATGACTCTAAAACAAGAATAAATAAATTAACGAACCCTAAAGACTACTGACTCGAACATGAAGAATACAATGGTGAGATCAAATTGGTACTTAAAGAAAAAGAGGGAGGTGGGATTTTACCTTGTTTTAACTTATAAAAAAAAGGTAATGATAAAGACTAGAATGGAACAGATGAATTAGGGCTGGAATCCGGCGGGCTTGTCCGAATCCGATGTTCTCGTAATGACTCAAAACTATCGATAATCGATTGCTCTTGTTGAGAGAAATATATTAACATAAGATTTAAGTTAAAAACGAGTCAGAATTGAACAAAAATCAGAAAAGGAAAAGGAAATTAGAGTTTGCCCTTTTTTGTTTTCAGATCCGAAATTGGGTGGATTTGGCTGGGGTTTAGGGAAAAATATTGATGGATTTGGAAAGAAGGGGAGTGAAGATTGCATGGTTAAATTTTGGGGTAGTTTGGATCACCGGAACCGCCATGAGGTGATTTTCGATGGGTGGTCAACGACGGAGGCGGCGGGAGGATTTTAGGCGGCTAGTGTTTCGTTGGTTTGGGAACTGGAGAGTGAAAATGAGAGGGGTTCTGGGGGGGGGGCGAGTTCGGCCACTTATATAGTAAGTGAGTGTTGAGTTCCCATCCGTTTGATCAAAAGGGATCAACATATGGGATTTGAGGGCATGAAACTGTGTCGTTTGGGCAAGGGCTGGGGCTTGGACCGGTTTTTATAGGATTTGGGCTGGATTGGGGAAAATTTTGGGTATAGATTGGCCCAATTTCAAGTTTAAAACATGCCCATTTTTCAATTGCCTTTTTCTTTTGCTTGTTTTCTTTTCTTTCACTTTAATTAAAAATCCTAAATTAAATTCCTAAATCAATCTAAATTGTAAAATTAAGCTAATTATCTAATTATAAAATTTATAACTATTAATTGACCCTAAATTAAAACAGAAAAATTAATAATCTAAAATTAAAAGCTAAGAATGTAAAAATGAGCCAATTTTTTTTTTGTGATTTTAATTTTTAATAAAGCAATTACTTAACTAATTAATTCTAAAATATGAACAAAAATCTAAATGCAATGCATTATATTTTTTGACATTTTGTCACGACCCTAAACCCTAACCCGGTCGTGATGGAGCCTCTTGTGAAAACAAGGCCAGCCAATTAAACCCAATTCCATTTTTAACAGTTAAACAATAAGAAACAGTATAAAGCATAATCAATTAAACTAAGGTTTAAGCAGCTAATAACACAGTTTGTGGAAAATAGCCCAACACAGCCCTAAACCAGGGTGTCACTAGTCATGAGCATCTATAAAATCTAATACAAGTCTGAAAAGTTTGCAAACTATTTCAAATGTCTGATAAGAGATAGATATGATAAAGAGGAAGAAACACAGGACTGCGGACGTCAAGCAGCTACCTCGTGGACTCAGATATCTACCGGGAGCTCTAACTCGCACTGGTAGGATTCGTAATGCCTGAATCTGCACACATGGGTGCAGGGAGTAAAGTGAGTACTCCAACTCAGTGAGTAACAAATGTAAATAAATACTGAAAGCAAGAAATCACATAAGGCACAAAGCACTCTATAAGGAAGCAGTAAAACCATTTAAAACAGTAAATCAGTGAAAGATAGGTAAAATCCTTTAACTCAAGTTTAATATCATGAAAAGATTTTCTCAATAATTAAGCAAGTAATTGACAGTCAATTATGAAAAGTAAACACATAAAGGCTCGCCCCTCGGGAACAGTATCAATAAATCCTCCCCTCGGGCAGCATCTCAGAACAGTACCAGCCCCTCGGGCAATCATATAGAACAATGCCCCCCCCCGGGCTCAATCTCACATCACAATGGGTACATGCGCTCACTGGGAGTGTACAGACTCCTGGAGGGGCCCCTTACGGCCCAAGCGCAATATCAACCCACCTCGTGGCATCATCACTATGCCCTCGGCCTCAGATCAATCAAGCAACCTCGTGGCGTACATATCTCAGGCCCGCGGCCTCAAATCAATATCAATATTTCCTCACAATATAGGCCCTCGACCTTACTCAATCAAAAATCTCACAAGCCCCTCGGGCAATAGTAAAACAGTGTTTCTCAGCCCAAACATCATGTAAAATATCATTTAAGTATTAAAAATTGAGTAAACAAGGCTGAGTATGAAAACAATGGAAAATAACATGACTGAGTTCAAGTATAGAGTCAAAACAGTGAGGAAATATTAGTAAAAATCCCCGAAGGGTTCAAATAGTTGGCACAAAGCCAAAATATGGCATTCAACCCAAATAATGATGATAGCAAATAGATTTCAGTCAAAACACGGTAAAATCATTAATCGGGACAAACTAAGTCACAATCCCCAATTGTGCACGACCCCACGCTCGTCATCAAGCGTGTGTCTCACCTCAATATAGCATTACGATGTGCAATCCGGGGTTTCAAACCCTCAGAACATCATTTACAATCATTACACACCTTGAACCAATCAAATCTCTAGCTCGCGATGCCTTTGCCCCTCGAATCGGCCTCCACTCACGTCGAATCTATCCAAAATAAGAACGAGGATGTCAAAATATGCTAAGGGAATGAAGCCCAAGCGAAAATAATCAAAATACGACACAAATCCCGAAATTATCAAAACCCGACCCTCGGGCCCACATTTTGGAATTCAATAATTTTTACATCAATAGATTCCTTATTTCTCCACGAGTTTATACATATCAAAAGTTCTCAAATCCGACTCCAATGGTCCTTCAAATCCTCAATCAAAGGCCTAAGTTCCCAAGCCCTAGTTTCCCCAATTTTCATCCTTAACTTCCATGATTTCTAGCTCTAATCCATGTAATAATAGCATTGGAACGAGTTTTTGGTCCAAATTCCTTACCTCAATGAAGTTCCCTTGAATACCTCTTTCAAATCATCCAAAAAACTCTAAAGCCGAGATAAAAATGGTGAAATAGCTCAAAATTCATGAAGGCCACAATTTATACTTTATGCCCAAGCCTTTTCGCACCTGCGACACAATACCCGCTTCTGCGGTGCCGCATATACGGCCAAATTACCGCTTCTGCGGTTCTTCACTTAAATGGACCAATCCGTATTTGCGGTCAACTCTTCGCACCTGCGCCTTCGTAGGTGCAGTCACACTACCGCATCTGTGGTTCCTGACAATTCCTCCAAAATCTTCTTCTGAGGCTCCTCTTCCACACGTGCAGCGTTGCACTTGCGGTCCCCAATCCGTAGGTGCGGAAATACTAGAAGCAGCTGAGATTCTGCAACTTCACAAGTCTCAAACCTTTCCGTCAACCATCCGAAATCACCCTGAGGCCCCCAGGACCTCAACCAAAAACACAAACATATCTCAATACCTTATTCAAACTTGTTCCAGTCATCAAAACACCTCAAACAACATCAAATCAACCAAAATACATCGGATTCAAGCCAAATTTCCTAAAATCTTCCAAATTACGCTTTCGATCAAAAACCCAACCAAACCACGTCCAAATGACCTAAAATTTTGCACACTCATCCCACATCATACAACGGAACTACTTCAACTCTCGGAATTCCATTCCGACCCCTATATCAAAATCTCGCCTACCAACCGGAAATCGCCAAAATATCAACTTCGCCAATTCAAGCCTAAATCTACTACGAACCTCCAAAATTCATTCTGATCACGTTCCTAAGTCACAAATCACCTCCCGAAGCTAACCAAACCAACAGAACTCACATATGAGCCCTCTAACACATAAGACAATATCCGATTGACTTTTCCAACTTAAACTCACTCTAAAGAGACTAAGTGTCCCAAACCTTACCAAATCCTTTCCGAACTCGATCTGACCAACCCAACACCACATAACACGGATAAACAAGGCATAAGGAAGCGAAAAATAGGGAAAATGGAGCAGTAACTCATTAGACGACTAGTCGGGTCATCACACATTTTTCATGATTTTAACAGAATTAGATGTGCACAAAAATTCAAATAATTAACACAATTCTACAAAAATCCTATAAAATTGCAAACAATTTGAGAAAAATCTATTTCTTTAATTTGTAGGAGTATTTCACATAGGGCAAAAATCACGTGCTCACAGCTGTCCCTCTTTGCTCGAAAACATGAAGAGTTTTCGGGCAAAGATAAAGTGAGCAAATACGAGCGATTTTTCCCGTTTGGATACTCCATGGAAAGAATATTTGAAAAGCCTGACGAACCCTGCTTCTGAGGTTGCCTACATATCCTTGGCTATAAGGGAATCGGGTCAGTGTAGTTCTGGAAGTTTTGGTAGCTGGGACTACCGGGAAGCTGTGATTTCACTACTGTTGCTGCTATTGCTTGCTGATCTCCTTATTACACCGAAACAAAATGAAAAGAAGCTAGTATAAACTAGGATCTATGAGTTACAAGAATCCTACCTATATTTCTTCAAACTTGATCTTGAAACTTCTGCAGTTCTGCCGTGCATCTTGAACTATTGACTCGCACTCTCGAGGCGAGCTTCTATTGTTGCTAACTTGAATTGAATTCTGAAATGTATTCCCTTGTTTTCCAGGTGGGCGCCTGATGCATAAACTTGAAATGTATTCCCTTGTTATCGAGGTAGGTGCCTGATGCGAAACTTGAAATATATTCCCTTGTTATCCAGGTGGGCGCCTGATGCAAAACTTGAAATGTATTCCCTTGTTATCTAGGTGGGTTCATGATGCAAAACTTGAAATGTATTCCCTTGTTATCCAGGTGGGCACGAGATGCGAAACTTGAAATGTATTCCCTTGTTATCCAGGTGGGCGCCTGATGCTAAAACTTGAAATGTATTCCCTTGTTATCCAGGTGGGCGCCTGATGCAAAACTTGAAAAATGCAAAAATCTGAAATGTATTCCCTTATTATCTAGGTGGGCGCATGATGCCAAAATTTGAAATGTATTCCCTCATTTTCCAGGTGGGCGCGTGATGTTGAAACTTGAAGTGTATTACCTTGTTATCCAGCTGGGCGTCTGATGCTAAAACTTGAAATGTATTCCTTTGTTATGCAGGTGGACGCCTGATGCTAAAACTTAAAATGTATTCCCTTGTTATCCAGGTGGGCGCCTGATGCTAAAACATGAAATGTATTCCCTTGTTATCCAGGTGGACGCCTGATGCAAAACTTGAAATGTATTCTCTTGTTATCCAGGTGGGCGCCTGATGCCAAAACTTGAAATATATTCCCTTGTTATCGAGGTGGGCGCCTGATGCGAAACTTGAAATGTATTCCCTTGTTATCCAGGTGGGCGCCTGATGCAAAACTTGAAATGTATTCCCTTGTTATCCAGGTGGGCGCCCGATGCGAAACTTGAAAAGTATTCCCTTGTTATCCAGGTGGGTTCCTGATGCTAAAACTTGAAATATATTCCATTGTTATACAGTTGGGTGCCTGATGCTGAAACTTAAAATGTATTTCCTTGTTATCCAGGTGGGCGCCTGACATTACAACAAAACAGACAAAACAAAAGAAGCTTTTCTGCCCTTGTTTGGTACCGGGAACATCCGTGAGTTTTAATCGAATCATGTTATCCAAAAGAACCCTAAGAATTTAAAATCTATATCCCATTATCCAAGAGAGTCCTAAAAACTTGAAACTAAATCCCATTATCCAGGCGGGTCCTGAAAATTTGAAATTATATCCCATTATCTAGGAGGGTCCTGAGAACTCGAAATTAAATCCCATTATCCAAGAGGGTCCTGACAGCTTAAAACTACATCCCATTATTCAGGAGGGTCCTGAAATCTCGAAATTAAGTCCCATTATCCAGGAAGGCCCTGATAACTTAAAACTACATCCCATTATCCAAGAGGGTCTTGAAAACTTTAAATTAAATCCCATTATCCAGGAGGGTCCTGAAAACTTTAAATTAAATTCCATTATCCATGAGGGTCCTACAAAAGTTAAACTAAATCTCATTATCCAGGAGGGTCCTGAAAACTTTAAATTAAATCCCATTATCTAGGAGGGTCCTAAAAACTTTAAAGTAAATTCCATTATCCAGGAGGGTCCTGAAAACTTTAAACGAAATCTAATTATCCAGCGGGTGCTAAAAACTTTAAACTAAATCCCATTATCCAGGAGGGTCCTGAAAACTCGAAATAAAATCCCATTATCCAGGAGGGTTTTGAAAACTTTAAATTAAATCCCATTCTCCAGGAGAGTCCTGATATTTTTACGGCCGAACCTGTCTGGCACATGCTTTCCTCATGGAGGGTTCCTCCGGAACAAACGAAATTTCCTGCCCCTGTTTCAATCAAAGAAAATTTTATCAGTTTGAAAATGTGGTGGTTAGTTTGCGGCATTCTTGCTGAAGGTGGCATTTCCACTGCCATGCTTTGTTCTGATCGGCCGCCTTGGTCTTAGCAAAGAATTGTTTGAACTTCTGATTGAACCTCAACCATAGAACCTTAAATTACTCGAGTACCTCACACTCATGTTGCTGTTTTACATTTCCGTCCTCCCAATTCGAACCTCTATATTTCCTCAAAATTCACGAAACCATTTGACCACTTGAAATAGATCGATTCCTTTTTTATTTGGTAGTATTGACTACACCCCAATTTTGAGCTTCATGTTACTCTTTCCAAGTGACATGTCAGGTCCAGGGCATCCCAATTGGATTGACAACCTTATTTTTCATTTTGAATCATGCTATTTTGGTATGCTTTGGCCGCACTTTGCTTTGTGCAATTGAAAGTTGGTAATAAGCTTGAAATCCTTTCTTGCTTGCTTAACAAGGCTAACATTGGAAAATACTTAGAGAAGTAGACCCAAAAGAAAATAAAATGCAGTGACTTCGAGATTTAGGAATAAAGGAGAAAATTCAAAATAGGATGATTGTTTGAGGAAGAAAAGGGAAAAGAGACTTATCTGAGTGAAGCAGCCGGCTCCAATGATCATGACATGCATTTTGGATTAATCATCCCAGACCGTTTGCCTAATCATATTTCATTTTTCGCCCCGTCTTCATACTCCGAAATCGAGATTTTCTATATTCCTATCTCTTTGCAAAGTCACGAGCCTCATTTGTCTTGCAGTGCCCTGACGGGTTTTTACCAACAAACCTCTCTCATTTGTTCATCTCTCAACTCACTGTTGCCTTATGGTGCCCGCGAGGTTTTTTACCAATAAGACTCTCTTATTTTAGTTTTCTCTCAGCTCTCCATCGCCTTACAGTGCCCGTGAGGGTTTTCACCAATAAGACTCTCATTTATTCATTTTTCCTTGTTTGGAACGGAGTGTTGCCCCTGATGTGAATCGTGCCTCTATCTTGTTTGACTTGGCATTCCTCAAAGATTGATCAGAAGGTCTTTCTTTGGACCGTAATGTAGGCTTTTGAATATGGTTAGAAAGAAAGGATATCATAAAGGCTCAAAACAGCTTAAAAGGGCTCAGAATTACAACTTTTGGAATCAGATCTCTTACAAAACCACAACTTCTGCCCCAGTTTCTTTGCCTGGGGAATTTTGAATTTTTATTTTGATGGGACCGAACCGTGAGACTGCATAAGTATCTTTAACAGGAATCAGGTCAAACGTAGTTCATGACATAGGAATTGCTTTGTTTTTGTTACTTTTTTTCTTTCTTTTTTTTTCTTTTTTTTTTCTTTTTTTTTTCACTTTTCTATTTCTCTTTTCTTTTTTTATTTATATCTTCTGTATCTGTATTTCTAAACTCTGATTTTGATTCCAAAAGATGGGTACGAAAGAAAATAAATAAGGCTCAAAAGGGGTAACAAGGGATAAAGTGTTCAGGTAGCAGAATAAAATGCTTTCGTCATTCCAATCTTCAAAACATGCCAAGTACAAACGACACAAATAGACAAACCAAAGAAATCATACATAATATCTTTTGACTGCGTTAGAATTGATAGCCATATATACACATTTTCCTTCTATATTTGTTAAATACAAAACACCATTGGACAACACTCTTGTTACAATGAACGGCCCCTGCCAATTTGGGGAAAACTTGACTTTAGCTTCCGCCTGATATGGAAGGATGCGTTTCAATACTTGCTGACCCACTTCAAATTTCCGGGGATGCACCTTCTTGTTGTATGCTCTTTCCATTCGCTTCTGATACAATTGACCATGACACACTGCCGCCAGTCTTTTCTCGTCAATCAGACTTAACTGCTCCAATCAGGTTTTGACCCATTCATCATCATCAATTCCAGCTTCAACAACAATTCAAAGGGATGGAATTTTGACCTCCGCGGGTATAACTGCTTCAGTACCATATACTAACAAGTAAGGAGTTGCACCTACTGAGGTGCGAACAGTAGTGAGGTAACCCAGTAGAGCGAAAGACAACTTTTCATGCCATTTTCTAGAACCTTGCACCATCTTTCGAAGTATCTTCTTTATGTTCTTGTTGGCCGCCTCAACAACTCCATTTGCCTTGGGGCAGTACGAAGTGGAATTTTGATGCATAATCTTGAATTGTTGGCATACTTCTTTCATCAAATGGCTGTTAAGATTAGCACCATTGTCCGTGTTGATTACCTTGGGAATTTTGAACCAGCAAATAATGTTTGAATGAACAAAATCGACCACTGCCTTCTTGGTCACAGATTTGAAAGTCATAGTTTTAACCCACTTAGTGAAATAGTCGTTGGCCACCAGAATAAACATGTGACCATTTGATGCCGCTGGCTCAATCGGTCCAATGACATCCATGCCCCAAGCAACAAAAGGCCAAGGTGCGAACATTGAATGCAACTCGGACGGCAGAGAATGAATCAAATCACCGTGTATTTGGCATTGATGACACTTGCACACAAAGCTGATGCAATATCGTTCCATGGTGAGCCAATAATACTCTGTTCAAAGAATTTTTTTTGCCAAAACATACCCACTCATATGAAATCCGCAAACTCCAGAATGCACTTCGATCATGATAGTCGTGGCTTGTTTAGCATCTATGCACCTCAGCAGTCCAAGATCTGGAGTTCTTTTGTACAAAATTCCCCCGCTCAAGAAAAATCCACTAGCCAAACGTCGAATTGTTCTCTTTTGATCACTTGTGTCCTGTACCGGATACACCCCCATCTTGATGTATTCTAGAATATCATGGAACCACAATTTACCATCAAGTTCCTCCTCAACCACATTACCATAATCATGCTGATCACGAACTTGAATATGCATAGGGTCAACATAAGCCTTATCCGGATGGTGTAACATTGACACCAAGGTAGCCAGGGCATCAACAACCTCATTATGGATCCTAGGAATATGTCTAAACTCTATTGATCTGAACTGTTGACAAAGATCATGCAAACATTGTCGATAGGGTAGGAGCTTTAAATCTCGAGTCTCCCATTCTCCTTGAATTTGGTGCACCAACAAATCCGAATCTCCCAAGACCAAGACATACTGGACTCCTATATCTACAGCTAACCTTAAACCCATAATGCATGCCTCGTACTCAGCCATGTTGTTAGTACAATAGAAACAAAGTTGGGCCGTAATAGGGTAGTGATGCCATGTTTTAGAAATGAGCACAGCCCATATTCCGACACCTTTCATGTTAGCAGCTCCATCAAAGAAACGTTTCCAACCTGGATTTTCATCCCGCTCCACTTCGTCAATATGCATCACCTCTTCATCAGGAAAATAAGTCCTCAATGGCTCATATTCTTCATCCACCGGATTCTCGGCCAAATGATCGGTCAACGCTTGGGCTTTCATTGCGGTTCGAGTCACATAGATGATGTCAAACTCTTTGAGCAAAATCTGCCACTTTGCGAGTCTTCCTATGGGCATAGGCTTCTGAAAGATATACTTTACAGGATCCAGACGAGAAATGAGGTAAATAGTGTAGGATGACAGATAATGCTTCAACTTTTGTGCCACCTAAGTTAGGGCGCAACATGTCCTTTCAAAGGGAGTATACTTAACCTCATAGGATGTGAACTTCTTGCTGAGATAATAGATGGATTGCTCCTTCCTACCAGTGATGTCATGTTGACCCAACACACAACTAAATGAATTATCTAGGACTGTTAAATAGAGAATTAAAGGTCTCTCAGTTTCCGGCGGGACCAACACAGGTGGGTTCGACAAGTACCCCTTAATCTTATCAAATGCCTCCTGACACTCATCAGTCCATTTAACCGCAACACCCTTCTTTAGCAACATAAAGATGGGCTCACAAGTTGTCTTGAGTTGAGCAATAAACCTGCTGATGTAGTTTAAACGCCAGAGCAAACTCATCACCTCAGTCTTATTCCTTGGGGTGGCAATTCTTGGATAGCTTTGATCTTTGACGGATCCAACTCAATGCCTCGTAGATTGACTATGAACCCTAACAGTTTCCTAGACGGAACACAAAATGCACACTTTGCAGGGTTGAGCTTGAGATTGTACCTGTAGAGCCTCTGGAAAAAATTTCTCAAGTCTCTGACGTGGTCAGACTGCTTTCTTGACTTGATGATCACATCATCCACATAGACCTCAATTTCCTTGTGTATCATGTCATGAAACACGGTAGTCATTGCCCTCATGTAAGTTGCCCCAGCATTTTTCAAACCAAATGGCATTACCCTTTAGTAATACATTCCACATGGTATGATGAACGCTGTCTTTTCTGCATCTTCCTCATCCATTAAAATCTGGTGATATCCCGCATAACAATCCACAAAAGAACCGATCTTATGCTTGGAACAGTTATCAATCAAAATGTGGATATTTGGAAATGGAAAATTATCCTTTGGACTTGCTTTGTTGAGATCGCGGTAATCAACACACACCCTAGTATTACCATCCTTCTTTGGTACCGGCACAACATTAGCTAACCAAGTGAGGTATCGCGTGACTCGAATGACCTTTGCATCCAACTGTTTTGTGATTTCTTCATTGATCTTCACACTCATGTGAGTCTTAAACTTTCTTAAATTCTGCTTGATGGGAGGGAATGCCGGGTCAGTTGGCAATTTGTGAACTACCAAGTCAGTACTCAAACTCGACATGTCATCATATGACCATGCAAAAATGTCTTTATATTCGAACAATGCTTTGATTATTTCTTGCTTGATTTGTGGTTCCAAGTGCACGCTTATCTTAGTTTCCTTGATATTATCTGGATCCCCTAAATTGATTGCTTTAGTTTTATTCAGATTAGGCTTTGGTTTCTCTTCAAAATAATTTAGTTCTTTACTAATTTCCTCAAATGTTGCATCTTCATCATATTCTATTTCATCATCACACTCTATTTCTTGGATTATTATTTCACTGTTAGATTGGCTTTTAAAACTTGGCAGAAGATTCCTCATGCATGTCATGTCATTGAAACTAACATAAAAAGAACTATACAAAGATAGACAAAAATGACATTATCGGGAGTAATGTAAAAAAGGAAAATTGCATTTCATTGAAAATAAAGGATAGGAGGGTTTGTACATCAAAAAAAACGAAAAATAAAAATCCGGATTACAACCCTGGAATAATCCAGATAACAGAAAGGAAAACAAAGCAAACTACCAAGACTCCTTCCGAGTAGGGAGAGGAGTAGCATTCCAATTGTTAAGCTTCACTTTTGGCCAAATAAACTGCACGTCTGCTTTACTGGACCTTTCCCCAATTTCTACCATGTTCACCTCATCAAATAGACTCTAAAACCTTTCAATAAACTCTTTATCGAAGTCAACCACAACCTTTGGAATTGCGGACACCGGACGCTTCACTACCCCTGACTTGACAAAAGACTTGAAGAGGCATGGGATAGGCTTAGGGAGCGCCCATGCCTTCTTTTTCAACTTTTTATCCTTCTTCACATAATCCCCTGTGGGCTTGAACCCCAGACCAAACGTACCAAGATTTTCACGTAGAGACACTAGCTACACGATACCTTGCAAAGATGCACCCAGACCTTTGCCCGGCACAAAACAATTCTTCAACATATCATTTGCTACCATGATGGTTGTAGAAGCTAGCTTTGGACCTGGAATACATTCCCCTTCTGGAACCTTCTCAACTGACACTGTCTCAGAAACCTGGTAAACCCAAGGCCCCTTATCATCTTCGGCCTCGATAAACGGGACGGATGTATCATTGTAAGCACATAAGTTCTCATCATCATGCACACCGATCTCATGTCTGTCCCACTCGAACTTTACCCTCTGGTGCAGAGAGGACGGGACTGCTTTGGCAATATGTATCCAAGGCCTACCCAATAGAAAGTTGTAGGAAACGACCATATCTAGTACCTGGAACTACATGGTAAATTCAACTGGTCCTATTGTCAGTTCGAGCATGATATTGCCAACAGATTTCTATTACATCTCACGTTTCCGTACGTTAAAATTTTATTTTTAGTTAACTGACGTAGACTCGGGGATGAGATCATCTTGACGTTAACGTACTTACACTATTTATAAAAAGCGATAAATAAGTATTATGAAGGATGAAGGGGTACACGGATTAAAGAAAATGAGTTTCATTAAAAGTGGCCAATTTGGAAAAAAATATGGGTCAAGCGTTAACACCCGATAATTATGGACTAGTACCATGCAAGGTACCATATGACCACAGTAGTATAATATATAAAGTATATATGAAGTATTTTTAAAAATAAATAGAATTTTAAGTAATTTGTTATAATTTTTAAATTATGCGGGTAATTGATTAATTACCAGGTAGAATGACATTACCACAATAACTAATAAGTGGATAAAAATTAATAAATTAACCCCCCCCACTCCCACACCACACGTGGCAAGAAGCCACACACCTAGAAAATGACTAAGTAGTCATGATTCTAGGTGGCCACGTATGAGTTAAGTTAAGTCTTTCCAAGACTTGTAAAAACTTTATCCAATTCTTAGTTTCAATTTATGTCCTTGGATTGAAACGGTATATTTCAAGTCATTTAGGAGATCTTTTAATTATTCACACAACCAAATTCAATTTCAAACCATCTCAAATCATAGCATCTGAAATCCATGAAATCAATATATCCCAAATATCTAAATCAGTAATCCACTCCTGAGTTAAGTACAAGGAAGTTGGTATATTGATTTTGAACCAAAAGAAAAGGAGCTTGGTAATTAATCTCTAACATTGTGATTCTTTTAATTATTCGGCAAGATTCAGCATTCCTACCAAAATTTACCCTTTTTCTTTGCTCCGAAAATTTCTTACCAAAATTCCTAATAGTTTTCAATAAAAACATCTTGCAACCAATCAATTCCAATAAGAATTATTAGAAACTTGGCAACGTAAAATTTTGCGGTTCTAAAGAAGTACGGAACCTTTTCCAAGAACATCATACGTATTTTTCCTAAACCAGGTATGTTAAGGCTAAGCCCTTATTTCATTTTGGCATGATCTTGTCATTACACAAGTTTGATAATGAAGCATAAAGAAAAATTCATATCCCGAAATTTACGTATATTTTGCTAGTCTCGCAAGTTACAATATTCTCTTTATCGGGACTTCATATTTATTTGAGTATTTCATTCTTCCAGTCAAGAGAGCAGAGAGTATATATATACAATATTAAAGTATTTTCATTACCATCGAGCTATAATCGATGGGCAGGCCCCTATTGGGCAACCTCTGATCAGATGGTAAGTTATATACCGCGCCTACTGTGGTCTAGTGCCTATGAGCGAGGCTAGCATGGCCGAGATATAGATCCTATTATGGCCGAGTTCCTATGAGCGAGCCTACTACGGCAAAACAGTTATATATATACCGAGCCTTATAGGGACGGACAACTATTTTACTTACTAAGTCAGTATCAACAGGTAAGCATATCTTCAGATTATTTTTGACTCTTAGTTACTTTCAGTTATTATATTATCAGTTCAGTTTTAGCTTTCAGTTATTCTGTTGCCTTACATACTCAGTACATTTTTCGTACTGACGCCCTATTTCACGGGGCCTGCATTTCATGCCCGTAGGTGCAAGTAGGCAAGCTAAAGGTCCTCCTTCCTAGGATCCCTGATCAGCGAGAGTTGGCTTGCTCCATTTGATCCTGAGCTGCTTTTGATTTTGGTATGATACGTTTGTATATATATATGGGTATGATGTGGCTCAGTCCCGTCTTTGTACAGCTATGTTTTTATTAGAGGTCTGTAGATAGTATATCTAATTGGGTTATATGTGGCCTTGTCGGCTTTCATATTTGGATGTATAATTGTCTATAGCAGCGTTGCCGGCTCACCCACTATATTCTGCATGTATACGTACATATGCCTTGATGGCAGGTTTCCTTCACGTATGTTAATTTTACAATGAAGCAAATGTTATTCGGGTTCATATCTTAGACTCATGCTTTGGGGTGTTTGACAAGTAGGACTCAGGCACCTGTCGCGGCCCATCGTTTTGGGTCGTGACAAAAGTGGTATCAGAGCAGTTCTGTCATAGGGTTGTCTACAGACCGTGTCTAGTAGAGTCTTATTTATGGTTGTGGCGTGCACCACACTTATAGACAGGAGGCTACAAGACATATAGGATGTTATCCTCTCTTCTTATCTTAGATCATGCAATATAAGCATTCATGTTCCTGACGATATGTTACGTTTTTAGTAATGCCTCCGAAGACTATAGCTGCTAGCACGGGTCAGAAGGCTACGAAGGTATTATAAAGAGAGATAAGTTATACTATGGATTCAGACCCATCGGAGATTATGGGTTCTATTGAGGAGGATCCATCCGAGGATCCACATAAGTTATCTATTCGAGTTGTTTCGACCACTCCGGCAGTAGATGGGGTGAGAGGATTTTGACCTCACCAAGGCCCTTAGTTTTACAGCCCATTGATTAGGGTATGAGGGGATTAGTGCATGGATTGGCACAGTCAGGATTCCCTCAAGTTCAAAACTATGTCAAGGTATTTGAGGACACCAGGTCTTCTGAGGTTACGAATAGTCCACAGTCTTGGGAGTCCGTCAATCAAGGTTCGTCGGTGTATGTTATGGGATACATAGAGGAAGAAGATAGTAGTCGGGCCAAGAGGAGGAAGGTAACTGATAGGTACATGAAGATTCCGCTTCAAAGTGTGTCCGATCGAGGTTCTTATATAGGACGAGGCAAGGACCCTCTACTATAGATTTCCTTCAAGTGTCAATTTTTGGTTGGTGAGTTCCAACTCTTCTGAGAATATTACCAAGTCAGGGTTTTAAATGTGTTTGGTTGTTTTATGAGGATGTAGGGAGTCCCGTCCTGACTTGTATATATTATGGTTTTGCCTACTTAGAGGTTTTGCAGATAGTATCATGTATATAGTTTTGGGTATTATATGCCTATGGCTTAGTCGACCCCTATGTATATAAACCTTTTTCTAAATTACTTATGCGAGTTAAGTCTTAATATTGTTACTTATATATATGGATGTCTCCATAATGGCCCGTGATAGACATGATAATAAACAAGGATAAGGTACGTGGTGTTCGGTTGTGTAGAACTTGATATTATGATGGGTATGGATTGGTTGGACTTTTGTTATGCTAACATCAAATGTAGGTCAAGGATGATTTAATTTCAGTCCCCAGAAGAGCCTGTTTTAGAATGAGAAGGTAATACGGCATCACCTGCCTCAAGGCAAGGAAGATGATCAATAAGGGTTGTATTTATCACTTAGTTCAGGTTCAGGATATGGGAGTAGAGTCACCAACCATTTAGTCCATCCCTGTGGTGAATGAGTTTCCCAATGATTTCCCCGATGAGCTTTCGGGTCTCCTTCCAGAGCGAGAATTTGAGTTTTCTATTGACCTACTACCAGATACTCACCCAATATATATTCCTCCCTATAGAATGGCCCCCGCTGAGCTGAATGAGTTAAAGGAACAACTAAGGGGCTTGCTTGAAAAAGGTTTTATCAGACCTAGTACGTCACCATGGGGAACATCTGTGTTGTTTGTAAGAAAAAAAGATGGTTCCTTACGAATGTGTATTGATTATAGGCAACTGAATAAAGTGACGATCAAGAACAAGTACCTACTCCCGAGAATTGATGATCTATTTGATCAGTTGCAAGGTACCAAGTATTTTTCAAAGATAGACTTGAGGTCTGGGTACCATCAGTTAAGGGTTAAGGATGAAGATATTCCGAAGACAGCATTCAGGACTAGATATGGGCACTTTGAGTTTCGAGTTATGTCATTCGGTCTGACCAATGCCCCAACAGTATTCATGGATTTGATGAACTGTGTGTTTAGGCCTTTTTAGATCTGTTCATAATTGTATTTATCGATGATATATTGGTGTATTCTCATTCATAGGATGAGCATGACGACCATCTGCGTATTGTGCTCAGAGTTCTACAAGAAGGGAAGTTGTATGCAAAATTTTAAATGTGAATTCTGGTTGAAATCTGTAGCTTTCCTTGGGCATGTTATTTTGGGTGAAGGTATCCGGGCGGATACACAAAAGATTGAGGCAGTAAAGACTTGGTCTAGACCCACAACACCAACGGAGGTCCGTAGCTTTCTCGGTTTGGCAGGTTATTACAGGAGATTTGTGGAAGGATTTTCCTCCCTTTCGGCACCTTTGGCAAAGTTGACTCAGAAGGGAGCAAAGTTTCAATGAACTGATGGTTGCGAATGGAGTTTCCAGGCATTAAAGGACAGATTAACGTCAGCACCGGTTCTAACGCTTCTAGAAGGGACCGATGGTTATGTGATCTATTGTGATGCTTCAGGCATTGGATTAGGTTGTGTACTGATGCAACATGGTAAGGTTGTGGCTTATGCTTCTAGACAACTAAGAAAGCACGAGAAGAACTACCCAACCCACAATTTAGAGTTAGATGCGGTTATTCATGCACTAAAGATATGGAGGCACTACTTGTATGGCGTTCATGTTGATATCTATACGGATCATAAGAGCCTCTAGTATATTTTCAAGCAAAAGGAATTGAATCTTCATCAAATGAGATGGTTGGAGCTACTTAAAGACTATGACATTGATATTTTATACCATTCGGGGAAGGCAAACGTAGTAGTCAATGCCCTTAGCCGTAGATCTATGGGTAGCCTGTCGTATTTACAACCAGAAAAGAGGGGAATAGCCCATGAGGTTCATCAGCTAGCTAGTCTTGGAATTTGGTTACTGAACTCAGGTGGCGTTGGAATTACTCTTCAGGATACGGCAACATCCTCTTTAGTAACTGAAGTAAATGAACGCCAGTACGAGGATCCTGTGTTAGTTCATTATAGGGATACCACCTTTCAGAAGGAGAAGATGCCATTTGAAATTATAGAAGATGGGGTCCTCAGATATCGAGGGCGATTATGTATGCCTAATGTTGTAGGACTACATCAGCAAGTTATGGGAGAAACTCACTGTGAGCACGTGATTTTTGCCCTAAATATTATTATTCCCAAAATCCCAAACAAAATAATTTTTCTTTATTTTTTACAATTTTTGTGCATTTTGGTGTCATTTTCTGATAATTGTTGCATTCTATTTGTGCATGTTAATTTTTATGAAATACAAAAATATGCATTTTTTGCATTTAGGTTTTAGTTTTATGTTTTTTTATCAACTAAAGTTTAAGTTGTTTAGAACAAAACATGAAAATCACAAGATTAGTTCATTTTTGCATTTTAATGATTTCTTTTGGGAATTCGTCATGAAATAGTTTTCAAACAATTTTAAAGAATTAATTAGTCTTCGTTTTGAAATAAATAATATTTCATGTTAGTTTTACATCTCCATAAAAATTAAAAAAATTATAAAAAATTGTAAAAGTGGGAAAAGAAAACAAAAGGGAAATAAGATTAGAAATTGGGTCTTAATAAAGGACCCAAATTTGGGCCAAATTAAGGGAATTTCTCAGGCCCAAACGCCTCAAAATCGTTGCAAATCAGTCCATCCCAAATCCCCTACCCGGTCTGCCCCCTTCTAAACGAAACGGTGTCGTTTCGGGGTCTCTGAATCAGGACTGCTGGATCTCATCAATCCAACGGTCCGGATCTAACTAGGTTACCTGTATTTAAGTGTCCGAAACTTCCCCCCTACCCCCATTTGCCTCGTCTTCCTTACCCCACCCTTCTCCTCAAACCCTAATCTGCGCCGCCCCTAAATCCCTCGCCGGCGGTGAACACAACCTACGTCGTTCACCCCGAGATTAACACCACAGATCCCCCTCACTCTCCTCTTTCCATTGCACCCACTGGTTTACCTAGAACAAGGCCGGAACTCGTCGAATCTTAGTTTGAAGTTTTCCGGCCAAGTGACGAGTTCATCCAAATCAGTCCAAAATCACACCCCACAACCCCCGGCCCTTCCTCAACACTAATCCATGGTTATTTTCTTTCAAATCACTGTGAAACGGCCCGAATCTTAGATCTAAGAATTTCTGGTCAAACCCTAAAACCAAATCCTTTTGATTTCGAACCGTAGTATCCTTAACCATGTGTTCTCCTGTAAGAACACATGGTTAGGGATGTTACGCGTCAAATATCTGAATGGATTCAGACGTTTCTGACTGGATGGAGTCCCTTGTGCCTCTGTGAATTTTACTACTTCCTTTTACTCGCATGTTTGAAGTGTTATTTACAGTTGTTGTTTCGTTAATTTTTGCTGTTAATTTTTTGGATTTATTCGTATTAGTTTAAGTTCTACCAATTGTTAGTTAAGTTCTGAATTGATATTTGTTTGAGTGAGTATGAGTTTACGGATTAAGAATTACTTTTAGTTCATTTAATGCTGTTCATGTTAGTTTAAGTTTAGTTTGATTGAATTAATATAATTAAACATTTGGTTTTGGTTAGTTGATTAATTATTTTCTGAGTGCTAGTTAATCATTCCTAGTTAGTTTTAGATTGGTTTAGGGTATTGGTTATAGCTGTCAAGGATGAGGGTAGGTTCAGTAACTTTGATGGGCTTTTAGGGGTAATCTGGGTATGGAAAAGGGTAGTTTTGATAAGAATAGTAATATCAGGATATATGGAAGGGCAGTATAGGTATTGTATGGGTAGAGGAATACCCTAAGGCCTTCTAGAATGGGGTACAAGTGTAGATTTTAATAATTGTAAGGAATTTACTTGTTTAGCAAGTTAAGGATAGAAGGACCAAACTGAAAATAGGGAGGGACTGATTGGAAAATCAGAATCTGATCTATTCTCTTTGGGGTTGCCTACAAAAGGGCATGAAATGCCTTGGGAAAGGGGGTTCCTCTCTCTTCTTCTGCCTTCAGCCCTAAGTTTCAATTTGAGCTTTCATTCCTGCTTTTGATTTCAGTTAGCATTTTAATTCCAAGATTATTCAGAAAACAAAAAACATAAAAAATGGAGAAATCCGAAACAACTTCACATTTTCACTGTTAGTTTTGGATTTCAGTTTGGGGTTTTGGGTTTTAGCATTATCATATAGGTGCTTAGGTTCAGCTGAAAAGGTTAAGAGTGCATTTGAAGTTGTGTTTGAGCTGATCTGTGGAGTTTGCCCATATTTCTGGTTTTCAAAGCAATCTGCCTGTATTTCTGTGGTGTAATATTGCTGAGTTTGTTGCTGTTGCTGTTCAAAGTAACTAACTCCTCTCCTTTTCTCTATTTACATTCCAATTTCCAGGTATATTCCCCTGAACCTCACTGATGTATGCTTGCTGAAGTTGAAATGAAATGTTCAAGGGGCCTGTTATTCAACTAAGAGCAGTTTGTATCTTGACTGATATGAATAGTGTAGTTTCCTGTTATATAACTGGCAGTTTGTAGTTTATTCAGCGAGGTCAATTGCATGTTAAAAGTTGCATAATGTTGAACTGTTTGAATTGGACAGTTGAAATAGCGTTGAGCATATGTGGTCTAATTTGAAAATTTTTGTGAATTTAATATCAATCAGTAGCAATTGGACATGTGTAAATGATATGTGAATTCAGGAGTAAGTCTGGTGACCTTCAGCCTGTTTACTAGTAATTTTATCATTGGTCGTGATAGTGTGGTAAAAAGTCTACTTTTGATTAAAGTTTTCTGAAATCGTTTGGTAGGCAAAACATAGTTATTGTTGGGTGATTGGTATCGAAACTAGTTAAAAATCATGAAACATGATTCATTCATAATTGGTTTGGTTCATTAGAGTAGCAGGTCTTGGTAAGTAATTAGTAGGACAAATCGATTTAGTGATTTCGGAATTCATGGCTATCAGCTAAATGAGGGTACGTATTGTCATTATAGTAGTTCGTTGATATTATATCAAATGTGACCTTGGAATTGTACCCATATTTATTGGGCTAATTGGGCTGTATCAACGTCGTGAGGCAGGCCCATGTTATTTAAATTTGGTTTTTTAGTTTACGGCAATGTAATCCAAATTCCGAATTCGTTAGCCTTTTAAAGACTTATGAATAAGTAGTAAATCATAGTTATTTCGGGATTGCTACTAGCCTCGCCCGAATAAAATCACATACGCAGGCTGTCAACAATTGATTATTAAGAATGATTAGAATTTGGGAGGGCCATTTAGAGAACTTCACGGCCCTCCCCAAATAATATTACGTCAGAATCTTTAGGCGCAATTTTAATTAAATTACCTTCTTAAACTCGGGTGCGCATTGATGCGACCCAAATCCAAATCTCGACAAGTCAAAATGTGTTGACAATCACGGGTGCATTGATTGTGACGTGGTTCGAAACACGTTTTCATGACGTCGTAATTCTTAAAAATAAATAATGATAGAAAAGAGGTTCACAAATTGAGACAAGCCTCACCGCACAAATAAATAAATGTAGGGCCCTCAATAAATAATTACCGCAATGATTAGAATTTGTAATGGCCATTTAGCAAACTTCATGGTTTTTCCCCAAAATAATACTACGTTAGCATCTTTAGGTACAATTTAATTAAATTACTTTCTTAAATTCGGGTGCGCATTGATGCGACCCAAATCCAAATCTCGATGAAGTCGAAATGTGTCAACAACCACGGGCGCATTGATTGCGACGGGGTTCAAAACGCGTTTTCACGACATCGTAATTCTTATAAAATAAATAATGATAAAAGCGGTTTACGAATAGAGAGCACATAAGCTAGCATGTATTAAAATCAGATAAAATCAAATATAACAGTTAAGCGACCTTGCTAGAACCACGGAACCCGGGAATGCCTAACACCTTCTCCCGGGTTAACAGAATTCCTAACCCGGATTTCTGGTTCGCGGACTGTTAATAGAGTCATATTTTTCCTCGGTTCGGGATGCAACCGGTGACTTGGGACACCATTGAACTCCCAAGTGGCGACTCTGAATAATTAATAATCAAATCTCGTTCCGATTGTCCTTTAATTGGAAAAACTCCTTTACGCCCCTCTTCCGGGGGTGTAGGTGTAAAAAGGAGGTGTGACAGCTCTGGCGACTCTGCTGGGGACCGAACCCACGACCACGTGGTTAAGGGTTCAGAATTCGAGCTTAGATAAATTGTTGTATTTCGTTGTATCTGATTTTCCTACATGTTTTGTGCTGAATGTGTTAAATGTTACCGCTTTGATATTATCTGAACTGTATATAAACTGTGCCGACACCCTTCTCTCTTCACCTACGGGGATGTGCTTACTGGTTGAGACTCCCTATTTTGTTAGTGTCATACCCTGAAATAAGAAAGAGGCCGGACAAGTTACGATGCCAGATGGCCTTTTGGTTCCCGGTAAGTTGCCCCTCCTCGACTCGAGTCGTCCGCTCGGGTACACAGTCTAGAACACTGACACAGGTTTTGAACATAGAATAACGTAACTTCATGCCGGATCCCTAGTAGGAACGCTTATTTGCATCATATTGCATTTGACTTAGGGGACTCAACACAGGGGTTGGGTCCGTCTAGGGATAGCAACCTGAAATGAAAGAACCATCCTGATGCATCCTACTTGCTCTGTACATATATTTGTTTCGAACCTGCATGTTGACCGGTTTCTGAATCTCGGGTGTTGGAAAATTAAAAAAAAAGGAAGAAAGAGCGTGAAATAAAATAGCAGTTAGGGAGTTAATTAATTATTTTAGAGATAAGAAATCAATGACCAATTACTGGCGAAACTCTGCCGGAACTTTTGAAAAAAATGGAATTATTTATAAAAAAAAAAGAGTCTTTGTATTGGAAAACATAAGTTGTCTCATTATTTTGTTGAAGGAAAATGAAAAAAAGAGTCCCTTTTTTTTGGAAAATAGGTTGTTTTAGTTGTTGAAAAAAGAAGATGTTTTGTTTTAATAGTTGTTATTCGCTTATGCTAAAAAACAAAGATGGAAAAGAGTCATGTTTAAAATAGTTCGGTTAACCCTCATCGGGTCCAACCTTCCCTTTTGCAAAAATAACCCTCATCGGGTCCAACCTTCCCTTTTGCAAAAATAACCGGAATGTATCAAAAATTTAATAAATAAACCAGGTGATGCCGTTTTTGTCAAACGGGGCGCCGAAAGGCTAACTTTGCATAAACAGCCACCTTTGGTCATGTATTTTCGTCTTTTTATTTTATGAAAAAAAAAGAAGCTAAGTAGAGCCGTCTAGTCATAAGTAGCCTTAAATTCTTTTTCCAAAGCACTGAAAGGCCATGTTTGAAAGTCAAGTTCTTCGCTTGACAATAAATAGGTAATTTTGAGTCGCAAATATAGACAGCTTATTTTTTGTGTCAAACAAGAGTTTTCTTTTGCTTAAAATGCTTTAATAAATGTGTAGGATGAGCACGATGGTGAATGAGCCCTTTTCAATTACGACCAAAATCCCTTTTGAGCTGCAATTATGGTGGAATGATTTAGGCAAAGAGGGGCACGACGAAGTGAGAAAATATTTTAAAGACCTTCCGGATTTATTAAACATTCAGCCTCGGGGGGATATTATCAGGGCATTGGTTGCCCATTGGGATTCGGCACATAATGTATTTCATTTTTCAGACTTTGAACTCACCCCAACATTAGAAGAAATAGCGGGGTACATTGAAAGTGATCAAGCTCCATTGAGAATCAAATACTTGATTGCTCCTAGGGCCATTACCATACACCGATTCTTGGATTCCTTGAAAATACCCCGAACAGTTCATCACCCAGATTTTGCAAAGGGTTTCTGCAGTTTCTGCTTCATGTATGATAGATATGGCCATGTGGGCGGGTTCAATAATCCAGACTTTAAGCTGTGCAGCAGAAATAGCCGACAAAAATAAGAGGAACACAGACGAGTGACATTTGTGATAGCTTTTTTGGGCCTCGTAATATTCCCAAGGAAAGATGGTAATATTGATTTGAAAATTGCGGGGGTCGTCAGTACCTTGCAAACCATGGGGAAAAGTACTTTAGCACCTATGATCGTGGCTGATATCTTCAGAGCTCTCACTACGTGCAAAGCTAGGGGAATTTTTTTTGAGGGATGTAACTTATTGTTACAGATGTGGATGACTGAGTATTTGTGCCCTCGCTCTCAGTTATTGAGTTATGGTTCGGTTGAGAAAACTTGTATAGGTGAATTTTATACAAGAATCAAAGGGGCCAGTCTACCTGATGGAGTCATGGCCTGGACATTACTATTTCGGAACCTCAATGCCAGCCAGATACAGTGGGTGCTTGGATGGTTGCCTGTCGAAGAGGTCGTATATATGCCAGCAGCCCGCCCGCATTTTCTATTGATGGGGCTCAGAAGCATCCAGTCCTATGCGCCATATCGGGTTCTGAGGCAACTCGGTAGATATCAAGTAGTACCGAGAGATGAAGATTTGAGTACCCAAGTGGTCGAAATCAGTCTTGACGGTCGATTCCCCGAGGAAGAAGTTCGCCAAATTTGGAGCGAGTGTCAACATTTGATGGCAAACACTTGTGTGTCAGATAGGGTCAAAGGGGAAGTTGCCCCAGGGTATCACTAGTGGTTCAAAGGTGACATGGCATGTGGGAGACCGGCTAAAAGACCTCACCTCGAAGATTTCGCCAAGTCATCCCAAGAGTAGTGGGACTGGTTAGCAAAGGAAGAAAGCTATCAAGTTGAGGTTGGTAAACTAAAGCAGCAAGTTGAGAGTCTGAAATTCGAGAACAGTGTACAGGTTGCCGCGGATCAAGGGGAAAAGAATAGACTGGCTCGAGAAAATGAAGCACTTAGGACCCAAATCCGACAGTTGAAGATCACCATCGATAAGCAATCGAAGAGCCGATCCGATGAACAATTGGTAAAAAGATTGAAAAACGAAGTCAGGGAATGGAGGGATGAGTTAGAAAAATCTGGGAATGTCATGGCAGAACTTAAAGCACATTGGGCTACAAGAACAGAGGAGCGTCGTCAATACTTGAATCACTTGAAAAGGGACCATGAGAAAATTGTTGCCAATTTAAAGAAAAAAATGGTTGCCCTTGAGGGTAAAGCGGTTAGGCAGACTAGAGATTTTGAAATTGAAAGTGGACATTGTTACAACTTGTTGGCCCAAATGGAGTTAGAAGTACAGCAGCTGCAAGATCAACACCTGCAAGACTCTCGAGCTTTAAAGACGTGCAGCGATTAGATAAGACGCTTGCTCATAGATAAGAAGCAAACAAAAGACAGGATTAGGGCCATTGCTCATGCTATCTTCAGGAGATGTCGGGCTTGTGAAGACATGACCCATACTACTTTTGCCTCAGCAGTGATAATCTATGTGAAGCGAACCATGAATGAGTTAGAGCAGCTTGAAAGGGATTTGGATCCTAGGCCCGCGACAAGGCCGAACGACGCCCCGCGGACACCTAAGTTTGAAGCACTAGAATATGCATAGTCGGTGTCTGTAATTCTCTACCATTTTGAGTCAGTCTTTCATATGTCTGTTATCTGTCCAGGTCAAGCAGGTCTGTAGTTTTTAAGAGTCTGTATTTGCTTTTAAATCGCGTCTGTTAGCTTCGTTCCGAAATGTTGGGTTTGTAATAGTTTGTTTTAGTAATGAAAATTGAAAATTTCAAGAATTCTTGCTTCCACCCTTTATTTTTGCATTTATCTGCACGAACTACGCTTGGTCTGATTCGTGCGGGGTCACGATATGTAGGCAATCTCCATAAGATTCGACCATAATCGTAAGAAAATAGAAAGAAGGAAAAGGAAAATAGAAGGAAAACCGAGAAAGAGAGAAAGAAAGAAAAGAGCGGAAAAACAGTGAGAGAAAGAAGAAGCACAAAAGAGGGATAAGGTGAAGAAATTCGAAAGAAAGGTAAAAAGAAACAAGGAACAAAATGCCGGGATGACACATGCAATCGAGCAAATGCATAATAGAAATGAATAACTGTATAAGTGCATTCATGCCAACGTGCTGTTGTTAAATCTGTTAAGACCTAATCACTAACAAAGTGGTTGTCTAAATGTGTGAGTCCAGGCAGGTGGTTAGTTGATTGGCAATTCTGGCAACTCACCCGTACAACACCCAGTCGAAAGATCAAGTAAAAATGACAGGGCAGGATTCGGAAATCAGCACCGTAGACCCTTCGAATGAGGTTGAGGTAATAGATGTGGGTGCTATGAAAGAATAGATGAGGAAATTAAAAACACAAATGGCTGAAATGCATCGGGCATGGTCCCAGGGACATCCGACGCCACTATATCCTGCTAACCCATCTTACATCCCACACCTGGCTCAAGCTCAGGAGCCTACCACTCCCCACGCATCTTCAGCTTTCCCTTATCAGGCCCAGGGTTATGGTACCACTTCATACGCTCCCCCAGCACCACCCTCTAAACAGAACCCTCCACCACCCATGGTTCCCGTCTTTGTGGCACCTCCCCCAGCTCCACTACCTAGATCATCCAGTGAGCCGCTATTCCAAGCTCATGACACCCAATATTACCCTCCCGAACCCACTTTCAAAGCGCCTGAGCCATATACCTATTCTCCCCATTTTGAAATCCCTGGAGAAGTTGAGAAACCGGTTAAGAATACAGAACAAGAGGAAGTGATTCGTAAAGTCAAAATCCTGGAGCAATCCTTCAGGAACATGCATGGTTTAGGTAACCAAGTTAGCGTCGCATACAAAGATTTGTGCCCTTTTCCTGATGTCCATTTGCCTGCGGGGTTTAAAATGTCGAAGTTTGACTTATATGAGGGGCACGGTGACCCAGTAGCCCATCTGCGTGGTTTCTGTAGCAAAATGAGAGGTGCTGGGGGAAAGGATGAATTGTTGATAGCATATTTCGGTCAAAGCCTGAGCGGGTCAGCGCTAGAATTGTACACGAGGCAAGACCCCAGCCGATGGTATACATGGGATGATTTGTCACAAGCATTCATTGTGAACAAGCTGCAAGGGTTGATCCTCCCATGAGGGAGAGTGAGATGGTAGATTACTTCTTGCAAACATTGGAACCTACCTATTTTGGTCATCTAGTGACATCTGTCGGAAAGTCGTTTAATGAAGTGGTAAAGATGGGAGCCATGACTGAAGAAGGATTGAAAGCTAACAAGATATTGAGTTACTCGGCGTTGAAAGCAACCACCCAGGCCATCCAAAGCGGTACTGGTGGTGTGCTTGGGAAAAAGAAGAAAAAAGAAGTTGCTACAGTTGAAGCTAGTGCTTCGTCCAGGCCCAATAACCTTCCACTCTACTACAACCAACCCAGACCCCACCACCCAAACTACCAATATACCCCATATGGCCCACCGCAACACTATTATCCACCACCAGAACCACACTTTTCTATCCACCACGCCCAGACCTACACCCAACCCCCAGTGCACTCGCAATGGCGTACACCAAGTCCCCAAAATACACAGTCACACCCACAAAACACCTATCCACCTCCCAGGGCAAACAGACCAGGAACCAACTTTCGCCCAAACCAAGCTTTTAGAAGTGAGAAAGCCCCAAACAGAAAAACATTTACTCCGCTAGAAGAATCTTACACTGCTCTCTTCCATAGATTGAAACAGTTGGGAATGCTGACCCCAGTTGAATCCAAAGCACCAAACCCTCTTCCCAGAAACCTGGACCACTCTGTTAACTGCGAGTATTGCTCAGGGATGCCGGGGCATGATACTGAAAAATGTTGGAAGTTGAAGAATGCGATACAAGAACTCATTGATACTCGCCGCATCGAAGTACAGGCTCCAGAGGCCCCAAACATCAACAAAAATCCATTACCAACGCATTATGAGGCCAATATGATCGAGCTGATACATAAGGGGACAAAGCTTAAGAAACCATCGCAGGTGGTTATGGTGAGTGCAAGGCTAGCGGTTCAGTTAAAAGCAATAAAAGACAAGCCAGTGGTGGTAATGGGAAAGGGACCATTTGTGACTGCAAAAAAGCCGGAGCCGGTCAAGTTGATGGTACCAGGGTCATCATCTACACCCGTGGTGGTGGTGAAAGGAGCTTACGTAGAACCGGTTGTCATAAAAAGGTAGTCCAGTTACCCGTGGTTGATAGCAAAGCCGTACCGTGGAGGTATGACAAGGTAGTGGTGACATACAAAGGAAAGGAAATTGAGGAAGAGAGTTGTGAAGCACAAGGACTAACCCGGTCGGGACGTTGTTTTGCTCCCGAAGTTGAGAAAGGCTAGGGGCGCTAAAGACAATCCAGTGCCAGTCAAAAAGGCTGTGACGGAAGAAGAGGCAGAAGAGTTTCTGAAAAAGATGAAAGTACAAGATTATTCCATTGTTGAACAACTGAGAAAAACACCGGCCCAAATCTCGTTGTTATCATTATTGATTCACTCCGATAAGCATTGTCGAGATTTGATGAAGATATTGAATGAGGCTCATGTGCCTGACAAAATTTCAGTAAACCATCTAGAGACAATTGCCAACAAGATCTTCGAAGTGAACAGGGTAGCATTTTCTGATGATGAATTGCCCGTGGAAGGCATAGAACACAACAAGGCTCTCTATTTGACGGTCAAATGTGAAGGTTCAATGGTTACTCGGGCACTGATCGATAATGGGTCGAGCGCTAATATTTGCACGTTGTCCACGTTGAACAAGTTAAAGATTGATGAGGATAGAGTCCGAAAGAATAGCATTTGTGTTCGAGGATTTGATGGAGTGGGAACAAACACAGTAGGGGATATTGTAATCGAATTGACTATTGGCCCAGTCGAATTCACTATAGAATTTCAGGTGTTGGATGCTGCAGTATCCTATAATCTTTTGTTGGGTCGACCATGGATTCACGCAGCCAAAGTCGTGCCTTCCACGCTGCACCAAATGGTCAAATTCGAGTGGGACAGACAAGAAATTGTGTTACATGGGGAAGATCCCACATGCGCCATGAATGATGCCATTGTGCCCTTTATAGAAGCCGAAGATGATAAAGGACCCTGGGTTTATCAGGTCTTCGACACGGTCCTGGTAAGCAGAGTGCCCGAAGGTCAAAGCATGCCATGTCCTAGGGTGGCAGCTGCAATTGTCATGGTAGTATCAGAAATGCTGAATAGCGGGTTCGTGCCAGGGAAAGGTCTGGGGGCTGAACTTCAGGGCATTATTCAACCTGTGTCCCTTCCCAAAAATCTGGACACCTTCAGATTAGGTTTCAAACCAACAACGGCAGATGTTAGAAGGGCCCGTAAATCGAGGAAGAAAGCTTGGGTTCTTCCTAAACCTATCCCACGTTTGTCCAGGTCCTTTGTCAGGCCTGGTAGCAAGAAACAGTCATTGGCAAAGATGTCAGGTTCATTGATTGGGGCAGAGGGTAATTTGGATAAGGTGTTCGAGAGAGTATTTGCTGAAGTAAACATGGTTGAGGCCGGGGAAGGGTCGAGCGGAGCGGATACACAGTACATCGGACCACATGCTAACATCAACAATTGGGAAGCTACTCCTCTTCCAATTCGGAGGGAGTCGTGGTAGTGGGTTTTGTTTTCCTTTTGTCACCTGGATTATTCCAGGGTTTGTAATCCAGTTGCTATGTTCCGTCCGTTTGGATGAGTTAAAACCTTGTTATCTTTACATTCAATGAAATGCAATTTTCTTCGTTCCTAATTTTGTTTCCATTTTTCTTTTCTTTTGTACAGTTCTTTTTATGCTGATATCAATGATATGACATGCATGGGGAATCTTCGGCCCAGTTTTAAAAGCCAATCTAGCTCAGAAGTAATAATACAAGAGATCGGGTGTGGTGATGGGGTGGATTGTAACAATGATGAAGCTTATGAGGAAATTAGTAAAGAATTAAGTCATTTTGAAGAAAAACCCAAACCTAACCTAAATGACACAGAAGCAGTTAATCTAGGGGATCAAGACAATGTGCGAGAAACTAAAATAAGTGTTCATCTGGGGCCACAACTCAAGGAGAAGATAATTAAAGTACTGCATGAGTACAAAGATGTCTTTGCATGGTCATATGATGATATGCCAGGTTTGAGCACCGATTTGGTGGTTCACAAATTACCCACTGATCCGGCACTTCCCCATGTCAAGCAAAAGTTGAGAAAGTTCAAAACGGACATAAGTGTGAAGATCAAAGAAGAGATTACCAAGCAGTTTGAGGCGAAGGTCATTCAGGTTACACGGTACCCCACTTGGTTAGCTAATGTCGTGCCTGTGCCGAAGAAAGACGGCAAGACCAGGGTGTGCGTCGATTATCGAGACCTTAACAAAGGAAGTCCAAAAGATAATTTCCCATTACCCAACATCCATATACTGATCGACAATTGTGCCAAACATGATATTGGCTCTTTTGTGGATTGTTATGCGGGTTATCATCAAATTCTAATGGACAAGGAAGATGCAGAAAAAATGGCATTCATCACGCTGTGGGGATCGTATTGTTATCGGGTCATGCCGTTTGGATTGAAAAATGCCAGGGCAACTTATATGAGGGCCATGACAACCATATTCCATGATATGATACATCGGGAGATCGAGGTGTATGTGGATGATGTGATCGTGAAGTCTAGACAGCAATCCGACCATGTCAGAGATTTGAGAAAGTTCTTTCAAAGGCTTCGTAGGTACAATCTTAAGCTCAATCCTGCAAAATGTGCTTTCGGGGTGCCATCTGGGAAGTTGTTGGGGTTTATAGTCAGCCGGCGGGGTATTGAATTAGACCCATCGAAGATCAAAGCCATTCAGGAGTTGCCACCTCCAAGAAACAAAACCGAGGTGATGAGTTTATTGGGAAGATTGAACTATATCAGCAGGTTCATTGCTCAACCCACAGCAACGTGTGAACCAATTTTCAAGTTATTGAAGAAAGATGTCGCGGTTAATTGGACTGATGAATGTCAGGAGGCTTTTGATAAGATAAAGGGGTATTTGTCAAACCCACCCGTGTTGGTTCCGCGAGAACCAATGAGGCCTTAGATTTTATATCTGACAGTTGTGGACGGTTCATTCGGCTGTGTACTGGGTAGCACGATGTTACGGGAAGAAAGGAGCAGGCTATTTACTATCTCAGCAAGAAGTTCACATCTTACGAGGTTAAGTATACTCATCTGGAAAGGACATGTTGCGCCCTAACTTGGGTGGCACAGAAGTTGAAACATTATTTGTCATCTTACACTACTTACCTTATATCTCGCTTGGACCCGTTGAAGTATATTTTTCAGAAACCCATGCCCACAGGGAGGCTTGCAAAGTGGCAGATCTTGCTTACAGAGTTCGACATTATATATGTGACACGGACTGCCTTGAAAGCACAGGCATTAGCCGATCATTTGGCTGAGAACCCCGTCGATGAAGATTATGAGCCTTTGAAAACCTATTTCCCTGATGAAGAGGTGATGCACATTGATGAATTGGAACAAGCTGAGAAGTCGGGATGGAAACTTTTCTTTGATGGGGCTGCAAATATGAAAGGCGTAGGAATAGGAGCAGTGCTTATCTCAGAAACAGGTCAGCATTACCCTGTTACGGCTCGGCTTCGTTTCTATTGTACAAACAACATAGAAGAATATGAGGCGTGTATATTGGGATTGAGATTAGCTGTGGATATGGGTGTACGGGAAGTCTTGGTCATGGGTGACTCGGACTTACTGGTACACCAGATTCAACGAGAATAGGAAACACGGGATTTGAAACTTATACCGTATCGGCAGTGTCTGCATGAGCTTTGCCAGCGTTTTCAGGCCATAGAATTCAGGCACATTCCAAGGATTCATAATGAGGTTGCTGACGCTTTGGCGACTTTGGCGTCAATGTTGCACCATCCAGATAAGGCTTATGTTGATCCATTGCAGATTCAGGTCCGTGATCAGCATGCTTACTGTAATGTGATAGAAGAGGAAATCGATGGAGAGCCGTGGTTCCATGATATCAAAGAGTATATTAGAGCGGGAATATATCCAACACAGGCCACCGGTGATCAGAAAAGAACGATTCGTCGATTGGCAAGCGGGTTTTTCCTTAGTGGAGGGGTGCTGTACAAAAAAACTCCAGATCTCGGGTTGTTGAGGTGTATAGATGCAAGGCAGGCCACAACTATCACAACTGAGGTGCATGCCGGAGTTTGTGGACCACATATGAGTGGGTATGTTCTAGCAAAAAAGATTCTCCAAGCGGGTTATTATTGGCTCACGATGGAGCGGGATTGTATCAGTTTTGTGCGTAAGTGTCATCAATGCCAAGTACATGGAGATTTGATTCATTCTCCACTATCAGAATTACATACGATGTCTGCACCATGGCCTTTTGTTGCGTGGGGCATGGATGTTATTGGGCCAATTGATCCAGCAGCATCAAATGGGCACAGGTTTATTCTGGTAGCTATAGATTATTTTACCAAATTGGTGGAAGCTAAGACGTTCAAGTCTGTGACTAAGAAAGCTGTAGTCGACTTCGTGCATTCAAATATCATCTGTCGGTTTGGGATTCCAAATGTAATCATCATAGATAATGGGGCTAATTTTAATAGTCATTTGATGAAGGAGACATGTGAGTAGTTTAAGATTACTCACAGGCATTCTACTCCATACCGTCCCAAGGCAAATGGTGCAGTTGAAGCAGCCAATAAGAATATAAAGAAAATACTCCGGAAGATGGTTGAAGGATATAGACAATGGCATGAGAAATTACCTTTTGCTTTGTTAGGATATTTCACCACCATCCGTACCTCGGTGGGGGCAACTCCTTATTCTTTGGTATATGGTACCGAGGCAGTAATACCCGCAGAAGTGGAAATCCCATCATTGCGAATCATTGCAGAGGCTGAGATCGATGATGATGAATGGGTGAAAAGCCGTCTTGAGCAGTTGAGTTTGATTGACGAAAAGAGATTGGCATCAGTGTGTCATGGCCAACTGTACCAACGAAGAATGGCAAGAGCATACAACAAGAAAGTACGTCCAAGGAAATTCAAAGTCGGGCAATTAGTACTGAGGCGGATTCTGCCTCATTGGGCTGAAGCAAAAGGAAAGTTTGCCCCAAACTGGCAGGGACCATTTGTAATAACTAGAGTGTTGTCTAACGGAGCATTGTATTTGACAGATGTGGAAGTAAAATGTATAGAAATGACCATCAATTCTGATGCGGTCAAGAGATAATATGTATGATTTTATTATTTTCTGAATGTATCTGTTTGTATCTGGCATATCTTAAAGATTGAAATGATGAAGGCATTTTGTCCTGCTATCCAAACACTATTTTCCCTTGTTATCCCCTTTGAGCCTTACTTATTTTTCATACCCCTCTTTCGGAATCAACGACACTATCAGGGAACACAGGTGCCGAACATAAAAGAAAGAAGAGAAAAACAAAAAACAAAAACAAAGGAAAAGAAAAACAAAGGAAAGGAAAAAGAAAGAAAAGAAAAGCAAAAGAAAGAAAGAAAGAGAAAGAAAAGGGAAGAAAGAAAAATACAACAACAAAAGTTAAAAACCATGAACTATGTTTGACTTGATCCCGAAAGGGTACGTAGGCAGCCTTACTCCGAGGTTCAGTCATACCAAAATAGAAATCCAAAAATCCCCAAGCAAGTAACTGGGGCAGAAGTTGTGATTTTTTGTGAAAAATGGATTCCGAAAGTTGTATTTTAAACTCATTCGAATTGTTTTGAGCCTTTTATACTTTTCTTTCTAACCCAATCCAAAAGCCTACATTACGGTCCAAAGAAAGACCTTTTGATCAATTTCTAGAAATTCCAGGTCGAGCAAGGTGACGATGGTTCAATCAAGAAAGAACGAAAGTAAAATGAGAGAGTCTTATTGGTGAAAACCTTCACGGGCACCGTAAGGCGACAGGAGCTAAGAGAAAATACATGAGAGAGTCTTATTGGTGAAAACCCTCGCGGGCACCTTGAGGCGAAAGTGAGTTGGAAAATGTTTGAATGGCAAAAGGTATGTGGGTGGAAAAATGTTTCGAGGTACCGTAGCAAAGCAAAGTTAAGATCGGGGTAATCCAAACAAGTGATGGAAGTTTCGGGCAACAAAGTATGGCGATTGAAAGACGGTTATTTGGACAGATTGGGCCGATCAATTCAAAATGCATGTCATGACCATTGGTACCAGCTGTCTTGCTCAGGTAAGTTTCTTTTCCTTCTCTTTTCGAAATAACCATCTGGTTTGGATTCTTCTTATCCTTGACTCAAAAATCATCGCATTTCATTTTCTTGTGAGGGTTTTATCTAGTTGAGATGTTTCAGTACTAGTCTTGGTCAATGCAAGTAGAAAGGACTTCAAAGCTCACTACTAGTTTCTAGAATTGTAAAGAACAACATGGTCAGAGCATGTCAAAAAATAACGTGATGTCAAGTGGAACACAGGGAATTAATGGAAGTTTCATCGGTGAAATGATTGGGGAATGTCGTGGGAAAGGCAAAAACAAAAGGTCAGGAAATGAAATAACAGCATGGATGTAAAACATTTAGGTCGCCGGATGTTGGGAAATTTAAAAAGTTGGTCAAGAAAGTCAGGCTGTTCAGGGACAGTGTGTGGAAGGCAGTTAACATAAAGCAAGGCAGTGGAAGGATTTTTCAGCAAGAAGGCCATCTACTAACCACCATTTTAAACTGACGAAATTTTCTTTGATTATAAAAGGGGCAGAAAGTTAGTCGTTGAAAGGAATTCTCCAAGAAGGAAAACAAGCAGTAATCAGGTTTGATCGCAAAGTGCGGTTTGATTAAATACAAGATAATCTTGAAATGCATAAGGGGAATGGAATTTGATTGCAAAGTTGGCATGATTAGAATAAGTTCAAGTTGTCAGGACCTTCCTGGATAATAGGATGTAGTTCATATACCCGAAAGTCAGGAGTTCGCCTGGAAAATAGAGACATACCATTCAGATTTTTAAGCAGTCAGGGGGCCGCCTGAAGAACAGAGGTGATACAATCCAAGTTTTTAGCTTCCCTTCAATCTCTTTGTTCATCTGGTAATCAGGAGTCCGCCTGAAGAATATAGACATACAATTTAATTTTAATAATCAGGAGTCCGCCTGAAGGATAGAGACATACAAATTAATTTTAGTAATCAGGAGTCCGCCTGAAGAATAGAGACATACAATATAATTTTGGTAATCAGGAGTCTGCCTGGAGAATAGAGACATACAATTTAATTTTAGCAATCAGGAGCCCGTCTGGATAATAGAGGAGTAGTTTCAATTTTAGGTTCAAAAGTCAGGAGCCCGCCTGGAAAATGGAGGTGTTAAATATTTTTAGCAGTCGAAATCAGGAACCCGCCTGGAGAACAGAGGTGATATAATTCAATTTTAGTTTTCAATCAATCTCTTTGTTTATTTTGAAGATAGGAGCCCGCCTGAAGAATAGAGGCATGCGATTCAAGTTTCGGAGGTCAGGGAATCCGCCTGGAGAATGGAGTTCAAGTTTCAGAAGTCAGGAGCCCGCCTGTATAACAGAGGAATACACACAGTTCAAGTTTCAGAAGTCAGGAGCCCGCCTGCACAACAGAGGAATACATACAGTTCAAGTTTCAGAAGTTGGGAGTCCACCTAAAGGAATAGCAACATGGATCTTATCGAGAAAGAACAAGACAACAAGGCAACAAGGAAGTACAGGAGCAAGTTTGAAGAATCTAGGTAGGGCTTTTGTAATTCATAGTTCATAGCTTAGTCTAACTTCTTTTATTGTTACACGGTGTAATAAGGGAAGCCAGCAAGCAGCAGCAACAACAATCGTAGTGAAATCACAGCTCCCGGTAGTCCCAGCTACCAGTCATTCCCAAACTACACTGACCTGATTCCTGTTTATCCCAGGATATGTAGGCAACCTCTGAAGCAGGACGCGGTCAAACTTTTCAAAAATGCTTCACACGGAATTTTCAAACGGGCAAAAATCGCTCGTATTTGCTCACTTATCTTTGCCCGAAAACCCTTCGTGTTTCCGAGCAAAGAGGGACAGCTGTGAGCACGTGATTTTTGCCCTAAATATGATTATTCCCAAAATCCCAAAAAAAATAATTTTTCTTTATTTTTTACAATTTTTGTGCATTTTGGTGTCATTTTCTGATAATTGTTGCATTCTATTTGTGCATGTTAATTTTTATGAAATACAAAAATATGCATTTTTTGCATTTAGGTTTTAGTTTTATATTTTTTTTATCAACTTAAGTTTAAGTTGTTTAGAACAAAACATGAAAATCACAAAATTAGTTCATTTTTGCATTTTAATGATTTCTATTGGGAATTCGTCATGAAATAGTTTTCAAACAATTTTAAAGAATTAATTAGTCTTCGTTTTGAAATAACTAAGATTTCATGTTAGTTTTACATCTCCATAAAAATTAGAAAAATTATAAAAAATTGTAAAAGTGGGAAAAGAAAACAAAAGGGAAATAAGATTAGAAATTGGGTCTTAATAAAAGACCCAAATTTGGGCCAAATTAAGGAAATTTCTCAGGCCCAAACGCCTCAAAATTGTTGCAAATCAGTCCAGTCCAAATCCCCTACCCGGTCTGCCCCATTCTAAACGAAACGGTGTCGTTTCGGGGTTTCTGAATCAGGACTGCTGGATCTCATCAATCCAACGGTCCGGATCTAACTAGGTTACCTGTATTTAAGTGTCCGAAACTTCCCCCTACCCCCATTTGCCTCGTCTTCCTTACCCCACCCTTCTCCTCAAACCCTAATCTGCGCCGCCCCTAAATCCCTCGCCGGCGGTACAACCTACGCCGTTCACCCCGAGATTAACACCACAGATCCCTCTCACTCTCCTCTTTCCATTGCACCCACTGGTTTACCTCGAACAAGGCCGGAACTCGTCGAATCTTAGTTTGAAGTTTTCCGGCCAAGTGACGAGTTCATCCAAATCAGTCCAAAATCACACCCCATAACCCCCGGCCCTTCCTCAACACTAATCCATGGTTATTTTCTTTCAAATTACTGTGAAGCGGCCCGAATCTTAGATCTAAGAATTTCTGGTCAAACCCTAAAACCAAATCCTTTTGATTTCGAACCGTAGTATCCTTAACAATGTGTTCTCCTGTAAGAACACATGGTTAGGGATGTTACGCGTCAAAAATCTGAAAGGATTCAGACGTTTCTGACTGGGCAGAGTCCCTTGTGCCTCTGTGAGTTTTACTACTTCCTTTTACTCGCATGTTTGAAGTGTTATTTACAGTTGTTGTTTCGTTAATTTTTGCTGTTAATTTTTTGGTTTTATTCGTATTAGTTTAAGTTCTGCCAATTGTTAGTTAAGTTCTGAATTGATATTTGTTTGAGTTAGTATGAGTTTACGGATTAAGAATTACTTTTAGTTCATTTAATGCTGTTCATGTTAGTTTAAGTTTAGTTTGAGATCATTTAGTTTGATTGAATTAATATAATTAAACATTTGGTTTTGGTTAGTTGATTAATTGTTTTCTGAGTGCTAGTTAATCATTTCCAGTTAGTTTTAGATTGGTTTAGGGTATTGGTTATAGCTGTCAAGGATGAGGGTAGGTTCAGTAACTTTGAGGGGCTTTTAGGGGTAATCTGAGTATGGAAAAGGGTAGTTTTGATAAGAATAGTAATATCAGGATATATGGAAGGGCAGTATAGGTATTGTAAGGGTAGAGGAATACCCTAAGGCCTTATAGAATGAGGTACAAGTGTAGATTTTAATAATTGTAAGGCATTTACTTGTTTAGCAAGTTAAGGATAGAAGGACCAAACTGAAAATAGGGAGGGACTGATTGGAAAATAAGAATCTGATCTATTCTCTTTGGGGTTGCCTATAAAAAGGGCATGAAATGCCTTGGGAAAGGGGGTTCCTCTCTCTTCTTCTGCCTTCAGCCCTAAGTTTCAATTTGAGCTTTCATTCCTGCTTTTGATTTCAGTTAGCATTTTAATTGCAAGATTATTCAGAAAACAAAAAACATCAAAAATGGAGAAATCCGAAACAACTTCACATTTTCACTGTTAGTTTTGGATTTCAGTTTGGGGTTTTGGGTTTTAGCATTATCATATAGGTGCTTAGGTTCAGCTGAAAAGGTTAAGAGTGCATTTGAAGTTGTGTTTGAGCTGATCTGTGGAGTCTACCCATATTTTTGGTTTTCAAAGCAATCTGCCTGTATTTCTGTGGTGTAATATTGCTGAGTTTGTTGCTGTTGCTGTTCAAAGTAACTAACTCCTCTCCTTTTCTCTATTTACATTCCAATTTCCAGGTATAATCCCCTGAACCTCACTGATGTATGCTTGCTGAAGTTGAAATGAAATGTTCAAGGGGCCTGTTATTCAACTAAGAGCAGTTTGTATCTTGACTGATATGAATAGTGTAGTTTCCTGTTATATAACTGGCAGTTTGTTGTTTGTTCAGCGAGGTCGATTGCATGTTAAAAGTTGCGTAATGTTGAACTGTTTGAATTGGACAGTTGAAATAGCGTTGAGCATATGTGGTCTAATTTGAAAATTTGTGTGAATTTAATATCAATCAGTAGCAATTGGACCTGTGTAAATGATATGTGAATTCAGGAGTAAGTCTGGTGACCTTCAGCCTGTTTACTAGTAATTTTATCATTGGTCGTGATAGTGTGGTAAAAAGTCTACTTTTGATTAAAGTTTTCTGAAATCGTTTGGTAGGCAAAACATAGTTATTGTTGGGTGATTGGTATCGAAACTAGTTAAAAATCATGAAACATGATTCATTCATAATTGGTTTGGTTCATTAGAGTAGCAGGTCTTAATAAGTAATTAGTAGGACAAATCAATTTAGTGATTTCGGAATTCATGGCTATCAGCTAAATGAGGGTACGTATTGTCATTATAGTAGTTCGTTGATATTATATCAAATGTGACCTTGGAATTGTACCCATATTTATTGGCTAATTGGGCTGTATCAACGTCGTGAGGCAGGCCCATGTTATTTAAATTTGGTTTTTTAGTTTACTGCAATGTAATCCAAATTCCGAATTCGTTAGCCTTTTAAAGACACATGAATAAGTAGTAAATCATAGTTATTTCGGGATTGCTACTAGCCTCGCCCGAATAAAATCACATACGCATGCTGTCAACAATTGATTATTAAGAATGATTAGAATTTGGGAGGGCCATTTAGCGAACTTCACGGCCCTCCCCAAATAATATTACGTCAGAATCTTTAGGCACAGTTTTAATTAAATTACCTTCTTAAACTCGGGTGCGCATTGATGCGACCCAAATCCAAATCTCGACAAAGTCAAAATGTGTTGACAATCACGGGTGCATTGATTGTGACGTGGTTCGAAACGCATTTTCATGACGTCGTAATTCTTAAAAATAAATAATGATAGAAAAGAGGTTCACAAATTGAGATGAGCCTCACCGCACAAATAAATAAATGTGGGGCCCTCAATAAATAATTACCGCAATGATTAGAATTTGGAATGGCCATTTAGCAAACTTCATGGTTTTCCCCAAAATAATACTACGTTAGCATCTTTAGGCACGATTTAATTAAATTACTTTCTTAAATTCGGGTGCGCATTGATGCGACCCAAATCCAAATCTCGATGAAGTCGAAATGTGTCAACAACCACGGGCGCATTGATTGCGACGGGGTTCAAAATGCGTTTTCACGACATCGTAATTCTTATAAAATAAATAATGATAAAAGCGGTTTACGAATAGAGAGCACATAAGCTAGCATGTATTAAAATCAGATAAAATCAAATACAATAGTTAAGCGACCGTGCTAGAACCACGGAACCCGGGAATGCCTAACACCTTCTCCCGGGTTAACAGAATTCCTTACCCGGATTTCTGGTTCGCGGACTGTTAACAGAGTCATATTTTTCCTCGATTCGGAATGCAACCGGTGACTTGGGACACCATTAAACTCCCAAGTGGCGACTCTGAATAATTAATAATCAAATCCCGTTCCGATTGTCCTTTAATTGGAAAAACTCCTTTACGCCCCTCTTCCGGGGGTGTAGGTGTAAAAAGGAGGTGTGACACTCACTATTCTTGTTATTCTATCCATCCAGGAGCAACAAATATGTATCATGATATTAGGAAAATGTATTGGTGGGACAGAATGAAAAAGAATATAGCAGAATTTGTTGCCTAGTTTCCCAACTGTCAGCAGGTTAAGATTGAGCATCAAAAACCCGATGGCTTATTGCAGGCTATAGAGATTCCGACTTGGAAATGGGAAGTAATCAATATGGATTTCATCGTAGGCTTACCTCGTACCCAACGTATGTTTGATTCGATATGCGTGATTGTTGATAGGCTTACAAAGTCAGATCATTTTTTGCCCATTAGAACTACATATTCCTCAGAGGATTATGCAAGGCTTTATATTAAGGAGATAGTACGACTGCATGGTGTCCCTGTATCTATTATCTCGGATAGAGAAGCTCACTAACTTCTGGAGGTCCTTCCAAAAAAGGATTGGGGACTCAAGTAAGTCTTAGTACAACATTTCATCCCCAGATAGATGGACAGGTGGAGTGTACTATTCAAACACTGGAAGATATGTTACGAGCTTGTGTAATAGATTTCAAAGGTAGCTGGGATGATCATCTGCCGCTTATTGAGTTCGCATATAATAATAGTTACCATTCTAGTATTCAGATGGCTACATACAAAGCTCCTTATGGATGGAAGTGCAGGTCACCTATAGGGTGGTTCAATGTTGGGGAAACTACGTTAGTAGGACCAGAATTAGTACAGCAGACAATCGAGAGAATTAAGCTTATACAGGAAAGGCTATTGGCAGCTTAAAGCCATCGGAAGGCTTATGCGAATAATCGACGACGAGACTCGAAATTTCAGGTTGACGACTGGGTATTCCAAAAAGGTATCACCTATAAGAGTTGTCATGAGGTTTAGAAAGGAAGGCAAACTTAGCCCACGGTATACTGGGCCTTATAGGATCATTCGGAGAGTGGGCCAAGTAGCTTATGAGTTAGAATTGCCCTTGGAATTTGAGCCTGTCCATCCTGTTTTTCACGTATCTATGTTATAGAAGTGCATTGGCAATCCTACCCGAGTGGTGTACATGAATGATGTACAGATTACAGAGGACTTGTCATACGAGGAAATTTCGGTTTCCATTCTAGACCAATGAATCTACAAACTACGGAATAAGAAGGTAACCTCCATGAAAGTACTTTGGAGGAACAACAATGACTTGAAAGGCTGAGGAAGACATGAAGTCTAGATATCCCTACTTATTTCCTCCTCCAGAGAAGGATCTGACTGAGACGTCATAACCTCAAGGTGCGTGTACGAATTCTTGTGCTAGCTATTGTTATTGGTCGTTCGAGGCCATCATCGTCATTAATGCTTGTGGTCCTATGTGGCATTAAATTACTGGGTTTCTACAAAAAGATTTGGTAGTAGCGTTGCTACAAGGGCGACGCTACCAAGGTTATATAAATCCCAGAGAGTTAAACATTCGAGGACGAATAATTTTAAGGGGGAAGGATGTTACATCTCTCTTTTTCGTACATACAATTTCATTTTTAGTTAACCGACGTAGACTCGGGGATGAGATCATCTTGACGTTAACGTACTTACACTATTTATAACAAGCGATAAATAAGTGTTATGAAGGATAAAGGGGTACACGGATTAAAGAAAACGAATTTCGTTGAAAGTGGCCAATTTGGAAAAAAATATGGGTCAAGCGATAACACCCGATAATTATGGACTAGTACCATGAAAGATACCATATGACCACAGTAGTATAATATATAAAGTATATATGAAGTATTTTTAAAAATAAATAGAATTTTAAGTAATTTGTGGTAATTTTTAAATTATGCGTGTAATTGATTAATTATCGGGTAACAGGACATTACCCAGTTAATTAATCAGTGGATAAAAATTAATAAATTAACCCCTCCCACACACACACGTGGCAAGAAGCCACACACCTAGAAAATGACATAGTCATGATTCTTGGTGGCCACCTATGAGTTAAGTTAAGTCTTTCCAAGACTTGTAAAAACTTTATCCAATTCTTAGTTTCAATTTATGTCCTTGGATTAAAATGGTATATTTCAAGTCATTTAGGAGATCTTTTAATTATTCGTACAACCAAATTCAATTTCTAACCGTATCAAATCATAGCATCTGAAATCCATGAAATCAACATATCCCACACATCTAAATCAGTAATCCACTCCTGAGTTAAGTATAAGGAAGTTGGTATATTGATTTTAAACCAAAAGAAAAGGAACTTGGTAATTAATCTCTAACATTGTGATTCTTTTAATTATTTGGCATGATTCAGCATGAAGTGGGGAACTAGGAATGCTATTTGGAGAAAATGATCGCTCTCAGGAAGTTGAACCTTAGGATAGAAGCTTGCCCTTTTTCTTTGCTCCAAAATTTTCTTACCAAAATTCCTACAAGTTTTCAACAAAAACTTCTTGCAACCAATCGATTCCAATAAGAATTTTTAGAAACTTAGCAACGTAAAATTTTGCGGTTCTAAAGAAGTACGGTGCAACCTTTTCCAAGAACATCATGCGGATTTTTCCTAAACCAGGTATGTTAAGGCTAAGCCCTTATTTCATTTTGGCATGATCTTGTCATTACACAAGTTTGATAACGAAGTATAAAGAAAAATTCATATCCCGAAATTTACGTATATTTTGCTAGTCTCGCAAGTTACAATATTCTCTTTATCGGGACTTCATATTCATTTGAGTATTTTATTCATCCAGGCAAGAGCAAAGAGAGTATATATATACAGTATAAAGTATTTTCATTACCATCGAGCTATAATCGATGCGCAGGCCCCTATTGGGAAACCTCTGAGATGGTAAGTTATATACCGAGCCTACAGTGGCCGAACGCCTATGAGTGAGCCCAGCATGACCTAGATACAGAGCATAGTATGGCTGAGTGTCTATAAGCTAGACTACTACGGTAGTTATATATATACCGAACCTTATAGGGCCAGACCACTATTTTACTTACTATATTGAGAGAGTTGAGTCAGTATCAGCAGGTAAACATATCTTCAGATTATCTTTGACTCTCAGTTACTTTCAGTTATTATATTATCAGTTCAGTTTCAGCTTTCAGTTATTTTGTTGCCTCACATACTCAGTACATTCTTCGTACTGACGCCCTATTTTACGGGGCCTGCGTTTCATGCTCGCAGGTGCAGGTAGGCAAGTTGAAGGTCCCCCTTCCTAGGATCCCTGATCAGCGAGAGTTGGCATGCTCCATTTGATCCGGAGCTACTTTTGATTTTGGTACGATACGTTTGTGTATATATATGTATATGGGTATGACGTGGCTTAGTCCCGTCTTTGTAGAGCTATGTTTCTATTAGAGGTCTGTAGATAGTATGTCTAGCTGGGTTATATGTGGCCTTGTCGGCTTTTAGTTTTGGATGTATAGTTGTCTATATGAGCCTTGCCGACTCGCCCACTATATTCTGCATGTATACGTACATATGACTTGATGGCAGGTTTCCTTTACGTATGTTAATTTTGTAATGAAGCAGATGTTATTCAGGTTCATATTTAGATGCATGCTTAGGGGTGTTTGACAGGTAGGACTCAGGCATCCGTCGTGGCCCATCAGTTTGGGTCGTGACAAATCCTTTCACCCTCCATCAAAACCTCGGACACATATACTGTTCTTGTGGATCCTCTCAGCATCAATTTTCAGCTTATGCAGAGTGGAGAGAGGGCAAATGTTTGCACTGGAACCATTATCAACTAACACCTTTGTAACAAGAGAATCTTTGCATTTAACTGTGAGATAAAGAGCCCGATTGTGCTCTGTACCCTCCAAAGGCAACTCATCATCCAAGAAGGTAATCCTGTTTGTCTCAAATATCTTTTTGGAAATCTTCTCCAAATGGTTCACTGTGATCTTGTCAGGGACATGGGCTTCATTCAGAATCTTCATAAGAGCCCTGCAGTGCTCATCTAAATGTATCAATAATGATAGAAGAGAAATTTGAGCGGGGGTCTTTCTCAGTTATTCCACTATGGAGTAATCCTACACCTTTATTTTCCTCAAAAATTCTTCCGCCTCCTCTTCGGTGACCGGTTCTTCACTAGAATTGGACTATCTTTGAGTGGCTTGAATTTCTCTAATTCTTCTGGGGCAACGCATCTTCCTAAACGAGTCACTCCCGGGTTTCATTGACTTCCTCTTCCACTTCTTTCCCCTTATAAGTTACTACTACTCGCTTGTAGTTCCACGGAACGGCCTTGGTGTCATCTACCGGCAGCTGGGTCACAGGTTTAATGACAATAGGAGCCGTGCGAGCTCCTTCTACAATTATGACATGCTTACTTGCTACCCCTGGCATGACCACCTTCAGCTTTCCTTGCTTTGCTTCAGTGTTATTTGGGATCCCTTCACGCCTACCACGAATGGCTTAGCATCGAGCTTACTTAGCTTATTTGTCAACCACTTAACTGTTGACGATGTTGCATTTGTAACAATTAGAGTTTTGAATGAATTACTTTCACTGGCACGGATAATCATGACAGACTTTGAAGGCTTCTCAAGCTTCCCATCCTTATACACTATCTCAATCATATGTTTTTCGGCATGGGCTGGCAAGGGATTTTTATTGATGTTGGGCGTCTGGGATTTGGACCTCAATTTGGTTTGTACCGATAAGCTCTTGGATGGAGCTCTTCAAATGCCAACACTTTTCTATGTCATGCCCCAGAGCATCAGAATAATATGCACACCTGAGGGAATAATCCAGGTTCTTCGGAGGGGGGTTTGGTAATTTTGACTCAATCGGCCTTAGAACGCCCAACTACTTTAACCTCTGAAACAGACCGGTGTAAGACTCTCCAAGCAGGGTGAAAGTTCGCTTCTGCTGTTGCCTTTCCTTCCTATACTCCGTCCTGGGGCGAAAGCTTGGACCAGTAGGGTTTTAGTATATTTGTGGTGGCGGGTAAGTATTTTGTGGAGCTGGTGCATGCCATTGCGGGTAAGGAGGGGGTTGAGCATATGAATGTGCGTGATGGACATGGTATTGGGGTGGCCTGACTGAATACTGAGGGTCTAGTGGTGGGAAGTATTGTTGGGGTAGATTATATAGAGTTTGGGTGTAGGTTTGAGATTGGGGTCGAGGCTAGGTGTAATGGTGCAGCGGACTCCTTGGGCCAGGCCACAATCCTCAGACGACCATAGCAACATCTTCTTTCTTCTTTTTCCCTAACACGCCCCTGGTGCCATTCTGGATCGCTTGTGTAGTTGCTTTGATGGCAGAGTAACTCATGACCTTGCTCGACTTGATCCCATCCTCGACCATTCCTCCCATCTTCACTACTTCATTGAAAGACTTACCTATGGCCGAGACCAGATGTCCAAAGTAAGTAGGCTCCAAGGTCTGAAGAAAGCAATCCACCATTTCATCTTCCTTCATTAGACGGTCGACTCCTGCCGGTTGTTCTCTCCACTGGAAACCATACTCCTTGAATCTCTCGCTGGGTTTTTCTCCATCTTAGTCAAAGATAGGAGATCTGGGACAATTTATACGTTGAACTGGAAATGCCGAGCGAAAGCCTGAGCCAAGTCATCCCAAGTGTACCACCTACTATTGTCCTGGCGGGTGTGCCACTCCAATGCTGCACCACTCAGACTTTGGCTAAAATATGCCATCAACAGTTCTTCTTTCCTACCGGCTCCCCTCATTTTGCTGCAAAATCCTCTCAAGTGGGCCACGAGGTCTCCGTGCCCGTCATACAAGTCAAACTTGGGAATTTTGAATTCGACAGGTAGATGGACATTAGGAAACAAGAATAGATCCTTATAAGCCACGTTCACTTGGTCCCCTAACCCTTGCATATTTTTCAGCAACTGCTCCAACCTCTTTACCTTCCTAAATATCTCCTCTTGCGCCGTGTTTTTGAGTGGCTTCTCAGTTTCAGCAGGAATTTTGTTGTGGGGAGTGTAGGAGTAGTGATCTGGGACTTTGAAGGTGGGCTCTGGAGCATAGTATTGGTTATCTTGGGCTTGGAACCGACTCACTGGAATATCAATGGAGTGTAGCTAGTGGAGGTGCTATGAAGATAGGGGTGGCTGGCTGGCGGAGGGGGGTATGTGGTTGTTTTGGCTGGTGGAGCTTGGATGGTTTGGGAAGTGGTGCCATGATAGTGGTGGTAAGGGGTGAAGCTTGGTGCATGTTGTGGGGATAAATCAACAACGGGGGGCTCTTGAGATTGAGCCAGTGGTGGGATGAAAGCAGGGTTGGCGGGGTACGATGGTGGAGGATACCCTTTCATCCATGCCTGGTACGCTTCGACCATTTGGTGCTTCAGCTTATGTAACTCCTCTTTCAGACCGGGCTCAGACTCCTCCTCCTCTCTTGGCGGGTCAATAACACTTGCGTCCAATTCTTTGCCAGCCATGATCACCTTGTGTTTAAACCTGGTATTGTATGGGTGGGTTGCCAGAATGCCGAACAAACTAACCATCTTCTTGTGCTTATGTCAACAGTGCACCTGTTAGTGCTTAAGATTTTAACAGATAGGCAACCACATGTTTGGGATGCAATGCACCTAAACAGTTAAAAGTTTCTACTATGTATTTGAATGGTTGCATGCTTCATCCCGGCCTTAACCAACTCTTTTCACTTTGCACTTTCTCTTCTCTTTTTTTTTCTTTTTCAGTATTGCCCTTTTCAATCACTATTGATTTACCCACTCAGTTCTTGTCGCTTTTTTTTCTTGTTTTTGTTCTCTCATTTTGCCATTCTTTCTTTCCACTCAGTTTCTTCTCTTTTTTTTTTCTTTTTCATTCTATGGTTATGATCAAATCTTGTGGGGATTTCCTACGTATCATGACGCCGCATGAATCAGATCATTATGTAGTTCAGGGGACAAATGCGAAATAAAAGAAAGCCATATTTTTATCATTTTCAAATTTTCATAAAAACATTCTTGTTTTTCCTCTATTGCAAAGACTCTGCCTTACAGACTTAAGCATTACTAAAACAAGACTCAAAATATACTAAAAGACTCTAAAAAACTGCAATACAGACTCAAAAAATAAAATCAAGAATACATAAGTGCCTCCACTGCTGCTCCAGGGGCCCGCGAGCTATTAGTCGATCCCGCCGCGGGCCTACGTGCCATATCTTCTTGGAGGCGATATAGCTCGTCCATTATCTGACGGACAAAAATCATAACTGTAGCGAAGAACATGGACCTATTCATGTCCTCACATTCATTGCACTTCATCACAATATAGTCAGCAATCATTCTAACCCTCTCCCTGATGATACTCTTCTCTTGTAGCAGCCATCCAATCAGTTGAGATCTGGCCTCCAAAACCCGTGTGGTCGTATGATTTTCCTCTTGCAGTTGTTGCAGGTTTTCTTCTAGTTGCGACATCAGGGCATAGCAATGTTCTCTTTTTGCTTTGTAGTCTCTTGCCTGCTTGGTCAGTTCGCTCTCAAGGGTATTGATCTTTTTCTCCAGACCCATGATTTCTTTGTCGTACTTTTCCTTCAACTGTCGAACGAAGCTTGCCCGTCCCTCTGCATTCTTAGCTAACCTTGCTCGGGCCTTTTCTAGTTCACCTTCAGTCTTTTCCAAATCAAATCCGTAGTCACATACTTTCCGCCTAAGGCTGTCTATAAGTTTCTCATCCTTTTCACTTTTGGCAGGGTTCTCAACTGCTATTTTCGTCTTCTGAATTTGGGCTTGGAGGGCTTCATTTTCTTGGACCAACCTCCTCCTTTGACCTTCCGCTTCTTGCGCCTGGAGATCATTATTGATTCGACGTTTCTCAATTTTTCTTCCAGGGTGTGAATGGCAGGTTGATATTTTTTCTCCTTTTCTCCCCAGGCCAACCTTTCTCGGACTTTATCATCAAAAGCCTGAACATGAGGTCTCTTGGCAGGCCTCTCAGGCTCAGGCTCGGGCTCTGGCTCATTATTTGCACAAGACCTTCTCTCAAACCACACGGCATAATCTGGATCCACCTCCCCCTTTGCAACATCTAGTACCTGGGTGCCATTTTTCAGATATCGGCAACCATTCTAATCCTGCTGGACTAAATCTACAGGAAATGTATCTTCTGGATGTAGATCAATGACGTGGGTGGTTAGATCTTCATCTTCGGGCACCACCTGATATCTCCCTAACTACCTTAAGACCCTTTGCGGTGCATATGGCTGGACACTCCTCAAACCCATCAACATTAGGTAACCCTTTGTGTTACGCCCCAACCTCGAGAGGCGCGACCGACGCTCAATCGAGTGAACCCATCTGAGCAAGCCTTATTGAACACTTTCTACCCAACTCAATATGATTAAGGAAACCATGCTTTTGTTTATTTAGACAATAGGAAAGGTTGTACATTCAACATTGTTAGTTCATCTTATACGACAACCTTAAACCGTAGTTAAGTTCCAAGATTCCATACAGTTACAATTTAGAGAAACAAGAATTTAGAATTACAACATAGTTCATAGACCCATCCAACACACGTACATAACCCACACAAATGTCAACGGAGCCTCTAAGGATACAAAAGACAATGATGATAACGTCGGCAACAAAGCCCCGACTATACCTCAAAAGTGGAAGTCTACAATAAAAGATGTACAACATAACCCTTGAAGGAAAAAGGGGCTCACCAAGACATTGAGAGGAGGATACTCCGCTACACGCGATTGGCACTATCCGCTATGGAGCCACCTACATTCATTCAAAAAATGTAGTGCCCCCGTCAAAAGGGACGTTAGTACCGTGGAATAGTACTAGTATGTATAACTAAACACCATCTCATTAGAAAGAACTATCATACAAGAATAAGGAAATCACAAGGGACAATCGAAAGCTTTAACCGAACACCACATCATCGAATAAAAGAATCATATAACTTTCACATAATTTCTATAGCTTTAGTTTAAGGCATTTCATATTGTTCATCATCAATCATAATACCACCTCTTTCTTGAGCGGAGTCCGATCACGACTCGATCATCTAGGTTGCCTCAATTGAGACATGTACCTCAAATCACAATCTCATTCTCCTTTTCTGGAATTCAATATCGGCACAATACCACCATGTGTGCGGCATGGCGTCCGATCACGGCCCGATCGGCTAGGCCGCCTTACCGAGTCATTGTTCCTTTCTCATTAATCATCTCGTTTCAATCTTTATTTCACATATATCAATTTATAGGCACTTAGGGCCACAATTATCACATCCTTTCCATTTTCAATGTTAGCCTTGCAATTTGGGATCATAAGCACATACAAAAGCAATTCAAGTTGTAAGCATAGGTAACACTTCACATAGTTGGCATGACAATCTCAGTTTTAATCTTGGCTTGTAGCCTAGGCCTTTCAACATATGGTTCATATTCTTAGCACATCTCTAAATATCATGAATAGTACATTGCACACATTGAGGCACACCCTTTATGTAATTATATATAATTGCAAACCAATTCTTGTGAAATAACAATTAATACATCAACCGATTCTAGTCTTACCATATTTGCGTAAACACCAACAGAGCTAATTTCTAATAAGAGGGGGTTTTAGCCATACATACCTCAATAGAGTTTACCTTAAATTCTTGCAAAATTTCGAGTCTCTTAGCAACTTCAATCTATTTTATGAAAATTACAAATTGAATCAAGAATTAGAAACATGATTAAGATTCTAGCTCATTTAAGCGTATTATCAAGCACTAAGTGTGCATTGTGATTTTAGGACCCTTTTGTGAGAGATTTTCATCACCTTACATCCCAATTACTATCCTTTTAACTCACAATCTTCCCATACCCCAGTATCACTCATGCATGCAAGAAAATCCATTTTTATACCCATGAACCCACTTTTTATTTACTCATTTTAGTGTGAATTTTGAACCCAAAGGTTAGGGCTCAAGTTCTTACCTCTTGTGGTGAAGGCCAAGCAGTTTTTCTTGATAATCTTCAAGGTCATAGGCAAGGATTGAGTGGGGAATTGCTGAAGATCATCCTCTCTCTCTCTAGAACTTCCTCTCTCACTCTTTTTGCAGTAGAATATCTTAAAAGGGGTCTAATGAGGTGTTTTTAATGGGATGGGGTTGGGTTTTAAAAGTTAGAAAATAGGAGCCCTGACACACTCTGCGATCGCATAATGGACATGCGGCCCATAAAATGGACCGCAAAGATGGTCCCAAAAACCAGAACAAACTATTCGGGTATGCGGCAAGAATGCGGTCTGCATACCTGTTGCGGTCGCATAATGCACCGCAGAACTGCCCCTCGCAAAAATTCCAAGGGGGGTATTATGCGATGACTATACGGCCTGCATATTGATTATGTGATCTCTTAATTGGCTGCATAGTTGACCTCAAAATTAACCTACAAACTGTCTGACTCTGCGATGACGATGCGGTCCGCATAGCTATTATGCGATCACATAATGGACCGGGGAAAGCACTTTTCTGGAAAATATTATTCCTTAACCTTTTAATGCACCGATCAGTCCAAAGGGTCCGAACCGCGGCTCACTTAAAGAATTTTACCAATTTCTAACACATATTCCTAACTTGGCACTACGAGCTTTCGGGTTTTGAGTAAAAAATTTCATGGGGCCTTACATTCTCCCCCACTTAAGATCATTTGTGCTATAATGACGATAAAGGTTCACTCATTAGCAATATTTATTCAATCTCAGCTTTTCACACCATGAAACATATAAACAACCCCAAATTTTTCTAACTCCCTAAATTTCCAAAAATTTTGCCAGAGTTTCCTTTGTATATAGGCCTATCCACCTGTCAGAGTGTCCTAGAAACATATCTTAACAGCATATACAAAATCCATAGACATGACATAACTTGTAATGACACTAACCATGGCTATATAGACAACATATAACCAAAACATAACAGTTTTACATAGACCAAATCAAAGGATAAGAGTTCATAGGAACCAAATGCATAAAATCTATTACATGGCTATACAAACAAATGTGGGTACTTCTTTTTCTTATCTTCCTCGGCTTCCCAAGTGGATTCTTCAACCTGCTGGTTTTGCCATAACACTTTCACCGAGGCAATTTCTTTGTTTCTCAATTTTCGGACTTGCCTGTCAAGAATGGAAACTGGAACTTCTTCATATGACAGTTCTTCATTAACCTCAATAGTTTCAACTAGCACAATGGTGGACAGATCTCCCACTACCTTCTTCGACATAGACACATGGAAGACTGGGTGTACCAATGACATCTCGGGTGGTAGCTCGAGCTTGTACGCCTCTTGACCAATCCTCTTAATGATTCTGTATGGTTCGACATACCTTGCACTCAATTTTCCTTTCTTTCCAAACCACATGATACCCTTCATGGGGGAAACCTTCAAAAATACTCAATCATCTTCTTTGAACTCCAAATCTCTGCGACGAACATCCGAATAAGACTTTTGGCGACTCTGAGCAGTTTTCAACCTCTACTTAATAATCTTAACTTTCTCCATAGCTTGATGCACGAGGTCCGGCCCTATCAACTCAGCTTCTCTAACCTCGAACAACCCAATTTGAGACCTACATCTCCTACCATACAACGCCTCAAATGGTGCCATCTGGATACTAGCATGGAAGCTATTGTTATAAGCAAATTCTATGAGTGGCAAATGGTCATCCAGCTACCTTTGAAATCAAGAACACAAGCACGCAACATGTCCTCAAGCGTCCAAATAGTCTGCTCCGCTTGCCCGTCGGTCTATAGGTGAAAAACCATGCTAAGATTTACCTACGTGCCCAAACCTTGCTGAAATTTCTTCCAAAAGTTGGCTTTGAACTGAGCCCCTCGATCTAAAAGGATTGAGACTGGAGTTCCATGCAACCTGACTATTTCTCTGATATACAACTGAGCATACTGTTCCGCTGTGTCGGTAGATTTAACTGACAAGAAGTGCGCTGATTTGGTGAGTCAATCCACAATCACCCAAATTGAGTCAAACTTGTCCGGAGCACAAGTGCGCGGTAACCCTACCACAAAATCAATGTTGATCATCTCCCATTTCCACATTGGAATTTATATGCTTTGAGCCAATCCATCGGGCCTTTGATGTTCGGCCTTCACTTGCTGATAGTTCGGACATTTTTCCACAAAGTCCGACACATCCCTTTTCATGTTGTTCCACCAATAAACTTCCTTGAGATCATGATACACTTTCGTAGAGCCTGGGTGCATGGAATACCTGGAAGTGTGAGCTTCTGCCATGATTCTTTCTCGAAGACCGTCAATATCTGGAACACAAATAGGCAGCCCTGGTACTATAGGGTACCATCATCCATACCAAAGGAAAAAGATGTGGTCTTATGTTTATGAATCCCCTCTTTCAGTTGTGATAACAATGGATCGTTAAATTGCTTCTCTTTCACTTCCGCCACAAGCGATGATTTAACCCTATTCTGTACGACCACTCCCCCTTCTCTAGAGTCCGCAAGACGAACTCCTAAACTAGCCAACTAGTGAACCTCCCTGGCCAACGGCCTCTGATACGCCTCTAAATGAGCCAAACTTTCCATAGATTTTCGACTAAGAGCATCTGCCACAACATTAGCCTTTCCCGGGAGATAGAGAATATCAATGTCACAATCCTTGAGTAACTCTAGCCATCTTCTCTGTCTCAGATTTAACTCATTCTGCTTGAAAATATATTGAAGGCTCTTGTGATCCGTAAATACATCCACATGGACCCCATAAAAATAATGTCGCCAAATCTTTAGCGTAAACACCACTACCGTAAGCTCTAAGTCATGGGTTGGATAGTTTTTTCTATGATTCTTGAGTTTCCTAGAAGCGTAAGCTATAACCTTGTCGTGCTGCATTAACACATACCCAAGCCCAATCCTTGAAGCATCGAAATACGCAATAAATCCCTATGTACCCTCTAGCGGGGCTAATACCGGTGTTGTAGTCAATCATGATTTCAATTCTTGGAAGCTCATTTCACAAGCATCGGACCACTGGAACTTAACTGCTTTCTGCATCAATTTAGTCAATGGAGAGGAAAGAGTGGAAAATCCCTCTACAAACCTTCTGTAGTACCCTACCAAACCCAAGAAACTACGAGTCTTTGTTGGAATGGTAGGTCTAAGCCAATTCTTCACTTCTGCAATCTTTTGAGGATCAACCGTAATTCCTTCCCTGGAGGCGACATGACCCAAGAACGCGTCAGATTCAAGCCAAAATACACATTTCGAAAATTTTGCATACAGGTAATGTTGCTGAAGAGTCTGCAGAACTGCCCTGAGATGGTCAGCATGGTCCTCCCGACTTTGGGAATACACAAGAATATCGTCAATGAACACTATCACAAAAGAGTCTAGAAAAAGCTTGAAGACTCGATTCATAAGGTCCATGAAAGCTGTCGGGACATTTGTTAGCCCAAAAGACATTACTAGAAATTCAAAGTGCCCATACCGAGTCCTGAAAGCTGTTTTTGGAATATCCTGCTCCCTTATCTTCAATTGATGATACCCAGACCGCAATTCAATTTTTGAGAAACACGTAGCACCTTGCAATTGATCAAACAAGTCATCTATCCTTGGTAGAGGATATTTATTTTTGATTGTGACTTTGTTAAGTTTGTAGAGGATATTTATTTTTGACGGTGACTTTGTTAAGTTGCCGGTAGTCAGTACACATCCGTAGCGACCCATCTTTCTTCCATACAAACATGCTCCCCATGGTGACACACTTGGCTTGATGAAACCCTTCTCTAGAAAATCCTTTAATTGTCCCTTTAGCTCTTTCAATTCTATCGGTGCCATTCTGTAAGGTGGAATTGATATGGGCTGCGTGCCTGGCATTACGTCGATCCCAAAATCAATCTCCCTGTCTGGTGGAATCCCAGGGAGCTCATCTGAAAATACCTCCAAAAAACTATTCACAACTGGTACGGACTCAAGGCTAGGTGCCTCGGCATCAGTGTCCGTAACACAGAATAAATGATAGATACACCCCTTGTTGATCATCTTCGCGGCCTTAAGGTAAGAAATAAACTGACCTTTAGGCACTACATTATCTCCCTTCCATTCAACAACGGGCTCATTAGGAAATTCAAGCCTCATCGTTCTAGTCCGACAATCAAGTTTGGCAAAACATGAATAAAGCTAATCTATTCCCATTATTACATCAAAATCGACCATCCCCAATTCAATAAGATCGGCCATGGTATCCCTACCTTGCACCTTGACAACACAACCTCTATAAACTCGAGAAGGCGTAATTAACTCACCAACCGGAGTATACACCAAAAATGGCTCATGAAGCTGATCCGGTTCTATCCCAAATTCCATAGCAACAAAAGGGGTAAAATAGGACAAGGAGGAACCAGGGTCAATAAGTGCATACACATCATGAGATTGGACAGTCATAATACCAGTAACAACATCTGGAGAATCCTTTGTGGTTTGGCAACCACTCATAGCATAGAACCGATTGGGTCCTCCTGAACTCTGCACACCACTCCTAGCTACACCACGCCCTGCGGGTGCTGGAGTACCTAGAGCTAGAGAAGGGGCTAAAGATGTAGCAAATGTTGGGCTGGCTGGCTGTGTTGTACCCCTACCCGCTCCCTGGCGGGATACACGACAATTCCTCTTAATATGACCCTTCATCCCATGTCCATAGCATATGGGTAACTCCAAGTAGCAAATCCCGGAGTGCATTTTCCCGCACCTGGGGCACGGGAACCTCTGTTGCTGCTGGGACCTCTCTCCTAACCGACCCCGCTGGTGGAATCCTCTATTGCCCTGACCGGGCCTGAAACAACTCCACTGTTGCTGCTGGCTGGGCCCTGATGGCAGTGCACTAGCTGAAGACTGTGTCACAGATTGGGACGACCCTGATGACCTCCCCTGAAAGCTGATATTCCCCCACCTGGTGACTCTCCCATGTTGCCCGTAGACCGGGCCTTGTTGTTACCCTCTCTCTCCATTTTGTTATTCAGTTTACGATTCTCTGTTGCCTGAGCAAATGCTACCATCTTCCCATAATTCATGTCAGAATTCAAGGCAGCTGTAGAAGCCTCATTAATAGTCAAAGGTTTAAGGCCCTGAACAAATCGGCGCACCCTAGCCTCCATTGTGGGCAACATGTGAATGGCATACTTGGACAAGCGAGCAAACTCCATGTGATACTCCCACACAATTCCATTACCTTGCTTTAGATTCTCAAACTCTAATGCATGGGTTGCCCTTGTCTCAGTAGGCAGGAAATGATCTATAAAGGCATCGGTGAACTCGCTCAACTGGTAGGAAGCCAACTCTACTCTCTCTGTCTCAGTTGCATGCATAACCCTGAGGGTCTTATGCATCTCATCAATAAAATCCTGAGGGTCTTCTTCTGGATTGGCACCCATAAACACTGGAGGGTCTAACTGAAGAAATCTATTCACCCTGGAACTGGTGGAATCCCCTTGCTGGCCAGACGAACTGGGTGTAACATTTGACCTCTGGGCCTGAGAGGCGACTAGCTGAGTCAACGCCTAATTGGCTCCCCTAAGATCCCCATCAGAATTACCAGGACCGGAAGCTGGGAATGGAGGCGGAACAAGAGAATCAATGGGAGGGATAATGGTACCCTCCACAGGTGTAGGAACTGGGGTAGTCTGCTCTGGAAAAGAAGAACCAGACAGGGTGATAGCAGGGCGACTAACCTCACCCGCAGTATCAAGTAGGGAATCATCAGCCACTCCTGAGGTGGCATTGGCTTCTTGGCCAATTTTGTCTTTATTCTTTAGTGCCATGTAATGAAAGTTGAAAGAATGCACTAGTTAGAGGGGAAATAGCTTCATAACAAGTTTTACCGCACGATCCAGAATATCAAAGAAGGGTGTTATTCCTAAATGTCCAAGTAGCCTCCAACTTATAGATGTGGTCGACTACACACCGATAAGAATGACTCTACTAGGAACGACTCCGAGATATCCTAGGACACTTCAAAACCTTAGGCTCTAATGCCAAGCTTGTCACGCCCCAACCTCGGGAGGTGCGACCGGTGCTCAATCGAGTGACCCAACTGAGAAAGCCTTATCGAACACTTTCTACCCAACTCAATATGATTAAAAACCATGCTTTCGTTTATTTAGACAATAGGAAAGGTTGTACATTCAACATTGTTAGTTCATTTTATACCACAACCTTAAACCATAGTTAAGTTCCAAGATACCATACAGTTACAATTTAGAGAAACTAGAGTTTAGAATTACAACATAGTTCATAGACCCATCCAACACCCGTACATAACCCACACAAATGTCTACGGAGCCTCTAAGGATACAAAAGACAATGATGACAATGCCGGCAACAAGGCCCCGACTATACCACAAAAGTGGAAGTCTACAACAAAATATGTGCAAGGTAACCCCTTGAAGGAAAAAGAGGCTCACCAAGACTTTGAGAGGAGGGTACTCCGCTATGCACGATCGGCACTCTCCGCTATAGAGACACCTATATTCATTCAAAAATGTAGCGCCTCCGGCAAAAGGGACGTTAGTACTATGGAATAGTACTAGTATGTATAACTAAACACCTTCTTATTAGAAAGAACTATCATGTAAGAACAAGGAAATCACAAGGGACAATCAAAAGCTTTAAACGAACACCACATCATCGAATAAAAGAATCATATAACTTTCACATAATTTCTAGGGGCATTTCATACTGTTAATCATCAATCATAATACCACCGCTTTCTTGAGCGGAGTCTGATCACGACCCGATCGGCTAGGTTGCCACAATTGAGACATGTACCTCAAATCACAATCTCATTCTCCTTTTTCGGGATTCAATATCGGCATAATACCACCATGTGTGCGGCATGACATCTGATCACGGCCCGATCGGCTAGGCCACATAAACGAGGCGTTGTTCCTTTCTCATTAATCATCTCGTTTCAATCTTTATTTCACATATATCAATTTATAGGCACTTAGGGCCACAATTATCACATCATTTCCAGTTTCAATGTTAGCCTTGCAATTTGGGATCATAAGCACATACAAAAGCAATTCAAGTTGTAAGCATAGGTAACACTTCACATAGTTGGCATGACAATCTCAGTTTTAATCTTGGCTTATAGCCTAGGCATTTAAACATATGGTTCATATTCTTTGCACATCTCTAAATATCATGAATAGTACATTGCACACATTGATGCACACCCTTCATGTATATATATATATATATATATATATATATATATATATATAATTGTAAACCAATTCATGTGAAATAACAATCAATACATCAAGCAATTCAAGTCGTACCACATTTGCGTAAACACTAACGGAGCTCAATTTCTAATAAGAGGAGGTTTTAGCCATACATACCTCAATATAGCTTTCCTTAAATTCTTACAAAGTTTTGGGACTCTTAGCAACTTCAATCTATTTTATGAAAATTACAAATTGAACCAAGAAGCAGAGACATGATTAAGATTCTAGCTCATTTAAGCATATTATCAAGCACTGAGTGTGCATTGTGATTTTATGACCCTTTTGTGAGAGATTTTCATCACCTTACACCCCAATTGCTATCCTTTTAACTCACAATCTTCCCATACCCCATTATCCCTCATGCATGCAAGAAAATCCATTTTTATACCCATGAACCCACTTGTTATTTACTCATTTTAGTGTGAATTTCGAACACAAAGGTTAGGGCTCAAGTTCTTACCTCTTGTGGTGAAGGCCTAGCAGCTTTTCTTGATAATCTTCAAGGGCTTAGGTAAGGATTGAGTGGAGAATTGTTGAAGATCACCCTCTCTCTCTAGAACTTCCTCTCTCACTCTTTTTGCAGTAGAATATCTTAAAAGGGGTCTAATGGGGTGTTATTAATGGAACGAGGTCGGATTTTAAAATTTAGAAAATAGGAGCCCCGACACACTCTGCGATTGCATAATAGACATGCGGCCTGCAGAATGGACCACAAAAATGGTCCAAAAACCTAAACAAATTGTCCGGGTATGCAGCAAGAATGTGGTCTGCATACCTGTTTTATGGTCGCATAATGCACCGCAGAACTGCCCCTCGCCAAAATTCCAAGGGGATTATGCGATGACTATGCAACCCGCATATTGATTATGCGATCGCATAAATGGTCGCATAGTTGACCTCAAAATTAACCATCAAACTATCTGACTCTGCGGTGACTATGCAGTCCGCATAGCTATTATGCGACCACATAATGGACCACGGAAACGCACTTTTTTGGAAAACATTATTCCTTAACTTTTTAATGCACAAATCAGTCCAAAGGGTCCGAACCGCAGCTCGCTTAAAGAATTTTACCAATTTCTAACACATATTCCTAACTTAGCACTACGAGCTTTCGGGTTTTGGGTAGAAATTTTCACGAGGCCTTACATCCTCCCCCATATAAGATCATTCATCCTCGAATGAGGATCAAGGTTCACTCATTAGCAATGTTTATGCAATCTCAGCTTTTCATACCATGAAACATATCAACATCCCCAAATTTGGCTAACTCCCTAAATTTCCAAAACTTTTGCCAGAGTATCCTTTGTATCTAGGCCTATCCACCTGTTAGAGAGCCCCAGAAACATATCTTAACAGCATATACACAATCCATAGACATGACATAACTTGTAATGACACTAACCATGGCTGTATAGGCAACATATAACCAAAATAGAACAATTTTACATAGACCAAATCAAAGGATAAGAGTTCATAGGAACCAAATGCATAAAAGCTATTACATGGCTATACAAACAAATGTGTGTACTTCTTTTTCATATCTTCCTCGGCTTCCCAAGTGGCTTCTTCAACCTGCTGATTTCGCCATAACAATTTCATGGAGGCAATTTCTTTATTTCTCAATTTCCGGACTTGCCTTTCAAGAATGGAAACTGGAACTTCTTCATATGACAGTTCTTCATTAACCTCAATATTTCCACTAGCACAATGGTGGATGGATCTCCCTCTACCTTCGTCAGCATAGACACATGGAAGACTGGGTGTGCTACTGACAATTCGGGTGGAAGCTCGAGCTTGTACGCCACCTGACCAATCCTTTTAATGATTCTATACGGTCTGACATACCTCGCACTCAATTTTCCTTTCTTTCCAAACCGCCTGATACCCTTCATGAGGGAAACCTTCAAAAATACCCAATCGTCTTCTTTGAACTCCAAATCTCTACGACGAACGTTGGAATAAGACTTTTGGCGACTCTAAGCAGGTTTCAACCTCTCCTTAATAATCTTGACTTACTCCATAGCTTGATGCACGAGGTCCAGCTCTATCAACTCACCTTCTCTAACCTCGAACCACCCAATGGGAGACCTACATCTCCTATCATACAACACATCAAATGGTGTCATTTGGATACTAGCATGGAAGCTATTGTAAGCAAATTTTATAAGTGGTAAATGGTCATCCCAGCTACTTTTGAAATCAAGAACACAAGCATGCAACATGTCCTCAAGCGTCTGAATAGTCCGCTCTGCTTGCCTATCGGTCTAAAGGTGAAAAGTCGTGCTAAGATTTACCTGCATGCCCAAACCTTGCTGAAATTTCTTCCAAAGGTTAGCTGTGAACTAAGCCCCTTGATCTGACATGATTGAGACTGGAGTGCCATCCAACCTAACTATTTCTCTGATATACAACTAAGCATATTGTTCTGCTGGGTCGGTAGATTTAACTGACAAGAAGTGCGCTGATTTCGTGAGTCGATCCACGATCACTCAAATTGAGTCGAACTTATGCGGAGTGCACGGTAACCCTACCACAAAATCCATGTTGATCATCTCTCATTTCCACATTGGAATTTCTATGCTTTGAGCCAATCCACCGGGCCTTTGATGTTCGACCTTCACTTGCTGACAGTTCGGACATTTTGCCACAAAGTCCACCACATCCCTTTTCATATTATTCCACAAATAAACTTCCTTGAGATCATGATACATTTTCATAGAGCCTAGGCACACGGAATACCTAGAAGTGTCAGCTTCTGCCATGATTCTTTCCCGAAGACCGTCAATATTCGGAACACACATAGATGGCCCTGGTACCGTAGGGTACCATCATCCATGCCAAAGGAAAAAGCGGTGGTCTTGTGTTTATGAATCCCCTCTTTTAGTTGTGCTAACAATGGATCGTTAAATTGCTTCTCTTCACTTCCGCCACAAGCGATGATTCAACCATATTCTGTATGACCACTCCCCCTTCGCTAGACTCCACAATACAAACTCCTAAACTAGCCAACTGGTGAACCTCGCTGGCCAATAATCTCTAATATGCCTCCAAATAAGCCAAACGTCCCATAGATTTTTTACTAAGAGCATCTTCCACAACATTAGCCTTTCCTAGGTGATAGAGAATGTCAATGTCATAATCCTTGAGTAACTCTAGCCATCTTCTCTATCTCAGATTTAACTCATTCTGCTTGAAAATATATTGAAGGCTCTTATGATATGTCAATGCATCCACATGGACCCCAAACAAATAATGTCACCAAATCTTTAGCGCAAACACCACTGCCGCAAGCTCTAAGTCATGGGTTGGATAGTTCTTTTCATTATTCTTGAGTTGCCTAGAAGTGTAAGCTATAACCTTGCTGTGTTGCATTAACACACACCCAAGCCCGATCCTTGAAGTATCGCAATATACCACACATCCCTCTGTACCCTCTAGCGGGGATAATACCGGTGTTGTAGTCAATCTTGATTTCAGTTCTTGGAAACTCCTTTCACAAGCATCGGACCACTACAACTTAACTGCTTTCTGCGTCAATTTAGTCATCAGAGAGGCAAGAGTAGAAAATCCCTCCACAAACCTTCTGTAGTACCCTGCCAAACCCAAGAAACTGCGAATCTTTGTTGGAGTGGTAGGTCTAGGCCAATTCTTCATTGATGCAATCTTTTGAGGATCAACCGTAATTCCTTCCCCGGAGACGCCATGACCCAAGAACGCGATAGATTCAAGCCAAAATACACATTTCGAAAATTTTGCACACAATTGATGTTGTTGAAGAGTCTGCAGAACTGTCGTGAGATGGTCAACATGGTCCTCCCGACTTCAGGAACACACATGAATATCGTCAATGAACACTATCACAAAAGAGTCTAGAAAAGGATTGAAGACTCGATTCATAAGGTCCATGAAAGTTATCGGGGCATTTGTTAGCCCAAAAGACATTACTAGAAATTCAAAGTGCACATACCGAGTCCTGAAAGCTATTTTTAGAATATCCTGCTCCCTTATCTTCAATTGATGATACCCGGATCGCAAGTCAATTTTTGAGAAACACGTTGCACCTTGCAATTGATCAAACAAGTCATCTATCCTTGGTAGAGGATATTTATTTTTGATTGTGACTTTGTTAAGTTGCCGGTAGTCAATACACATCTGTAGCAACCCATCTTTCTTCCTTACAAACAAAATCGATGCGCCCCACGGTGACACACTTGGCCGGATGAAACCCTTCTCTAGAAAATCCTTTAATTGTGCCTTTAGCTCTTTTAATTCTGCCGGTGCCATTCTGTAAGGTAGAATTGATATAGGTTGCGTGCCTGGTATTACATCGATCCCAAAATCAATCTCCCTGTCTGGTGGAATCCCAGGGAGATCATCTGGACAAAATGATAGATACACCCCTTGTTGGTCATATTCGCGGCCTTAAGGTAAGAAATAAACCAACCTTTAGGCACTACATTATCTCCCTTCCATTCAACAACAGGCTCATTAGGAAACTCAAGCCTCATGTTCTAGTCCGACAATCAAGTTTGGCAAAATATAAATAAATCCAATCCATTCCCATTATTATATCAAAATCGACCATCCCCAATTCTATAAGATCGGCCATTGTATCCCTACCATGCACCATGACAACACAACCTCTATAAACTAGAGCAGGCATAATTAACTCACCAACCGGAGTATACACCAAAAATGTCTCATGAAGCTGATCCAGTTCTATCCCAAATTCCATAGCAACAAAAGGGGTAACATAGGACAAGGTGGAACCAGGGTAATAAGTGCATACACATCATGAGATTGGACAGACATAATACCTATAACAACATCTGGAAAAGCCTTTGTAGTCTGGCGACCACTCATAGCATAGAACCGGTTGGGTCCTTCTGAACTCTGCACACCACCCCTAGTTGCACCACGCTCTGCGGGCGTTGGGGCACCTCGAGTTGGAGAGGGGGCTAAAGATGTAGCTGCTGCTGGGCTGGCTGGTTTTGTTGTACCCCTACCCGCTCCCTGGTGGGATACACGACAATGCCTCTGAATATTACCCCACATCCCATATCCATAGCATATGGGTAACTCCAAGTAGCAAATCCCTGAGTGTATCTTCCCGCACTTGGGGAACGGGGACCACTGCTGCTGCTGGGACCTCTCTCCTAACCGACCACGTTGGTGGAATCCTTTGTTGACCTGACTAGGCCTGAAACAACTCCACTGTTGCTGCTGGCTGGGCCCTGATGGCAGTACACTAGCTGAAAACTATGCCACGGATTGGGACGGCCCTAATGATCTCCCCTAAAAGCTGATCTTCCTCCACCTGGTGACTCTCTCATGTTGCCCGTAGACCGGGCCTTGTTGTTACCCTCTCTCTCCATTTTGTTCTTCAGTTTGCGGTTCTTTGTGGCCTTTGAAAATGCTACCATCTTCAAAACCTTAGGCTCTGATACCAAGCTTGTCACGCCCCAACCTCGGTAGGTGCGACCAGCACTCAATCGAGTGAACCCAACTAAGCAAGCCTTATCAAACACTTTCTAACCAACTCAATGTGATTTAAGAAACCATGCTTTCGTTTATTTAGACAATAGGAAAGCTTGCACATTCAACATTGTTAGTTCATCTTATACCATAACCTTAAACCGTAGTTAAGTTCCAAGATTCCATATAGTTACAATTTAGAGAAACAAGATTTTAGAATTACAACATAGTTCACAGACCCATCCAACACCCGTACATAACCCACACAAATGTCTACAGAGCCTCTAAGGGTACAAAAGACAACGATGACAATGCCGGCAACAAGGCCCCGACTATACCTCAAAAGTGGAAGTCTACAACAAAATATGTACAACATAACCCCTTGAAGGATAAAGGGGCTTACCAAGACTTTGGGAGGAGGATACTCCGCTACGCGCTATCGACACTATCCGCTATGGAGACACCTACATTCATTAAAAAATGTAGTGCCCCCGCCAAAAGGGACATTAGTACCATGGAATAGTACTAGTATGTACAACTAAATACCATCTCATTAGAAAGAAATTATCATACAAGAACAAGGTAATCACAAGGTACAATCGAAAGCTTTAACCAAACACCACATCATCGAATAAAAGAATCATATAACTTTCACATAATTTCTATAGCTTTAGTTTGGGGCATTTCATGTTGTTCATCATCAATCATAATACCACTGTTTTCTTGAGCGGAGTCCGATCACAACCCGATCGGCTAGGTTGCCTCAATTGAGACATGTACCTCAAATCACAATCTCATTCTCCTTTTTCGGGATTCAATATCGACACAATACCACCATGTGTGTGGCATGGCGTCCGATCATGGCCCGATCGGCTAGGTCGCCTTATCGAGACGTTGTTCCTATATCATTAATCATCTAGTTTCAATCTTTATTTCACATATATCAATTTATAGGCACTTACGGCCATAATTATCACATCATTTCCATTTTCAATGTTAGCCTTGCAATTTGGGATCATAAGCACATACAAAATCAATTCAAGTTGTAAGCATATGTAAGACTTCACATAGTTGGCATGACAATCTCAGTTTTAATCTTGGCTTGTAGCCTAGGCATTTCAACATATAGTTCATATTCTTCGCACATCTCTAAATATCATGAATAGTACATTGCACACATTGAGACACACCCTTCATGTGTGTGTGTGTATATATATATATATATATAAGTCTCGAAATTTTGTAAGAATTTAAGGAAAGCTATATTGAGGTATGTATGGCTAAAACCCCCTCTTATTAGAATTGAGCTCCGTTGGTGGTTACGCAAATGTGGTAAGACTTGAATTGGTTGATGTATTGATTATTATTTCACATGAATATAATTTCAAACCAATTCATGTGAAATAATAATCAATACATCAACCAATTCAAGTCTTACCACATTTGCGTAACCACCAACGGAGCTCAATTTCTAATAAGAGGGGGTTTTAGCCATACATACCTCAATATAGCTTTTCTTAAATTCATACAAATCTTCGGGACTCTTAGCAACTTCAATCTATTTTATGAAAATTACAAATTGAACCAAGAATTAGAGACATGATTAAGATTCTAGCTCATTTAAGCATATTATCAAGCACTGAGTGTGCATTGTGAATTTCTGACCCTTTTGTGAGAGATTTTCATCACCTTACACCCCAATTGCTATCCTTTTAACTCACAATCATCCCATACCCCATTATCACTCATGCATGCAAGAAAATCCATTTTTATACCCATGAACCCACTTGCTATTTACTCATTTTAGTGTGAATTTCGAACCCAAAGGTTAGGGCTCAAGTTCTTACCTCTTGTGGTGAAGGCTTAGCAGTTTTTCTTGATAATCTTCAAGAGCTTAGGCAAGGATTGAGTGGGGAATTGTTGAAGATCAACCTCTCTCTCTAGAAATTCCTCTCTCACTCTTTATGAAGTAGAATATCTTAAAAGGGGTCTAATGGGGTGTTTTTAATGGGATGGGGTCGGTTTTTAAAAGTTAGAAAATAGGAGCCCTGACACACTCTGCGATCGCATAATGGACATGCGGCCCGCAGAATGTACCACAAAAATGGTCCCAAAAACCTGAACAAACTGTCCAGGTATGCGGCAAGAATGTGGTCCGCAAATCTGTTTTGCGGTCGCATAATGCACCGCAGAATTGCCCCTTGCCAAAATTCTAAGGGGATTATGCGATGAATATGCGGCCCGCATATTGATTATACGATCGCATAATTGGCCACATAGTTGACCTCAAAATTAACCATCAAACTGTCTGACTTTGCGGTGACTATGCGGTCCGCATAGCTATTATGAGACCGCATAATGAACCCTGGAAACACACTTTTTTGGAAAACATTATTCCTTAAATTTTTAATGCACAGATCAGTCCAAAGCATCCGAACCACGGCTCGCTTAAAGAATTTTACCAATTTCTAACACATATTCATAACTTGGCACTACGAGCTTTCGGGTAGAAATTTTCACGGGGCCTTACATCCTCCCCCACTTAAGATCATTCGTCCTCGAATGAGGATCAAGGTTCACTAATTAGCAATCTTTATGCAATCTCAGCTTTTCACACCATGAAACATATCAACGACCCCAAATTTGGCTAACTCCCTAAATTTCCAAAACTTTTGCCGGAGTGTCCTTTGTATCTAGGCCTATCCACCTGTCAGAGAGCCCCAGAAACATATCTTAATAGCATATACAAATCCATAGACATGACATAACTTGTAATGACACTAACCATGGCTGTATAGGCAACATATAACCAAAACAGAACAGTTTTACATAGACCAAATCAAAGGATAAGATTTCATAGGAACCAAATGCATAAAAGCTATTACATGGCTATACAAAAAAATGTGGGTACTTCTTTTTCATATCTTCCTCGGCTTCCCAAGCGGCTTCTTCAACCTGCTGATTTCGCCATAACAATTTCACAGAGGTAATTTCTTTGTTTCTCAATTTCCGGACTTGCCTTTCCAGAATGGCAACAGGAACTTCTTCATATGACAGTTCTTCATTAACCTCAATAGTTTCAACTAGCACAATGGTGGACGGATCTCCCACTACCTTCTTCAACATAGACACATGGAAGACTGGGTGTACCAATGACATTTCGGGTAGCAGCTTGAGCTTGTACGCCACCTGACCAATCCTCTTAAAGATTTTGTCCGACATACCTCGCACTCAATTTTCCTTTCTTTCCAAATTGCATGATACCCTTCATGGGGGAAACCTTCATAAATACCCAATCATCTTCTTTGAACTCCAAATCTCTACGATGAACGTCCGAATAAGACTTTTGGCGACTCTGAGAAGTTTTAAACCTCTCCTTAATAATCTTGACTTTCTCCATAGCTTGATGCACGAGGTCCAGCCCTATCAACTCAGCTTTTCCAACCTCGAACCACCCAATGGTAGACCTACATCTCCTACCATACCACGCCTCAAATAGTGCCATCTGGATACTAGCATGGAAGCTGTTGTTGTAAGCAAATTCTATGAGTGGCAAATGATCATCCCAGCTACCTTTGAAATCAAGAACACAAGCATGCAACATTTCCTCAAGCGTCTGAATAGTCCGCTTTGCTTGCCCTTCGATCTGTAGGTGAAAAGTCGTGCTAAAATTTACCTGCGTGCCCAAACCTTGCTGAAATTTCTTCCAAATATTGGCTGTGAACTGAGCCCCTCGACCTGAAATGATTGAGACTGGAGTGCCACGCAACCTGACTATTTCTCTGATATACAACTGAGCATATAGTTCTGTTGTGTCGTTATATTTAACTAGCAAGAAGTACGCTGATTTCGTGAGTCGATCCACGATCACCTAAATTGAGTCGAACTTGTGTGGAGTGCGAACCCTACCACAAAATCCATGTTGATCATCTCCCATTTCAACATTGGAATTTCTATGCTTTGAGGCAATCAATCGGGCCTTTGATGTTCGGCCTTCACTTGCTGACATTTCGAACATTTTTCCACAAAGTCAGCCACATCCCTTTTCATGTTGTTCCACCAATAAACTTCCTTGAGATCATGATACATTTTTCTAGAGCCTAGGTGCACGGAATACTTGGAAGTGTGAGATTCTGCCATGATCCTTTCCGAAAGACCGTCAATATCCATAACACACATAAACGGCCCTGGTACCATAGGGTGCCATCATCCATGCCAAAAGAAAAAGCGGTGGTCTTGTATTTATGAATCCCCTCTTTTAGTTGTGCTAACAATGGATCGTTAAATTGCTTCTCATTCACTTCCGCCACTAGCGATGATTCAACCCTATTCTGTATGACAACTCCCCTTTCGCTAGAGTCTGCAAGACGAACTCCTAAATTAGCCAACTGGTGAACCTCCCCATCCAACAGCCTCTGATACGCCTCCAAATGAGCCAAACGTCCCATAGATTTTTTACTAAGAGCATCTGCCACAACAGTTGCCTTTCCTGGGTGATAGAGAATATCAATGTCATAATCCTTGAGTAACTCTAGCCATCTTCTCTCTCTCAGATTAACTCATTCTGCTGGAAAATATATTGAAGGCTCTTGTGATCCGTAAATACATCCACATGGACCCCACACAAATAATGTCGCCAAATCGTTAGCGCAAACACCACTGCCGCAAGCTCTAAGTCATGGGTTGGATAGTTCTTTTCATGATTCTTAAGTTGCCTAGAAGCGTAAGCTAGAACCTTGTCGTGTTGCATTAACACACACCCAAGCACAATCCTTGAAGCATCGCAATATACCACAAATCCCTCTTTACACTCTGGTAGGGCTAATACCGGTGTTATAGTCAATCTTGACTTCAATTTTTGGAAACTCCTTTCACAAGCATCGGACCACTAGAACTTAACTGCTTTCTACGTCAATTTAGTCAATGGAGAGGCAATAGTTGAAAATCCCTCCACAAACCTTCTGTAGTACCCCGGCCAAACCCAAGAAACTGTGAATCTCCATTGGAGTAGTAGGTCTAGGCCAATTCTTCACTGCTGCAATATTTTGAGGATCAACCGTAATTCCTTCCCCGGAGACGACATGACCCAAGAACGCGACAGATTCAAGCCAAAATTCATATTTTGAAAATTTTGCATACAGTTGATGTTGTTGAACAGTCTGCAGAACTGCCTTGAGATGGTCAGCATAGTCCTCCCGACTTCGGGAATACACAAGAATATCGTCAATGAACACTATCACAAAAGAGTCTAGAAAAGGCTTGAACACTCTATTCATAAGGTCCATGAAAGCTGTCGAGGCATTTGTTAGCCCAAAAGACATTACTAGAAATTCAAAGTGTCCATACCGAGTCCTAAAAGTTGTTTTTGGAATATCCTGCTCCCTTATCTTCAATTGATGATACCCGGACCGCAAGTCAATATTTGAGAAACACGTAGCACCTTGCAATTGATCAAACAAGTCATCTATCCTTGGTAGAGGATATTTATTTTTGATTGTGACTTTGTTAAGTTGACGGTAGTCTATACACATTCGTAGCAACCCATCTTTCTTCCTTACAAACAAAACTAATGTGCCCCATGGTGACACACTTGGCCGGATGAAACCCTTCTCTAGAAATCCTTCAATTGTTCCTTTAGATCTTTCAATTCTGTCGGCGCCATTCTGTAAGGTTTAATTGATATAGGCTGCATGTCTGGCATTACGTCGATCCCAAAATCAATCTCCCTATATGGTGGAATCCCAGGGAGCTCATTTGGAAAGACCTTCGGAAATCCATTCACAACTGGTACAAACTCAAGGCTAGGTGCCTCGGCATCAGTGTCCGTAACACGGACAACATGATAGATACACCGCTTCTTGATTATCTTCGCGGCCTTAAGGTAAGAAATAAACCAACCTTTACGTACTACATTATCTCCCTTCCATTCAACAACGGGCTCATTGGGAAACCCAAGCCTCATCGTTCTAGCCCGAAAATCAAGTTTGGCAAAACATGAATAAAGCCAATCCATTCCCATTATTACATCAAAATCGACCATCCCCAATTCAATAAATTTGGCCATGGTATCCCTACCATGAACCATGGCAACACAAACTCTATAAAGTCGAGCAATCATAATTAACTCACCAACCGGAGTAGACACCGAAAATGGCTCATGAAGTTGATCCGGTTCTATCTCAAATTCCATAGCAACAAAAGGGGTAACATAGGACAAGGTGGAACCAGGGTCAATAAGTGCATACACATCATGAGATTGGACAGTCAGAATACCTGTAACAACATCTAGAGAAGCCTTTGCATTATGGCGACCACTCATAGCATAGAACTGGCTGGGTCCTCTTGAACTATGGACACCACCCCTAGCTGCACCACACCCTGCGGGTGCTGGGGTACCTCAATCTAGAGAGGGGGATGAAGATGTAGCAGCTACCGGGTTGGCTAGCTGTGTTGTACCCCTACCTGCTCCTTGGCAGGATTCACGATAATGCTTCTGAATATGACCCCTCATCTCATATCCATAGCATATGGGTAACTCCAAGTAGTAAATCCCTGAGTGTATCTTCCCGCACCTGGGGCATGGGGACCTTTGCGGTTGCTGGGACCTCTCTCCTAACTGACCCCACTGGTGGGATCCTCTATTGCCCTGACCAGGCCTGAAACAACTCCACTACTGCTGCTGGTTGGGGCTTGATGGAGGTGCATTAGCTGAAGACTGTGCCATAGATTGGGACGGCCCTGATGATCCTCCCCTGAAAGCTGATCTTTCCCCACCTGGTGACTCTCTCAAGTTGCCCGTAGACCGGGCATTGTTGTTGCCCTCTCTCTCCATTATATTCTTCAGTTTACGGTTCTTTGTGGCCTGAGCAAATGCTACGATCTTCCCATAATTCATGTCAGAATTTAAGGCAGTTGTAGAAGCCTCATTAATAGTTAAAGGATTAAGGCCCTGAACAAACTGGTGCACCCTGGCCTCCATTGTGGGCAACATGTGAATGGCATACTTGGACAAGCGAGCAAATTCCATGTGGTACTCCCAAACACTTATGTTACCTTGCTTCATATTCTTAAATCTACTGCATGGGCTGCCTTTGTCCCAAAAGGCAGGAAATGATCTATAAAGGCATCGGTAAACTCGCTCCACTTTACCGGAGGGCTCCCTTCTTCACGGGAATCTTCCTACAACTCAAACCACGAATAGGACACCCCTTTCAGACGGTAGGAAGCCAAATCTACTCCCTCAGTCTCAGTTGCACGCATAACCCTAAGGGTCTTGTGCATCTCATCAATAAAATCTTGAGAGTCTTCTTCTGGATTGGCACCCGTAAACACTGGAGGGTCTAACTGAAGAAATCTATTCACCCTGGAACTGGTGGAATCCCTTTGCTAGACAGACGAACTGGGTGTAACATTTGACCTTTGGGCCTGAGAGGCGACTAGCTGAGTCAACGCCTAATTGGCTTCCCTAAGATCCCCATCAGAATTACCAGGACCGGAAGATGGGAAGGGAGGCGGAACAAGAGTATCAATGGGAGGGATAGTAGTACCCTCCACAGGTGTAGGAACTGGGGTAGTCTGCTCTGGAATAGAAGAACTAGGCTGGGTGATAGCAGGGCGACTACCCTCACCTGCAGTATCAAGTAGGGAATCATCAGCCACTCCTAAGGTGGCATTAGCTTCTTGGCCAATTCTGTCTTTCTTCTTTGGTGCCATGTACTGAAAGTTGAAAGAATGCACTAGTTAGAGGGGAAATAGTTTCATAACAAGTTTTGTCGCACGATCCAGAATATCAAAGAAGGGTGCTATTCCTAAATGCCCAAGTAGACTCCAAATTATAGATGTGGTCGACTACACACCGATAAGAAGGACTCTACTAGGCACGACTCTGAGAAATCCTAGGACACTTCAAAACCTTAGGCTCTGATACCAAGCTTGTCAAGACCCAACCCGGGAGGCGCGACCGGCGCTCAATCGAGTGAACCTAACTGAGCAAGCCTTATCTAACACTTTCTACCCAACTCAATATGATTAAAGAAACCATGCTTTTGTTTATTTAGACAATAGGAAAGGTTGTACATTCAACATTGTTAGTTCATCTTATACCACAACCTTAAACCATAGTTAAGTTCCAAGATTCCATACAGTTACAATTTAGAGAAACAAGAGCTTAGAATTACAACATAGTTTATAGACCCATCCAACACCCGTACATAACCCACACAAACGTCTACGGCGCCTCTAAGGATACAAAAGACAATGATGACAATGTCGGCAATAAGGCCCCGACTATACCTCAAAAGTGGAAGTCTACAACATAATATGTACAACATAACCCCTTGAAGGAAAAAGGGGCTCACCAAGACTTTATGAGGACGATACTCCGCTACACGCGATCGGCAGTATCCGCTATGGAGCCACCAATATTCATTCAAAAATGTAGTGCCCCCGGCAAAAGGGACGTTAGTACCATGGAATAGTACTAGTGTGTATAACTAAACACCATCTCATTAGAAAGAACTATCATACAAGAACAAGGAAATCACAAGGGACAATTGAAAGCTTTAACCGAACACCACATCATCGAATAAAAGAATCATATAACTTTCACATCATTTCTATTGCTTTAGTTTGGGGCATTTCATACTGTTCATCATCAATCATAATACCACCGCTTTCTTGAGTGGAGTTCGATCACGAACCGATCGGCTAGGTTACCTTAATTGAGACATGTACGTCAAATCACAATCTCATTCTCCTTTTCCGGAATTCAATATTGGCACAATACTACCATGTGTGCGGCATGGTGTCCGATCACGGCCCGATCGGCTAGGCCGCCTTACCGAGGCGTTGTTCCTTTCTCATTAATCATCTTGTTTCAATCTTTATTTTACATATATCAATTTATAGGCACTTAGGGCCACAATTATCACATCATTTCCATTTTCAATGTTAGCCTTGCAATTTGGGATCAAAAGCACATACAAAAGCAATTCAAGTTGTAAGCATAGGTAAGACTTCACATAGTTGGCATGACAATCTCAGTAAAACAAATTTATTGTAGCCTAGGCATTTCAACATATGGTTCATATTCTTCGCACATCTCTAAATATCATGAATAGTACATTTTACACATTGAGGCACACCCTTCATGTGAAATAACAATCAATACATCAACCAATTCTAGTCTTACCACATTTACGTAAACACCAACGGAGCTCAATTTCTAATAAGAGGGGGTTTTAGCCATACATACCTCAATAGAGCTTTCTTTTAATTCTTACAAAATTTTTGGGACTCTTAGCAACTTCAATCTATTTTATGAAAATTACAAATTGAACCAAGAATTAGAGACATGATTATTCTAGCTCATTTAAGCATATTATCAAGCGCTGAGTGTGTATTGTGATTTTAGGATCTTTTTGTGAGAGATTTTCATCACCTTACACCTAAATTGTTATCCTTTTAACTCACAATCTTCCCATACCCCATTATCACCCATGCATGCAAGAAAATCCATTTTTATTCCCATGAACCCACTTGCTATTTACTCAATTTAGTGTGAATTTCGAACCCAAAGGTGGTTCTTACCTCTTGTGGTGAAGGCCTAGCAGCTTTTCTTGATAATCTTCAAGGGCTTACGCAAGGATTGAGTGGGAAATTGTTGAAGATCACCCTCTCTCTCTCTCTCTAGAACTTCCTCTCTCACTCTTTTTGCAGTAGAATATCTTAAAAGGGGTCTAATGAGGTGCTTTTAATAGGATGGGGTCGGATTTTAAAAGTTAGCAAATAGGAGCCCCGACACACTCTATGATCGCATAATGGACACGCGGCCCGCAGAATGGACCACAAAAATTGTCCCAAAAACCTGAACAAACTATCCGGGTATACGGCAAGAATGTGGTCCGCATACCTGTTCTGCGATCGCATAATGCACCGTAGAACTGCCCCTCACAAAAATTCCAAGGGGATTATGTGATGACTATGCAGCCCGCATATTGATTATGTGATCGCATAATTGGCCGCATAGTTGACCTCAAAATTAATCATCAAACTGTCTGATTCTGCGGCGACTATGCGGTCCGCATAGCTATTATGCGACCGCATAATGGACCACAGAAATGCACTTTTTCGAAAATATTATTCCTTAACTTTTTAATGCACAGATCAGTCCAAAGGGTCTGAACCACGGCTTGCTTAAATAATTTTACCAATTTCTAACACATATTCCTAACTTGGCACTACGACCTTTCGGGTTTTGGGTAGAAATTTTCACGGGGCCTTACATCCTCCCCCACTTAAGATCATTCATCCTCGAATGAGGATCAAGGTTCACTCATTAGCAATCTTTATGCAATCTCAGCTTTTCATACCATGAAACATATCAACAGCCCCAAATTTGGCTAACTCCCTAAATTTCCAAAAATTTTCCTAGAGTATCCTATGTATCTAGGCCTATCCACCTATCAGAGAGCCCCAGAAACATATCTTAACAGCATATACACAATCCATAGGCATGACATAACTTGTAATGACACTAACCATGGCAGTATAGGCAACATATAACCAAAACAGAACAGTTTTTCATAGACCAAATCAAAGGATAAGAGTTCATAGGAACCAAATGCATAAAAGCTATTACATGGTTATACAAACAAATGTAGGTACTTTTTTTTCATATCTTCCTCGGCTTCCAAAGCGGCTTCTTCAACCTGCTGGTTTTACCATAACACTTTCACGGAGGCAATTTCTTTGTTTCTCAATTTCCGGACTTGCCTGTCAAGAATGGCAACTGGAACTTCTTCATATGACAGTTCTTCATTAACCTCAATAGTTTCAACTAGCACATTGGTGGAAGGATCTCCCACTACCTTCTTCAACATAGACACATGGAAGACTGGGTGTACCGATGACATCTCGGGTGGCAGCTCGAGCTTGTACGCCACCTGACCAATATTTTTAGTGATTCTGTACGGTCCGACATACCTCGCACTCAATTTTCCTTTCTTTCCAAACTGCATGATACCCTTCATGGGGGAAACCTTCAAAAATACCCAATCATCTTCTTTGAACTCCAAATCTCTGCGACGAACGTCCGAATAAGACTTTTGGCACTACGAGCTTTCAGGTTTTGGGTAGAAATTTTCACGGGGCCTTACACTTTGTAGCCGCCATATGTATGATTTCCGTCACCGGGGGCCATCCTATAGTCCACTCGACCTGACTTGCTTTTAGAGTTTTCAAGTGGGAGACCCAGGCTTCAAACCCTTCTGGAACATTGTAGTCTTTCACCATTTCCTCGTAACTCTTGATAAAGTTATCTTTGCTAGAACCATAGCTCATGAATTTGGGGTGATGAAAGATATGCTCGATCAACCACATTTGTAGAAGAACATTACAGACTTCAAAGAATTGAGCTCCGGACTAACACAATGTCAATGCTCGATAAATGTCTGTCAGCACTAACAGAGCAAGTGTGTGATATTTTTTAGTGATGAGGGTTTGTGCAATTCTGGCCATGCAGATATCTATTGTCCTTTCTGCATTCGAAAAGACTATAATTCCCAAAAACGCCACTATGAAAGTGAACTGATGATGAATTTGCCAAATGTTCTTCTCGTGTTTGTTGCTTAATCCCTTTTCATGAGTTTCGAACCCAGCTGAGTGCCCAAACTTGAAATACAAGAAGTATAAGGAACAACATCCTCTGTTTACATGGGCCTTCTTCATTTGCTTACTGATATTCAAGAGATCAAAGAATTTGTGCACAAAGAGAGCCCTTGGGAAAATAAGTTGTTGTTTCCACAAGTCCCGATCAAAGTCAATATATCCGGCTATTTCCTCTAGAGTAGGGGTGAGCTCAAAATCTGAGAAACGGAAAACGTTGTGGACAGGATCCCAAAATGTTACTAAAGCCTTGATTAGATACTCCAGCGGTTTGATTTCTATAAAGTCTATAAGGGCACCCAACTACTCTTTTACCCAATCCCGACTATCTTCATCTAGATCATTCCACTACATACGAAGTTGCATCTGAGCCTGTTCTATGACTAATTGTGACGGGTTTTGGACAGTGTTCATTTGTACATGTGGATGGTTAAGGTCGGGGAGAGTTTCGGGACATTTTCAAATACCGGAGTTTTCAGAATCGGGCTTTATTTCCTTCCTACGTCACTCTTGATTTTTCTCTTGATTTTCTTTTCCTAGCCAATCAACATGCAAGCCGAAACAAATAAATGTTCACATAGCACGTAGGATGTATCAGGATGGTCTGCTATTTTGGGTACACCTGTCCTAGACGGACCCAACCCCTATGTTGAGTCCCTAAAGTCAAATGCACGTGATGCAAACAAACATTCCTACTAGGGATCCGGCATGAGGTTATGTTATTCTAGGTTTATATCTGGGGTTGTGTTCTAGACCTGGCTTACCCTAGCGAACAACTCGAGCTGAAGAGGGGAAAATGTACCGGGAGCACGAAAATCTACCCGACCTTGTTGATGGCCTATCCTCGCTCTATATGGTATAACTTCTAATAGAAAAGTGGGCCACGCGAATGTGTGCACCATTTTTTAGAAGATTCGGATGGGAAGCGTAAGAAAACAGTATAATACAATTCAAATAATATCAAAGCGGTAAATAAGCAGCAGTTAGCACATTAGGTCCACAAATACAGTAATATGAACAATAAATAAAGCCAAATAAAAATCACAAAACAAGCTCGAATTCTTGAACCCCGAACCAGAAATTCTGGGTTCTTGTCCCCAGCAGAGTCGCCAGAGCTGTCACACCTCCTTTTTCTACCCTACAAAGGGGTATACGGGAGTTTTTCCAATTTAAGTGACAATCGAAATGGGATTATTTATCAAATTCAAAGTCACCACTTGAGATAATTTATGGTGCCCCAAGTTATTGGTTTAAAATTCCGAATCGAGGATGTTTGACTCTATTATACAGTCTGCGAAACACAGAAATTCGGGTAAAGAATTCTGTTAACTCGGGAGAAGGTGTTAGGCATTCCCGGGTTCCGTGGTTTTAGCACGGTCACTTTGATCATACTTGGCTTAATCAAATTGTCTAATTACTTATTTTAGAACCTATGTACATTTAACTCTTTTAATTATCTTAAAACAGGTCACGTGCACATGTACCCATTTGTTTGGCGCGTCAAAAATCATGTCACGCGAATGTGTCCACAATTAATAACGCTTTGTTATTATTAAGAAAGTTTAGTCGAAGTTGCGCAAATGCATACTCCGATTTTATTTTTTAAATCGTAATTATGTCATGCGAACGTGTACAAAATCACGGTGATATATTAAATCGCACCTAAAGCAAGCTACGAGGTTCATTATTCTTTTTCTTAATACTAGTCTATGATCTTTGTCAGAAATCAAAAATCAAACTTAGGGCCCATTGGATTCATTTGATTGTTATGGAACATTGAATTGTGATTGATAAGTTTCCTTAGATCTAAGGCCATATGTTTGAGCTTAAAAACTAGCCAACGTTGGTCCATGTGAATTTCATTGGGCCATACTCTATGGTCCACGACCTAAAGTATCTAGACTCATATACACAATCCTATTTGGGTTATTTACAAGTCTGACCCAATTCACTTCTTATGCACAAATTAACGCCAATTCTGAAATACAGCAGTAGTGAGTTAACTACAACATTGAGCATAGAGTCAAAATAACATATCTATCATATTGTAACACAAGGAAACATTAGTACCCAAATAATGCTCCTAATCTATGAAATCTGAACAGAATAACCAACTATTAATACATGCTTTCGTGCAGATACGAGTTAGGCAACAAAGCTGGACCTTAATTCAGCCACATAAAAGGTCATTGGGCCTAAATTGAGGCCCACAGCGTTTGACCCAATTTCTACTAGGATAGACCTTTCTTGTTCCAGGCCCGCAACATGGAATACAATAGATGAAAGAATGCTATTACATATTCAGTCAACATACCAAAAGTAATTAAATCAAAATCATACAAAACCCAATAGAAAATCTGCCAGAATTATTACAATGATAATCATATGTGAAATTTACAAGTAAAAGTAATCGTGCAGTACTAGATTTTATAAGCCATATTGCTCTTTCCACTTCACATTTGCTTAACTTTGTACCAAATTACAAATCTAACCTGCTCCAACACATGAACATTAGTCACTTTATGAATGTTATAGTTTCAAACTCACCTATTTGTATAGATTTTATTTTAAGCTGTGATATTGCCCTAAGGACATGCATCTGGTACCAATTCTTATAAACTTAGTTCCAATTCTTATAAACTCAATCAACAAAATTAAGAGATTCAGAGATTGATTATTTAGCATGCTTTTGATATAACAAGTGAATATCAATAACAACTAATGTAGTTTCAATTTACATTCCAGTCGAATAAGCCAAATCAAACAAAGAACTGATGCTAACAAGAGAACATGGATGAACAGATTTGACAAGCAAACAGATTTATAAATAAATCAATTACATATCACCTCAGAAATTCAGGCTTCATTACGCATTAAACAAAATAGTCAACATTTGACAAGTTTGGCTTGAATTCATAGTTCAGTACCTGATGTGTAGAAAACAGCTCAGAAAAAATGCCAAATGAAAGTGAAGTAAGTTGGAACCAGCAGTAAATAAACAACAACAGGCGATCAACAGTAGGAAAACCAAAACAAAATAATCTTCAGACTTAAATTAGTGACCCGGCCAGCAGGAGAAAACCAAAAGGACTAGAGATAGATCCAGCTCCAATCAATACAGAACAAATGAAGACCAAGAATAAGGACATGAAACCAAACTCAGAAATATTTCTTCTTTTCTGCCTTTTTTAGATTGAATTTCAGAGAGGATTTCAGGGTCTCTTTTTCGTGTCCAAATGGATGAAGAAAAGGTGCCTTTATAGGCTTCAATTCCATGTGCAGAAAACTATTTTCGGAATCATTCCCTATTAGCCTGAAAAAAGCATCTTGTAACAACCTGGGATAGCTGGCTGTCCTTTATTAGTCCAGCATTTTGTGCAAACCAAATAAGGACAGTTGCCCCTTATTCTAGAACCTTCCCACATGGTTTATCCTATTCCACACTTACCCACCCTTCAAACAAACCCCTTAAGTTTCCTTTATTGTTCAATTAACCCCTCACAATTTCAGTTGATACCAAACGATGACAAACCAGAATTGAAGCTAAAACTAACAATAGGCTGACAATCAAACTCTTAAACTAAATTACAACTAATTAATTATTTAGGCAAGACAAACTATCATATAATTTCAAATACAACACACAACTAACTACTAGAATAGCCAACACTATTTACTAATTAATCTACGCATGCTTTACTTAACCAAAATTGATAATTAATAAACTAGAACAAAACTAACTAGACTGACTAGAAGATTGAAATAACTTCAAATGAAAATAAGTAATCTAACAGGCTAAGGAATGTATGAAACTATCAAAACCTCATTGATTCAAACAGGAAAGACAAAGAAGACAGTGATGACTCTAGAACAAGAATAAGCAAATTAACGAACCCTGAAGACTACTGACTCGAACATGAAGGAAACAATGGTGAGATCAAATTGGTACTTAAAGAAAAAGAGGGAGGTGAGATTTTACCTTGTTTTAACTTAGAAAAAAAAGGTAATGATAAAGATTTGAATGGAACCGATGAATTAGGGCTGGAATCCGGCGAGCCTATCCGAATCTGATGTTCTCGTAATGACTCAAAACTATCGTCAATCGATTTCTCTTGTTGAGAGCAATCTATTAACGTAAGATTTAAGTTAAAACGAGTCGGAATTGAACAAAAATTAGAAAAGGAAAAGGAAATTAGTGTTTGCCCTTTTTTGATTTCAGATCCAAAATTGGGTGGATTTGGCTGGGGTTTAGGGAAAAATATTGTTAGATTTGGAAAGAACGGGGTGAGGATTGAATGGTTAAATTTTGGGGTGATTTGGAGCACCGGAACCGTCGTGAGGTGATTTCCGACGGGTGGTCAACGGCGGAGGCGGCGGGGGGATTTTAGGCGGCTAGGATTTCATTGGTTTGGGAACTGGAGAGTGAAAATGAGAGGGGTTCTGGGGGGTCCGAGTTCGGACACTTATATAGTAAGTAAGTGTTGAGTTCCCATCCGTTCGTTCAAAAGAGATCAACGAATGGGATTTGAGGGCATGAAACGATGTTGTTTGGGCAAGGGTTGGGGCTTGGATCGGTTTTTATAGGATTTGGGCTGGATTGGGGGGAAATTTGGGTATCTATTGGCCCAATTTCAAGTTTAAAACAGGCTCTATTTTTTCAATTGCCTTTTTCTTTTGCTTGTTTTCTTTTCTTTCACTTTAATGAAAAATCCTAAATTAAATTCATAAATCAATCTAAATTGTAAAATTAAGTTAATTATCCAATATAAAATTTATAACAATTAATTGACCCTAATTAAAAGAGAAAAATTAATAATCTAAAATTAAAAGCTAAGAATATAAAAATGAGCCAATTGTTTTTTATGATTTTTATTTTTAATAAAGCAATTAATTAACTAATTAATCCTAAAATATGAACAAAAAATCTAAATGCAATGCATGATATTTTTTGACATTTTTCATGATTTTAACAGAATTAGACGTGCACAAAAATGCAAACAATTAACAAAATTCTACAAAAAATCCTATAAAATTGCAAACAATTTGAGAAAAATCTATTTCTTTAATTTGTAGGAGTATTTCATATAGGGCAAAAATCATGTGCTCACACCCACAATATCCTTCTTCATTCTCCTCCACCAATAGTGCTGTCTCAAATCTTGATACATCTTCGCAGCACCCGGATGGATGAAATACCGCGAGCTATGAGCCTCCTCTAGAATCAACTCCCGAACCCCATCCACATTGGGCACACATATCCGGCCCTGCATCCTCAATACTTCGTCATCACCAATAGTCACATCTCTGGCATCATCGTGTTGAACTTTGTCCTTGAGGACAAGGAAATGAGGATCATCACACCGGCGCTCTCTGATGCGATCGAACAAGGAAGACCGAGAAACCACACAAGCTAAGACCCGACTAGGCTCTGAAATATCCAACCTCACAAACCGATTGGCCAAGGCCTGAACGTCAACTGCAAGAGATCTCTCCCCAACAGGAATATATGCCAAACTGCCCATACTCGAACAAGAATCACAAGACACTGTATATGAACCTGAAGCTGATGGCAAAACTAACACTGGTGCTGTAGTCAAGACAGTCTTGAGCTTCTAAAAGCTCACCTCACACTCATCCGACCACTTGAATGGAGCACCCTTTTGAGTCAATTTGGTCAAGGGTGATATTATAGATGAAAATCCATGTACGAACCGACGATAATAGTCCATCAAACCAAGAAAGCTGTGAATCTCTGCGGTTGAGGACGATCTGGGCCAACTCTAAACCGCCTCTATCTTCTTCGGATCAACCTGAATACCCTCACTGGACACCACGTGCCCCAACAAAGCCATTGAACTGAGCCAAAACTCACATTTGGAGAACTTTGCATAAAGCTTCTCCTCCTTCAATCTCTGCAACACAACTCTCAAATGCTCTACATGCTCCTCCTGACTATGCGAGTATACCGTAATATCATCAATGAATACAATAAAGAACGAGTCGAGATAAGGCCGAAAAACGTTGTTCATCAAATACATGAACGCTGCTGGGGCATTGGCCAACCCAAAAGACATCACAAAGAACTCATAATGACCATATCAGGTCCTGAAGGCACTGTTAAGAATATCTGAATCCCTGATCTTCAACTGGTGATACCCTGAACGGAGATCAATCTTGCAGAACATTCTCGCTCCTTGAAGCTGGTCAAATAAATCATCGATACGAGGCAAAGGATACTTGTTCTTGATTGTAACTTTGTTCAACTGCCTGTAATCAATGCACATCCTCATCTTGCCATCCTTCTTCTTCACAAATAGAACAGGCTCACCCCAAGCCAGCACACTAGGCCGAATAAACCCCTTATCAAGGAGTTCCTAAAGCTGGTTTTTCAACTCTTTCAACTCCGCCGGTGCCATATAAAATGGTGGAATAGAAATGGGCTGAGTGTCGGCACCAGATCAATACCAAAATCAATATCCCTGTCGGGGGGGCATGCCCGGCAGGTCTCCAGGAAACACATTGGGAAAGTCCCTCACCACTGAAATAGAATAAATACTAGGTGTCTCCGCACTGACATCCCTTACAAAAACTAAGTATGCAAGACAACCTTTCCCAACCATCTGCTGGGTCTTCAAAAACAAGATCACCCTACTAGGGACAAAATCAGTCAAACCTCGCCACTCAATCCGTGGCATACCTGGCATAGCCAATATCACTATCTTAGCATGACAGACCAAAATAGCACGACACGAAAATAACCAATCCATGCCCAATACACATCAAAGTCCACCATACAAAGCAATAAAAAGTCCACTCGGGTCTCTAGACCCCCAATAGTCACTACACACGACTGATATACGTGGTCCACAATAATAATATTGCCCACCGGGGTAGATACACGAATAGATGAAACAAGAGACTCACGCGGCATATCCAAATAACGAGCAAAATATGATAACACATATGAAAAAGTGGAACCAGGATCAAATAACACAGAGGCATCTCTGTGGCAAACTGAGAGAATACATGTGATCATGACATCTAAAGCAATAGCATCGGATATAGCTGGGAGTGCATAAAAACAGGCCTGACCACTACCTGACTGACCTCCCCCTTTGGGGAGACCCCTAGCTGACTGACCCCCACCCTTGGCTGCCTGAGCGGGTGGTGAAGTAACTGGAGCTGAAGTCGAGGGCTGACTACTCTGCTGAGCTGGACCCCCAAGAAGACGAGGACACTGCCTCCTAATATGCCCAAACTCTTCACACTCATAATAACTCTCTGGTACTGGAGACGGGGACTGAAGGGAACCCCTAGCACCAGAATGACCAGTAGATGAACCTGGTATGGAAGAGCCCTGAACTGATGGAGTACGGGACGAACTCTGGGCTGGAAGGGCACTAAGTGATGAATGGCCCTAATGAGAACTGTGAGAACTGTGGCCCGATGATGCCCCATGATGGACTGGGCGAGCCGACTGAGCATGTCTGAATAGATGGCCTCTGCCGTGCTGGAACTGGCCTCTCGAAAGGGCTCCACTAAAACTACCAGATCCTCAAGACCTCTTGTCCTCCCTCTCATCTCGATCCTAGCGACGAACTGACTCAATCTCTTAAGCAATATCAACAACCTGCTCAAAGGTAGCATCTGACACCTTCTCTCTGGTCATAAGAATCCGAAGCTGATATGTGAGGCCATCTATGAACCTCCTGATCCTCTCTCTATCCATAGGAACCAACTAAACATCATGATGAGCTAACTCTGAAAATCTCATCTCGTACTGCGTCACAGTCATATCATCTTGACGTAACTGCTCGAACTGCCTGCGCAGCTCTTCTCTGCGAGAATATGACACATACTTGTCCAAAAAGATAGCGGAGAACTACTACCAGGTAAGGGGCGCTACATCAACAGGCCTACGCCTCTCATAAGCCTCCCACCAAGTCAAGGCAGCTCCTGAAAACTGGAAGGTAGTGAACGAGACCCCACTGGTCTCCAAAATACCCGCGGTCTAAAGCATCCTCTGACACTTGTCTAAGAAATCCTGGGCATCCTCGCCCTCTGCACTACTAAAAGTCGGAGACTGAAGTCTACCAAAACTATCCAATCGACGTTGCTCGTCGTCAGGCATAACTGGTACCAAAAAATCCTGAGCTGGTGCAATCGGCTGGGCTGGAGGTGCCCCCGATGTCTGAAGTCCCTGCACAATTTGCCCAAGCATGCGAGCAGCAGGAGTCTGAGTACCTCCCCCGGCCTGAGAAGTAGCTGTGGTCGTAGTAATTGAGACCGCCTGAGCCAGGCTAGTGCACACTGATAGAATCTGGCTTAGAGACTCCTGAAGGCCTAGAATCACAATAGGTGCAACTGGTGCCTGAGTTGGTACTGCTGGAGCGCCCGCAACTGGGACCTAATCCTGAACTAGGGCGGCGGGTGGATCTGCAGGTGCTACCCTAGCTGTTATGCGGGCTACACCCCTACCACGGCCTCAACTGCGACCTCGGCCTCTAGTGGCCCCAACTGGTGGTACTGGTGGTCGTCCGTCTTGACCGGTAGCACGTGTCCTCACCATCTGTGAGAGAATAGAATAACAGAAGTTTAGTACTAGAATCAACAAATTCGCACAATAAGAATTTCAAGAATGTGAAGTTTTCCTAAAAGGTTCTGCAGCCTCCGAAGGATAAGTATAGACGTTTTCGTACCGATCCGCTAGACTCTATTAAACAGGTTCATGACCCGTGAGACTTATGTAACCTAGGCTCTGATACCAACTTGTCACGACCCCAAGCACCCCAGTCGTGATGGCGCCTATCACAGTACTAGGCCAGCCAAAACAACACGAATAAAGTGAAGATCTTTTATAAAATTCATTTTTCTAAACAGATTAAGTCTCAAATCTTTTATTTTTTTAAAATATTAAAAGAAATACGCGGAAACAAGTATGTAAATACATCAACACAGCCTAAATTTGGTGTCCCTTGTCATGAGCCACTAAGTACAACTCAACACTGTCTGCTTAATACATAATAAGTCTGAAATATAAAGTACTAGGATAGGAAGGAGAAATGCAGGGTTGCAAACGCCGTGTAGCTACCTTGCAATCTCCGGATAAGACTCTAAAGGTGCTGAAAGTTCTCACTCTGATGCTCGGGCACCTGGATCTGCACACAAGGTGCAAGAAGTAACGTGAGTACGCCAACTCAGTAAGTAACTAAAGTATATAAAGTCTGAGTGCAGTGACGAGCATTTAAGATCATATGCATACTTAATCAGGAATCTCAACAGAAATATCAAAGTCAAAGTTTGCAGTTCAATAACCAAATACCTCGTAAAAACTCCAGTTTCAATGAAAAATCCTTTAAAGCATTTATTCAACATTTTTAGTGGAGGCTCGGTATAAAAGAAGAGTGAAAACAAGAAATCTCATAAACAATCCCCTCGGCAAAGTATCACTCATAAGTATAGCCTCTCGGGTAAGCCTCTCAGTCACTCGTGACTCAGCTCTCGTCAATCAGTACTCACACTCATCACTCCGGCTCAATAGCTATCTCATAATAATAACCGCTACGGCGTGCAGCCCGATCCATAATATATAGTCGACTACGCTCACTGGGGGTATACAGACTCCGGAGGGGCTCCTACAGCCCAAACATCATATCGTTGCGGCGTGCAGCCCGATCAATTCCATATCGTTGTGGCGTGCAGCCTTATCCATATATATATATATATATATATATAACATCGCTGCAACGTGCAACCCGATCCATAGATATATATATATATATATATATATAATCCTCACCATCAGGTCCTCGACCTCTCTCTCAGTCATTTACCTCACAACCACTCGGGCATTTCAGTGAAAATCAGGGAAACTCAGCCCATACAGTTTTCATATATTAAGAAGTAGAGTAATGAAATCGGATTAAACAATAAACAGGTAAAACATGACTGAGGATATGCTTTCAAATCAAAACAGTGGGAGCAAAGTGGTAAAAATACCCCTAAGGGTCTAAACAGTTCGGCACAAGGCCCCAAACATGGCATTCAGCCCAAGTTAACAGATTCATTTCTAAAACACATGGATATCATATAATGTTTATCAAAATATGCAACTCTACAGTCGCCACGGGACAGATCAAGTCACAATCCCTACGGGTGCATGCCCACACGCCCATCACCTAGCATGTGTGTCACCTCATTTATTAAACAATACGAAATTCAGGGGTTTTATACCCTCACGTCTAGATTTACACTCGTTACTTACCTCAAACCGGATGAAATCCTACTCTGCGACGCCCTTGCCTCTCGTCTCGGCCTCAACTCGCGTCGAATCTATCCAAAATCAGAATCATAATATCAATATATGCTAAGGGAACGAAGCCCATGCGAAAATAATCAATTACATCAAAAATTTCGAAATTGGTCAAACCCGATAAAACCCGGGACCACATCTCGGGATCTAATAAAAATCACATCAATAGAATCTTTATCCTCCCACAAGTCCATACATACCAAGAACATCGAAAATGGACCTCAAATGGCCCCTCAAATCCCCAATTTTACCTCTCCAATTTCAAGCCCTAACTTCCCAATTTTTCACCCTTAATCTCATAAATTTCATGCTTAAACAACTGAAAATCAACATAGAATCAAGTTTTAGGTTCAAGAAACTCACCTTAATGAAAATCCCCTTGATTCCCTCTTCAGAACCCTCTAAAAAGCTTCAACTCCGGATAAAAATGGTGGAAAACAACCAAAATTTTGCAAAGGGGAACTTACATACTTTCTGACCTAGAGATTCCGCACCTGCGGTCCTTTACTAGATCCTGGGGTACCGCTTCTGCGGTCTAGCCAACCGCATATGCGGTTTTCACTTATTGCTCTTGAACCGCACCTGCGCCTCTATACCCGCACCTGTGGTCTCGCAGGTGCGTTCCTTCTTCCGCACCTGCGGCTTCTGCCCTTTTCACTTGTGGACATATCTACGGCTGCTTCCTCGCTCCTGCGGACGTCACACCTGCGGTCCCATAACCGCACTTGCGGTTATGACAAAACCAGCAGCTTCAGCTGCATTCTCAAATTTTCAAGCTTTCCGATAACCATCCGAAATTATTCCGAGGCCCCCCTAGACTACATCCAAAAATACGAACAAGTCACATATCACTATTCAAACTTATACCAAACTTCAGAATACTTAAAACAACATCGAATCATCAAAACACCCTCGGATTCAAGCCTAAGGTTTCCAAAACTTCCGAATTCCACAATCAATCCAAAAACCTATCAAATCAACTCCGAAAGACCTGAAAATTTGCACACACATCACCAATGGCACCACGGACCTACTCTAATTTTCGGAATTCTATTCCGACCCTGATATCAATATTTCCACTACCAACCGGTAAATGCAAAAATTTCAATTCGCCAATTCAAGCCTAAATCTACCACGGACCTCCAAATTACATTCTGATCACACTCCTATATCCCAAATCACCTCACGAAGCTATCCGAACCATAAAAACCAAATTTCGAGACCGTTTACTTACAAGTTAACTTTCAGTTGACTTTTCAACTAAATAGCCAACTTAAGAGACTAAGTGTCTTGTTCCTCTCCAAAACCACTCTGAACCCGAACCAACTAACCTGATACCACATAATACATCTGAACAATACATAAAGAAGCAAAAATGGGGGAAACGGAGCGGTAACTCATGAAATGACCGGTCGGGTCATTACAACGGGAGTGACATCATCGTCAAAGACTCTAGGAGATCGAGATTCAAGTCGTTTCTTATCATCTTATTCTAAGAAACGTGGGGACTATCTGTATACGGTCAAAATCATATGCCTTCGACTTATAGGCTCGAGGGTCAATCCTAAGCCTGAGTCCGAGAAAGATCGAGTTCGAGCTCGATGGACCAGATTCGCGCTCGAAGACAGAATGCAATGCCCGAAAATAGGAGTATGAGGAATACCGAAGCTGAGCATGTTTGACCCCGAAATTGTACCATTTTTGTAACAGAATAATTTAGATTCCTGCCACGTCCCCAAGATCATGGCGCAAATCCCGGAATAGGATTGTATGATTCCGTACTAGGCGGTTAGACAGCTGTACCAAGAATATTCCAAACTGTAAATAGAAATATACCTTATTTAAGGTTCCCCTATTATATAAAGGGAACCCCAATCATTTGTAACATCATCTAATCATTGAGCAAAGAATATACTCTCTACTTTTCGCCTACTGTTCATCAGAATTGTCCTTTACCTCTACTGCTCTTACTTTACTTTTCTAGCTTAATTGTTCTAAACCCACCTCGAGGTCACTAAGCTCGAGGTCACCGCTGCTGAGTTACATTAGTTTGATTCACTTATTTCTTTTATTTCTACTTTATATTTCTTGATTATTAATTGGTATTGAACTAAATCACATATCTTTAAAACCACAAATCAAGTTTAATTATTACTCGTATTTTCGAGGTAAACAATGTAGAGAAAGTTTGCTTTTCATAATCCCTCAAGTTTTGCCCCGATTTATTTTTTAATATTTGTAAGAAATTGCACTAAAACAATGAAGAAAATCGAAACACGTGATATACTCCCTCCGTTCACTTTTACTTGGCATGTATACTAAAAATAGATTTTCATTTTTATTTGTCATTTTACGCATATCAAGAGAAGATAAAAAAATTTCCTATTATACCCACAGTATTTATTACTCATTTCAAATTATTTTCTCAAATCCAATAAAATATGCATCAATTAATATGGGTATCATGGTAAATTATCCACTTCATTTATTATTTCTTAAAGGGTATGAAAAATCAAAACATACCAAGTAAAAGTGAACGGAGAGAGTAGTATCTATTAAATATAATTACCTCTTTTGTCATGATTTATATGACAGTTCTTCCGTCCTCTGACATTAAAATTTTGACATCATTCTGTTAATAAATACTCTTATAATTACCTCTTGTGACACTTGATTCCGGGATTAGACTAGATTGCGTATTTGGAGTTTATTATATATATTTTGAAGATCTACATCTTTACCTTCTTATTAATCTGCTTTTAAATTGCTAAAAATGAATATTGTGCAGCTAATGTTGGCTTGCCTAGCAAGTGAACGTTAGGCGCCATCATGGCCCCGTTATTGGCATTTTGGGTCATGACAAAAGTTCTTCATATTAGCTCATAACGGGTGCCACCAATATAGAGCAACAATAGATACAAGAACAACAACAAATCAATTGAAGAAACAGAAAATTTGCAAAAATAGAGTTGTTGTTCGGGGCTCGAAATCGGATGCCACATGCCACCAAATTCAATCTTCACCGTCTAAATCAAAGACCAAGATATTAAAAATACTCAGTCAAAATTTCAATTCGATCCAATAATGAATGAATCGAAAAATGTAATTTAAAACTAGTTGGTCGGAACAAAATCTACAACATAATAAAGACTTTTTCTTTTCTTTTGATGGAAGCTCTCTCAAAAACTACTCTTATATACTAAATTCTTTCAAAGGCTTATACCAATGAGTAAAGAACAATTCTCCAAAGTTGTTTTATTTGTAGATAATGAGTAGTGCTTTCTCTTTAAGCCAAAATCAACTTCAAATAGGAATAAAAACCGAATCTAATTCCAAATAGAAATGGAAACAAAAAGAGAAAAGAATTAGAAGGGGGGGAAATAATTGTCCATGATTTTAGAAAATTTAATAAAATCTTAGCAGCATTAATCAATTTACAAACGTCGCAGTAAAATTTTTACATTCCATAATAGAATCCCAACTGGACCAATTAAAGATCAACTGAGATTCTCTCCATTAAATGTATCAATCCCAAAGATTTCTTATTACCATAAAGTACTATTAAATATACTATTCCTTATTTTTCACACAAAATAGTTATTCTATTATACAAAATATTACAAATAATATGTAATTGTGTATAAACTTATATATACGTAGTGTAATGATGATATTTAATATTATTATAAATAATAATGGTATTCTAGTATATTAATATTATATTTTATCCTATATTTCAGATTGTGTATTAATGTTAGTAAACAGTGGATAATTAAATATATACGTGGAATACATATACATATAAAGTATTATAGTAGTTTGTAATTATGTGTAAATATACATATGCACGGTATAATGATGGTATTGAATAATGCATAAATTAACAATGATATTATATGTAAATATACATATACACGGTATATTATAGGTATACAATGTATATAATAGTTTATGTGTATTATTTAAGTGAAAAGGCGGAAAATCCCATCAATTAATAGTATTTCAATCTTCACAGTATACAATTGTAAAGTATAAGAGAGAATCTCAATATAGGAATACAAAAAAACGACAAAAAATTGGATCTCGGCCAAAAAAAATATTAAAAAGAATTGAATAAATATTGACATCACCATTATTGGCATGTTAAAAAGTTCTTTAGTTCAGGTAGAAATTTCACACAAAGAGGTGGTGCTCAACTTATTGGTTGATTAATTTGGCGTTATATGGAGGTGCTTTTGTGAAGGTGAATGGCTGGTGCAGAGGCGATAGAGAGAGGAAGAGAAGAGGAGAAGAGTTGGGCTTTGGACGACTGTACGTTGAGGGGGCGAGAAAGGGGGATTTAATCCTAAATTACTGGGATTTTAACTTATTAATTAATGGGATATTAGATACAAGCATTTATTGAAATATGCTATGAATGTAATTTAAACTGCTAGTTTTAAAATAATTTGAAAGGCATGTTGTTTATGCTAATCCATACTATACTAAAAACACGAAGGCCTTTAGCGAAATGTGGTTCGCCTTTTTTTTACCCTTTAAAATTAGATTTCATATTAAACAAAATGGTCTTATTTTCCTAATATTTAGGACTTTAAATTATTGCTTATCACATCTTTCCTTATTCAAAGTATATAGAAAATCCTAATTGTTAGGACTTCAAAATCAATTAAAGTTCTACCTTATATAAAGTCTTTCATCATTGAACAATATAACTTAATTATAGTAAAAGCAAGGAAAAGTTGAAACGGCAAAGAGGAAGATAGGAATAATGAGGATTTTAAAATAGTTAAGAAATGTGATTTCGGTTTCTTTGTCGAGTTCTACATTACTACTTCACTTTTTTATTTGATCTTATTTGAGAATGCAAATTTATGTTTATTTCCTTCTTTCTTTTTTTACATTCATGACTATTATAGTAAAGTTTCTCCAAAATATAATGTTTCATTATATTACACATCTTTGTTGAGTTATGAAGATTAAATAACGCTTGGCTTTTCTTGAATTATGTCAATTATATTAAATTGGTGTTTTACGTCTTTGAGTTATATAATGTAGATAGTATAATTTTATATTTTATCATTCACAAAATCATGACAAATTATCCAATCCCTCCTATTTGAATTATGTAGAAATAATGATTTAATATTTAGGATGTTAAAATCAACTAAAATTTTATTTTATATAACTATTTTTTATTTGAACAATATAGCGTAACAACAATTTCTTCCATATTGATTTTAAATTTAATATATAAACCATAATATATTTTTATATTATGTTTGAACTCCTTTCTTACTCAAATAGTTCATTGATTTTTTTATAATATTTGAAAACTACACTCAACAATTAGGACGAATAATTAAAAATATATATGAGAGAGAGAGAAGTGATTGTCAAAAGTCAATAACACTAACAACCTCCAAACACAAAGATCCAAAAGTGAAATAGTGATTGAATTTTCAACTATTTGAAAATATAATTCTTATTGGATCGATAAAATTATAATAAAAATGAAATATTTAAAATTCAGGATGAACTAATATTAAAAATTTGAATCACACAAAAGATAAATTATTTTCTTTAATATTGAGAATAAATAACTAAGTCTTTACATCAACTAATTAGCAAAGGAATCTCATTCAATTATTTTCCAAATTCTTCATATAAGTAAAATAATTTTCAAGTTGACATAACTTTGAAGTACGTAAATTTATTCTTATAGGAAGAACATCAACGACGAAAGGAATCAGAAAATAAACTCGATTATGATATAATAGTAGGAATCAGATTAGTTCAAATGCAAACTTGAAGAAATAAGATTGAAACCGTAAAGACAAACTATATTATAAAGAGTTGACATTAATTATTTTTCTTTTATTTTTCATTCATTCAAGCAATTGATTTTTTGTAGCTTATGTTCTCTTTGTAATTTTTTTAATATTAAGTCATTTATTGCAAAATATTAACTCAATATAAGTTATTTTTACATTTTAAATTTATATTTATCCAATTTTTCTAGGAGCTATAGGATTTATTCCTTCATTCCCAAATCTATAGAAGACTAGAAGATTTAATTTCTAAATTTATGTTGTTTGACAAATATTAAAAAAATTGTGATGAAATCATATAGTAATAAATATCTGGTTATTTGTGCCCCATGAAACTTTTGGTAAATTAGCAACAAACAATATATGTTGGTATGCAAATTGATTTTAACATTCTTGTGAGATGTGAAGGAACAACCTATGGGTTGATCAAAATCAGGGTTAATTGTACGTGTTGTTTAGTTACGTGTTTCATTAATATTTTTCTTTTTTTGAGATTTATCTAATGAGTGTTTGCATTAAGCTTTATTTTACGGAAAAGGCCTAAAAATGCCACTCAACTTTCAGAAATGGTCTATCCATGTCATCCGTTAAAAAATGTTCATTTCATGCCACTGTCGTTACACATTTGGCTCATCCATGCTATTATTGACTAACGGTAATGGCATGGATGGGCCAAATAAAAATTGAACCGTTAGTCAATAATTGCATAGGTGAGCCATATGTGTAACGGCAGTGGCATGGAATGAGTATTTTTTTAACGGATGGCATTTTAGGCCTTTTCTGAAAGTTGAGCGGCATTTTTAGGCCTTTTCCGTTTATTTTATAAATCAACGCACTTTTTAATACTATTTATATATTTTTAAAAGTAGTATATTCATTGATTTGGATACACGCGCAAAGTGCATACCATAAGACTAGTAGTTCCTTAAAAAAGACCAACCATATAAAAATCTCAAAAAATTTAGGCCATTAGACCTTTGGGTGAACAATATGGGCATGGGCCAACAAGAACTAAAAAATATGGTAAAAATTGCACAGGCGCCCTATTTGGTCGCCCCCATTTAACTTATACCCATTTTTTAAAAAACTTTTAACTTGTACCCGCTTTTTAAACAATTTCAGCTCCCTTTCTTCTCCGCTTCAGTACCTCACCAGAAGAAAGCAAGGATCTAGATTGAGATTGATATGCATAAAAACATCACAAGCTGTGCAAAAGCTACCCTTTCACGTTCTTACTTTATTTTTTAGTTTTTCTTTTTTCCCTTCGAGAATTGGAATGACTGCTCTATCTCTTCTGCTTTCTACCCACTAATCCAACCCCCCAGATGATACATGTATATATCCCTCTCTAACCTTTGTTTTTTTCTTGTGCCTTTCACGTTTTTAATTAATTTAAAAATATTTATATCTGCCTAGCTAATACAAAACGAGCAACTGTATGTAATATTAATAGGTGGTAAAAAAACTTCAGCTCTAGTATGTAATATTAATAGGTGGTAAAAAACTTCAGCTCTAGTATGTAATATTAATAGGTGGTAAAAAACTTCAGCTCTAGAGCTGAAGTTTCCCATTTACAACACAAAAACTTCAGCTCTAGTATGTAATATTAATAGGTGGTAAAAAAAACTTCAGCTCTAAAGCTGAAGTTTCCCATTTACAACACAAAAACTTCAGCTCTAGAGCTGAACTTCAGGCCCGGCTACTAAAATGCTGAAGTTTTGCGTGATTGTCTTTGCTACTTCAGCCCCGTATGCTGAAGTTATGCGAAAAAGCGGGTACGCTTGTAATTTTTTTTGCAAAGTGAACACAAGTTAAAATGTGACACAAAAAGCGGGTATAGATACAAATGCCCCAAAAATATGCCTATTCCGCTTAAGATCGACATTGCATTTGACGCCCGATTTTATTTTAATACTGGACAAAATTCAATTGGAGAAAGGTTGGGTTCACACTATATATATAGATTTATTTAGGTTGTGCTTGTTAAAATCACACAAAAAAACGCTAGATTTCCATCGAGAAATTAAAAGAAGCGTGCTTTTCGCCCTTCTTTCTGGAAGTGTCTATCCGATAGTCTGGTGATTGAATTTAGCTAGAAAAGTTTAGAGTTATTAGTGTAGGTAAAGATTTAGGGTCAATAAAAGTAAGGAGCAGCAACGAGTCGGCTGCTTCTGTTTTTTACCCTATTTATATTTGAGGAAACTACACTATATGCTACAAAAGACAAAAAAATTACGGATTATACTCATTTTAAAACAACTTACTAGTTTTACCTATGGGGCCCAAAGTTATTACCAACCTACCTATCCCCTTCCACCTTTTAATTTGTTTTGTTTCCGCCTACCTACCTATGGGGCCCAAAGCTAGACTCTGCCTCGGGTCTAACTGGGAATGCATAGTAACGGGGCTGGTCCCCACCAATCTGACCTCCGCCTCTAATTGGTTGGCCTCCACCTCTAACGGCCTGACCTCCACTTCGGGCTGCCTGACCCTGCCTCTAGTTGACTGAGTAGGTGGTGAAGCAACCAATGTCGGAATCATGGCACGAGTACCCTGATGTGGTCTGCTGCTCCTCAATCTAGGATAGTACCTCCCGATATGACTTGCGTTGCTGATACGATCCCTGATGACTCAAATGACCACCGTAGTAACTCTGTAGCGGTGGTGCTCTAATAGGAGCTAATGTTGTGCTGAATATTGGCTACTCATGATGAGACCCATAAGAACCTTGACTACCCGAAGCACCATGTGCTACCTGAAGCGATGACTGACTCGGCCTGGGAGGATGAAATCTACCAAATGAACTCCTGCCTCCAAATGAGGCACCACTAAAACCACCGAAATGGCGAGACCTCTTCTCAGATGCCGTTTCTCTACCCTAACTACAAATCCTCTCGATCCGTCTAGCAATCTCTACAACCCAAGTGAAAGAAATATCATCCTCAGTCTCTCTGGCCATCTGTAACTTGATACCATAAGTAAGGCCATCTATAAATCTCCTCACTCTCTCCTTCTTTGTAGGGATCAAGACAACTGCATGGCGTGAAAGGTCCACAAATCTGATCTCGTACTGGATAACAGTGATGCTACTTTGCTGGAGGTGCTCAAACTAGCTGCGGTAGTCCTCTCTCAGAGTAAAAGGGATGAACTTGTCCAAAACTAACTGTGAGAATTGATCCCAAGTGAGTGGAGGTAAACCTGCCGGCCTGCCACGAACATAGTCCGACCACCACCGCTTGATGAAACCGTGCATTTGAAACGTTGCGAAGTCGACTCTATTGGACTCCACTATGCCCATATTGTGCAATACCTGTCATGGGCGACTTTCCAGCCATGCCCCATGACCCTTTGGGCGTGCCCCGTGGCGTCCTAGCAAGCCTCCCAATGCATAGAACCATAGACGACCCCATGGTCTTGGCTGCGCCAAGTGAAAAGCGCGCATGTGCCTCTGTCACCCCACCGATATCCCTCGCTAGCGCCCAGCTGCAGGCAGATACCAACAGCGCCGCGCGCGCAGACCGTGATGCCAATGACAATGCTGCTAACAACAAACATGTTTCTGCCTTGTAGAAAACTAAGTCTTTTTCATTGTAAATATAGAGTAGTTTTATTTCATGTACTTTCATTATGTTTCTCTAGCTTAGTCAAGTCTAGTCTTGTAATTGGGTTTATTTTTTAAGCACTATTAGGGGGGATCAAGCATTAAAAACTTTATAGCAAGCAAACAATTCTTTGTACTGGTATCTCTCCCCCTCAACACTGCGTTGCCTTTCTGTAATAGCTTTCATTAATGCCATCAAGCTTTCTTTCATTCTCAATTCTCATTTGTGTTCTCTCAATTGCTTTTGACATTGGTTTTCCCGTACGGCACTGACAATCTCGTCTAGCGTACGGAAGGGACCTCAGTTGGCAGATAGTAACTGCACTAACATCAGTTGCTTAGCCTTATGTCGCCCTTCCAAGGAATCTCAGGAAGGCGCCGCGTAAAAGCTAGTATCAGAGCCTAGGCTCGACCTCAGACGGGGGAACATATTGCCATTACCACCATTTCTGACCATGGTAAATCATGGGGACCGCATTGTGACCCTCGAAGAGGCGGTTGCCGTATTATAATCCATTGTGGATACGGTGCCTGAAATAAGAACCAGCCTAGTGCAAAGGTTAGACGACCTAGACCGTAGAATGCTCCAGGCCGAAGTTGACATAGAAAACATCAGCCGCGACTCTGAAGGAGACCGGCAAACGGCAACCACAGAGGCAGCCAAAATTTTTGGCAAATTCGAGAGCCTCCAATAGTAGCGTACCGAAGATTTAGCCCACAGGGAACAAGAGGCAGACAAGGTGACTGCCTTGCAACAAACTATTGACAACTTACAGACCAGCTCAATGTTGTCAATGCTGCTTTACAAGGCCTGCTTCGAGAAGGTGGAAACCAAATTGGGGGTGCTGTGAACCTTGCCTCCGTGACACAAAAACTTAAAATTCCTGAGCCAAAGCCATACAGTGGAGCTCAGAATGCCAAAGAAGTGGAAAACTTCATCTTCGACATCGAATAGTACTTCGATGCCGTGGGGGGCCTGGAAGAAGCTAAGAAGGTAGAAACTTCTGCCATGTATCTTTAGGGTGATGCTAAACTATAGTGGCAGTTGAAATACGAAGCCATCAGGGCCGGTGAAGATGCGCTCGAGACATGGGCAGAACTGAAGGCAGCCATACTCCTACAGTTCTTCCCCGAAAATGTTAAATACAATGCAAGGAGAAAGCTACGGGAGCTCCGCCAGACCAAACCAGTGCGTCTCCGCACTCATGCTAAACATACGCGACATGGGGGACAAAGACAAACTATTTACTTTCTTAGAAGGGTTGAAACCTTATGCCTGTATGGAGCTGTAAAGACAAAGGGTAGATACCCTTCCCAAGGCGATCCAAGCAGCTGAATGCCTTGGGGACTATCAAGTGGAAACTCGAAAGGATAGGCCTCAACCGCCTACCCGAGTGGGATCCAAAAGAGGCCAGCCTAGCAATGGTGGACCTAGCAGAAGTGCGGGAGATCGAAGTGCAACCAAATCTAAGGCTCCCTGTTGCAACCTAAACACTCACGCAAGTGTACGCGATCGACAAGTAATATAGTAACAAGTAAAGTATCGTTCCCACGAGGACTTGTGATTAACTTATCAACTGATGCAAACTCAAACAATTCTCGATTTAAGCTAATTTATTACAAAATACATAAATAACCAACTTAAAACTTGACTGGTAATTTAACAATAATACTACACAAAATTACTACACCACTTATACAATTTTCTTTTAACAATTAATAAGAGAGATATTCCGGGGTCATGGGCTTGCTAGAGATCATGCTACTCTTTTAGCTTAAAGATGCTTATTGAATTATCTAGGTTGTTGATTATAGGGTTAATAATACCCATAAGAATCTGTCAATTTCTTATACGCCTATTCAAGTTAAATTAATATCTATATTTCTATGGTATTGATATTAACTCAAATGCATTTATAAATCCTATTTCTCAACCAAGTAAGGCAATTAAGTATAGTTCTATCTTAATTGCGAATCTTTCACCCAATGCCCAGAATCCGGATCTTGCTCTATTTGATTCTATATGCAATCAAGAATCCTTTTTCAAGTTTAACTCAAAATTTGTAAATAATATTTCACCGTTAGCTACGCAGTAAAATAATGAACAGCAGAATCAAATAAACAACCCATAATGATAAATTCAAGATCATCAATTTAAGCTTCAAACATCATAATTATCTAACACCCATAACCCCAGAATACTTGGGTTTTTAGCTACTCATAATTATACAAATATCAACAATAAAAGTCTTAAACATAATATAAGTAAATACAAGAAGAAAGTTTAGAAAAACTCTTTAAGTTCTTGCTTCCAGATTGTAATCCCCTTCTTTTCTTCACTTCAAGATTGAGTCTTCTCTTAACTTTCTCTCTCTATAATTATTTCTTCCTCTCAAAATCTCATCAATCCAATAATGGAGTGTTTGCTTTATGTAAATTGAGTGGGATTAAGAAGGAATTCCAATTTTACCCCTTAAACAATCTTTTCCGAAATCTGGACTAGCGCGGCCGCGCATCTGACCGCACTAATCCAGTTGTCCCATGCTCTTAATTATTTTCTTGTTCTTCCACCATAATTAGTTCCGAGGGGTTTTTATTGCTCCAAAATGGTTCCAATAATATTTGATTTACGTAATATAGGCTTCTTTACCTGAAATATATACAATTCACTATTAAAGCCCATAATTCATCAATTAATCACAATATATCATTGGAATATCATTAAGCAGAAGCACAAACAATAGCTAAATTACCTAGATTTCGCTTATTATCAACACCCCACACTTAATCCATTGCTAGTCCTCGAGCATTAAAACTATTATATTATAACTATCTCTAAAGATCCCTTCACTCAACCATTTCCCTTAACGCATTACACCGAGAACAATGTACATATGTTGCTCTTAGCAGTGAACAATCCTAGCTTTAAAGTTGAATCTCAAGTGCCATGCATATTCAAACTTCCTCAACTTGCTCTACACAGAAATCAAGAATTGCTTTTTTGTCACAAATCATATGCCCTCACCATCACACCAACAAGAAAGATTTGGAATTTATTCCGCACATTCAATCATTTACTTACATAAATCAATGAAAGCACTCACTCTCAAAATAGAAGTCTCATACATGCAATTGGTACCATAAGCTTGCCCGTAATGTAAATTTTTACTAATGTAGGCTGGCTCAATTCAAAATCAATCAGGACTTTTTCATGGTTGTAATGTGGGCTAAGGGATATGTAGGAAATATTTAGGAATAGTGACTAACTTCCCTAAGCACTTTAACACATCATATGTTACTTTCATTTATCCAACCCATTTTTCATTCACAAACAATATATCACCCAAATATTCCCCCCTTTTTTTTATTTTTTTTTATTTTTATATATACCCAATTAATTTTTTTACCCACTAGCTGGAACAAAACCTCATGTATTTATTCATTCAAGTTTAGCTAATGGTGTATATGTTACAAAACAAGTGCATTTTCTAACTTTTCATTTGCTCCACTAAAAAGCCACCCCATACTTAATTCCTTCTTAATGCTTTTAGCAAACTTTTCACAATTAAAGTGCTTTAAGAGGAAAAAGGTTTAAAACAAGATCAATGAAGAACAAAAGGATATAGGCTTGTAATGTGGTTGCCAAACAAAAGTTTATAGGCTCAATAGGGTTAACTAGAGATAAATTTTATTTGTGATAAGCAATTAAGCTCTTTAGGTCAAAGAAAGCCTAAAATAATTTTTCAAATCGAGCATCACCTAATATTTCGCTTTAATTCACATACCGGGCAAGTTCTAGACACAAATACAATGCATGGACTACACAATTCTCACCACACATGGCATATAACTCATTCAGATTAGCTCATCAAGACACTTCATTATGAGCATTCAATTCAGTAACAAACATACAATTTAAGGCACTTTCAATGAGATTCAACAATTAAGACTAAGCGTGTTACACTCTAGGGTCTATTGTGTTCAGGTGTGTCAATGCTATGAGTTCACTTTTCTATAGCTTATAACTCCTTATTTTAGTCTAAAAATAAAATAAAATATAAAAACAAAAATTAAAAAATTACCTATTCCCGGTTCAAGATAAACCCTTGGAAAAGAACTGTGGCTTAAAGAAAAACTAAGGGGAAGTTGTTACATTATCCTAAAAATACAAATAAAATTAAAAAAATCTTTTTTTGTTGTTTTCTATATACTCAGTCCCTCAAGAACTCCTTTTGAAAGAAATCCTTCATCAGGCCGAGCCATATTTTTTTTAATTTTTTTTACTACTCCACTTAACTAACTATCTAGCCAAACAATACCAAACAAACAACCTAATTTAACTGAAATAGCATAAACAACTTACATAATGTACCAATCCAACAAAACTAAACCACACAATTCAAAACAATCCTACAATCCATAATAGTTAAAATAACCCCCACACCCCACACATAAACTTTAGGCATGTCCCCATGACTTTCATTGCTAAAAAGAAAAGAGGCAAAGATACTTCCCCGAAATTTCATTCCTAATCTGAGACAGTGTCAGGATTCACATTACATGCACGCCCCAATTTTCTAAGCCAGCCCATAAATGTTTTCTCCGATTTGACTTGTCGGTCAGCTATCTCCTCCACACGGTTGCCCAACCCAGTCATACTGATGCGAAGATCCTCCACCTCTTTTTCCAATGTGTTTTGACGAGGCAATTTGGTAGATCGAGAAGATGAAGCTGCTCGTGATAGTGTTGCTGCTGGTGCTGCTTGTAATGCTGATCTTGATAGTCTTGCAGCTGATACACGGGGTGCTTCTGGCTGCACCTCACTTTCAACATTTATTGCCTCATTTTCCTCCTCATCGTCATCGTCGTCATCATCATCAGAGCTGCTTGATTCTACCACATCTACTACCTCCGGTTCTTTCCCCGTTGTCACTTTATCAGCTCGGAACTTGCTTTCCTTTCCAACCAACCCATCAGCAGGTTGATATTCTGGCACACTAGCAGCCCTGCATAGTTGAGTAACTAGTGAAGGGAAAAAGAACCCATACCTCTTGATTTTGCTGAGGGTGAACATCTCATCATAAATGACTTTAGCTATGTCAAAGTCGTGACCATTAACAAAACACCAGACAAGACAAGCTCGGGGGCCATTGACCTCCGTTTTATTGTGTAATGGGATCAATCGGGCGCATATGAGATGCAACCAGCACTTTGCTTCAAATGTGAGTGCATTAGAATGAAATTTCTGCCCATAAGTCATCCAGGAAACTTCTTTGCCAGGTGCCAAAATGGTCTCAAAGAATCTTGCCCAAATTTCGTATGTGGGGTTCTTACCATAATTATAGAAGTCATTATACTCCTCTGGAGGTGCAGGCAGCTGGTAAGCAGTACGAATCGCCTAGAGTGAAGCATTCACTTCTCTTCGGCGAACTGTAACTATTCCATTGGTATGTTCTGGAGCATTGGCATAAAATTCTCTTACAACCATGAGATTTGCCTCACCAGGTTCGTTGACGAATGTGTGCAAGCCCCTTCTCAGCACCTCATCGTGCATACGAGGGCATAACCGCTGAAGTTTTCTCATGTCAACACCTCTTTCAGGAATTAGCTTCTTTTCAGCTTTTTCTACAAATCGGTCCTGAGCCTTGGCCGAAACAAACTTTGTATTATCAAATGGGCGTGCAATTGCTACCCCTGTTGACCTAGCTCTGCCTGCCTTGTTGCTCGATGAAGCACCTATTGTACGTCTTTTCATGGAGTTAGTCATGGTACCTGCAGAACAATAACATATTAACACAGCCCAATCCAAAATTTGTGACTCAATGGGGTTACTTAGACTTCACACTCCTCATTGGTCACAAACTACATTTGCTTATTCATTTGAGCTTTTCCACAAACATATTTTATGCATTGTAATTAACAAAGTAAAACAAAAACAAAAAGAAAAAAAATATGCGCGGCCGCGCTAGTCAGATGCGCGGCCAAGACAGAGAGCACATCAACTTAGCGCGGTCAAACGCGCGGCCGTGCACCTGGGCGATTTCCGATTTTTTTTTTCTAAACAATAATCATCCTTATTCACCCATAAAAATATCACCAATCAAGTGGGTCTCCACCCCACTCTCATCAACCAACAACACTCCAAAGTATTTCACTAATTCATACATACAATTTATGTACAACTAATGAAACATATGTATAAAAGCTTCAACATTAAAATCTGAAAAACAACAATAAAAATAAAAGATGACAAGAAAGAAGAAATTAAAACTAATTTCTTACTAGTGTTTCAACTAATGTTATCAAAATATCTACATAAAAATCAACTTTAACAACTATAATTAATTTATTTGCATATAAACAAAATCATAAAAAAATTATTAGAAAAATAAAAGAAAAAGAAAAAGAGTTTATACCTTTGTTGGAAGAGAATGGTGAAGAAGATTTTGATGGGGGATCGTTTGGGTTTGGTTTTTAAGGGTTGAGTTTATTTGGAAGTAAATGGTGAAGAAAGGGTTGGACAAGAGAGGGGTTTTGAAGAGGAGAGGTATTATTGGGTTAGAGAGAGAGATAATTTGTTTGAATGGGGGGGTTTTGGGAAAGGGGTAGGTCAGATGAAGGGTTATTAGAGGGGGGGGGTAGGATAGTAATTTAATTAAAAAAGTAAAACAAAAAGAAAAAAAAATTAAAAGAAAAAAATCGAAGAAAAATTTCTGAACTAGAGCATTCAGAAGCGCGGCCAAGACAGAGAGCACCTCAACTTAGCGCGGTCAAATGCGCGGCCGCGCACCTGGGCTATTTCCGATTTGTTTTTTTTAACTTCTTACCTTAACATCCGCCCTTGTTCACCTGCATTTATCAGTACACAAAAATAAAAAAAAAATAAAAAAAAAATTGTATATTCACAAATACCAAAATCGTTGGGTTGCCTCCCAACCAACACCTTATTTTACGTCGCGGCACGACGCCATATTACATTATACATCAATTAAATCTACTGAGGTTTTGTGATGTTGAATGTCACCACCCCAATAGTGTTTAATTTGTTGACCATTTACCAAGAACGTGCCTGTTGAACTCATGTTTCGCAATTCAACTATTCCATGAGGAGTTAAACTTACTACAACAAAAGGGTCTGCCCAACGGGACTTAAGTTTTCCAGGAAAAAGCTTTAGCCTTGAATTGAACAAGAGAACTTCTTGATCCGGCTCAAACTCACGATGTTGGATGTGTTTGTCGTGCCACTTCTTGGTCTTTTCTTTATATAACTTGGCATTTTCATAAGCATGCAACCGAAACTCATCAAGTTCATTGAGTTGTAGCAGTCTTTTTTCTCCAGCTAAGTCCATATTCATATTTAGCTTTTTGATTGCCCAATAAGCTTTATGTTCTATCTCAACAGGCAAATGACATGCTTTTCCATAAACCAACCTGTATGGAGAAGTACCTATTGGAGTCTTGTATGCAGTTCGGTAAGCCCACAATGCATCTTCTAACTTACCGGACCAATCTTTCCTATTTGCGCTCACAGTTTTCTCCAAAATCTGTTTTACCTCCCTGTTTGACACTTCAACTTGACCACTCGTTTGAGGGTGATATGCAGTAGCAACCTTGTGTCTTACACCATATTTTGCTAGAACATTTTTCAACAATTTGTTGCAAAAGTGTGTTCCTCCATCACTTATCAACACCCTTGGAGTTCCAAAGCGTGTGAAAATGTGTTTCTTCACAAAACTTACCACTACCTTCGCATCATTAGTAGGAAGAGCAATGGCCTCAAGCCACTTAGACACATAATCAACTGCAACCAAAATATATCTGTGCCCATTAGAATACAGAAATGGTCCCATGAAATCTATTCCCCAGACATCAAAGAGCTCTACTGCCAAAATATTTTGTAAAGGCATCTCGTGCTTCTTCGTGATCGTTCCGGTTCTTTGGCACCTGTCACAATTTTTAACAAAAGCATGTGCATCTTTAAATAATTTTGGCCAGTAAAAACCTGATTGCAAAACCTTTTGTGCAGTTCTGTCTCCACCATGATGACCTCCATAAAGAGAAGAATGACAGTCATGCAATATTGCATTCATCTCCTCCTCAGGGACACACCTTCTTACCAATTGATCTGCGCATTGCTTGTATAGAAAAGGCTCGTCCAACATGTAGAATCTCAGATCATGTAAGAACCTTCTTCTATGGTCAGTTGTGAATTCTAGTGGAGTCACCCCACTTGCAATGAAATTCACATAATCAGCATACCACGGGGTTTCATCCGAAGTGATGGCTAGCAAATGTTCGTCAGGGAATGTTTCTTTGATTGATTCTCCTTCAGTGACATGGCCTCTATTTTCCAGCCTGGATAAATGATCTGCAACCTGATTCTCTGTTCCCTTTCGATCTCGAATCTCCAAATCAAATTCCTGCAAAAGAAGAACCCATCGAATTAACCTTGGCTTGACATCTTTCTTTGCAAATAAATACCTGATAGCTGAGTGATCTGTATAAACTATGACTTTGGTCCCCACTAGATAGGACCTAAACTTATCAAATGCCCATACTACTGCGAGAAACTCTTTTTCAGTAACAGTGTAATTCATTTGAGCTGGATTAAGAGTTCTACTCGCATAGTGAATGGAATAAAATATTTTCTCTTTCCGCTGCCCCAAAATAGCTCCAATGGCTATATCACTTGCATCACACATCAATTCAAATGGAAGATTCCAATCTGGAGCAATGATAATCGGTGCAGTAACTAATCTTCGTTTTAGCTCATCAAATGCTTTCAGACAAGCATCATCAAACTTGAAGAATGTATCTTTCTCAAGAAGCCTGCACAAAGGAGATGAGATTTTTGAAAAATCCTTAATAAAACGACGGTAAAAACCTGCATGGCCTAAGAAACTGCGAATGCCTCTAACTGATGTCAGTGGAGGTAACTTTTCAATTGCTTCCACCTTTGCTTTATCCACCTGCAATCCATTCTTGGACACTTTATGCCCTAGGACTATGCTTTCTCGTACCATGAAATGACATTTTCCCCAATTTAGTACCAAATTTGTTTCTTCACACCTAGCAAGGACCTTATCAAGATTCATTAAACATTCATCAAAAGAGCATCCAAATACAGAAAAATCATCCATAAATACTTCCACAAATCTTTCAACCATATCAGTGAAAATAGCCATCATACACCTTTGAAAAGTCGCAGGTGCATTGCAAAGACCAAATGGCATTCTTTTAAATGCATATGTCTCATAGGGACATGTAAATGTGGTCTTCTCTTGGTCTTCTGGGGCTATAATAATCTGATTATATCCCGAGTAGCCATCCAAAAAACAGTAGTATTCTTGCCCGGCTAATCTATCAAGCATTTGGTCAATAAAGGGAAGGGGAAAATGGTCTTTTCGGGTGGCATTATTCAATTTTCTATAATCTATGCAAATCCTCCACCCAGTAACAGTTCTAATGGGAATCAGATCATTGTTTTCATTTGTCACTACGGTTATTCCCCCTTTCTTTGGAACACATTGGACTGGACTTACCCATTTGCTATCAGATATTGGAAATACAATACCTGCATCAAGCCATTTAATCACTTCTTTTCTTACCACCTCTTTCATGTTCGGATTTAGGCGGCGTTGTTGTTCTATGCTTGGCTTGTGCCCTTCCTCCATAAGAATTTTATGCATGCCAAAAGCTGGACTAATACCTCTTATGTCAGACATTGTCCACCCAATTGCTCTTTTATGCTCACGTAGTACTCTTAACAATTTCTCTTCCTGCAATTCAGACAAGTCAGCAGAAATAATAACAGGTAACATTTCAGAACTACCCAAATAATCATAATGAAGGTGAGAAGGTAAAGGCTTTAATTCCAATTTGGGAGCTTCTTTAACTGAGAGCTTCAGAGGAGGACCATCTGGCCTGTTCAAAGGTTCAAAGGGGTTTAAACCTTTTATATATTCACATGTTGCATTCAAAGTATGTTTCATCTCCTCAACTTCATCATTAATCTCCAAACTCTCAAATAACACAATTGCTTTTTCTAAAGAATCCTTCCAATATACACTTGGGGTAATAAGTTGTTCATCAATCTCCATGACAGATATCATAGACAATTCTTCATAATGGCGGGGAAGTTGAATTGCTTTATATACATTAAAAACAGCTTCCTCGTTGTCAACTCTCATGATCATTTTTCCTTCTCTTACTTTGATTATAGCATCACCTGTAGCCAAGAGAGGTCTTCTCAATATAATAGGAACTTTTTCATCGGCCTAAAAATCCAAGATAATGAAATTAGCCGAGAAAATAAATTTCCCAATTTTCAGTAGCACATCTTCAATCACCCCTTCCGGGTAAACTATGGACCTGTGTGCTAGTTGCAACATCACAGTGGTGGGTTTTGGAGCCCCCAAACCCAATTGTTTGTACAAAGACAATGGCATCAAATTTATGTTAGCTCCCAAATCACAAAGTGCATAGCCTACATCAACATTGCCTATTCTCACAGGGATAGTAAAGCTGCCAGGGTCCTTAAGCTTTTGAGGAAGCTTATTTTGGACCCTTGAAGTGCACTCCTCAGTAAGTGCAACTGTTTCAAATTCAATCAGTCTCCTCTTGTTAGCCACAATGTCTTTTATGTATTTGGCATATTTTGGAATATCGCGAATCGCATCTACCAACGGAATATTTAATTGAATCTGACTCAACATAGAGAGAAATTTGTTGAACATGCGATCGTCATTCTTTTTCTGCAATCTTTGTGGAAAAGGTGGTGGTGGCCTTGGAACATTCACAGGTGCTGAAATTGTATCATCTTTCTTTACTTCTTGTGTTGCTTTGGGAATCAATTCACCCTCAGGTACAGGCTTGTCTTTTCTCTTCTTTGGAACTTCTTCTAATTCCCTTCCAGTTCTAAGTGTAATTGCACTAACTTGCGGATTTTTCTCTGTATCACTTGGAAGAGCACCTGCAGGCCTAGTATTTTGATTTGCAGCTAGTTGTCCCAATTGTCTTTCAAGATTTCTAAAATCAGTTCTGAGTTGTTGGTTGTCTTGCAACAATTTCTTCAACAAATCATTTATATTTTCTTCTACCTGCTGGGGTGGCCTTTGTGGTTGATTAAAATTTTCTTGGGATCTATATTGATTCTAATTTGATTGATTTCCACCCCAAGAGAAATTAGGATGATTCCTCCAATTTGCATTGTAAGTGTTCCCATATTGTGCTTGTTGGTTCATCGGACCTCTGCTTTGTTGCCCCACACAATAAATAGATTCAAGATTTGTTGGGCACATGTCACTTGTGTGATTATCACCACACATTTCACAACAAATCGACATTTGTTGAACATGTTGCATTTGTTGTGTTTGGTTCATTGTCATTCTATTCATTTGATTCGCCAATTTTGCTATATCTGCTCTCATGGCGGAAAAATCATCAAGTTCAAGTACCCCTGCTGCTTTCTGTTTCATTGCTCTCCTTGGTTATCCCTCACCTTGCCAATTATGATCATTAGCAGTGAAGTTGTTTAGCAGAAGTTGTATTTCACTATATGGCCTCGCCATGCAACTACCTCCACAAGCTGAATCAAGATTCATTTTTGAAGTCTCATCTAATCCATCAACAAAAGTATGGCCCAATACCTCATCAGTTTGACAATGATGTGGGCAGTCTCGGAGTAATTTCTTGTATCTTTCCCAAGCTTGGCGAAGAGTTTCACCATCCCGTTGTTGAAACCCAAGAATCTGACTCCGCAAAGACTTTGTATTTTTAGTGGGGAAAAACTTGATTAAGAATTTCTTTGCTAAATCATCCCAAGTATGGATGGAATTAGCAGGCTCCTTCTGCAACCATTCTTTAGCTTCCCCCAACAATGAAAACAGAAACAAGGTCAGCCTGACATAGTCCTTGGAAACATTTGGATAGTTGTAAGTATCAGTGATTTCCAAAAATTCTGAATGTGCCTTTGCGGGTCTTCATGAGATAGACCTACATATTGCCAAGTGGACTGAATCAGCTGTACCATGTACTGTTTAAGCTAAAAGTGACCAGTGATATCAGGCTTCACAATAGCCTGAGTCATATTAGCAAGATTTGGCCTTGCAGCTTCTATCACCGGACGCCCTCCATTACCTGCCATCACTGTTGGCTGTGGTTGAACTAAGATGTCCAACGCTCTTTCTGTTTTGTATATGGCTTCCAACTCTTTCCTTGCCTTATGAAGTATCCTTTCAATTTCAGGATCAAGAGGGAAGAGATTGCTTGTGCTTCTACTCCTCCGCATTCAAGAGAAGAGCCCGCGTGACACAAACAAAGTGAACTGAAAATTAATGCTTAAACCAATAGCTGATAAAAGCTTAACTCAGTCACGTAGCTAATTTCCAAGTCCTCGGCAGCGACGCCAAAAACTTGTTGCAACCTAAACACTCACGCAAGTGTACGCGATCGACAAGTAATATAGTAACAAGTAAAGTATCGTTCCCACAAGGACTTGTGATTAACTTATCAACTGATGCAAACTCAAACAATTCTCGATTTAAGCTAATTTATTACAAAATACATAAATAACCAACTTAAAACTTGACTGGTAATTTAACAATAATACTACACAAAATTACTACACCACTTATACAATTTTCTTTTAACAATTAATAAGAGAGATATTTCGGGGTCATGGGCTTGCTAGAGATCATGCTACTCTTTTAGCTTAAAGATGCTTATTGAATTATCTAGGTTGTTGATTATAGGGTTAATAATACCCATAAGAATCTGTCAATTTCTTATACGCCTATTCAAGTTAAATTAATATCTATATTTCTATGGTATTGATATTAACTCAAATGCATTTATAAATCCTATTTCTCAACCAAGTAAGGCAATTAAGTATAGTTCTATCTTAATTGCGAATCTTTCACCCGATGCCCAGAATCCGGATCTTGCTCTATTTGATTCTATATGCAATCAAGAATTTCCTTTTTCAAGTTTAACTCAAAATTTGTAAATAATATTTCACCGTTAGCTACGCAGTAAAATAATTAACAGCAGAATCAAATAAACAACCCATAATGATAAATTCAAGATCATCAATTTAAGCTTCAAACATCATAATTATCTAACACCCATAACCCCAGAATACTTGGGTTTTTAGCTACTCATAATTATACAAATATCAACAATAAAAGTCTTAAACATAATATAAGTAAATACAAGAAGAAAGTTTAGAAAAACTCTTTAAGTTCTTGCTTCCAGATTGTAATCCCCTTCTTTTCTTCACTTCAAGATTGAGTCTTCTCTTAACTTTCTCTCTCTAAAATTATTTCTTCCTCTCAAAATCTCATCAATCCAATAATGGAGTGTTTGATTTATGAAAATTGAGTGGGATTAAGAAGGAATTCCAATTTTACCCCTTAAACAATCTTTTCCGAAATCTGGACTAGCGCGGCCGCGCATCTGACCGCACTAATCCAGTTGTCCCATGCTCTTAATTCTTTTCTTGTTCTTCCACCATAATTAGTTCCGAGGGGTTTTTATTGCTCCAAAATGGTTCCAATAATATTTGATTTACGTAATATAGGCTTCTTTACCTGAAATATATACAATTTACTATTAAAGCCCATAATTCATCAATTAATCACAATATATCATTGGAATATCATTAAGCAGAAGCACAAACAATAGCTAAATCACCTAGATTTCGCTTATTATCACTCCCTCCTCAGGCAGCAATAGTGATGCGTCAAACAACAATGATCGGGAGAGAAAACCCCCTTTAGGATGTCATCATTGCGGTGGACCACATTGGAATAATGAATGTCCACATGCACAGATAAACGCCCATCAAGCTTTTGATGATGGGACGGATGATGACACAGACGATGTAGACCAGACCGAACCAGTAGGTGCCTTCAATGCAATTGTTGGCTCCATTTCTGAGGCCTTAGAGGGAACCAGTGCAGGTATCCGTAAGAAGAAGGACCCCTGTCCAAGCACCAAGAAAGGGAAAAAGAAGGCGGATGAGAGGATTCCTCCTAAACAAGAGAGGACATTAATGTTCATGGAGATGAAGGTAAATGGCAAGCCCATTCGGGAGATGATAGACGTGGGTGCTATCCATAACTATTTAGCCACGACTCAGGTGGAGCGCCTTGGTCTAGTTGTAGGAAAGGGCAGAGGTAGTGTCAAGTCTATCAACTCACCTCCTCAGCAGTAGGTGGGATAGCCAAAAAGGTACCAGTGAAGCTTGGCCTTTACGAAGTAAAATTCAACCAGCGAGTGGTGATCATAGATGACTTCGAGTTGATAGTTGGATTGGAATTCCTAAGGCAAACCAACACCATGCTTGTACCGTATGCTGACATGTTACTGATGATGGGAGCAAACGGGGCCAAGCCATGCATTATCCCGTGCATACCTATGAAGATGGACGTTGAGAACATATCAACCTTGCAGTTGAAGAAGGGGGTCAAAAGACATGAACCTATGTTCCTAGCAACCCTCTGCATTGAAGATATAAAACGCTCATCGGATCCCATTCCTGCACACATGAAGGAGCTGCTACTGGAGTTTGAAGATGTCATGCCATAGGAAATGCCAAAGCGATTCCTACCTAGGCGCTCTGTGGACCATGAGATTTAGTTGGTGCCAGGCACGAAGTCACCCGCCCGGGCGCCTTACAGAATGTCACAACTCGAACTCACCGAGCTTCAGAGACAATTGACGGAAATGCTAGACACAAGGATCATCGAGCCCTCCAAATCCCCATACAGGTCCCCTGTGTTATTCCAAAAGAAACATGATGGCAGCCTGCGACTCTGTGTGGACTATCGGGCTCTAAACAAAATCACCGTGAAGAACAAGTACCCTATTCCTCTAATGGCAGACTTGTTCGATAGACTGGGTGGTGCGACGGTATTCACCAAGATAGACCTGAAGACATGCTATTGGCAAGTTCGGATTACTGAGGGTGATGAACACAAGACAGCCTGTGTGACAAGATATGGGTCATATGACTTCCTGGTTATGCCGTTCGGCTTAACTAACACCCCGGCTACATTTTGCACCCTGATGAACCAAGTCTTCCGAGAGTACATTGACGAATTCATGGTTTTCTACTTGGATGACTTTGTGGTATATAGACAAACACTGGAAGAACACCTGGAGCACTTGCGGAAGGTCCTAGCCCAATTGCGGGAGCACGAACTATATGCAATCTATCCAAGTGCTCCTTTGCTCAAAAGCAGATTGACTTTCTCGGACATGTCATCGAGGAAGGAGGAATCAAGATGGACCAACAGAAGATTCAGGCAATCACAGATTGGCCACCGCCTAAGGATATCCATGCCTTAAGGGCATTCCTTGGCCTGTGCAACTTCTATTGGTGGTTTGTGAAAAACTACTCCCTCATTGCAGTACCATTGACAGAACTCCTCAAGAAGATCACGCCTTGGGATTGGGGACCCAGGCGAGTGGAGGCCTTCAACGCATTAAAAGCAGCTATATCTAGTAGCCCCGTCTTGGCCCTCCCTGATTTGGCCATTCGAGGTACAAACTGATGCATCCGACTATACCCTCGGCAGAGTCTTGGTACAAGAATGGCATCCTGTAGTGTACGAGAGCCGAAAGCTGAAGGATGCAGAGCGGCGCTATGACGCCCATGAGAAAGAATTATTGGTTGTCGTTCACTGCTTGAGCCTTTGGAGGCACTATCTGCTGGGGACTCCATTCGTGGCCAAGACAGACAACACATCCATTAGCCATTTCATGACCCAGCCGAAGCTGAATGGTCGACAGGCCAGGTGGCAGGAACTCCTAGCTGAATTCCACTTCAACCTGGAGTATCGAAGTGAGAAGACCAATCATGTGGCTGATGCGCTCAGTCGGAGAGCTGATCTAGCATCAGTGTGCCTACTTGCCACCCTAAGGGGGAGCGAAGTAGCAACCACCATCAAGGACCAGATACAGGATCTACTCATCAGGGATCCTACTGCACAGTATTTGGTTGATTTGGTAGGATAGGGCAAGACTCGCTAGTTCTACATGGAAGATGGTTTTTTGAAAGTGAAAGGGAACTGACTGTATGTTCCTAAATGAGGAGATCTGCGGAGGAATCTTCTTGCGGAATGTCATGATACTCTGTGGGCCGGCCATCCCTGTGAAGAACGCACCATGGCGTTACTTCGCCATGCATATTATTGTCCTCAAATGGCCGACGACATATCTCAGTATGTGAAGACTTGTCTAGTATTCCAGAAGGACAAGTCGGGCCGCTTGACACAAGCGGGACTCTTGGAACCACTAGCTGTCCCAAAGAGACCTCGGTAAAGCATTTCCTTGGATTTCATCACCGGATTGCCCAAGATCGGAGATCTCACAACTATCTTGGTTATGGTGGATCGGTTTTCCAAGTATGCTACATTTATAGCAACCCCACAATATATATCAACAGAAGATATAGCTCAACTCTTCTTCTCTCATGTCGTCAAATATTGGGGCCTGCCCAAAGTCAATGTTAGTGACCGCGACTCACGCTTCACTAGCAACTTTTGGACCCAACTCTTTAAGTGCCTCGGGTCAAAATTGAGTCACAGCTCAAGTTTTCATCCACAATATGATGGCCAGACATAGTGGTTCAATGGTATATTGGAGGAATATCTCCGCCACTTTTTAACCGGATCGCAGAAGAATTGGGTAAAGCTTCTGGATGCTGCTCAATTGTGTTTCAATTCACAGAAGAGCTCTAGTACAAATAAAAGTGCTTTTGAGATTGTTATCGGAGAGAAACCGCTACTCCCACACACAGTGAATGCACCAAACTTATTTAAATCTCCTCGAGCTTCTAGCTTCTCAAAAGAATGGAAGCGAAATTTGGAGATAATGCGGAGCTATCTTGTCAAAGCTCAAAAGCGGATGAAGAGGCATGCTGATCAAAATCGTCGCTTTGTTGAATACCAAGTAGGAGACAAAGTGATGGTCAAAATCCCAAAGTGGTACTTATTTGCAGGGGTCCATGACCCTCGCCTATTGCAAAAATACATTGGGACCTTGTCTATTGAAAGGCGCATTGGGAAAGTTTCATACCGGGTGGTGCCCCAGCTTGGTGGAAAATTCATCCTATCTTCTATGTCAGCCTTCTGAAACCTTTTCGGAAAGACACGGAGGATCTTTCACGGAACCAGCTCACAATACCCAATATTTGAGGTCCCAATTCAACCGGGAAAAGGCATTTTGAAGCTATCCTTGATGATAGAGTGATTCATGCCTCAAGGAAAGATCACCAAGAGTTCTTTGTGAAATGGCAGGGCTGTGATGTAGAGGAGAATACTTGGGAGATGGGAACAAACCTCAAAGCCTACAAGAGCCTAATTGAAGATTATCTTACAAGTAAGGCACCGAGGATGTCGCCAACTCAGGTGGGGGAGAATGTCATGGGCGGCTTTCCAACCATGCTCCATGACCCCCCTTGGGCACGCTCTGTGGCGTCCTAGCAAGCCTTTCAATGCCTAGCACCATGGACGGCCCCGTGGTCTTGGCTGCGCCAAGTGACAAGAGCGCATGTGCCTCTGTCGCCCCACGGATATCCCTCACCAGCGCCCAGCCGCAGGCAGGTGCCAACAGCGCCGCTCGCGCAGACCGTGATACCAAAGACAATGCTGCTAACAAAGGACCTGTTTCTGCCTTGTAGAAAACTAAGTCCTTTTCATTGTAAATATAGAGTAGTTTTATTTCATTTACTTCCATTATGTTTCTCTAGCTTAGTCAAGTCTAGTCTTGTAACTTGGGTTTATTTTTTTTAAGCACTATTAGGGGGATCAAGCATTTAAAACTTTCTAGCACGCAAACAATTCTCTGTACTGGTGTCTCTCCCCCTCGACACTGCATTGCCTTTCTGTAATAGCTTTCATTAATGCAATCAAGCTTTCTTTCATTCTCAATTCTTATTTCTGTTCTCTAAATTGCTCTTGAAATTGGTTTTCCCGTATGACACTGAAAATCTCGTCTAGCGTATGGAGGGGACCTCAGTTGGCGGACAATAACTGCACTGACATCAGTTGCTTAGCCTTATGTCGCCCTTCCAAAGAATCTCACAAAGGCACCGCGTAACATACCTTATGGCAACGATCTAAGAAATCCTATGGGTCCTCAGAAGGTGTACCACTAAAATGATAAGGAAAGAGCTTGGTGAACTTATCCAACCTCTTCAGCCCCTCGGACGACAAAGCGGGTTCCTCCTTGGGCTGTGTAGCAATGATATGATGAACTGCTCCAACTGCTAGAACTTCCGGAGTCTGATATCCATGAGCCATCAACTCTAGTGTGTGAATGGCGGGAGTCTAGGCTCCTCCCCTAACCCGAGAGATGACTGGTGCTAGAGAAAATGCATCGGCCTAGGCCATGCTCTCCATGAGGCCCACCAAGTAGACTAGGACGTCTTGAAGTATGAGGTGGCAATGAACCCCTTGGTGATCTGAGCTGATCCACTAGCACATTCTGAACATGGACCTCCTCCTCCTGCTCGATCTGAGGCTCTACAATAGGTTTTACTGGGCGAACTCTTGGTCCTACACGCGAAGGATTAAAGCCTCAATGACCAAGAATATGACTCCAGTGTCGCGAATGCGAAGAAGAACGTCCAACCATCTCCCAGAAAACTTCAGGATCGTTATACTCTTCACGCGATGTGAAGAACACTCTTAGCACCAGAAAATCAGAGAAACCAGCAAAACAAAAACCATCCAAAATAATTTTTAACCACCCCGAATCACACCCGAGGCCTCGAGACCCCGTCCAACCGTACAAAAAAGTTCAAATACATTATCCAAACTTATCTAAAAGATCTAAACATCATAAATAACATCAAAACCAAGCATCAAATGGCAAGGTTATTCTCTTAACTTTCAAACCTTCAAACTCCGCAGAACATGTCTGAATCCTACCAAATCAACTCGGAATGAAATCAAATTTTGCACACAAGTTCGAAATGACATAATGAACCTATTTCAACTCCCTGAATAATACTACGAATCTGATAACATCGAAGTTAACTCTCGATCAAAATTATGAACCTTCCAAACCTTCGAATTTCCAACTTTCACCAAATATAGCCAAAGCCTTCTAAGAACATCCAAAGGTGAATCCGGACATATGCCTAAGTCCAAAATCACCATACAAACCTATTGAAACCATCAAAATACGAATTCAAGATCATTTACACAAAAGTCAAATCTTGGTCAACTCTTCAACTTAAAGATTCCAAATAAAGGATTACTCTTCCGAGTCACTCCCGAACATCCCAAAAATCCAAATCAATCGTGCAAGAAAGTCGTAATACATCATATGTAACTATTCAAAACTTCAAACCATCCAATGGAATACTAATAATCAAAACAAGTGGTCGGGTCATTACACTATTTGAGATACTTTCGTCAAAGTATGCCCTCATTACCAAAGCCGGCTTAAGGTCCAAGCAAGTGAGGCCCTTGCTTTAAGCCCCTCAAAAATTGGGGCCCCAAAATATTCTTTCTAATTAGTTTTATGTCTTTAACATTTTTTTTTAAAAAAATGAATCTTGTTAAAATAAATACAAAGTCTTTGTAAAAAAAGAAAAAGAAAGAAGTAGTTATGAAGAGGGTCAATTTAAAGGAGGAGACATAGGAATAATAACCTTTACGTGTAAAAAAATATAATATTTCGTAATTCACATTTTTTTTCCCTAAGTCATGTCTTCGAATTTCATATTTGTACATATGTTTTTTTCTTCTTCCTATGAATATACATATTTTGTCAAAGAACCAAAATGCATTGTATAATTTGAATTGTACCTTCATTTTTATTCTTCCACGTGTTTTCAAGCATTAAAATAAGTCAATTGAAGCAGTGAAACTTTCTCAAGGATTGGTTAATTTTGATACCAATGGTCGAATCGTTTTAACTTTCTATTTTCTTTTTATTAATCAGAATTTAAATTTGTTAACAACAAAAATAAGTATGAATCAGGTTACTGAAAATTTAAAAAATAGAATGATTGATACTTTAATACAATCTCAAAAAGGTACTCTTAATAAATTTTTATTAAACAATAAAAAATTAAATACGAAATATGGGAAAATGTTCTTAAAATGAACAAGTCTCCTATCTAATTGAGTTAAGTGGTAATAAAATTCAAGAAAAAGAGAACTCCGCATGTTAAAAAATAAAAAAAAATAATAAAATAAATAAATAAATAAATAAATATATATATATAAACGAGAGATATGTTCATGGATTAGTTGTGAGAATATTGTCAATGCAGACTCTAGGTCTAACTAGTGATCTATCAGGTAGGTGGATTTTGAATATGGAGATCTGCAAAGTCAAAAAGGGAGGGAATAAAAGAAAGTGGAGGAAAAGAAGAAAAGAAGAAAAGAAGGAATTAAGAAAGAAAAGAAAAGGAGAAAGAAGAAGTTTTGCGGTGCACCTTGACGGGATCAAGTTCTCCTCTTCGCCTTTAAATGGAAGGTTCTGCTCCCTCTATAAGGAATATCAGTTAAGTATGTACTAATAGTTTCGAAAACTTTGTAATATGCAAGTATTAAGTATAGTTTCTCCCAACTATACTGGTGTGGAGTATTATTTTAGAAATATTTTATCTTAAAATTTTTAATATATCTATCTATGTATATCTATATTATTATAAAAACAAAATGAATTATATTAAAAGTTAAACGATTAAAATATCCCCGTAATATTTATCGACTTTTATAACCTTAAATATTTATATAATCTAAGGCTAAAATTGTAAATCACCTTATGTTGGAATTCTTTTCCGATTTAAATTACACATGTGCCGAGTCTACAAAGTTGATTTCGGGTCAAATTCTTTTGAGACTTTATCGTTACCCCACTTCTTCTTGGATAACTTATGCCTTGTATAGTAGCTTCTTTTTGGACAGCATGTTGTTCTTTCAGATGCTTCGTCGTAACTTTGCAATACAACCTTTGGAATCTGAAGTCAATTAAGACTTGTATTTATGACTCTATGTCAGATAGACTTTGTGTTATTTCTAGGGGTGTTCAAGACCAAACCAAAATCGAATCGAAATCAAAGCTTAATGACTTATTGGTATCAGGTTAACGGTTTAACGAACGGAGAATGAATTGAAATTTTTTTATTAACGGCTTATCGGTTTGATTGCGGATTATTCAATTTTCTTAACGGATAATCCGTACCCTTCCACTTCCAATACTCTATCTCTAATGCCTAATTCCTAAATAATTAGAAACTCTAACGCCTAAATTTCAACCAGCAGGTAAGTACCTACTATATGATCTCTCTTTGCAATTTGAATGGTTTAGTTGAATGGATATTCATATGATCTTAATCAATAAGGAAACAATAGTATGTAATGAATAAGGAAATGTTGTTCTCATGTTTGATGATTGATGATTATGATCGCTCTTCAATGCATATAAATAATGACTGGTACAGTGATTTCCATCCATATTCTTGCTTTTCTATGTGATGAAGTTGGCAGCCATTGCTTCATCTTTTCACTCTACAAGACATGACACACTACAACATTCTTACATAGGCGTTAACAGACATGTATGTCTGGGCTCAACGTGTAATTTCCTATTCTGAATTTGTATGCTAGGCGGTCAACAAACAATTAATGCACGCAATATAGATTGAATTAGGCCGATAAATCGCCCGATAAAAGCTAAACCGATACCAATCCGCTCGATATCTTATCGGATGGCTAGCGAATTAATACATTTAAAAGCCGATAACCGTTAAGTCAAACCGTTAAGAGTAATTAACCGCTATAACGACATAGTTGAAGAAAAGTATTTAAAACGAACATAAATTATTTCACAAGTAAATTGTCATGGTACTAGGCATCAAAAGATATTGCATGATTTTCCTTTAACTGTCCTGAAGTCAATATATTTACGTTTTCTCTAACTGTCATAGGATGAGAAAAGACTGGCGCTATTGAAATCGAAGATGGTCGCGAAAAAAGGGGAAAAGCAGCCTCCTTGGACGCTTTCCAAATAATAAATCTAAGAGGAAATGAGGAAAAAATACAACAACGATTTACAATAATCTGAAGGTGCGTAAGGTCTTCAAAGTCCAAAACAAAATTAAATCGATACTATCATATAATGGCTTAAATATATGTTTTAGAATCATGAAGGGTTCCTTTCAACTTATAGTTAAAGCAGTTTTAATCTCATCTTTGTTTATGTGGAATAGGAATAATAACAAAGCATAGATCATAGCACACAATTATTACTGTTTTGAGATGACTTCTATTGTTATGATGTAAATATTCATATCTTGTATATGTATAGTGTATATTAACATTGGACTCATGTCCTTGATCATGTGTTTTGTTCTCAATATAATATTTATACATGTAGGATTGTCAATAAGATAATAAGAGCCCAATGCTGCTATGCTGATGCTGCTCAAAAAGATATCTATTTCAAACTGGGCAAAAGCAAAATCTTTAAGAGACTGACTGATTTTCGAAGAAAAATGCATCTACCATATTACTAAAAAATCAGATCTCTCAAATAGCTTACATAATTCACATGGATGGTAGATAGAGATTTTGACAATAATACCATATTTCCAAACAAACTTTTGCCTCCAAAAAATTGAAGGATATTCTTTCCAATACACTTTTGTTTGACATAAAGAAAGCACATGCCGAAACAATAACATAACATATTTTCTCACACGAACAATTATATGCTATAGACTTTCAAGAGAGATTATCAATATGACAATAACAAAAGTTTTGTTGATGAGTGATGACGGATCGGTCAAAGTGATAGAAGAAAACATACACTAAAAATATCAAGTATTAGGTAAGATACGATGCAAATATTATGTAGCTTAACTAAATTTATCATCTTTGTAGTTCAGATGATATCAAATCATTTTGAATTCAAGTGTTATGTTAATATAAGTAGCATTGATTTTAACATTTAAATAATAGTTGCATTTTTCCACGTCATTACTTTATGATATGATCATTTTTCTTGAAAATGGGATTTTAATAATTATAAATATTATATTTTTTCATATAAATAATGAACTTAAAATTTACGTGCAATGCACGTACATACAAACTAGTACAATATTAAAAGCATGAAGGTCTTTAGCGAAATGTCGTTCGACTTTTTTACCCTTTAAATTAGAGTTCACACTGAACAAAATAGTCATTTAATTATTATTTTTAATATTTAAAATTAACAATTTAATTACTTCTACACTATTTAGGAATAATCATTTAAATATATTCATAAATTATTCCCCTAATTAATTATTTCCAACAATTTAGGGGAAAAAATCGTTCGTACATACTAGGAAATATTTTCGCTGAACTCCATTACACATTAGGAGAGCTATTCGTTAGATTCCATTTATCTTTAATGTCCTTTTAAGTTTAGGAGTTTTCTTTAGTTAATAAAATTTGGCCTAATTCAAACAAACAAGGAAAGTTTCGTAGGAAAAGCTCACACAAGGAAAGTTACGACAAAACTAATTTCCTACGGAATATAACGGTTTTAGGCTCTCTTTCTTTGAGCATCAGGTCTTTGTATCAGTGGTGTGCACAAATTTATATTAATAATTGAATTTATATTCACGTATTTATAAAATTTATATTAGTAGTTGAATTTTGCATTCACGCATTTGATTAGAACTTTGAACATAATATCTAAACAATTTGTATTATACCCTACGTATAGCAGGAGTTTAATGCACCAGGCTGCCTTTTAATTTATATTATACCCCGTCTTTAATTTGTATGCAATATTTGTAGGCGCCTATTACAAGATTAATGTGTCCAATCATATGGAAGTTTTCTTTCAACAATGGTTTGGTTTAAAGTATAAGGTAATTGAATTTATATGCTTTTTATCTTACAAACTTTTGTTAAATTTTATATAATTTTTTGTTTCATACTTTGGATTTGGATTGGATGATTTCATATCTGACATTTTACAAGCTTCTATTAATTTTTTATATAATTTTGTGCTTCATATTTTGGATTTGACTGATTTCATATCTCACTTTAATTTATAAATTTTATATAGGTTGTTTGATGTCACGACCCAAAATTTCATCAGTAGGATGTCGTGATGGTACTTAGTCTCTAAGACTAGGTAAGCCGATTACTATAACAATTAAGCCAGTTTTTAACAACGATAATTTAAACCAGAGTTGAATATGAATACTGAAACAAGAGCGAAATAAGTCTATGCGACAATAATCATAACAACCTCCTAAGACTGGTAATACAGAATCACAAAGTCTAGCTAAGTACATGGAAAGATCTCCAAGATCGAAATGCAATACTGTTCAAATAACAAGCTGACAGTACAACAAAAGAAAAGAACTCCAAGGGACTGTGACGACCAAGCAGCTCTACCTTGAATTCTCGCGACCAATAAGCTAACTTTGCCCAAGTCCGATTTCTCCAATACCTGGCTCTGCACAAAAATATGCAAAAGTGTAGTATGAGTACACCACGGTCGGTACCCAGTAAGTATCAAGACTAACCTCAGTGGAGTAGTGATGAGGTACACGTCAAGACACCCACTAGACAAAATAACTTGTGCAGTATATAAGTATAAAGCAAATAAAGGAAAGCAAGAAGCAATAAATGACAACAAGAATCAACATGTGATATAAACAGTAAAGCAATAAGAACACTATAAAAGTTTCGCTGAAACCAAATAAGGAACACAAATGACAACCAATTAATCAAGCCGTTCTAACACAAGGTTCGCAACGAACTTACCCGAGATCCCGCATCTCATAGTCACAAGTCACGGGTCTCAACCAACCATCATATGCTCACGACACCTTGTGCCCACTTAACTTGTGTGCCTAACTCACGCTGTACAGTTATCCAGAAGCGAGATGTAAACTGCGTGTCTTATCAGAGATAATAGATACCGGCATGCCATGAAGTCGAACAATCTCAAATAAGTAAATGGCAACATGAATCAACATGTGATATAAATAGTAAAGCAATAAGAACACCATGAAAGTATCGTTGAAACCAAATAAGAAACACAAATGACAACCAATTAATCAAGCCATTCTAACACAAGGTTCGCAATGAAATTATCCGAGATCCCTCATCTCATAGTCACAAGTCATGGGTCTCAACCCACCAATGCCCACGACAACTTCTGCCCACATCTCAAATTACAACCCCACGAACAACTCACGTGTCAATATCTCAATCCGCCCGGCATGATCACAGGCTCTCATTCACAATGCGCCCGACGTGATCACATGCTCACAATCACAATGCGCCCGGCGTGGTCACATGCTTAATATCACAATCCGCCTGGTGTGGTCACATGCTCAATATCAACATAAAAATAGATAATACAGGAACACATGGGCATGATCAATAAATGTCAAGTCTCATACTCCTGAGCTAGTATTGGTGGCATGCTACGGTGTATGCTAGTGCAGAGTGTACTACTGCAGCCCAAGTTAAAAATTAATATCAAAGACAACGAGTGGCTCATCGAAGTTACACAACAAGTCATGTAAGGTGTATGAAATACACAAGGAAAAATATACCATCACACGAATATCACAAACAAACTATCCCCAAGCATCACACATCATTCCTGACATTGCCATCCTTATCTCTCCGATAGCCACCCGTATCACTCCGCCCTAACAATATCATTGGCCACCAATATCACTCTGATAACCACCTGTATCACTCCGTATAATATCCACCCTTATCACTTTTCCCAGGGAATAACACGATAGCCAACCGTATCAGTCCGTACATTCAACAACAGTGGGATGCCCCCTTATGCCCCGTATAACAACAACGATGAAATGCCACCCTTATACTCCGCATAGCAATAACCAAACCACAAAATAATTCATATGAGCTAACATCACAATAACACGATATATCAACTCGTACCACAAGTTCCCATAGGCCACAACCTTTCCTAAAATCCAACAGTATCAATATTTCCACAACAAATAGCATAGGGCTCAAACAAAATGTGTATAGAATCTCAATAACAACAAAATAAACGGGAAAGTAACTCAACAAGGAAAAACACCGCCTTTAAACAAAACTTTAATCAAAACTACGAATTGCACCTCAAATCGAACATAATGAACTTTTGAATTTTCAACTTCTACAACTCGAATCGAATCATATCAAATCAACCCGGAATGATGTCAAATTTTTTATGCAAGTCCAAAATGACACAACAGAGCTATACCAACTCTCGAAATAGAAATCCGAACCCGATATCAACAAATTCAACTCTCAGTCAAACCTCTCAACCTTCAACTTTTCAACTTTCGCCAAAATGTATCAAATCAACCTACGAACCTCTAAATCCAATTTGGACATACCCCTAAGTCCAAAGTCACCATATAGAGCTATTGGAATCATCAAAACCCCATTTCGGAGTCGTCTAAACAAAAGTCAAACTCCGATCAACTCTTTTCACTTAAGCTTCCAAAACAAAATTGTTCTTCCAAATCAATGCCGAATCATCCGAAAACTGAACTCGACCACACACGAAAGTCATAATACATGATACGAAGCTTCTTGAGATCTTAAGCCACCGAACAGAATGCTACTTCTCAAAATGACCGGTTGGGTCATTACACTCCCCCTCTTAAACAAACGTTCATCCTCGAATGTACCAAGAACCATTCCGAAGTCATCAAATAACTAAATGTACTCATCATATACATACCCGCGGGTGATTCCACGTCACCCCAATCCACATTAGCCCGATAACACCATGTGAACTAAATATTTTTCCTTCCACCCATACCGATAAGCCTTAGAACCATACTTTTCACCATCCTATCCTTTCCCCAAGACCTGATTCCCACATAAACACAATGTATCATCCTCAACCAACTGCAACGTCTTATACATACACCCATAATGTATAACTATACGACGTAACACATCGCATATATGCCCATAACAACAACTCTGACCACGATAACTGTCCATAACAAAATCCAATACCGGTATCTAATCTCATAACAGCTAGAACCCTGATCCAAAACTTTACAACACTGGCAACAATGTAAGAAACATGAAGGTCTCCTAACTATTCACCCAAATCAGCAAGTCACACCCAACACCACCTGGGCATACACCTCGCAAGTTAAAACCCAATAAGCACAACATGAATATGACCGAATATTGAAAGAGGAACAAATGAGAGAACTATAAAACAAGCCCGACAAGCAAAACTCCCTATCAGTACCATACTACGAATCAATTCCACAAGGGAGAATCAAAATATATGAACTAATGACAAGGATTTCATCTTAGTATAACTCCACCGCGGTACACAGCCCGGTTTAAACATATCAAAGCACATGAAAATGCAAGGATCTCATCCTCAGCTCTGAATCACAAGTAGAATACACATTATACCAAGAGAAACTTTCCACTAACTCAATTTCACGAAACAAAATCACAACACGTAGCGAACTTCCTATACTGGTAGAGCATCTAATCACAAATGTTAACAAAACCATTTAGAAATCACATCAAACTTACCGTAATGAGTAACAGAAAGTCCTTTATAGTATCATTTCTCTCAATAGTAAACAAAACAAAATAATAGACACAAACTACAATTATAGAATCTCCTAATAGAGGTAAACACATAAGCATAGTAGAAAAATCACAAAAGTTACCCATATGTGAATAAAGATAGGAGGACTCACCCCGATAAGGAAAACCGAATCAAAATAAGGATGATGCTTTTCTACAAAAAAATTGAAACCATACCTGTAACGACACCATCTGATGCAGCAGCCTCAGCCCTACCAAGCATATCAATGGGTCGGGCCTCCCCCTCTAGGGAGCCCTCTACCCATGTATCCTTTACCCCTAGCTAGCTGTGCAGGTGGAGTAGAAATTGGAATGGAGCCCGTAGCCTGAGTGCTTTGACAAAATCCACCTCTCCCAAGTCTGGGACAATCTCTCATGATATGCTTGCTATTGCACACTCATAACAACCCCTATACGGACATAGCTACTCGTACTGAGTCTATAGATAACTAGAATAATCATTTAGGAACCATGTGCAGGTGGTGCACTAAATGATGGTTGCCTATATGAGTACCCTGACGTCCCTGACTAACTGGAGCACTATAAGTAGTTTGAAGTGTGTACTGGAATGGCCGACTGCCCGAGCCTCTACCATGATGGGTCACAGCTAAAGAGTAGAATCCATTGAATCCTCCAAAACCTTGAGACCTCTTGGCTCTCCTTATCCTCTCTCTCCTAACCCCAAATAAGCTTTAACCTCCCAACAATCTCCACAACCTGCTAAAATGGAGTATCACTCTCCAACTCACGAGCCATGCTGAATCTAAAACCATAACTCAGCCCCTCAATAAATATGTGAACTCGCTCTTTGACTATAGGAACCAAAGTATGCGCATAACAGGGTAACTCACTGAACCTGATGGCATACTCTAACACTGTCATGTTGCCCTGACGAAAATGCTCGAGCTCTGTGCGCCACGTATCCTGGAGGGTCTGGGGAAAACACTCCCTCAAAAACATCTCTAAAAACTGAGCCCAAGTGGGTAGTGCTGCATCGGTTGGTCTACCCTCCTCACAAACCTTCCACCAGTGATACGCTGCCCCCGACAACTGAAATATAGTAAAAGCAACTACGCTCACCTCCACAATACCTATGGTGCGGAAAATATAGTGACACTGCGCTAGAAAGCCTTGTGCATCCTTGGTAGATGTGCCAGTGAAAGTAGGTGGACTATACCTCTTGAACCTCTCAAGCCTCTTCCACTCTTCCTCTGATGCCCTTGGCCTGACCTCAGGCTGAACCATAATAACAGGCTGTACCGGCACCACACCCGAAGTATGATCAATATGAGCCTATTGATATGGAGTACGAGCGGTGGGAGTCTGAGCTCCTCCCCCAGTCTGTGAAGTAGTTGGTGGAACTAAGATCTATCATGCATGAGCCAATGTACCAAACATGCTCAAGAATTGCACTAAAGTCTCCTGAAGTCCGAGGGTAACATTAGGTGCCTCCGATGCCTGCCCCCCAACCGGAGCTACTGGTGGCTCCTCAGTTTCTTCTCTTACAGGTACACTAGCTGTGGCACATGCCCCTTCTCAGCCTCCACCTCGGCCCCGGCCTCTCACAGCTCAAGCAGGGTGCGCGAGTGTCTCCTAACCTGATCCGATAGTGTGTGTCCTCACCATCTATGAAAGAATATAGATACAAAGGCTCAAACTTTGAAATCAACAAATCTGCATGATAGGAATAAAAGAAGAGGAATTTTCCTAATAGTTCTATAGCCTTTCAAAGATAAGTACAAGCGTCTCCGTACCGATCCACAAGACTCTACTAAACTAGCTTATGACTCGTAGAACCTATGAACCTAAAGCTATGATACCAACTTGTCACGACCCCAAACTCCCTCTATAGGATGTCTTGATGGCACCTAGTCTCTAAGATTATCTAATCCGATCACTATAATAATTAAGCTAGTTTTTAACAATGATAATTTAATATAGAGTTTAATATGAATATCGAAACAAGAGCGAAATAAGCCTACACGACAATAATCATAACAACCTCCCAAGACTAGTAATATAGAGTCACGAATTCTAGCTAAGTACATGGAAAGATCTCAAAGATTGAAATGCAATACTGTTCAAATAACAAGCTGATAGTACAATGAAAGGAAATAACTCCAAGGGGCTGCGATGACCAAGCAGCTCTACCTTGAATCCTCGCGACCAATAAGCTAACTCTGCCCGAGTCCGCTATCTCCAATACCTGGCTCTGTACAAAAATCTGTAGATGTGTAGTATGAGTACACCATTGTTGGTACCTAATAAGTATCAAGACTAACCTCGGTGGAGTACTGTCGAGGTACAAGTCAATACTAGTATAAAAGTGTAACGCTAATAAAAGAAAGCAGGAATCAGTAATTGACAGCAAGAATCAACATGTGATATAAATAGTAAAGCAATAAGAACACCATTTACTATTGAAACCAAATAAGGAACACAAATGAGAACTAATTAATCAAGCTGTTCTAACACAATCCGCTCGGCGTTGTCACAGGCTCAATATCACAATCCGCCTGGCGTGGTCACAAGCTCAATATCAACATGAAAAATAATAATACAGGAACGCATGGGCATGATCAATAAATGTCAAAACTCATACTCTTGAGCTAGTATAAGTGGCATGCTACGGTGTATGCTTGTGGAAGTGTATTATTGCAGCCCAAGTCAACAAGTAATATCAAAGACATCGAGTAGCTCATCGAGGCAACACATCAAGTCACGTAAGGTGTATGACATACACAAGGAAAAGCATACCATCACACGAATATCACCAACAAAATGTCCCCAAGCCGTCATATATCATCCCTGACATTGCCACCCTTATCTCTCCGATAAACACCCGTATCACTCCGCCCTGAAAATATCATTAGCCACTCGTATCTCCGGTAGCCACCGATATCACTCCCTATAATATCCACCCTTATCATTTCGTTTGGACAATAAAATGATAGCCACTTGTATCACTCCGTACATTCAAAAATACTAGGATGCCCCCCTTATGCCCCACCTAACAACAATGGTAAAATGCCACCCTTATACTATGCATAATAACAACTAAACCACACAACAATTCACATGAGCTAACATCATAACACCATGACATATCAACTCATACCACAAGTGTAACGACCCGACCGGTTATTTTACTTTCTAGATACCCGTTCCCCTAAATAAGACTCCCCGTATATGCTTTAACAATTTTAGAACTTTCAGGGATGGTTGGTTAGGGTTTTAAAGGGTTCGGGTTGAAATCAGAATACTTGATTCCTTAATGTTGGCTAAATAGGGCTAAGTCTGACTTGAGTTGATATTTTTAGTAAACGACCTCGGAATCAGGACTTGATGGTTCCAATAGGTTTGTATGCTGATTTTGGACCTAGGAGTATGTTCGGATCGGGTTTTGGATGACCCAGGAGCATTTCAGCGCTTAATCGTGAAAGTTGGCTCATTGAAGGTTTTAAAGTTGTTTAAATTTATTTTGAAGTAGGATTTGGTATTATCGAGGTCCAATTGGGATTTCGAGCCTGAGAATAGTTCTTTATGATAATTTAAGACTTGCATGCCAAATTTGGTATCATTCCGAGTAGTCTAAGTATGAATCAGCGCATTTGGAGCGAATTGGAAACTTGAAGTTCCTAATTTGATTCAATTTGGTTTTGGTGTGTGATTCTTAGTTTCGTTGATTTTTTACGCGTTTTGAGAGCTTGAGCAAGTCCATATTATGTTTAGGAACTTGTTGGTGCATTTGGATGGGTTCCGGAGTGGCTCGAGTGTGTTTCGAACCACCCGGAGCTAAGTTAAAAATACCAAATTTTCCAGCTCTGGTTTCCATCTTCGCGAACGCGGAAGGGCTCTCGCGTTTGCGATGAAGGATTTGAGGTACTGGGGTAGGGGGCTTTTTTCCTTTCGCATTCACGGAGGCCTGGGCCCTTTAGCCTTTGCGTTCGCGTGATGTGGCCCGCGTTCGCGTAAAGGAGGCTGGGTTGGGTTGGGCTGGTGGCACTATTGGTCTTCGCATTTGCGAAGGAGCCCTCGCGTTCGTGTAGGGCAGGCCAGGTAACCCTCCACGTTCGCCTGTCTCCGGTCGCATTCGTGATGGCCAAAGTTTCTAGGCCTAGGCCATTTGCCTTCGCGATCGCGAGGCCTCTTCCGCAATCGCGAAGAAGGCAAACAAGGCAGAAACATTTTAAAACGGGATTTAGGCCATTTTAGGGTTCATTATTTCATTTCTTAGGCAATTTTGGAGCTTTATAGAGAGGAGTTTCAACCTAGATATTTAAGATAAGTAAATACTACCCAATGCAAGTTTAATACATAGATTATGGGTAGATTTTTAACATATAAAATTGTGAAAATTTTGGGTTTAGTTGAAAAACCTAGGTTTTGATAAAAATGGGATTTAAACACGAAAATGATTTTGGAATTGGGTGAAAATTATATATTTGGGTTCGTGAGGTTATGGGTAACATTTATCTTCAAAAATTTCCGAAATCCGGGCACGTGGGTCTGGGGTGAATTTTTGGAATCTTCCGATTGAGATTGGGTAATTACTTTAATAGTTAAATTATGAACTTTTGAACATGTATTGATTAAATTATATAATACTTGACTAGTTTCGGATTGTTTGGCACCGAGTTGAGGCTTTAGAATGCAATTGTGACTAGAAAGTGAGCTTTGAGACGAGGTAAGTCTCTTGCCTAACCTTGTAAAAGGGAATTTACCCCATAGGTGATTTAAATTACTATTCTCTTCTAATTGTGGGGGCTAGGTACGCACGAGATGACGAGAGTTCGTGCATAGCTACTAATTATGCTTATATCCGGGTAGTTTAGGACCCAAATCATGAAATACTTGTAATGTTCGCACCCTACTTGTTAATTAAAGCGCCTAAATTATATTGGAATTGATAAGGAATTGTAAAATACCAAATTTCACTTACTTGAGTTTTGGCGGGTTACTTGACCGTTAATAGAAATTGTGCTTCTTTGTGTATTAGCCTCGTAATAAATTTTAAATCGGATGTTCATAAAGTATCCCCTCTTCTTGTGGAGCTGGACGAACACCTCGGTAGTAGAATAGATGCATCTATTATTCCTGCCACACGACCCTCGGCAGTGTACATATTATTCTGAATCAGGCTGTACGACCTCGACATAAATCGTGCTAAAAATTGCTCGGAGCCTAATTATATTTGATATTACTTTGTGGCTTGTGAAGTTACAATAATTAATGACAAAAATTGAATAGGAATCTACTATTTGTGAAAGAATTATTCATTCATGCTTGTTATTGAGTTATTATTATTATTTACATAACCCATGCCTATTTAGAATTTCTGTATTTATATTGTTAGCCCATAGTAAGTGCAGATGTCGACCCTTCGTCACTACTTATTCGAGTTTAGACTAGATACGTACTGGGTACATTTTGTTTATGTACTCATGCTATACTTCTACACTAATCGTGCAGGATCTGAGGAAGGTGCATCTGGCGGTCATACTGGAGCGCATCCCAGATATCCCGAGGCTTAGTGGTGAGCTGCTTCCTGAGCCGTTCTGCAGCCCCTAGAGTCTCTCTTTTGTATTTATTTTCTATCTACTATATTTCAGATATTAGTTAGAGTTTTGTAAATTCTACTAGTTGCTCATACACTTGTGACACCAGGTCTTGGTACACTCACTAGTAGACTTTATGGTTTTTGGAGTAATCATTTCACTACATTTGCCCACTTAGTGGCCTTCGTTTTATTTTATTAAATTTTCTACTCCGTATTTTCTTTAAAAAAATGGAATTTGAACTACTTAGAAATTTATTAAAAAGGAAAATGTCATGTTTAATTCCCTGTTGGCTTGCCTAGCGATAACGTTGGGAGCCATCACGACCTATAGGAGAATTTGGGGCGTGACAAAAAGTGCCCATAGACCACAACCTTTCCAAAATCCAACAATATCAATGTTTCCACAATAAATAGCTCACGGCTCAAACACAATGTGTATAGAATAGAAATAACCACAAAATGAATGGGAAAGTAACTCATCAAGGAGCAATACCCCCTTCAAACACAACTTCAATTAAAATAGACTAATGACTTTCGATAACCTCAATTTCAATTAATTGTTTAAGGGTAAACTCAATAGTGAAAGCATCTCTATGAAATGGCAAAACTTCGGATTCTAGTGTGTAAATTAGGCTAATAATGAAAGAGAAGGCACAAATTAGTACTACGTCTAAATGCATGAGAATTACCCGGCAACAAAAGGATATCATGTAACAAAAATTTCAACTAAGAGTAACTCAACAATAAAAGAAATCACAAAATGATAAAAGTGATAACAACTTCAAATAAAGCATATAAGAGAAAACTCGACAAATAAAGAATGTGACATATAACGACAACTTCAAATAAAGCATGTCATAGTAGTCATGACAAATAAAAGATATTATCACGATCCAAATCCTAACCTGTCGTGATGGTGCCTATCGATAGTACTAGGCAAGCCGACAATTTCCAAAGTGCTTCCAAAATTTAACAGAAAACAAATCAAGAAAATTTGAAAATAAGCAAGGTTTTCATAAACATGGGTGAAACCCAAAACATAGTGCGGAAAATAGCTCCCAATATCGGAGTGTCACTAAGTCATGAGCGTCTATACATAGTCAGTCAAGAAATGAAACGACTATAACAGCTTGGATCTAAATACAACGAATAGATAAGGAAGGAGAAAACAAGGTCTACAAACGCCAGACAACTATCTCGCAATCTCCAATGGTCAGCTACAAGAACTATCAACATCCTCCGTTTCCAGAAACTCCTGGATCTGCACATGAGTGCAGGGTGTAGTATGAGTACAACCAACTCAGTAAGTAACAACAATAAATAAGAAACTGAAAGATAGTAACAAGCTACATAGTTATAGTTCATTTTCAGTAATCTCAGCAAGAAGTAGACATACTTTCAAATCCGGCAATTTAAGTCAAATCAGTTTTATACAGTTTCAAGTTCAAGTAAAAACCGGATAAAATCTCTCAAGTTTTTCAAATAGTGACATATAGCAGCCACGTGCAACAACAATGAAAACAAGTATAGCCTCTCAGGGCATCAGTCACTCAATCATTCTCAATAGCTCAATCACTCGGCTCTCAGCCCTCAACACTCACACTCAATAGGTACCTGTGCTCACTGTGGGTGTACATACTACGGAGGAGCTCCTACATCCCATGCTCTATAATCCGCATGGACAACTCACGTGCTATAATATCATATCAAGATTTGCACGGGCAACTCACGTGCTATAGTATCATATCAGGATTCGCACGGGCAACTCACGTGCTACAGTATAAATGTCTGGATCCGCACGGACAACTCACATGCTATGGTATCAATATCTCACCATCAGTACCTTGGCCTCACTCAGTCATCAACCTCTCTAGTCTCTCGGGCTCTCAGAAATCAGAAAAATCAGCCTAAACAGCAATAACATGATGTATCAATAAGAATAATAGAGATTGAGATATGATATGCGAGTAAAATTTGAGACTGAGTGCAAATAGCATTTAGCAGGCAGTTCAACATTTAATGCGGCCTCTGTGGGTCCCAACAGTACCAACACATAGGCTAAACATGGTTTCCAACATGATTTACAGTCAAATTTCTATAACACATAGAGAGCATATAGCTAACAATAAGTTATTCAACTTTATAGTTTCACGGAACGGACCAAGTCACAATTCCCATATTGAACACCCACAATCCCGTCACCTAGCATGTGCGCCACCTCCAAAATAATAACATGACACAGTTATTCCTTCTTCGCGAACAAGACCATCCTCTCGCGTTCACGTAGACCAATCTGTTTGCCTCTCAATTTACTCTTCTCGAACACGAAGCTTCACCAACTCTACTCTTCGCGAACGCGACCCCTGCCCCGCGAACACGTAATTCAAATGGTTGGGGTCCCTAGCTGCCTCAACATCTCTTCACGAATGCGACACCTCTCCTGCATTCGCGATGCACATACATCCATACCTTCGCGTTCGTGTCCTCTTCTTCGCGAACACGAAGAATAAATTCTTCCAAGCTCACAAAAACCCTTCCCAAACGCGAGGTTCCTCTCGCGAACGTGTAAGAGGAAACAAGAAGAATTACACCAGCAGTTATCATCCAATAACCTAAGTCCAAAATGATCCGTTAACCACCCAAAACTCACCCGAGGCCCCCGGGACCTCAACCAAACCTACCAACAAGTCCCAAAACATCATACAAACTTAGTCGAATCCTTAATGCACCTCAAACAACATCAAAAACACGAATTACATACGGATTCAAGCCTAATGAATTTTGAAATTTCCAAATTCTACAAACGATGCCGAAACCTATCAAATCTCGTCCGGTTGACCTCAAATTTTGCACACAAGTCATAAATGACACTACGAACCTACTCCAACCTCCAGAAATCCAATCCGACCCCAATATCAAAAAGTTCAATCCCGGTCATACTTTCTAAAATTTCGACTTTCGCCAATTCAAGCCTAATTCTACTACGAACCTCCAAAACACCCGGACGTGCTCCTAAGTCCAAAATCACCTAACGGAGCTAAAAGAACTATCAAAATTCAAATTCGAGGTCGTTTATACATAAGTCAACATCCGGTCAGCTTTTGCAACTTAAGCTTTCAATTAAGAGACTAAGTGTCTCAATTCACTATGAAATATCTCCAGACTCGAACCAACCCACTCTGTAAGTCATATAATAGCTGTAGAATACAAAAGGAGAAGAAAATGGGGGACGGGGCCACAACTCTCAAAATGACCGGCCGGATCGTTACATCATCCCCCTTTTAAACAAACTTTTATCCTCGAACAGGTCTAGAACCATACATGAAGTCTCAAATAGGTGTGGATATTTGCTCTGAATCTCCCGCTCGATCTCCCAATTAGCCTCCTCCACGGGCTGACCTCTCTACTGTACCTTCACTGAAGCAATATCCTTTGGCCTCAACTTTCAAACCAGACACTCCGAAATGGCCACCAGCTCCACTTCATAAGTCAAATTACCATCCAACTGAACCGTGTTGAAATCCAAAACATGAGACGGATCGCCGATGTACTTCCAGAGCATAAAAACATGAAATACTAGATGCACACTCGACAATCTAGGTGGCAAGGCAAGCTTGTAAGCCACCTCCCCAATCCTCTGACGTACCTTAAAAGGCCCAATGAACCGAGGGCTCAACATGCCTTCTTCCCGAACCTCATAACATCCTTCATGGGTGAAACCTTCAGCAGAACCTTCTCCCCGACCTTATAAGACACATCACAGACCTTTCTGTTGGCATAACTCTTTTGTCTCGACTGCACCGTGCGAAACCGCTCCTGAATCAATTTAACCTTGTCCAAAGCATCCTGAACCAAATCACTACCCAATAGCTTAGCCTCGCCCGGATTAAACCAACCCACTGGAGATGTACACCATCTCCCATGTAAAATCCTCATACGAAGACATTTGAATGCTCAACTAATAACTGTTGTTGTAAGAAAACTCCGCGAGCAGCAAAACCTGGTCCCATGAACCCCCAAAATCAATGACACAAGCGCGTAGCATGTCCTCCAATATCTGAATAGTGCACTTGGACTGAACCTTGTCGTTGAGGACAAGCAAATGAGGATCATCATACTGGCGCTCTCTGATGTGATCAAATAAGGAAGACCGGGATACCACACAGGCTAGAACCGACTAGGCTCCGAAATATCCAATCTCATGAACTAGTCGGCCAAGGTCTGAACATCAACTGCTAGAGGTCTCTAGCCAATAGGAATGAATGCAAGACTACCCATACTAACTGCCTTCCTACTCAAGGCATCGACCACCATATTGGTCTTTCCTGGATGATACAGAATAGTAATATCATAGTCCTTTAGCAGCTCCAACACCTCCGTTGCCCCAAATTGAGATCCTTTTGATTGAACAAGTACTGGAGGCTACGATGACCAGTAAACACCTTACAAGACACACCATAGAGATATTGCCTCCAAATCTTTAATGCATGAACAATGGAAGCCAACTCCAAATCATGAACATGGTAGTTCTTCTTATGGGGCTTGAACTGGCGCGAAGCATAAGCAATCACTCTACCCTCCTACAACAAAACACACCCAATACCGATCCTAGAAGTATCACAACATACTGTATAAGAACCAGAAGGTGATGGTAGAACTAGAACTGGGTTATGATCAAGGCAGACTTGAGCTTCTGAAAGCTCTTCTCACACTCATCCTACCACCTGAAAGGAGCACACTTTTGGGTCAATTTGGTCAAGGGCGATGCAATAGATGAGAAAACCTGCACGAACTGATGGTAATAACCAGCCAAACCAAGAAATCTTCAAATCTCTGTAGTTGAGGATGACTCGGGCCAACTTTGAATTGCCTCTATCTTCTTCGGGTTACCTGAATACCCTCACTGGACACCACGTGCCCTAAGAACGCCACTGAATTGAGCCAAAACTTACACTTGGATAACTTGGCATAAAGTTTCTCCTCCCTCAACCACTACAACACAATCCACAAATGCTGGGCATGCTCTTCCTGGCAACGAGAGTAAACCAGGATATCATCAATGAATACAATAACAAACGAGTCAACATAAGGCAGAAACACATTGTTCATCAGATGCATGAACGCTGCTGGGGCATTGGTTAGTCCAAAATACATCATAAGGAATTCATAATGACCATAACGGGTCCTGAAAGCTATCTTAAGAATATCTGAGTCTTGAATGGTCAAATAGATCATCAATATGCAGCAAAGGATACTTGTTCTGATTATGACTTTGTTCAACTGCCTATAATCAATACACATCCTCATATAGCCATCCTTTTACTTCACGAACAAAACCGGTGCACCCCAAGGTGACACACTAAGACTAATAAACCCCTTCTCAAGGAGTTCCTGAAGCTGCTCCTTTAACTCCTTCATCTCAGCCGGCACCATACGGTACAGAGGAATAGAAATGGGCTGAGTGACCGGCACCAAGTCTATACCAAAGTCAATATCCTTGTCGGGCGACATGCCCGACAGGTCTGTAGGAAATATATCTAGAAACTCTTGCACCACTAGAACAAAATCAATAGTAGGGGTCTCTTTACTAACATCCCTTACAAAGGCCAAATAAGATAGAAAACCCTTCCCAAACATCCGTTAGGCCTTCAAGTACGAAACCACCCTACTAGGAACATAGTATAGAGAACCTCGCCACTCCACCCGTGGAAACCTCGGCATAGCCAGCGTCACGGTTTTAGTGTGACAATCTAGAACAGCATGACATGGATACAACCAGTTCATACGTAAGATCACATCGAAATCAACCATACTAAGCAACAATAGATCAACTCTAGTCTCCAATACCCCAATAATCACCACACACGACCGATATACACGGTCCACAACAATAGTATCAACCACTGGTATAGATACATGAACAGATGAAACTAGTGACTCATGAGGCATATCCAAATAATGAGCAAATTACGATGACACATATGAATAAGTGGAACCAGGTTCAAATAATACAGAGGCATCGTTGTGGCAAACTGAGACAATACCTGTGATCACTACATCTGAAGCAATGACATCTGTTCTGGTGGAAAGAGCATAGAATCAGGCCTGACCGCCACCTGATTGGCCTCCCCTTCTAGGGCGACCTCTAGCCTACTGGGACCCACCCTGAGCTGGCTGAGTAGGAGGTATAGCTGCTGGTGATGGTGCCATTGGCCGAGAACTCTGTTGTGGAGTCTCACTCAACAACCTAGGGCAATCTCTCTTGATATGACCAAGATCCCCACACCCGAAACAACCCCTCCTCTGACGGAACTGCTGCTCCTAATACCCTAAGGAACTACCTATAGAAACCTGAGCGGACGAGGCATAGTGAGAACACTGTGCTGGTAGTATACTGAATGAAGACTGGCCTGAGCAAGCAATCTGAGAACCGTGGCTAACTGATGCACCACGTTCAGCTAGTCGAGTCGTCTGAGCATGTCTATAAGGACGACCCCTACCGTGGTGGAACTGACCCGCGAAAGGAACACCACTAAAACCACCTGATCCTCGTAACCTCTTGGCCTCCCTCTCAACCTGCTCCTGGCTACGGACCAGCTCTATCTGCCGAGCAATGTCAACAACCTCCTCAAAAGTAGCACCATACACTCTCTCTCTAGTCATAAGCACCCGCAGCTGAAATATGAGGCCATCAATGAACCTCCTAATCCTCTCCCTATTAGTGGGAACAAACCAAATCGCATGCGGGCCAACTCAAAAAACCTCATATCGTATTGCATCATAGTCATATCATCTTGACGTAACTGTTCAAATTGGCTACGCAGCTCCTATTTGTGAGACTGCGGCACGTGCTTCTCCAAGAAGAGAACAGAGAACTCCTGCCACGTAAGTGGCACTACATTGACCGGCCTACGCCTCTCATAAGCCTCCCACCAGGTGAATGCAGCCTCAGTAAACTAAAAAGGAGTGAATGAGACCCCACTAGTCTCCAGAATATCTGATGTACGGAGGATCCTCTGACATCTGTCCAAAAAACCCTGGGCATCCTCCCACTCTACCTCGCTGAAAGATGGAGGCTAGAGTCTACCAAACCTCTCCAGTCTCCGCTACTCATCATCAGTCATAACAGGAACCACATAGGCCTGAGCAGCTGCCACTGGCTGGGCTGGTAGCACCCCCGGTGTCTGGAGTCCCTGCATCATCTGCTCGGGTGTACGTGCGGCGAGAGTCTGAGTACATCCCTCGTCTTGAGAAGTGGCTGTTGCGGCCAAAATAGATACCGCCTGAGCAAGACTGGTGCACACAGTTAGAATTTGAGCTAAGGCCTCCTGAAGGCCTGGAATTACAATGGGTATGGGTGGTGTCTGAGTTGGCCCTACAGGCTCCTCCACAACTGGGACTTGCTTCTGAACTGGGGCAACTGGTGGATCTGTAGGTGCTACCCTAACTACTGTACGAGCTGCACCTCTACCCCTATCGCAGCCTCTACCGCGACCCTAGCCTCTCGCGACCCTAACTGGTGGTAATGGTGGCTGTTCATCCTGCCCGGTAGTACGTGTCCTCACCATCTGTGAGAGAATAGAATAATAGAAGTTTAGTTACTAGAATTAACAGATTCGCACGACAAGAATTCAAGAATGTGAAGTTTCCTAAGAGTTCGACAGCCTCTCGAAGATAAGTACAGACGTCTCTGTACCGATTCGCAAGACTCTACTAAACCTGCTCATGACTCGTGAGACCTATGTAACCTAGACTCTGATACCAACTTGTCACGATCAAAATCCTAACCTATCGTGATGGCGCCTATTGATAGTACTAGGCAAGCCGACAATTTCCAAAGTGCTTCCAAAATTTAACAGAAAACAAATAAAAAAATTGAAAATAAGTTTTCATAAATAGTGGTGAAACCCAAAATAATGTGCGGAAAATAGCTTCCAATATCGGGGTGTCACTAAGTCTTGAGCGTTTATACATATTCAGTCTAGAAATGAAATGACTATAACATCTTGGATCTAAATACAACGAAAGAAATATATAAGGAAGGAGAAAACAAAGTTTGCGAATGCCAGGCAGCTACCTCACAATCTCCAATGGTCAGCTACAAGAACTATCAACACCCTCCGCGTCTAGAAACTCCTAGATCTACATGAAGTTCAGGGTGTAGCGTGAGTACAACCAACTCAGTAAGTAACAATATTAAATAAGGAACTAAAAGATAGTGACGAGCTACACACTTATAGTTCATTTTCAGTAATCTCAGCAAGAAGTAGATATGCTTTCAAATCCGGCAATTTAAGTCAAATCAGTTTTATACAGTTTCAAGTTCAAGTAAAAACCGGATATAAAATCTCTCAGGAGTTTCAAATAGTGACATATAGCAGCCAAGTGCAACACCAATGAAAACAAGTACAACCTCTCATAGAATCAGTCGCTCAATCATTCTTAATAGCTCAATCACTCGGCTCTCAGCCCTCAACACTCACACTCAATAGGTACATGTGCTCACTGGTGGTGTACAGACTCCGGAGGGTCTCCTACAGCCCAAGCGCTATAATCCACACGGACAACTCACGTACTACAATATCATATCAATATCCATACGGACAACTCACGTGCTACAATATCATATCAGGATCCGCACGGGCAACTCACGTGCTATAATATAAATGTCTGGATCCGCACGGACAACTCACGTGTTATGGTATTAATATCTCACCATGAGGCCCTTGGCCTCATAGAGAACATATAACTAACAACAAGTTATTCAACTTTACAGTTTCACGGAACGGACCAAGTCATAATTTTCACGGTGCACGCCCACACGCCCTTCACCTAGCATGTGCGTCACCTCCAATATAATCACATGACACAAAATCCGGGTTTCATACCCTCAAGACCAGATTTATAACTAATACTTACCTCAATCTGATAAAACTCTATTCCAAAATTCCTTTGCCTCTCAAGGTCTCCAAATGTCCCGAATCTAATCACAAGCAGTACAATACAATTAATATAGGCTAAAGGAATAGATTCCACAAGAAAAACACTAAATTATAGCTAAAAATCCAAAATCGGCTCAAACCTGAGCCCCAGGCCCACGTCTCGAAATCCGATAAAAGTCACAAAACCCGAAAGCCCATTCACTCATCATTCTGACCATACCAAATTTACTTAAATCAGATAACAAAATCCCATTCACAAACCCCAAAAACCTAACTCAAGAACTCTTCCTCTTTTCCCCCAATTTTCCACCCCAAATCACAAATAAGATGATGGAATTAAAGACATAATCATGGAATTTAGCCAAAATCAAGTAAGAATCACTTACCCCAAACAACTATTTGAAAATCCCTTCAAGAATCGCCCAAATCCGTGGTCTCTAGCTGAAAATATGAAAAATGGGTTCAAACTCTCGCTTTTTAAATTTAACACTACTGCCCAGTTATTCCTTTTTCGCGAACGCGACCATCCTCTCTTGTTCGCATAGACCAGTCTGTCTGTCTCTCAATTTAATTCTTCGCGAACGCGACCAAAGCTTCGTGAATGCGAAGCTTCACCGACTCTACTCTTCACGGCCGCGAGGCTGCCCCGCGAACACGTAGATCAAAAGGCTAGGGTCCCAAGCTGCCTCAACATCTCTTCGTGAACGCAAAATCTCTCCCGTGTTCGCGTCCTCTTCTAGGCGAACACCAAGACAAAATCTTCCCAGCTCACAAACACCCTTCGCGAATAACCTAAGTCCAAAAATGATCCGTTAACCACCTGAAACTCACTCGAGACCCCAGAGGCCTCAACCAGACCTTCCAACAAGTCCCAAAACATCATACGAACTTAGTCGAATCCTCAATTAATCTCAAACAACATCAAAAATACAAATTACACATGGATTCAAGCAAAATGAAGTTTGAAATTTCCAAATTTTACAAATGACGCTGAAACCTATTAAATCACGTCCGATTGACCTCAAATTTTGTATATGAGTCATAAATGTCACCACGAACCTTCTCCAACTTCTAGAAATCCAATCCGACCCCGATATCAAAAATTCCACTCCCGGTCAAACTTTTCAAAATTCCAACTTTCGCCAAAACACAATCCAGACGCGCTCCTAAGTTCAAAATCACATAACGGAGTTAACGGAACCATCAAAATTCAAATCTGAGGTCGTTTACACATAAGTCAACATCCTGTCAACTTTTCCAACTTAAGCTTTCAATTAATAGACTAAGTATCTCAATTTACTCTGAAATCTCTTCGGACCCGAACCAACTAACCATGTAAGTCATATAATAGTTGTAGAATTCAAAAGGAGCAGAAAATGGGGAACGAGGCTACAAGCCTACAACTCTCAAAATGATCGGCTGGGTCGTTACAGATATAACATGTGCTAACAATTCCAAATAAGTACATAAAGAAGACTAAGAGTCTAAACCAATCAATTTTCACATATAAGCCCGAGTACGTACTCATCACCTCGCGTACATGACTCTCACATGACACAAAAATTGCATAAACGACTCGAATACTAAGGGGTAGTTCCCCCACACAAAGTTAGGCAAGATGCTTACCTCAAAGAAGCCAAATGAATTCTTTAAAATGACCCTCTAGTGTGAAACAAATATCCGGACGGCTCAAATCTAGATAAAATAACTTAATATCATAAATAAAATCATGGGAAATAATTCCAGATAATAAAACTTCGATCTTTAATGAAAACTAAGAAGTTAACCCAAAAATTCAACCCTAGGCCCGCACCTCAAAACTCGAAAAAATTTATAAAATCCGAACACTCATTCTGATATGAGTCCAACCATACCAAAATTACCCAATTTCGACATCAAATCATCATTTTACACTTTTTAAAGTTTTCACAAAAATTCCCATTTTCTCCAACTCAAATTACTAATTTAATGATAAAATCAAATATGGAATCATGAAATATAATCAAATCCAGATAAAAAACACTTACACCAATCCAAATCGTGAAGAACCCCTCCAAAATTGACCAAAACTGAGGTCTACAACTCAAGATATGATAAAATGGGCCAAACCCTCGATATATAATGATGTTGTCCAAGGATTCTGCAGTTGTGAACCAAAATGCGCACTAGCACTATCGCTTTTGCGATCCAACTCCCGCACCTGTGGTTATCACTTATCAGAACAGAGACCGCACCTTCGCAAAAGCGGTTGCACCAGCGACGCCGTAGAAGCGCCCTAAAAATTGCAAAAGCGGACTCTATCGCATCAGCGATCCAAATTCCGCAGATACACCAATCGCACCTGCGATCCTCCACCCGCAGAAACAAAATTTCTGCCCTGAGCTCAACATTGCAGAAGCGGCACAAAGCACGCAGAAGCGGTCTTGCTCTTGCACTCCAAGATGCGCAGAGGCGAAGCTTAGAACCAGACTTGCCCAAAAATATGGAAACAATTCAAAACTCGTCCGAAATACATCCGGAGCCCCGGGGACCCGTACAATCATACCAACAAATTTTATAACATAAATGGACCCGCTTGAGGCCTCAAATCACGTCAAACAACATCAAAACTATGAATCGTACCTCAAATCAAACTTAATGAGCTTATGAATTTTAAACTTCTACAACTCGCACCGAATCATATCAAATCGACCCGGAATGATGTCAAATTTTGCATGCAAGTTCAAAATGACACAATAGAGCTATACCAACTCTCGAATCGAAATCCGAACCCGATATCAACAAAGTCAACTCTCAACCTTCCAAACCTTCAACTTTTCAACTCTTCAACTTTTCACCTTTTGCTAAAATATATCAAATCAAACTACGGACCTCCAAATCCAATTTGGACATACACCTAAGTCCAAAATCACCATATGAAACTATTGGAATCATCAAAATACCATTCAGGAGTCCTCTATACAAAAGTCAAACTCCGATAAACTCTTTTCACTAAAGTTTCTAAAATAAGAATTGTTCTTCCAAATCAATTCTGAATCATCCCAAAAGCGAACTTGCCCACACACGCAAGTCATAATACATGATACGAAGCTGCTCGAGACGTTAAGCCACTGAACAAAATGCTAATTCGCAAAACGACTAGCCAGATCGTTACATTTGAACAATTGCTATTTGTAACAGAAAATTGGTAGGTATTCGATTTAAGTCTTATTAGTTAATGGTGTATAATACTAATTGCTATACCAGCCAACTTGGTTGTAAAAAATAATACATAAATTAGATTGTCTCCTGTAATATCGGTTACACTAAAAAAATAGTTATTAAATTATTCCTAATATTAAGAATAAATATATAATTGATTTCTAATATTTTAGACTTTAAAATTAATTAAATTATATAAATTATTCTTATTTGAACAACATAATCTAACATTTTTGTTTTAAAAAAATAACACATGAAAATCACATTAGAAATTTTTCTCATTTTCAATTTCTTTTATGTCACGACCCAAAATCCCTCCAAAGGAGTCATGATGGCACCTAGTCTCTAAACTAGGTAAGCCTAACATTTATTGAGATAACAGTTATATTTGCTATCTTTAATTTAAATAACTCTTAACAAATTACAATTCCCAAAACCGGTGGTACAAGTCATAAGCCTTTCTAAGAGTAGTTATATAAAATAAATACATTACTATTTCGAAACAAAAGGAACATATGGAAATAAGTACAATTGAAGGTGACTCCGGGAACTGCAAACGCTACAGCAGGTTTGCCTTGAGTCTCCACCGCAACGACCCACACAACTACTATCGATCAAATACATGTATCTGTACACAAAAATATACAGAAGTATAGTATGAGCACACTACAACGGTACCCAGTAAGTATCAAGACTAAACTCGGTGGAGTAGTGACGAGGAACAGTCCGGACACCTACTAGTCAAATAAATAGAACAGGACATGATAATAAACTATTAACATAGAGATAACGAAGTAATATCAACAACATGGAGAGAACAAACTACAATCAGTAGAAACGATAAAGGGAATCACGGATGGAAACAAAAGATAACCAAATAAATTAACACCAACATAGCTAGAACACAAACAAGTAAAAATGTACTCAAACAAGAAAGGCGATGTCAGCTCAATAAATCGTATCATTTCTGATGCACAATTCCAGCCATCTCAAACTCGATGTCTCATATCATAACCTCAATTACCAAACCTTTAGCACACCCGGCACCTTGTGCCCACATATTTCTATCTCTCTTTGCACAATAACGCTCACATGTTACTCAGTACATAGGGTCCATAACCAATGCAATTAAGATGTTCAAGGAGTCTCATTTACATAACATAAAGTAGACTACATCTTCTAAGCCAATTAGGAACTCAGCAAGAAAAGATGAAGTTATTTTAGAAATCATTTGAATAAAAAAAGTATCATTTTCAATTAAAATACAACATCGAATGAATTATTACCTTTAACATGGGATTTAATAAATTACAACTTAGTAGAAATTCCTTTTTAAGTAGAATACAACCTCAGACGATTTAAGGAAATTTAATTGAAAAACTAACTGAATAAAAAATGTAGAAATTATTGAAATTTGAGGTATTGAAATGTATATATATATATATATATATATATATATATATATATATATATATATATATATATATATATATATATATATATATATATATATATATATATATATATACGGCGAGGTATTGACAACACTATGGGTTCCAACAAAAAGAATCACAGCAGTAAGGGGATCTATACAGTTAGAACACTTGAATTGATAGCAACAAATAAACACAGCAAACAGAAAGTGCACGACATCACCCTTCGTGCATTTACACTCATAGAATATCGACATGGGATCTCCCGGGATCCCGTCCCATAGTCCCAAATGTAAATACTCAGGGATCTCTCAGTATCTTCAGTATATGATCTAGGGATCTCTTGGTATCCCGAGGATCTCTTGGTATCCTCAATATATGTGCTGGGGATCTCTTGGTATCCCGAGGATACCCGGGATCCTCACTATATGTGCTGAGGATCTCTTGGTATCCTCAATATATATGCTGGGGAACTCTTGGTATCCCCACCCAAACAATAGAAACAATATATCCCGGCAAGGGAATCAACAACAATCCAACAATCCAATCACAAGAAAATTCCACCACCAAGAGTATGAAAACATAGCAACAAGAGAATCACGGAGAAACCAAGAAGCACAATAACCTTAACATAACAACAAGATATAATAAGCACGTGATAACTACACTGGTAACCACAACAATTGGACATGTAACATACTAGCATGAAGTCATAGAGGAACTCACAGTCAAGAAGTACAAAACAATAAGGAAGACAATCACTTCAATTAAGGCAATTAAGGGTCAATGTAACACGTAAGAATTAGAGGAAAGCTAACAACGTCATATGGAGCATATAGAGGTAATTTAAGCAATTAGAGAACCCAATCATAACGGGATACTTTTCACATAATGGACATAAGGACCTAAGAACCCTAGAGCAAATTTTCCACAAATAAGTTCGAGCACACACTCGTCACCTTGCATGCACGGACTACAATTAGCATAGATGACTCAAATCCTAAGGGGAAGTCCCCCACACAAGGTTAGGCAAGATACTTACATCAATCCGACCAATTCAATACCCAATGATTTGGAGAAGTTTGGGTCTTTGGAAAATTGCCCATTGAGGTTTAGGGTTTGAGAAAATTGAAAAATGGGTGAAAATCTCGTCAAAAACCTCACTTAACAGGCCTCAGATGTCGCATTTGCGACCCAGGGTTCGCAATTGCGAACCCTCACAAATTGCGAACAAAGTAGGGCTGGCAGAAGTCGCATTTGCAATAAAAAGTTTGCATTTGCGAACTGGACATTGCAAATGCGATGAAAAAGTTCGCATTTGCGAACACACCAGAAACCAACAATATTTTCCGACACGAAAATGAGCATAACCTCCTCATACTATGTCCAAATTCGATGATTCTTTTTCCTATGGATCCGTAATTTTGATACGGATCTAATGGTTCAGACAAAACAGAATTTGGATCTCATTTGCTCCATGTGATATTATTTTTTCTTGAAGAAACAACGATGAAGCATCCAAAAACAAGCGCAACATAGCCTAAACCTATCCAAAACTCACCCAAGCCCTCAGGGCTCCAAACTAAACATGCACGCAAGTCTAAAAACATCATACGGACTTGTTCGTGCGATCAAATTATCAAAATAACATCAAAAACTACTAATTTAACCTCAAAACTTATGATTTTCTCAAGGACACTCAAATTTTCAAAATTTTCAACCGGGCGTCCAAATCACGTCAAATCAATTCCGTTTCTCACCAAATTTTACAGATAGGACGTAAATATCATAACAAACTTGTACTGGGCTCTGGAACCAAAATTTGGGCCCGATACCAACGAGTTCAAACATTAATTCATTTCTTTATTTCCTTTAAAAACGAGCACAACAATTTTCTTTAAAAATTATTTTCTAAGGCTAGGGACCTCGGAATTCAATTCTGGGCATATGCCCAAGTCCCATATATTACCGTGAATCTCCTAGGATCATCAGGACACAGATCCGGGTCCGTTTACCAAAAATATTGACCAAAGTCAACTAGAAACCAAATTTTAACTCTAGAAATTACTATATTTTTCTTATTTTCACATAAAAGTTTTCCGGTTTCACGCCTAAACTGCGCATGCAAGTCGATACACATAATATGAAGCTACTCGTGACCTCAAACTGCCAAACCGAACAAAATTGCTCAAAACAACCAGTCAGGTCATTACATCCTCTTCCACTTAAACATACGTTCGTCCTCGAACGTGCCCGGAGCCATTCCGAAGCCATCGAACCACTGCATAAGCTCCTCATACATACACCAGGGGTGATTCCCCATTACCCAAACCTATGTAGGACTGACAATGCAACATAACTGATGGTTCACCTCATCCTTAGTTCATAACCTTAGGATAGAACCCAAACCTCAATGTCTGAAATTCTTCATAGGACTCAAATCCCACATCACACTGCATGAATCTAAACAAGCTGAATCGAGCCAAAATTCCAATCCAGTATACAATCACATGCTATTCCACATAACTCAAATGTCCGATACAATAACCTCTGACCACCATAACTGCTCAAATAACACCCTGGGTACCAGCAATATACTTCACATTTAATACACCCTTGTTCCAGACTTCCACAACAATGCCTATGATAGAGAAACATGCGGACACTCATAGCGACCTATGAAGTCAACAAGTCACGAAGCTCTCCCGCCCGCCAAGGGCCATTACCCAAATCTTAGCAGAAACGCCCTCTCACTTCCAAACACTCCCCACCCCCAATACCATAGCACTAAACTCAGGTCTAAGAACCTCATCTCAGCCAATAGAAGCAATCCAACTAATAACTCATCACGGAACCACACAGATTCTTACACTACACAATTCGTACACTAAATCAACAATAACTCAATTATGCAACACAAATAAAGGAAAACAAAGTAGAAGAATTATCTAACAAGTACAACATGTGTGACAACAACAGTATAGGTTTTTCATCAAATCGTCCCACAGAGGGAAGACACAACACCAAATAAACACAAGGAAAGGGTATCCCACAAAACATCCGCTGCGGCGTACAACCCACTCCCAAATACTCATCAAGCCAAAATGCTCGGGCTCATTGAACATATGAATACTGATATAAAGTACAACAGAGTGCACAAATAAAATTGTGGGAAAATAAATGAAAGTGCTAGAACATGAAAGAAACAAGCACACTAAGGTGCAATGAACAAATCAACATCACGAGGGCTATCTTGCCCACATCGCCATAAGGCCTGAACAGAATTACAACATGCGTGGGGAATAATCATACAACCTCACCGCCTAACACAACATAAAAGAGTAGCACATAACATAGTCTATGGGTACAAATAATATCCACTCTACCCGGTAACATAACTATAATGACAATCTCACAGGAGCGCTCAAACTTGATCTATTACAAGATATTCTCATTGAGCTTTCAAATAGCCCCCAACCCAAATCCTGATTATTTCCAAATAGGTAAATATCCTTTCCAAAAATCCATAGTGACCTATCAATCATGCATGCTATTAATTACCTCATCCTCAACGTTTCTTCACAATCTGCTAGTAGGAAATGGTCCACATATGAGGGCATCTAGCCCTAAACCTCAGGAATACCAAAACTTCCATACTCAAACTCCACTACGCAAATCAAATGGCTGATATAACATTTACACCCTATCATTCTGCTGAAGCACTCATATAGAGTTTCTAGCCGCGTAACAAAATATGAACATCGAAAGCCTCAAAACCCAGTAATCACCATGCTACCAGCCACACATCTGCAAACCAAACCTCAAGGTCCTTTCCAAAATGCACACTCTTTACATATAATAGCTAACAATGTCAACACTCCATTAATTTCTGATGCATATTTAGGAGAAAGCCACAATGTACCATATATTCTTTACGACCATAGTAGACATCCAACTCAAGCCGTTTCCCAAACCATCAAGAACCCTCCGAGATCCGCCCACACGCAACTAATCCATCAGGAGTGCACCTCCCCAACTCAACCGAGTCACACAAACCATCCAATCCAAGTGTGCTGGCACAAATGCCAGTAGAGAATTCCTATTCAAAGGACCAATCACTTGATCGCTATGGTGACCTAACACCACAAAGCTGACCTATTTCTTTGGATAGTCGATATGCAATAATCCCAATCAAAGTCCCAACATTGTCCCGTGCAAGATCTCAAACCTTAGTCATATACAAATTCCGGGAACCTACCAATACCACATATACATATACCTCAGGCCAAAACTGACATAAGTCTGACTATGAAATTTGAATGCCGGTGATGGACTCCTCCACTTGGCGCAAAGCCATAGAAAATGACGTCTGATGATCCGCAAAGCTAACCTTCACAACTTGTACAACACAAATCACAAGGTACTCCAATACCGCCAACTATCCTTAATCAACACCCACCATGCTTCTGTTGCGCCTCCATGTAAACAACTGAATAGTCTCTTAATACCTTTGTATCTCTAGTTTGGATAACACGTTGAGAAAATGTTTGAGCATCCCTTACTCTCTCGTAGCTTGTCTATAGCATCATGAACCACTGGCACATAGCGGACATCGAGAGCGTAATATTACACATGAGTGGATGTAAAGGAACATAAGTTATATGCTTCGAGCTGAATCAATATCGCACGATAAGGAATGAAGAATGTGAGATTATCCTAATAGTTCTGAAGCCTCTCGAAGATAAGTACAGACGTCTCCGTACCGATCCGCAAGAGTCTACTAAACCTGCTTATGACTCGTAGCACCTATGAACCTAGAGCTCTGATACCAACTTGTCATGACCCAAAATCCCTCCAAAGGAGTCGTGATGGAACCTAGTCTCTGAACTAGGTAAGCCTACCATTTACTAAGATAACAATTATATTTGCTATCTTTAATTTAAATAACTCTTAACAATTTACCATTCCTAAAACCGGTGGTACAAGTCATAAGCCTTTCTAAGAGTAGTTATACAAAATAAATACATCACTGTTCCGAAACAAAAGGAACATATGGAAATAAGTACAATTGAAGATGACTCCGAGACCTGCGAACGCTATAGCAGGTTTGCTTTAAGTCTCCTCCGCAACGACCCGCACAGCTACTATCGATCAAATACTTGTATCTGTACACAAAAATGTACAGAAGTGTAGTATAAGCACACCACAACGGTGCCCAGTAAGTATCAAGACTAACCTCAGTGGAGTAGTGACGGGGAACATTCCGGACACCTACTGGTCAAATAAATAAAACAAGACATGATAATAAACTATTAAAATAGAGATAACGAAGTAATATCAACAACATGGAGAGAACAAACTACACTCAGTAGAAACGATAAAGGGAATCACAGATGGAAACGACAGATAACCAAATAAATAAATACCAACATAGCTGGAACACAAACAAGTAAAAATGTACTCAAACAATAAAGGCAATGTCAGCTCAATAAATCATATCATTTCTGATGCACAATTCCAGCCATCTCAAACTCGATGTCTCATATCATAACCTCAATTACCAAACCTTTAGCACACCCGGCACCTTGTGCCCACATATTTCTATCTCTCTTTGCACAATAACGTTCTCATGTCACTTAGTACATAGGGTCCATAACCAATGCAATTAAGATGTTCAAGGAGTCTCATTTACATAACATAAAGTAGACTACAGCTTCTAAACCAATTAGGAACTCAACAAGAAAAGATGAAGTTATTTTTAGAAATCATTTGAATAAAGAAAGTATCATTTTCAATTAAAATACAACATCGAATGAATTATTACCTTTAACATGGGATTTAATAAATTACAACTTAGTAGAAATTCCTTTTTATGTAAAGTACAACCTTAGACGATTTAAGAAAATTTAATTGAAAAACTAATTGAATCAAAAATGTAGAAATTATTGAAATTTGAGGTATTGAAATATAGATATATATAAATATGGCAAGGTATTGACAATACTATGGGTTCCAACACAAAGAATCACAGCAATAAGGGGATCTAAACTATTAGAACACTTGAATTGATAGAAACAAATAAACACAACAAACAGAAAGTGCACGGCATCACCCTTCGTGCGTTTACACTCATAGAATATCGACATGGGATCTCCCCGGATCCCGTCCCGTAGTCCCAAACGTAAATACTCGGGGATGTCTCAGTATCCTCAGTATATGAGCTAGGGATCTCTTGGTATCCTCAATATATGTCCTGGGATCTCTTGGTATCCCGAGGATCTCTTGATATCCCGAGGATCTCTTGGTATCCTCAATATATGTGATGGGGATCTCTTGGTATCCCCACCCAAACAATAGAAATAATACATCCCGGCAAGGGAATAAACAATATGAACAATAACATCCCGGCATGGGAATCAACAACAATCCAACAATCCAATCACAAGGAAATTCCACCACCAAGAGTATGATTACATAGAAACAAGAGAATCATGGAGAAACCAAGAAGCACAATATCCTTAACAAAATAACAAGACATAATAAGCACATGATAACTACACCGGTAACCACAACAATTGGACATGTAACATACTAGCACAAAGTCATAGAGGAACTCACAATCAAGAAGTATCAAAATAATAAGGAAGGCAATCATTTCAATTAAGGCAATTAAGGGTCAATGTAACACGTAAGAATTAGAGGAAAGCTAACAACATCATTGTGAGCACGTGATTTTTGCCCTATATGAATTACTTCCACAAATTAAGAACAAAACAATTTTTTTCCGTTGTTTGCAATTTCGTGGATTTTTGTGGCGTTTTTCATTAATTGGTTGCATTTGTCTGTGCATGTTTATTTTATCTAATTAGTGAAAAATACAAAAAATATACTGCATTTGCATTTAGGATTTAATTCTAAATTTTTAGGATCAATTAGCAAATTAGTTGTTTTATAAAAAAAGGGAAAATTACAAAAATAATAACTTATTATGCACCTTTTAATTTAAGTTTTTGATGTTTGATAGTTGTTCTTTTAATTGGTTTTTTTTACTTATTTGTGATAATTAATTAGTGTTTTGATAGGCTAACTTGGTTTCATGATTTAATGTAGGATTTTATTTTTAATTTTGAAGAAAAAAGGGATTAAAAAGAGTTTGAAAATAAAAGAAATTAATTTGAAGAAAAAAAGAGAAAAGGAAAGGAAGAGATCAGATTTTGGGTTGTAATTAGATCTTCCCAGCAGGCCCAATTTCCTCACACTCGTTCAAATCCGCCCAAAACCCGAGTCCAACCCAGTTAACCTGTTTTGATACCCAAACGGCGTCATTTAGAGTCTCTTGGTTTTAATTTAATATCAGCCCTTCGTTCATCAGTTCTGATGGCTCAGATTACTCCTCCTATTTTCAATTTATATGTCCGAACTCTTCAGTCTAACTAGATCCAAACACCCTTGTCTCTCACCCTCCCCAAATTCAGAGATGTCGAACCCTAACGCTGCCTCAGAGCGAACCCTCCATTATTACAGGTGAGAGAGCTCCAGCCACCACCAAAATCTGGCCATGCAACCATCACCCCTCCTTGCATCCTAATCCATCACCATTTTCCCAAAATCATCGCCAAAATGGGCCCGTTTAAATTTGAAATCAGAGAAGATGAAAATCTCTCAAGTCCTCGAGTTTTTGTGTACGATCGAGCTTGAAACGAGTATTGCTTGTTTGTTCTCAAAGATAATATATGGTTAATACCAATTTCAATTCAAGTCGGAGCCGTTTGAGGTTCTTAAGCTTTGTCCGTATGGCCTTCGAGGTACTTTCATTGTTTTTGCCCCTTAGTCTCCATTTTTTGATTCTTCTGCTTCTTCTCTTTTCTGTGCGTTTTCTTGTCCTTCCCCCTATCCACCAGTTTTTCTTTAGTTAGATTTATGTATTTGAATTTGTTGAAGTATTAAAACATTGCTTATAAATGTCTATGTATATATGTTGGTCGTATTTACTCCGTGAGCTTTTCAACTTCTTCTTATGGACATTCTCTTGAATTCTGTTTAGTTTGTGCATACTGCCTGCTTAATTTTTTATTTTTGTTTTCCAGTCATATAATTGGCTCTCGTTCATTTGAATGCATATTTTAATTGTATCCCCTTAGAAAATCAGACATTTGAGTTTAATTTCAGTTATGGAAGAAAATTTTCAAGTAATTGGTCCCTTCTGTTTCTTATTGGATTTCCAAAACAAACTTCCAATATTGTTTGGGGCTTAAGGTCATCTTTGACTCCTTCAAAAGGCCCGTTAAGTATTGGGTCAAGCTGACCCGTCCCTGCATTAGTTAGCTGGGGGTAATTTTTAGGGGTTTTAGGGGTAATTTGGGTAATTAGATAAGGGAATCTTCCAGTAACTGAATTAGGAAGCTTCTAGGAAGCTAGGCTGGGGACTGTTCTGTGTATCTGATTTTTAAACTAAGGTTCCCTGAGCAAAAACCAAAATTAGAAAGGGACTAAGGTGCAAAAACTGATTCCTAGGGGCTGCCCTAATGCCTTACCTATAAAGGCACATTAACTTGGCATTGAAGGCAGATTTTTAGGGAGAAGAAACTGGAAAACTGAGGAAGCTAGGAAATACTGAAGAAATTTGGATAATTAAAAAGAATACAAAAAAAAGATCTTAGAGTCACTGTTACATTGAATTTTCTGCAATTTTTGGAAGTGTTCGAATTTTAAAATGCTCTCTGGTTGATTTTGGGTTTGATCTGGTGTAAAGGAAGCTGGTTGTGTCATTGATGAGCTGTTGAAGTGCATTTTTCTGCTACAGATCTTCTCATTTTATCCTTTGCTCTAATTGCACCAGGTAACCTCTTGAACCATGGTGGGAATGAAACCAGATTAGGACTTGTTTAAAGATCTATGACCAAATTGGATTTGAATGAGAAAATCAATCCTAGTTGTGATCAATCTTGTCATGTTGTTATCTGGTTTTAATTTAGCTTCTTGTGTGCATTCATTTTTGTTTTAAGGCCTGGTTTGAATTTGGTAGGATACAAATGGTTCAAAAACTATTGTGGACATTTTATTGTGTATTAATCAAGGACTGTGGATTTTTTAGGTCCAATTAGTTAAAACTATTCGATTTTGTATTGTAGTTTGTCATGGCAGTGGTTTGAATGTGTGTCAATTCGGACCATTTATTCTAACAATTTGGTATAGGCTCTAGTCCCATTGTTTGTATCCAAGTTTGTTCCCATATAACTGGAAACCTGTTTTAGCATATATGTAATTTACCATACAATTCTGCCGTTGTTCTCATGGTGGACTCTTGCATTTTAAAGAGACTTTCCAATGAATCTAAGACCTATTTTAACTTTGGAAATCTTCAGACTCAAATTAGTTCATCATGTGTGGTATTTATTTTCCTTTCAAAAGAGTAGAATCAGTTAGGTCCTGTTAATAGCACCAATTTGAATCACATGTCCATGAGTTTGCGATTGCTGAATGTTGACATTAGATGACGGTTAATTTGTGCGACTGGAAATTATGTTTTGCCGTAGAATACATGCATCGATTTCAATATGTGTTTTACGTTTGGTTCAAGGGTTATTAGTATTTGTCCAATTCCAGATTTCTTGAATGATAATTGGTTTCAAATATATCTGTTGAATCGTGGGTTGGGTTATCACCGTTGTCCCAAATGCAACTACATTCTCCTCCGCAATCAAGCTGCCAAGCTGGGCTTCACTTGGAGCCCAGTTACTTCGCATATTAAGCCAGCTTTATTGGGCAACCCAAACATAGTTTTGACTAGCCCAGTCGTTCCATAATCTGATAGGAGTAGTTTGTTACTAGTTCATTGTTTATTAAATTATTAGCTTGAGTTAGCATAACATAGGTAGGAGCTCCCTTCCGTTTTGTAGTTAATTAGCCATGTCCTTTAAATTAGACTCGAGGTGTGCCACCAAATACAATTGAATAACCAGTGGCCTTCGCTTAATTAATCTAAATTCTTAGAAATCGAGGCATGCCATTTAGTCGAATTTTCATGGCCCTCGCAAAGTTGAAAGTGCGTAGTTGCTTTAGGCGCGCTATTTTAAAAATTACCTTCCTAAACTCGGTTGTGCATTTCATGTGACCCAAATCCAAATCCTAACAACATTAAATAAAATATGTCGCGGATCGCGGGTGCATTTCATGTGGCGTGATTCAAAGACGTGTTTTTTATAACGTTTAAATCTTCCTAAAATAAATAAAAGCGGTTTAAGAGTAAAAAATCACATAGGTTTTAAAAGTGTTTTAAATCAGATAAATAGGCCAATAATAACAGTTGAGAGACCGTGCTAGAACCACGAAACTCGGGAATGCCTAACACCTTATCCCGGGTTAACTGATTTCCTTACCCGAATTTCTGTGTTAGCGGACTGTAATACAGAGTCAATCTTTAACTCGATTCGGGATTTGAACCGGTAACTTGGGACACCATAATTATCCCAAGTGGCGACTCTAAAATTTTAACAAAAATGATCCCGTTTTGATTGTCACTTTAAATTAGAAAAAACTCCCTTATACCCTTGCGGGTGTAGGAAAAAGGAGGTGTGACAGCTCTGGCGACTCTGCTGGGGATCGAACCCAGAATCTCTAGTTCAGGGTTCAGAATTCGGGCTTAGATGAATTGTTATAGTTGACTTTATTTATTATCTGATTTTGCTACATGTTTGGGCCTAGTGTGCTAAGGGTTGCTTTTACCGCTTTGATATTCTGTGAACTGCATATAAATTGCCACGAAACCCTTCTTCTCTCTAAATCTTCTAAATCATGGAGGAGTGTGCACTTTGTGTGACCTCTCTTCTGTTAGAGTCATATACCAAATTTTAGAACGAGGTGCGGACAAGTTGCAAAGCCGGTGATGCTTCTATATTCCCGGTACGCTGCCCCCCCCCCCCCCCGGCTCGAGCTGTTCACTCGGGTAAGCCAGGTCTAGAACAATAAACCCTTGTTTTCAAACCTAGTATAACATAGCCTCATGCCGAATCCCTAGTAGGAACATTTGCTTGCATCACGTGCATTTGACTTTGGAGACTCAACAAGGGGTTAGGTCTGTCTAGGACAGGTGTACCAAAAATGAAAAGACCATCATGATGCATCTTACTTGCTACTTGTGCATTTATTTGATTTTGGATTTGCATGCTGACCGGTTTTTGAATAATGTGAGGGTTAAATGAGTTAAATCACCTGTTTTGGAAAAACCAATGTCCAAATGGTACTGAAACTATGCCAAATTTTTTTTGACAAAAATGAAAAATATTAATAAAAAAAGGGAAAGACGGTTTTGTTTTGAAAAATAGTTGCTTTTATTTTATTTGCCTGAACTACGCCATGTTTGATTCTCACAGGGTGTGAGATATGTAGGCAACCCCCATTGGGTCCAACTTCCTTTTTTTGCAAAAATAACCCAAAAAGAACAAAAATTTTATGTTTATTGCAAATAAGTAAGGTGATGCCATTCATGTCAAAAATAACCGAATGTCCCTCAAAAAGGTGCCGGAAGGTTGTTTTTGCAAGAACAGCCACCTTTAGTCATTTTTAAAGGTTTTGGCTGGTTAGCCGACACAGCCTTAAAATCTTTATTTTTGGAGTGCTTAAAGGTCGTATTGGTAAAGCTGGGTATTTTTGTGAAAATTTTGAAAAATGGTCATTTTTCTTGAGTCAAAATGAGTCATAGTTTTCTTTTAATTAAAAGCACCTTAATAAATGTGTAGGATGAGCACAATTCAAAATGAACCTTTCTCAGTCCATGAAGAGATCCCTTTCGAGCTGCATATGTGGTGGCATGATTTGGGGGACAATAGCAGAAAAGTTGTGACAAAAGCATTGGGTGGTCTTATCGGGCTCATGAAGGTTAAGCCTAGAAAGGACATAATCGAGGCATTGATACCATTTTGGGACCCAACCTATAATGTATTCCACTTTGCTGATTTCGAGTTAACTCCTACTCTGGAAGAGATAGCAGGCTACGCCGGTTTCGAGGGGAATCTTAGAAATCAATACACGGCAGCACCGAGAACAGTAACCCCTCACAAATTTTTGGACCTATTAAGCATCAGTCTGGACATCCGAGATGGAAATTTGGCCAAATGATTCTGTACCTTCTACTTTTTGTACCGACGTTACGGGAACCCCGGGGCTTCGAGACGAAGATACCGGTCTTACTCATGCAAGAAACCAAGATAAGTGGGAAGCTCGGAGAGGATTAGCTTTTATAATGGCGTTCCTGGGTACTTTGATTTGCCTCAGAAAAGACGGGAACTTAGAGTTAGGACTCGTGGGGATAACCGACTTTATGATGAAAAAGGCAAATGGGACCATAGTGCCGATGATTTTGGCAGAAATTTACCGAGATCTGACCCTTTGTCGAGAAGGGGGAAAGTTCTTTGGAGGGTGCAATATGCTGTTATAATTATGGATAGAGGAACACCCTTTGTCACCATCCTGGATACTTGGAAATTGTGGAATGACTGGCCTCGAGTGAATTGAAAAACATGAAAAGAGGGTAGAGCGTTATGAGTTCCCGGATGGTACGGAAGCATGGCATGCTCATTTGAGATCTTTGATTGCAAATAAGTTTGAATGGACATTCGGGTGGCTCTCGGTCAGTGAGGTAATCTATATGTCGGCTGAGGAATGCTTTCTGCTGTTAATAGGTCTGCGGAGTATCTAGCCTTATGCCCCGCAACGAGTTCTACGTCAGTTAGGCCGATACCAGACCATCCCACACGATGAGGATTTGAGTCGGCAGGTTATTGAGTTGGAACCAAAAACCGCTTTTCCAGAAGAAAGAGTGCGTCAGGTTTGGCATCAGTGCAGATTCTTAGAGCCTAGAACTCAAGTATGAGATCTATCCAGAGGCGAGGTGGAGCCTGGTTACACTGCGTGGTGTGGTAAAAGATACCGAGTTCATAAGGAGCCCAAAAGCCCCGCAAAGAAACCCCATGTCCAATAATTTACCGACGGAGCACGGGTGCAATGGGACTGGTTGACCAAAGAAAATGTGTACCGAGCCACCATAAGCATGCTAGAAAAGCAAGTCATGGACCTTCAGTTTGAGAATGGATTGCAAGCCGCCGTAGATGAAGGCGAGAAGAAGAGGCTAACCCATGAAAATGAAGCCCTCAAAGCTCAAATTAGGAAGATGAAAATAGCTACTAGAAACCCGGAAAGAAGCTGAGCGGATGAAAGGCTTATAAGCAGTCTGAAAAAGAAGGCCCTTGAGTATCAAGATGACCTAGAAAAGTCTGAGGCCAGTCTAGCGAAAGTCCGGGCTAAATTGGCGGAAAACGCAAAAGGTCGGACACAGTTTATGCAATAAATGAAAAGAAAGTATGAAGGGACAATCACTAGCCTGAAAAGAAAAATAGTTATTCTCGAGAATGAGGCAGCCAAGCAAGCCAAGGACTTTAAAGCTGATAGGGAACACTGTTATGATTTGATGGCTCGGATGGAGGAAGAAATGCAACAGTTGCAAAATCAACATCTCCATGATACTCAGGTGTTAGAAGCCCGGAATCAACAGGTTGGGCGTTTCCTTCAGGAAAAGGGTAGAATCTGAGAGCGGATCAAAACTATTGCAGACTACATTATTATGAAATGCCAAGCATGTGAGGATATCACTCGTACCACCTTCTTTGCGGCAGTGATGACATTTGTCCGACAGATAATGAGTGACTTGGAGAGGCTTCAAAGGGATCTTTCACATAGGCCCGTGGCGAGATCGAATGATGTCCTGCGGGCCCCAGGAGGATTTGAGGCATTAATGTATTCATGATTTTCATTAGAGTCTGTTAGTCTGTTTGCGAGTCTGTATTTTCTTTTATTGGAGTCTGTTAGTTGGTTTTTGAGTCCATTGTTTTACCTTATGTCAGAGTCTGTTGATCTTGTTTTGAGTCAGAGTCTGTTAGTTTCCCGTTTCAAGTCTGTTAATTTTATAATTTGGTAGAATGAATGGTTGTAATCAAAACTGTTTTATTTTATGGAAAAATTTGAAAATCCCAAAATGTTTTGTTTTGTTATTATCCAGAACTACGGTCGGTCTAATTCATGTAGGGTCATGATACGTAGGAAATCTCCATAGGATTCGACCATAATCCAAAAGAAAGAAAAAGAGTGGTAAGTAAAAGATGAGGAAAAGAAAAGGAGAGGAAAAATAAGAGCGAAAAGAAAAGGAAAGGAGAAAAAGAAACCGTGAGAAGGAACAATGACAAAACAAGAGAGGGAAATGAGAGAATAAAAGGAAATCAAGCAAAGAAATGAAAAGAAAGAAAAGATAAAAAGAAGAGAGAAGAGAAAAAAAGAAGAGAAAAAGAGGGAGAAAAGAGAAGTTGCAAACGGAAATAAGGAAAGCCGAGATGACGCAAGCAGCCGATCAAATGCATAATAGAAATGGTTAACTGCTTAGGTGCATTCACTCATCAAATGTGCGGTTGCTTATGTGTTAAAGCCCCAATTGCTAACAAGTTTGTTATTAATGAAATTATAGTTCAGGCAGGTGGTTAGTCTGATTGGCATTCTGGCAACTCACTCCTACAACACTCGTTCCAAAAACAAGCTGAACATGGCCAACCAGGAACTTGAGGCAAGTATTGTCGATCCGTCAAAAGAGGTGGAAGAATCGGAGGTTAATCTGAAAGATGAGTTGTATAAGCTGAAGCAGCAGATGGCTGAAATGTACCAAGCATGGGCAAAAGGGCACCCACTTCCAGTTTACCCCGCCAACCCTGCTTTTATCTCGCCATTGGCTCAGACCCATGAACCTCTCACTGTAAACTCCTCTCCGGCCTTTCCCCTCTACCAACAGTGCTATGGCACCACTTCCCATACATCACAAGCTCCACCACTCAAATAAGTCCCGTACCCTCCTCCACCAGTCACTCCTGTTTTTGTGGCCCCTCCACCTGCTTCATTACACCAATCCTTCATTGAGCCTCTGTTCCAGACTTATGAAAACCAGTATTACCCCCCGGAGCCCACTTTCAAGGCTCCCGAACCCTATTCCTACACTCCTCATTTTGACCTCTAAAAATCCGGAACAGGAGGAGATGTTCCGGAAAGTTAAAAGCCTGGAACAGTCATTCAGGGACATGCGAGGGCTGGGAGGTCAAGTAAGTGTGGCTTATAAAGATCTATGTCTATTTCCAGATGTGCAATTGCCGGCAGGGTTTAAGATGCCCAAATTTGATTTGTATGATGGGCACGGTGATCCAGTGGCACATTTGAGAGGTTTCTATAGCAAAATGAGGGGAGCCGGCAGGAAGGATGAGCTGCTAATGGCGTATTTCAGTTAGAGTCAGAGTGGATCAACCCTAGAATGGTATACTCGACAGGATCACGGAAGATGGTACACATGGGATGATCTAGCCCAGGCATTTGCTTGCCACTTCCAATATAATCTCGAGATTATTCTGGATCGCCTGTCTTTGACAAAACTTGAGAAAAAGCAAAGTGAGAGTTTCAGGGAGTATGGTTTTAGGTGGAGAGAGCAGGCAGCAAGGGTTGACCCTCCAATGAAAGAAAGTGAAATGGTGGATTATTTTCTGCAGGCCTTAGAATCTACTTATTACAGTCATCTGGTATCATCTATAGGCAAGTCCTTCAATGAAGTGGTAAAGATGGGCAGTAAAGTAGAAGACAGGCTCAAGACAAACAAAATGATGAGTTATTCGGCTATTAAGGCAACCACCCAAGCCATTCAACGCGGAACTGGGGGAGTAATTGGAAAGAAGAAGAAAGAGGATGTAGCAACAATTGATTTAGGAGCTTGGTTCGGACCTAGGGGTTCATCGCACCACTATCATCAGCCTCGTCCTCATCACCAAACCTACCCCCATACCCCGTATAATCCACCCCAACACTACTACCCACCACCAGACCCCCATTTTTCTGTCCACCATGCCCAAATATATAGCCAACCTCCGGCCCAAGCACAATGGCGTGCGCCAGTCCCGCAAAATACATACCCAGCTCCATAAAATGCCTATCCATCCCTAAGAGCCTATCGAAACCCTCCTAGATCAGGTTTTTGGCCCAACCAAGCATTTAAGAATGAGAGGTTGCAAAAGAAGAAAACCTTCACTCCATTGGGAGAATCCTATACCAGTATGTGCCACAGGTTGCAACAATTGGGTATGCTGAGTCCGATCGAGCCAAAACTGTCAAATCCTCCCCCGAGGAACCTTGATCACTCTGTGAGTTGCGAATATTGTTCTGGTGCTCTGGGGCATGATACAGAGAAGTGCTGGCAATTGAAAACAGCTATTCAAGAGCTCATTGATACTAATCGGATTGAAGTCCAAGCTCCGGAGGCATCCAATATCAACCAGAATCCGTTGTCGGCCCATCCTGAGACAAATATGATCGAGATAGTACATAGGGGAGGGGAGCCCAAGAAGCCTTCGCAGACCGTCATGATGATTCGGTCTAGTGAAGTCAGGCCGGTTGAAAAGCCAACAAGTGAAAAATCAATGATTCGATTGAGCGGGGCAAACAATAAACCATATGCAGTAGTCAAAAAGGGGACCCCAAGTGATGTGGAAATAAAACAAGAAGTAGCCAAAGTGGTTGTGCTAGGAGTGGCAAATAAGCCTGTTGTAGTTGTGGAGGGTGCCCGCATAGACCCCGTCATTATCAAGCCGGTAACTCAATTACCGATAGTCAACAGCAAGGCGATCCCGTGGAATTATGAACGAGTGACAGTGACTTACAAGGGGAAAGAGGTTAAAGAAGAAGTTTGTGAGACATGTGGCTTGACTCGATCGGGGAGATGCTTTGCCCCCAAAGAGTTGAGAAAAGCTAAGAGCTCCAAAGATAACCCGGTGCTAGTGAAGAAAGTTATGACCGAGAAAGAAGTAGAGGAATTCTTGAGAAAGATGAAAGTGCAGGACTATTCCATTGTGGAGTAGTTGAGGAAAATGCCGGCTTAGATTTCACTATTGTCATTATTGATCCATTCAGACGAGCACCGTCGGGCTTTGATGAAGATCTTGAATGAGGCACACATTCCTGACAAAATCTCAGTAAACCACTTGGAAAAGATAGCTAACAAGATATTTGAGGTAAACAGAGTTACTTTTTCTGATGATGAGTTGCCCGTGGAGGGTACTGAGCACAATAGAGCCCTCTATCTCACAGTGAAATGTGAAGATTCCATGGTTACCCATGTACTGGACGACAATGGTTCTAGTGCGAACATTTTCCCTCTCTCCACTCTGAACAAGTTGAAGGTGGATGATGAAAGAATTCACAAAAACAGTATCTGCATTCGGGGATTCGATGGTGGAGGGAAAGATTCAGTCGGGGACATAGTGCTTAATCTTACAATAGGGCCAGTTGAATTTACCATGGAGTTCCAGGTGCTCGATGTGGCTGTTTCTTACAATCTGCTGTTAGGTCGACCCTGGATTCATGCTGCAAAAGCGGTCCCGTCTACTCTGCATCAAATGGTCAAGTTCGAATGGGATAGACATGAAATTGTTGTGCACGACGAGGATAATTTGTGTGCCCACAATGATGTCGTTGTTTCGTTCATATAGTTTGAAGACGACAAGGGGCCATGGGTTTATCAAGTTTCTGACACGGTATCGGTAGATAAAATTCTAGAAGGGAAGTGCGTTCCAACGCCGAGGGTAACTACTACAACAGTCACGGTAGCTGTTGAAATGTTGAAGAATGGTTTTGTACCAGGCAAGGGTTTGGGTGCATCTCTGCAAGGTATCATACAGCCGGTGTCTCTCCCCAAAAACTTGGATACATTTGGTTTGGGGTTCAAGCCCACAATTGCGGACATAAAAAGAGCAAGAAAGTTGAAACAGAGGGCATAGGTCCTCCCAAAGCCCATCCCACGTCTCTCCAGATCATTTGTCAGGACCGGCACCAAGAAATGCCCAACAACAACAGTTCCCAGTTCTGTGGTTGGTCCTGATAAGGAGTTGCTTGAAAGGTTTGAGAAATTATTCGATGAGGTGAACATGGTGGCAACTGGAGAGGGTTCTAGCAAGGCGGATGTGCGATTTGTTGGGCCCAGTGCAAAGATTAACAATTGGGAAGCTACTCCTCTTCCCACCAGGAAGGAGTTTTGGTAGTTTGCTTTGATTTTCTTTCAGTTTATCTGGAATATTCCAGGGTTGTAATTCAGATTCTATGTTCTGTCCATTTGGATGTATAAACCTTGTTATCTTTCAATTTCAATGAAATGCAATTTCCCTTTTTCCTCATTCCTGACAGTTTTATTTTTGTTTTCTTTTCTTCCTTGTACAGCTCTTTTTATGTTGGTTTCAATAATATGACATGCATGAGGAATCTTCGGCCCAGTATTAAAAGCCAATCTAATTCTGAAATAGTAATTCAAGAAATAGAGTGTGATGATGAATCGGAATACGACGAGGATGAGGCCTTTGAAGAGATTAGTAAAGAACTAAGCCATTTTGAAGAAAAACCCAAGCGTAACCTGAGTGATACAGAAGCGATCAATTTAAGGGACCCAGATAATATCGGAGAAACTAAAATAAGTGTCCATCTTGAACCTCAACTCAGGGAAGATATAATTAAAGCATTACTTGAGTACAAGGACATCTTTGCATGGTCATATGACGACATGCCGGGTTTAAGCACTGACTTGGTAGTTCACAAATTGTCCACTAACCCAGCATTCCCTCCTATCAAGTAGAAGCTGAGGAAATTTAAGACTGATATGAGTGTGAAGATCAAAGAAGAGGTCACTAAGTAGTTTAATGCAAAAAATCATTCGGGTCACTCGGTATCCCACTTGGTTAGCCAATGTAGTACCTGTGCCAAAAAAGGATGGCAAGACCAGGGTGTGTTTTGATTACCGTGATCTCAACAAAGCGAGTCCAAAGGACAACTTCCCACTGCCAAATATCCACATTCTGATTGACAATTGTGCCAAACATGAGCTTGGGGTCTTTTGTGGACTGTTATGCGGGTTATCATCAAATCTTAATGGATGAGGAAGATGCAGAGAAGACAACATTCATCACACCATGGGGAACATACTGATGTAGGGTCATGCCTTTCGGGTTGAAAAATGTTGGGGCAACTTACATAAGGGAAATGACAACCATATTTCACGACATGATACACAAGGAGATCGAGGTTTATGTGGATGATATAATCATAAAGTCTAGAAAGCAGTATGATCACATAAGAGATTTGAGAAAATTCTTCCAAAGGCTTCGCAGGTACAATCTTAAGCTCAATCCTGCAAAATGCGCATTCGGTGTGCTATCCGGAAAATTATTGGGATTCATAGTTAGTCGTCGAGGTATTGAATTGGACCCGTTAAATATTAAAGCCATCCAATAATTGCCACCTCTAAGGAACAAAACTGAGGTGATGAGTTTATTAGGGAGGTTGAATTACATCAGCATGTTTATTGCTTAGCTTACGACAACTTGTAAGCCTATCTTCAAACTGTTGAAGAAATATGTTGCGGTCAAGTGGACAGATGAGTGTCAAGAAGCATTTGATAAGATTAAAGGGTATTTGTCAAATCCACATGTGTTGGTGCCACCAGAACCAGGGAGACCTTTGATTCTCTATTTGATGGTTTTGAACAATTCATTTGGTTGTGTGTTGGGTCAGCATAACATCACCGGTAGGAAAGAGCAGGCCATCTATTATCTCAGCAAGAGGTTCACATCTTACGAGGTTAAGTACACTCACCTTGAGAGGACATGATGCGCCCAAACTTGGGTAGCACAGAAGTTAAAGCATTATTTGTCATCTTACACTACTTACCTCATCTCGCGTTTGGATCTATTAAAGTATATATTTCAGAAGCCTATGCCCACAGGGAGGGTCGCAAAGTGGCAGATCTTGCTCACAGAATTTGACATTGTCTATGTGACCAGGACCGCGATGAAATCCCATGCTTTTGCCGATCATTTGACTGAGAACCCAGTGGATGAGGAATATGAGCCTTTGAAGACTTATTTCCCTAATGAAGAGGTGATGCATATTGATGAGTTGGAACGAATTGGAGAGACAGGTTAGAAACTTTTCTTTGATGGAGCTGCTAATATGAAAGGCGTCGGGATAGGAGCTGTATTGATTTGTGGACAAGACATCACTACCTTGTTACGGCTCAACTTCGTTTCTACTGTACTAACAACATGGCTCAATACGAGGCATGCATTTTGGGTTTGAGATTAGATGCAAACTTGGGTGTCTAGGAAGTTTTGGTCTTGGGGGACTCGGACCTTCTGGTGCATCGGATTCAAGGGGAATGGGAAACACGAGATCTAAAACTCATACCGTACCGGCAATGTTTGCATGATCTTTGTCAACGGTTTCGATCAGTAGAGTTCAGGCACATTCCAAGGATCCATAACGAAGTTGTTGATGCTTTGGCTACCTTGGCGTCAATGTTACATTATCCGGATAAGGCTTATGTCGACCCATTGCATTTTCATGTCCATGATCAGCATGCTTACTGTAATGTGGTAGAGGAAGAATTTGGTGGAGAGCCTTGGTTTCATGATATCAAGGAATATATCAGGATGGGGGTGTATACGGTATGAGCCACAGGCAATCAAAAGAGAATAATTCGGCGGTTAGCGAACGGATTTTTCTTCAGCGGAGGAGTTTTATACAAAAGAACTCTGGATCTTGGATTGTTGAGATGCATAGATCCTAGACAGGCCACATCTATCATGACCAAAGTACATTCTGGAGTCTGTGGACCGCATATGAGTGGGTACATGTTGGCAAAGAAAATCCTTCGAGCAGGTTATTATTGGCTCACTATAGAGCGAAATTGTATCAGTTTCGTGTGCAAGTGTCATCAGTGCCAAGTGCACAGAGATTTGATTTGTTCTCCACCATCTGAATTGCACATAATATCTGCACCATGGCCTTTTGTTGCGTGGGGCATGGATGTCATTGGGCTAATTAAGCCATTAGCATCAAACGGGCACAGGTTTATTCTAGTGGCCATCGACTATTTCACCAAGTGGGTAGAGGCTAAAACGTTCAAGTCCGTAACCAAGAAAGTGGTGGTTGATTTTGTGCACTTAAATATCATTTGCTGGTTTGGTATACCAAAGGTAATCATTACAGACAATGGGGCTAATCTCAATAGTCATCTGATGAAAGAGGTATGTCAGCAATTCAAGATTGCGCATCGCAATTCTACTCCTTATCGCCCCAAGGCAAACAGAGCAGTTGAGGCGGCCAACAATAATATAAAAAAGATACTTCAGAAAATGGTGGAAGGTTCCAGGCAATGGCATGAGAAGCTGCCTTTTGCATTGATAGGTTATCGCACTACTGCTCGCAGCTCAGTAGGGGCAACTCCTTATTTGTTGGTATATAACACTGAGGCGGTGATACCTGCGGAAATTGAAGTCCCGTCCCTTCGGATTGTCGCTGAGGCCAAAATTGATGATGATGAGTGGGTCAAAACTCGCTTGGAACAGTTGAGTTTAATTGATGAGAAAAGATTAGCAGCAGTGTGTCATGGCCAATTGTATCAATAGAGAATGGCAAGAGCATATAATAAGAAGGTGCGTCCACGGAGGTTTGAAGTGGGTCAGTTAGTATTGAAACGTATCCTTCCTTATCAGGCTGAAGCAAGAGGCAAGTTCGCCCCAAACTGGCAGGGGACGTTCATCGTGACGAGAGTGTTATTCAATGGTGCTTTGTATTTAACAGATGTAAAAGGCAAATGTGTAGAAATGGCCATCAATTCTGATGCGGTCAAAAGATATTATGTATGATCTCTTCAGTTAAATTGTGTTTGTTTGTAATTGGTATATTTTGAAGATTGGAATGACGGAGGCATTTTGTTCTGCTATCTAAACACTTTATCATTTGTTATCCCTTTGAGCCTTACTTATTTTCTTTCATACCCCTCTTTCGGAATCAGTAGCAAAGATCAGAAACGCAAGCGTAAAAAGAGAGAAAAGAAGAAGAAAAGAAAAAGGAAAAGAATAAAAAGAGAACAAAAAGATAAAAAAAACAATAAAACAACAAAACAACAAAAGAGAAAAAGAAGAAAGAAAAGAAAAGAGGAGAAAGAGGAAGAAAAGGAAAGAAAAATCACAACAACAAAGTAATTCCTATGACATGAACTACGTTCGACTTGATGCCTTTTAAGGATATGTAGGCAGTCTCACGGTTCGGTCCTATCAAAATAAAATCCCAAAAGTCCCACAAGCAAAGAAACTGGGGCAGAAGTTGTGGTTGTTGCAAGAAATCTGATTCCAAAAATTGTAATATTGAACCCATTTGAATTGTTTTGAGCCTTTGACACCATTTCTTTCTAACCCTATCCAAAAGCCCACATTACGGTCCAAAGAAAGACCTTCCGATCAGTATTCAAAAGATGTCGAGCAAGTAAAGGTAATTCATATTAGGGGCAACACTCTGGTTCAAGCAGAAAAATAAAAAATGAGAGAGTCTTATTGGTGAAAACCTTTGTGGGCACCGTAAGGCGACGAGAGTTGAGAAAAATAAAAAATGAAAGAGTCTTATTGGTGAAAACCCTTCAGGGCACCGCAGGCCGAACAAGGTTAAGGTTTTGGCAAAGAAATTAGGTTATGGAAATTCCGGGGCAACAAAGTATGGCAACTAAAAGTTGATTGTTTGGACAGATTGGGCTGATTAATCCGAAATGCATGTCATGATCATTGGTACCAGCTGTTCCACTCAGATAGGTCTCTTTCCTTTTTCCTTTTTAGCAAGTCACGTAGTCTTGGATTCTCTTTATCCTTAACTCTCAGGGTCATTGCATTTCATTTCTTCTGGGTTTATTTCTCTAAGATGTTCCAATGTCAGTTTTGTTTAAGCAAATAAGAAGGGATTTCAAAGCTTACTTCCAACTTCCAAAGTTGCACAAGGCACAGGGCGGTCAAGGCATTGCTAGAGATAGTACGATGTGAAATGGGATATAAAAGGTTAGTGGAAGTTCCATCAGTGAAACGGTTTAGTAATTTCGTGGGAAAAGCGAGGTTCAAACAGATGTGTTAGAGATATAACACAACGGTTTGGGTATAGAACACTCCGGTCATCCGAGGTCATGCGGTTTGAAAGTCAGTCAGAAAGTCAAGCGGTTCAGAGTCAGTTCGGGGAAGCCAGTCAAAACAAATCACGGCAGCGGGGAGACCTTCAGCAAGAATGCCATCAACTAACCACCATATTTTAAACTGACAAGACTCTTCTTTGATTGAAACAGAGGTAGAAAGTTTCGTTGTTTTGGAGAAACCCTCCATAAGGAAAGGCAAGCACCAGACAGGTTTGACCGTAAACTCTCAGGACTCTCCTGAAAAATGGGACCTAGTTTAAAATTCAAAACAATCATGAGTAGCAAGATCTAACATAAATGTACCCCAAAGGAACATAAGTAGGCTTCAAAGTTTGTATGCTTGAGATAGGATGCAATTAAGAGTTTTCAGGACCCTCCTGAATAATGAGACCTAGCTTTAAGACTTCCATTAGATAACAAGATTTAGCGTAAGCTCTGTTGTAGGGTCATATAATTTAGTCGTACAATTGTCACTCTTAAGATAAAACTTGACTTTTGATTTTCAGGACCCTCCTGGTTAATGGGATGTAGTTTTAAGGCCTTCTTAGATAACCAGATTTAGCGGAAGTCATACCTTCAGAAAACATAATCATGCTTTTAAAACTGTCATTTAACTAGGACTTGTCAGGACCCTCCTGGATAATGGGATCTAGCTTTCAAATTCTTAGTAATATTTGGTAACATGATTCAGTTTAACACTCACAGATGTGACCAGCTACCAAACTAGGGCAGAAAATTTTCTTTGTTTTGTCTATTTTTGTTGAAATCAGGCGCCCACCTGGAGAGCACGGGAATACGATTAAAGTTTTGGCAATCAGGCTCCCACCCGGAGAGCAAGGGAATACAGTTCAAGTTTTGGCAATTAGGCGCCCACCTGGAGAGCACGGGAATACAGTTCAAGTCTGGAAATCAGGCGCCCACTTGGAGAGCACGGGAATCCAGTTCAAGACTGGCAATCAGGCACCCACCTGGAGAGCACGGGAATACAGTTCAAGTTCGGCAATCAGGCGCCCACCTGGAGAGCACGGGAATGCAGTTAAAGTTTTGGCAATCAGGCGCCCACTTGGAGAGCACGGGAATACAGTTCAAGTTTGGCAATCAGGCGCCCAACTAGAGAGCACGGGAATACAATTCAAGGTCAGCAATCAAGCTCCCACCTGGAGAACAAGGGAGTATAGTTCAAGTTTCAGCTTTCAAGTTCTTACTGATATTTGGTAACATGCCAAACTGGGGCAGAAAATTTTCTTTGTTTTTGTCTCTTTTGTTGAAACCAGGAGCCCACCTGGAGAACAAGGGAATACATTTCAAGTTCAGCAATCAGGAGCCCACCTGGAGAACAAGGGAATATATTTAAGTTTCAGCAATCAGGAGCTCACCTGGAGAACAAGGGAATATATGTCAAGTTCAGCAATCAGGCGCCCATTGGAGAGCAAGGGAATACAATTCGACTTCAACAGTCAGGCGTCCATCTGGAGAAAGGGAAAACATCTCATATTACAATTCAAGGCGGCAACAAGGGGATTCCACCGGGAGAATACAAGTCAACGATGCAACAAGAACCATAATAGCAAGTTTGAAGATATAGATAGAATTTTTGTAATGCATAGGTCATAATCTAGTCTATTTTTTTTTATTTTGACATGGTGTATTAAGGGGGTTCAGTAGTAGTAGTAGTAGTAGCAGCAGCAGCAGTTAAACCACTGCTTCATGGTAGTCCCAGCTACCAAACATTCTTGAACTACACTGACCTAATTTCTTTTTAGTCAAAGATATGTAGGCAACCTCGAAAGCACGGTGCGGTCAAATCTTTGAAAAATGCTTCCCACGGAGTATTCAAATGGGCAAAAATCGCTCGTATCCGCTCACTTTACCTTTGCCCGAAAACTCTTCGTGTTTCCGAGCAAAGAGGGGCAGCTATAAGCACGTGAATTTTGCCCTATATGAATTACTCCCACAAATTCAGAACAAAATAATTTTTTCCGTTGTTTGCAATTTTGTGGATTTTTGTGGCATTTTTCGTTAATTGTTTGCATTTGTCTATGCATGTTTATTTTATTTAATTAATAAAAAATACAAAAAATATGTTGTATTTGCATTTAGGATTTAATTCTACATTTTTAGGATCAATTAGCAAATTAGTTGTTTAATAAAAAAAGGAAAATTACAAAAATAATAACTTATTTTGCACCTTTTAATTTTAGTTTTTGATGTTTGATAGTTGTTCTTTTAATTAGGTTTCTTTTAATTATTTGTGATAATTAATTAGTGTTTTGATAGGCTAATTTGGTTTCATGATTTAATGTAGGATTTTATTTTTAATTTTGAAGAAAAAAGGGATTAAAAAGAGTTTGAAAATAAAAGAAATTAATTTAAAAAAAAAAGAGAAAAGGAAAGGAAGAGATCAAATTTTGGGTTGTAATTAGATCTTCCCAGCATGCCCAATTTCCTCACACCCGTTCAAATCCGCCCAAAACCCGGGTCCAACCCAGTTAACCTGTTTTGATACCCAAACGGTGTCGTTTAGAGTCTCTTGGTTTTCATTTAATCTCAGCCCTTCATTCACATATCTGATGGCTCAGAATACACCTCCCATTTTCAATTTATATGTCCAAACTCTTCATTCTAACTAGATCCAAACACCCTTGTCTCTCACCCTCCCCAAATTCAGAGATGTCGAACCCTAACGCCGCCTCTGAGTGAACCCTCCATTATTACCAGCGAGAGAGCTCCAGCCACCAGCAAAATCCGACCATGCAACCATCACCCCTTCTTGCATCTTAATCCATCACCATTTTCCCAAAATCCTTGCCAAAATGGACCCGTTCAAATTTGAAATCAGAGAAGATGAAAATCTCTCAAGTCCTCGAGTTTTTGTGTACGATCAAGCTTGAAACGAGTATTGCTTGTTTGTTCTCAAAGAGAACATATGGTTAATACAATTTTCAAGTCAAGTCGGAGCCGTTTGAGGTTCTTAAGCTTTGCCTGTATGGCCTTCGAGGTACTTTCTTTGTTTTTGCCCCTTAGTCTCCATCTTTTGATCCTTCTGCTTCTTCTCTTTCTGTGCATTTTCTTGTCCTTCCCCTTTTCCTCCAGTTTTTCTTTAGTTAGATTTATGGATTTGAATTTGTTGAAGTATTAAAACATTGCTTATAAATTTCTATGTATATATGTTGGTCGTATTTACTCTGTGAGCTTTTCAATTTCTTCTTATGGACATTCTCTTGAATTCTGTTTAGTTTATGCGTACTACCAGCTTAATTTCTGATTTTTATTTTCCAGTCGTATAATTGGCTCTTGTTTATTTGAATGCATATTTTAATTATAGACCCTTAGGAAATCAGGCACTTGAGTTTAATTTCAGTTATGGAAGAAAATTTTCAAGTAATTGGTCCCTTCTGTTTCTTATTGGATTTCCAAAACAAACTTCCAATATTGTTTGGGGCTTGAGTTCATCTTTGACTCCTTCAAAAGGCCCGTTAAGTGTTGGGTCAAGCTGACCCGTCCCTGCATTAGTTATCTAGGGGTAAGTTTTAGGGTTTTAGGGGTAATTTGGGTAATTAGATAAGGGAATCTACCAGTAACTGAATTAGGAAGCTTCTAGGAAGCTGGGCTGGGGACTGTTCTGTGTATCTGATTTTTAAACTAAGGTTCTCTAAGCAAAAACCAAAATTAGAAAGGGACTAAGGTGCAAAAACTGATTCCTACGGACTGCCCTAATGCCTTGCCTATAAAGGAACATTAACTTGGCATTGAAAGCAGTTTTTAGGGAGAAGAAACTGGAAAACTGAGGCGGCTAGGAAATACTGAAGAAATTTGGATAATTAAAAAGAATACAAAAAAAAGATCTTAGAGTCACTGTTACATTGAATTTTCTGCAATTTTTGGAAGTGTTCGAATTTTAAAATGCTCTCTGGTTGATCTTGGGTTTGATCTGGTGTAAAGGAAGCTGGTTGTGTCATTGATGAGTTGTTGAAGTGCCTTTTTCTGCTATTGATCTTCTCATTTTATCCTTTGCTCTAATTGCACCAGGTAACCTCTTGAACTATGGTGGAAATGAAGCCAGATTAGGACTTGTATAAAGATCTATGACCAAATTGGATTTGAATGAGAACATCAATCCTAGTTGTGATCAACCTTGTCATGTTTTTATCTGGTTTTAGTTTAGCTTCTTGTGTGCATTCATTTTTGTTTTAAGGCCTGGTTTGAATTTGGTAGGATACAGATGGTTCAAAAACTGTTGTGGATATTTTATTGTGTATTAATCAAGGACTGTGGATTTTTTAGGTCCAATTAGTTAAAACTGTTCGATTTTGTATTGTAGTTTGTCATGGCAGTGGTTTGAATGTGTGTCAATTCGGACCATTTATTCTAACAAATTGGTATAGGCTCTAGTCCCATTGTTTGTATCCAAGTTTGTTCCCATATAGCTGGAAACCTGTTTTAGCATATATGTAATTTACCATACAGTTCTGCCGTTGTTCTCATGTTGGGCTCTTGAATTTTAAAGAGACTTTTGAATCTAATACCTATTTTAACTTTAGAAATCTTCAGACTCAAATTAATTCATCATGTGTGGTTTTTCTTTTCCTTTGAAATGAGTAGAATCAGTTAGGTCCTGTTAAAAGCACCAATTTGAATCACATGTCCATGAGTTTGCAATTGCTGAATGTTGACATTAGATGACGGTTAATTTGTGCGACTGGAAATAATGTTTTGCCGTAGAATACATGCATCGATTTCAAAATGTGTTTTACATTTGGTTCAAGGGTTATTAGTATTTGTCCAATTCCAGATTTATTGAATGATAATTGGTTTCAAATATATCTGTTGAATCGTGGGTTGGGTTATCATCGTTGGCCCAAATGCAACTACATTCTCCTCCGCAATCAAGCTGCCAAGCTGGGCTTCACTTGGAGCCCAGTTACTTCACATATTAATCCAGCTTTAATAGGCAACCCAAACATAGTTTCGACTAGCCCAACCATTCCATAATCTGATAGGAGTAGTTTGTTACTAGTTCATTGTTTATTAAATTATTAGCTTGAGTTAGCATAACATAGGTAGGAGCTCCCTTCCGTTTTGTAGTTAATTAGCCATGTCCTTTAAATTAGACTTGAGGTGTGTCACCAAATACAATTGAATAACAAGTGGTCTTCGCTTAATTAATCTAAATCCTTTGAAATCGAGGCGTTCCATTTAGTCGAATTTTCATGGCCCTCGCAAAGTTGAAAGTGCGTAGTTGATTTAGGCGCGCTATTTTAAAAATTACCTTCCTAAACTCGGGTGTGCATTTCATGTGACCCAAATCCAAATCCTAACAACATTAAATAAAATATGTCGCGGATCGCGGGTGTATTTCATGTGGCGTGATCCAAAGACGTGTTTTGTATAACGTTGAAATCTTCCTAAAATGAATAAAAGCGGTTTAAGAGTAAAAATGCACATAGGTTTTAAAAGTGTTTTAAATCAGATAAATAGGCCAATAATAACAGTTGAGCGACCGTGCTAGAACCACGGAACTCGGAAATGCCTAACACCTTCGCCCGGGTTAACAAAATTCCTTACCCGGATTTCTGTGTTCGTGGACTGTAATACAGAGTCAATCTTTTCCTCGATTTGGGATTTGAACCGGTGACTTGGGACACCATAATTATCCCAAGTGGCGACTCTGAAATTTTAATAAAAATGATCCTGTTTCGATTGTCACTTTAAATTAGAAAAAACTCCCTTATACACTTATGGGTGTAGGAAAAAGGAGGTGTGACAGTCATATGGAGCATATAAAGGTAATTTAAGCAATTAGGAAACCCAATCATAACAGGATACTTTTCACATAATGGACATAAGGACCTAAGAACCCTAGATCAAATTTCCCACAAATAAGTCCGAGAATACACTCGTCATCTCGCATGTACGGACTACAATTAGCATAGATGACTCAAATCCTAAGGGGAAGTCCCCCACACAAGGTTAGGCAAGATACCTACCTCAATTCTGCCAATTGAATACTCAATTTAGCTTTTCCTTTACCGATTCATTAATGCTCGGCTCAATCTAGCCAAAAACGACTTGAATACATCAAACAATGCAAGAGAAAATAATTTCAATTGACAAAACTATGATTCTTATACAATTTACAAAAAGTCAACTCCCGGGCCCACACCTCAGATCCCGACAAAATTTACAAAAAACGAACACCTATTTGGCTACGAGTTCACCAATATAAAAATTATCTAATTCCGATACCATTTGGTCATTCAAATCATCATTTAACATTTTTGAAAGATTTCAGAAATTTTCCCAAATTTTCCTTTAGATTCTCATGAATTTGATGTTAAATCTAAGATATAATCACAAAATATAGTTGAAAATTAATTAGAGACACTTACCCAATGATTTGGAGAAGTTTGGGTCGTTGAAACGCCCATGGAGGTTTAGGGTTTGAGAAAATTGAAAAATAGGTGAAAATCTCGTCAAAAACCTCACTTAACAGGCCTCAGATGTCGCATTTGTGACTCAGGGTTCGCAAATGCGAACCCTTGCAAATGCAAACCCTCGCAAATTGCAAACAAATGAGAGCTGGCAGAAGTCGCATTTGCAACAAAAAGTTCGCTTTTGCGAACTGGGCATCGCAAATGCGATGAAAAAGTTCGCATTTGCGAACACACCATAAACCACCAATTTTTTCAGACACGAAAATGAGCATAACTTCCTCATACGATGTCCACATTCGATGATTCTTTTTCCTATGGCTCCATAATTTTGATACAGATCTAATGGTTTAAACAAAACTGAATTTGGATCTCATTTGCTCAATGTGGTATTATTTTTGCTTGAAGAAACGACGATGAAGCATCCAAAAACAAGCGCAACATAGCCTAAACCTATCCGAAATTCAAGCCCTCGGGGCTCCAAACCAAACATGCATTGAAGTCTAAAACATCATACAGACTTGCTTGTGCGATCAAATTATCAAAATAACATCAAAAACTACAAATTTAACCTCAAAACTCATGATTTTCTCAAGGACAGTCAAATTTTTAAAATTTTCAACCGGACGTCCAAATCACGTCAAATCAATTCCAGTTCTCACCAAATTTTACAGATAGGACTTAAATATCATAACAAATTTGTAACAGGAGCAGGAATCAAAATACAGTCCCAATACTAATGAGTTCAAACATTAATTCATTTCTTTATTTCCTTTAAAAACCAGCACAATAATTTTCTTCAAAAATTGTTTTCTAAGGCTAGGGACCTCGGAATTCAATTTCAGGCATATGCCTAAGTGCCATATTTTACCACGGACCTCCTGGGATCGTCGGGACATAGATCCGGGTCTGTTTACCAAAAATATTGACCAAAGTAAACTAGAAACAAAATTTTAACTCTAGAAATTACTATATTTTTCATATTTTCACATAAAAGCTTTCCAGTTTCACGCCCGGACTGCACACGCAAGTCGATACACATAATATGAAGCTACTCGTGACCTCAAACTGCCGAACCGAACAAAATTGCTCAAAACGACCAGTCGGGTCGTTACATTTTAGGTTAAGGAGTCCTTTATTGTCACAACCCAATTTCCCCTATAAGCCATGATGGTGCCCAACATCGCCGCTAGGTAAGCCAACAGTAAACTAGTAATGTATTTATTCTTTTTAATAATTTCATAGTAGTTGATTTTTATTTATTAAGTAAATGAGTGGTAGAAAATTATAGAAAGGTAAGGCATAAACTAATGAGAGAGTAAATACAATGAAATTAATACTCAAAACCATAAAGTGTCTACTAGAATACTCCCAAAACCCGGTGTTACAAATGTATGGGTAACTTGTAGAATATACAAACCATCTATGCTACTGTATGCAATAAGATAGACAGAAAATAAATACAAAAGAGAGACTGCGGGTGCTACAGAACGGACACAGAGAGCAGCTCACCACTATGACTTGGGGTAACGGTGGTGCGTGCCTGAATGACTGCCAGATGCACCTGTCTCAGATCCTGCACGATTAGGGCAGAAGTATAGCGTGAGTATATAAATAATATGTACCTAATAAGTATCTAATCTAACCTCTAAGAAGTAGTGACGAGGAGTCGACATTGACACTTACTATGGGTCAATAAATAAAGTACATAAATTCTAAATAGGCATGGAATACATCAATAATAATAACACAACAACAAACAGTAAATAAATAATTCTTTAACGAGAAGTCAATTTAAAATCTCTAACTAGCACATACTAACTTCAACAAATACGGGCCATCAAGTAAACTATAATTTCTCAAGTCATGAAAGTAGTATCAAGTTTAATCGGACTCCGAGCATATCACGCACGATTTATGCTGAGGTCATACGGCCCGATCTAGAATAATGTGTATACTGCCGAGGGTCAACTGGCACGAACTATAGATACATCTATTATATTGCCGAGGTGTTTGGACCGCTCCACAAGAAGAGAGAATACTCTACGAACATCCGATTTAAAAGCTATCACAAGACTAATACACAAGAGGCACAATTTCTATCAACGGTCAAGTAACCCGCCAAAACTCAAAGTAAGTGAAGTTCTGTCTTTATGAATGATTTATCAAGTTTTAATATAATTTAAGCACTTAAATTAACAAGTAGAGTGCAAACAATACAAGTATTTCATGATAGGGTCCTAAAACTACCCGGACATAAGCATGATTTATAGCTACGCATGGACTCTTGCCAATTGCGTACATAGCACCCACAATTAGAATCAAATAGTAATCTAAAACATCTATGGAAAAAATTCCCTCTTACAAAATTAGGCAAGAGACTTACCTCGTCCGAAAGATCACTTTCCGGTCCACAAATTCACTCTAAAGCCTCAAGTTGGTGTCGAACAATCCGAAACTAGCCAAACATTATATAAATTAATCAATATATACTCAAAAGTTCATAATTTAGCTATTAGAGTAATTAGCAACCCAAATTGAAAGATTCCTAAAATTTGCCTCGGGCCCACGTGCCCCGATTCCGAAATATTTTGAAGATAATTGTTACTTATGACCTCCCAGACTCAAATATATAATTTATTCCAATTTCTACCACAAAAACCATGATCAAATCCCGATTTTACCTAAACCCTAGTTTCTTCACAAAATCCCATTAATTTCACAATTTTTTCATGTTAAATCTACCTATGATTCGCGTATTTAGCTAAAGAATTGATAGGGATCAATTACCTCTTGATGTTGCTGAAATCCCCCCACAAAATTCTCTAAAAATTGCCTAAGACCAAGTGGGAAATGAGGGAAATAAAGCTAAGTCCCGTAATAAAAAGCCTTTGCACCAGTCGCAGATGTCGCATTTGCGACATCATCGCAAATGGGAAGAGTGGCAGCTCGCAATAGAAGTTTGCAAATGCGAAGCCCTCACTGCTTTCCCAACCTCACAAATGCGAGTCCTTCCTCGCAAATGTGAACGATACTTTGCATTTGCGAGATCTGCAACACCAGCCCAGAAAACTAGAAAACTAAAGTTCTTTCACCACTCTGTACGCGCTCGAAAGTCACCCGAGCCCCTGGGGCTCCACACCAAACATCCACGCAAGTCTAGAAACTTCATACAAACTTGCTCGCGTGATGAAAATACCAAAATAACATCTAGAGCATGAATCGGACATCAATACCCATGAATTAAATCATGAAACTTAAGAACTTCTAGAAACACTTCCGCGCATCCGATTCCTATCAAATCAACTCGGAATGACGCCAAATTTTGTGTACAAGTCATAAATCACCATACAGAATTATTCTCAGGCTCTATTATAAACGGACCTCGATAACACCAAAACCTACTCCAAACCAAACTTAAAAATCTTGAAAACCTTTAATGGGCCAACTTCCAACATTAAGCGCTGAAACGCTCCCGGGTCATCCAAAACCCAATCCGAACAGGCGCCCAAGTCCAAAATTATCATACGAACCTATTGGGACCATTAAATCCCGGTTCTGAGGTCGTTTACCAAATTGTTGACTCAAATCAAACTTAACAATTATATGCCACTACTAAGGAACTAAGTGTTCCGTTCAACCCGAACCCTTCCAAACCCGGACCAACCATCCTCCCAAGTCATAAAATAGTAAAAGCACATACGGAGAGTCTTAATTAGGGGAATGAGGATCTAGAAAGCAAAACGGCCGGTCGAATCGTTACATTTATATCTCTAAAAGAATTAATAAATGTTAGGTGTAAATAGCACGTCCATCAATGACAATTCTTACCCCTTTTTTTCAAAATATAAATATGGAAAGTAGGATAAATAAGTAAATGGACGTAGTTTATATTAATTTTTAGCTATTCAATCAGATATTCTTGTAAATAAATTTCTCAACAAACCTCTTCTCATATTTATGTATAATTATTACTTTAAAAACACGAAATCTATACACAATAAATTAATTAACTATTTACGCTTAGACAATATGCTCCATGCCAAACAAAATTATAAATTATGATTAATATAATTAATATTATTTCTTCTTGAAAAGGTATTTTAATGATGGCTAATATCTGAGAATTTAAAGTCAGCTAAAGATTGATACTCTAAGTCTTGTTAAATTAGCAAAATCTTGGCATTGCTTGAATTTTTTTAAATTAACAACTTGCCAAGAAGTATATTGTATGAGAACTTTAAGTTGGTGAGAATTATTTATGAACTAATATTTTATTCTCCAATAAAAGCAATTACAACATATATAATTGTGTAACTACTCAATGATTGCTTATTAAGATTTTTAGGTGGTGTTTTTTTAAAAATGAAATGAAAAAATTATTTTCAGAAACCAAAATCAATTGAGTAGGCTGCATATATGAGAGAGTACGTTCACATAAATTGAAAAATCGTTGATAGGGAATTTGGGTATGAAAACTTTCATAATAAAAAATCTAAAATTTAAAAATAAATGTATCTAGGAATTACCACCCCCCCCCCTTGCAAAAAATATGTTTTCGAATAAACATATTTTTGATAAATGATCTTTTTATTTCGTTTAAACGTCTTCATTATTCGTATATTGACTGATATTATTTTTCCGTGACAATTTCTTCCCTTATAAATTAGGTATAGGATTAATATTTCTCAAATTTTGGAAAATGCACTTTTATTTATAATAACTCTGTGATGACCCGAAAAGCATCTTGTGTTTTAGAACTTAATTTTGTGCTTTTAAGCCTTAAAATCTCATTTTTACTCTCCTCGACTTGCGTGTGCAGTCCGAGCGTGTTTCCGGAAAGTTTATATGTTACAAGTTGATGAAAATAAGAAATTTTGCCTAAAAACTTCATTTGAGTTGACTTCGGTCAATATTTTTGGTAAACGGACCCGAATTTATATTTTGACGGTCCTGGTGGGTTCGTATCGTGATTTGAGACTTAGGCGTTTGCCTGTAATCGAAATCGGAAGTCCCTAGCCCGAGATATCGAACTTTGTCGAAATTTGAAAGTTAAAGACTAAATGAAATGGAGATGTTTGATCAAGGTTTGACTTTTTAGATATCGGGTCCGTGTTATAGTTCTGGAACCCAGTATAGGTCCAATACCCTATTTATGACTTGTCTGTGAAATTTGGTGAGAAATGGAGTTGGTTTGACGTGATTCAGACATCCGGTTGAGAAAATAGAAATTTTAAACTGTTCTTGGTAATTTTATTTGATTTGGTGCTAAATTCATAGTTCTAGGTGTTATTTTGGTGATTTGACCGCGCGAGCAACTTCGTATGATATTTTTAGACTTTTGTGCATGTTTGGTTTGGAGCCCTGGGTGAGTTTTGGATAGGCTACGGAGTGAAATTGAACTTAGGCGTTGCTCGCATCTGTAATTTCTGGGAATTGACCTCTGATCTCGCATTTGCGAGATCAGAGTTCGCATCTGCGAGCATGACAACTTTGTATTTGCAAGCTACTCATCGTAAATGTGAAGAGTAGCTGAGCCAGATAGTCCTCGCAATTGCGAGAAAATCTTTGCATTTGCGGAGTGAGTCTTGGGGGGTAGGGGGGCATGATTGCAAATGCGATCATTTCTATCGCAATTACTAAGTGGGTTGCTCGCATTTGCAATCAAACCTTCGTATTTGCGAAGACAGCAGAGGTGCGAAGGACTTCGCATTTGCGATTGTCCCCTCGCATTTGCGAGCTTCACATTTGCGAAGCTCGGATCGCAAATGCGACATCTGCAACTATGTAAAAGTGACTTAGATGGGATTTTCCTCCCATTCTTCAAGTTTTCAAAACCTAAAACATAAGAGGCGATTTTCCAAAGATCTTTTCTTCCCCAAATCATAGGTAAGTGATTCTAAACTAGTTTTTTTCAATCTTTCACTTCATTTTACAAGATTTCAACCTATAATCTAAGGTTTTCATGGTAGAATTGGGGATTTTTGGGTAGAAACTAGGTATTTGATAATTGGGGATTTAGACCTCAGATTGAGGTCGAATTCCAAAACCAATTATATATCCGGGCTCGAGGGCGAATGGGTAATCTGGTTTTAGTTCGAATTTCAGGTTTGGACCAAGCAGGCCCGGGTGTTGACTTTTTCAAAAATGGCCTAAATTGAATCTTTTGTTATCGCGGGTAGTTCCTAAGACTTAAATTGAATCGTTTGGTTGGTAATTTTCTAGATTCTATTGGTCTGGAGGCTTGTTTGAAGGGAAAAGTTGTGGTTGAGCTTTGAGTTTGGCCGTTGGAGAGAGGTAAGTGTCGTGGTTAACCTTGGCTTGAGGGATTAGGTCTTATTTGCCTATTTGCTACGCGTTTGAATATTGAGTACAGTGTATAGGTGAGGTGACGAGTACCTATGCGTTGTTGTCGAGTCATAGCATGCGAGTGAGTCTTATTCATGAAATTGTAGCTTTCCGTGATCATATTACCCATGCTTAGATGAGTTTATCGTTATGTTGATCGTTCTTATCATATTTACGGATTTTGGTATTGACTAAATATTGATTCAAAGTTGAGGTTGGTATTGTGGAACTAATTGTTGAAGTAAGACAAGTTCACTTCTATTCTTCTCTGTTGTGCGATTTTGTTCTCTCAATGCTAATCGAACTCTTCTACTCTTGTTCCTTTGCAAATGGCGAGGACACGTACCATATCTTCAGCTTAGCAACAGCCAGAGCCCCTAGTGTCACCTCCTACGAGGGGTAGAGGACGAGGTTGCGGTTGTTCCAGAGGTTGAGGTAGGGGCAGGGCTCAGCCCAGAGCTCGCAGCACCAGCGGCAGAGCCTCAGGTAGAGTTTGATGAGGAGGCTCCAGTCTAGACAATTCCAGTAGGACCAGCTCATGTCCCAGAGGGGTTCATCGCCACCCTGGTATTTCAGGATGCTTTGGTCCGTCTAGTATGCCTCATGGAGAGTGTGGCAGAGGCCGACACTATCGCGCCCCTTTTTTTCCTCCGCGGAGAAAGTCTGGGTTCCGACGTTCATGGGGGTAATAACTCGTTTCCTTTTGGATTTGGGTATTTGAAGAGTCGCCACCTAACGGATTATGGTGCGTTAGGGCACCTAGAGCGATTAACTCTTGGATTGGTTTGCATTACTAGAGATTTAGGGTAAGGGCACGAAATAACCTTGAGGGAAACGTGTTAGGCACCTCTCGCGGTCCACAACGGTGGGTCCCGACCGAACTTAACTTATGAATTAGTCCATTAACAAATAAATAGTTTTTAAACACATAATTGCAAATAAAAGCAGGTTGGAGATTGTATAACTCAGATAATAGACAAAAGATTTGAACAAGTTGTATACATAGAAAACAAAGTTTTAAACAGAAGGGATTTGGGAAAGAAGGGGTCCTAGGTTGGTTAGCCTACATGACCACCCCACACAATGTCCGGTAAACACTCCTCAATGAGGGGCTACACGTGACATTAGCTTGTAGTCATCATATCCCATATCTACCCTCTTACCCCGTGGTTATAGCCTAAAGCGTTCTAGTAACCTTGACAATGCCTATGCGTGCCCTACCCGTCTCTTCCTTGTGGCCCTGAAGGTATTTTAGGACCTCTAAATATGGGTAGTTCTAGACGATCCCTAAGGTGCTTAAAAGGGAGAAAATTCTAAGCGACAGGCAAAAACACATAGGACTTAACAACTAAACACAGAAAAAGACAGTTAAAGGGCCCAAGTTTACCTCCAGAAGTAATACACACAGGTAGCACGTCTCAAACATAAACAAGATCAGTTTTTCTTTTTATTTAGAGAAAAAGCCTAAACTGGACGTCTAAGTGGATGTCAATGCACAGAAGCATGCAACCTTGTTTTTATAAACTTGACAGTACGGCCCTAATCAGTTTTTCCTACTGCTTTTAACCTATTAAATCTGAACAACTTCAAGTAGAAATGCAGTTTCAGAGTTGCAGGATTGGAAAACGCCCTATAGGCTTGCCTACACACTGAATAATGATGTCCTAAGAGCATGATAACTACGTTTGATATAGTAAAATAGTGGGCTGATTTTTAAAACAGACTCTTGAATTCCTATAGGCATGCTTTCTAATAGTAAATTAGAACAGTATTTGAAAGAATTCACTTCAGGAAAAGCAAACCATTAATTAGACAAACTTCGAAGTAAACTTATCATAAACTGGATTGACTTAGTTAAACTAAACTGATTTTTTAGATCTAGAGGTAGAATTTTTGATGTTGTTCCCTATGAGCATGATATCTAGTTATTTATAAACTTATAGGCATGATTTCTAGTGGAAATAAATGTAAACAACCATTGGAACAGAAACTTGAACTTGATAGCATACTTAAGTATGACATCTATTTGTGAAATTGATCGTAAAACCTATATGCATGATTTCTAGCATGGTGAGGCAAACATAGCAAATATATGAAATCCTATAGGAATGGTTTTGTAACATGGTAGGGCAAACATAGCAAATATGAGATCCTATAGGCATGATTTCTACCCATATTACCCCACAAATATGTAACAACCCACCCTTGTTTACTAATCTCCCCAATATTCGTTTACAAATTATTACAAACTAGATGAATGAATTACATAGATAAAAAAACGTTACAGTATAAGGAGTTTGAAGCAGGCCCAAGTGATTTCCCAAACCTCCAATAGCCTCAAATGCCAATTTCATAGACAATATCATTGTCTAGGTGCGTCAAAGTTCCCTAAGGATCTCAAGGATCCCGAGCAGTGCTCACACCTAGACTTTGTAATCAAATTGAGTAAGTGCAATGTGGAAGGGTCAGCCTCACTGTGCCAGATTTTAGAGAGATCTCAAGAGGATTCCAAGGCAGTACACACACTGGAGGGGGCAGAACCTAGGGACTTAGGAGTAGAGTGAGAGTGCTTGACATAGTTTGAAAGGGGTTTAGTAGGAAAACAGTGTAAAAAGAGACTTAGTTGAAATAACTTTGTAAGCAAGAGAGTTGTTGGGTAAACAGATTTTGAAAACAGTAGTGTAATTAAATAAACAACAGGTCAGTCAAACAAGATCAGCAATACTCAAATAGCAGTCCTTCATATAGGGGAATGGGAATTAGGGGCACATAGAGCATATAGTATCAGGAGCATAGCAGTTCTTGTAGAGTTTAAGGGATTAGGGGATAGCTATTGGTACTAATATAGTAGGAGTTTCAGATACAATCATAGAATCAGTCATTTAAAGTTACAGATCAGCTTGCATATCAAAATTGGATAACAAGTAGACAAGCATTCAAAGCAGGGTAGAGTCATGTTGAGATAGACTACTAGGGGAGAGGGTAGAACATGTTCTGAAAAGCCCTAAGAAGGTTAGACTATCATGCTAGATGAAGTAGTAATGCAAACATGTCAATTGCATGTTGAAAAATAGAACCATAGATAGAAACAAATGAGAAACATGATAAACTGAAGTAGTAAAAGAAACATATTGGTTTTGAGACTTGAATTGAAATCAAAACATACCAGTAGAGAGATGGTAAACACAAAGTAAGGAATAAGAAAGCACAATAGTTAGCCTTGGCTTGTAGCCAGCTAACTCAGAATAATAGCAAGTAACCAAAGAGAGAGCAGAAAGTTTTGAGTGTGAGAGAGCTTTTTGAACCAATGTGTTCGTGTGTTGTGCTAATAAAAAGCAGGGTACTTATAGTTTGAAAATAGGCAGAAAATAAGGCAAGAATAAAAGTTAAGCAATAATTATGGAACCAAGTACTAATCAGAATCAAATCATTGCAAGTACTCTTTTAATTAAGGGGTAATTAACCAACGGTGATGGGCGGAAAATATTTAAGTAAATAAATCAAGTAAGGCATTAGGTACAAAATAGACAATTAGGGGTAAATACACAAGGGTTCAATTAAGGAATCAGTTAGTGAAGAATCAGCAAATAACATGGTTAACCCAAATAAGGTAAGAAAACTAAATAAGGTTGCAGAATATGGAAATAATCGAGAATCGGCATATAGAAAATCAGTGAATCAAGGACTCAAAATTACTAATTTAAGGAGAGTAACATAAGTTCCCATGAATAAGCAAATAAGCCAAATTTGAACAGGAAGAATCGAAGGTCTAAAGGAAAGCTTTCAAATCTTGCCAAGAAATAGGGAACTCATAATCAATCAAAGAGAGAGTCATGAATCAATATTTTAGCATATAAATAGAGTAAGATAAGAATAACCAGACATAGCAAACATGAAGGCTAAACAACACTGATAGAAAGAGGCAAGTCTTGAACAGTCAAGATGAACACAAGCACATAGAGTTGATGTAAGTTAGGATAAGAAACTCAGTAGAAACATATTCGAGGCAAGATAGTCACAAAAATTCAAACAAGAACCGGTCAGTCATGCTGACACAGAACCAAACGACGAAACCTAGAAAATTAGGGCTTTCAGCATAGACGAGTTAAAGATGTAATAAACTCTTAGAATCAGTTAAAATAATGCAAGAAATAGAAGTTTTTTACACAAAAAATCAGTTAAGCAAGGTTTTAAAAAGAAGTTCCGAAAACCCTAGTTTTAGAAGGAGGTGAAAAACACTTAAAATTAACGATTCTTGCAAGGGATCTCAAGGACAGTGTAAAACATTAAAGGAACTAACTCAAATCATCTTAGATCTGTACAGATATAGTAGATATAGAAAGAAATTAGGGTTTCAAAAGAAACCCATATAGAGATGAAGGAACCTGTCTAGAATCCCAAGGATCGTTGCAAATACAACGCGATTTTGCTTGAAATCACATTGGAGTAGCCAAGAACAAGCAGGTGACGAACCCTAGATTCAAGTCGGCATGGCCCGGGCCCTTGAATACCTTAGAGAAGGCAGGCATGACATGAGAGAAACCATTGGAGGCTTAGGAGACGATGAGAGGTCACCAGAGATGACCAGAGAAGAGAGGTCGGCGGTTGAAGGGCTAGGGTTAGGTTGAGAGTGTACTGAGAGTAGAGAGGATTTTAGGGCAGCGATATATGGAAAATGATTAGGATTGGGGGTGGTTTAGAATTATAAAAGGCAAGAATCAATACGGGTCATTGATCTGAGCCATGATCTAATTGGTTCTGGGTCGGGTAGGTGTGTTTAGGGTTTGGGTCGGGTAATTTGGCCTAAAATTGGGCTGGGTAGTATTGGGTTTAATTGAGGCTATAATTGAAATCCAATTTGGCTAAGTTTTAAATAGCCAATTTAACCCTATATAATTTATAATAAAATAATAAATGATTTCTAAAAAATAATTCTGTGTACTAAAATGATTTTAAAATTTAAAAAATATAGAAGATCATTTTATGCATATATGACGTAATTGTACATTAATAAGGCTAATATTGCAATTATATACAAATTAGCTTTTAAAATGCAAAATGCAAATATAAAAATGCACTTAAAATATTTTAACAATATCTTGGCATAAATATAGAATTTAGATGACTAAATAACCACAACAATAATTTGAGGGATAATTATTGGGGATTTTATGAGTAAAAAGGGGAGGAAATAAATCAATTTAAAATCTTTAAAACTACAGAAAATTATAAAAACCTTGTGCATGCTAATATATGCATATATATATATATATATATATATATATATATATATATATATATATATATGCTATTTTAAAAGTATTTATGCACATTAAAAATATATAGGGAAAAATTGGGTATCAACAGCTGCCCCTCTTTACCCGGGAAGGATGAAAGAGTTTTCGGGTAAAGAAATGATGGCCAATTTTGACCAGACGGGATACTTTGAAAGACAGAGGCCGGACTCCGGTCTTCGAGCTGCCTACATATCCCTGGTTTTACAGGAATCAGGCCATGTGTAGTTCTGGATTCATCTGCGAAATATGCCGATGAAATTATCGCAAGAACGGACACGCGATGCCGAAGCAACTCTGGTGAGTGGTTAAAGCTCGGGACAGTTGAAGGAACTGGAGCGAGATCGCTCCTTCTAGGATAGCGGTTGCTTACTGGTTACTTGCAGATAAAAGATAATACAAACATGTATTTGCAAAAATTTAAACATGATGCAAATTCCCTTTGGACCATAAAGGTTGTCTTCGGATGGTTAAAGATGACGTCCTCAGACCAAGACGTCCTGGGCCATGAATTGTTCAGTGAGGGATTCACAGGCCATGAAATGATGTTCTCGGGCCATGAAGATGGTGTCTTCGAACCATGACGCCTTTGAATAATGATATGCAAGTTTGAGAGATCCTCAGGCCATGGCATAGTGTCTTCCGGCTATGAGGATGATGCCTTTAGACTATGACGCCTTCGGATAGATTGGCAATATTTTAGCCCATGATATGCAATAATATGATGTTAATAAGATAAGGCTTAGTCTTGTGAAATGGAGGGCAGAGCTTAGCCTAATTGAAAAGCAAATAAAGAGTACAAGAAATAGAGCAATACTCGTGCAAAGAGGGACATTTCTTAGTCCCATGCAGATGGGGAGGCAAGGATTAGCCTCATGCAAGTATGGAGTCAAGGATTAGACTCATGCAAATAGGGAGGCAGGGATTAGCCTCATACAAATGTGGAGTGAAGGATTAGACTCATTCAAGTATTGAGGCCGGGATTAGCCTCATGGAGTCAAGAATTAGACTCATGCAAATAGGGAGGCAGGGATTAGCCTCATGCAAGTATAGAGGTAGGGATTAGCTTCATGGAGTCAAGGATTAGACTCATGCAAATAAGGAGGCAAGGATTAGCCTCATGCAAATGTGGAGGCAAGGATTAGCCTCATGCAAATGGGGAGGCAGGGATTAGCCTCATGCAAGTATGGAGTCAAGGATTAGACTCATGCAAATAGGGAGGCAAGGATTAGCCTCATGCAAGTAAGGAGTCAGAGATTAGACTCATGCAAGTATGGAGGCAGGGATTAGCCTCATGGAGTCAAGATTAGACTCATGCAAATAGAGATGCAGAGATTAGCCTCATGCAGAGAGCAAATAGCAAATAAGAGTAGTATATGTCTTAGCTGGAGATATATTCGGTGTCTGATAGCCTGATTGATAGTGATCTCTTTGTGTATACATGTTTACGAATGCTATGGTTACGTCAAATGTGCCTGCGTTCAAAGAAAAATTGTAAGTTTTGTGAGGGGAGGTTGGTTCATGCTTCATTTGCCGGCCTTGTTTTGCTCCATTCTGAAAGCCCTTTCGAGTTCCCCTAGGTAACACCTGACTGTTATGGAAATAGAGTTTTTGAAAAATATGCAATCATTGATAAAAATAGAGTTATTTTAGAAACGGATTGATATATCAAGTAATTTTAAATGAACTAGTGATTGTAACACATCTTAAAGGCATTGCAGCTCTCTTATATTAGAATTTTGAGGGTCCTCCTCAAAATTCTACCCCAGTTTGGTGGATGATCTTTTGACTGTTTACCGATAATAAGCCTTGTTTAGTCTTTTTCGGAATTTTGAGAATCCTTCTCAAAATTATGTTTTAGTTTCCTTAACTGATTGTTGAGCGTCTGACACTTGTTGGCGTTGGCTGGACTTACTCCGAAATTTTGAGGACCCTCCTCAAAATTCTGCCCCAGTTTCTGAACTCGGGGGAAATGAAAATTTTATTATGATATGACCGAACCCATAAGGCTGCCAACGTATCCCCTCTTAAACGGGAATCAGGTCAAGCGTAGTTCAAATACAACAGAAAAGAAATGTGAAATAATCTAGGCATAGTATCTTTTGACTACGTCTGAATTAATTGGTTTTGGCTAGATTTCTCCGTCCATTTCTACAAGTATGAGTGCTCCTCCTGTCAGCCCCTGTGAACCATGTACAGACCCTGCCAGTTGTGTGCGAATTTCCCTTTGGCTTCATCTTGATGTGGGATGATCTTCTTTAGCACCAACTGACCTGGTGCAAATTGTCTTGGTTTGACCCTTTTGTTAAAAGCTCTGGACATTCTGTTCTGATAAAGTTGGCCGAGACACACTGCGTTCATCCTCTTTCCATCTATAAGGTACAATTGTTCATAGCGGCTCCTTCTGCATCGCTGAGTTCAGCTTCTTGTATGATTCTTAAAGAATGAATCTCTACCTTGGCTGGGATGACAACCTCGGTACTATAAACCAGCATGTAAGGAGTTGCTCCGGTTGATGTGTGAACTGTAGTGCAGTATCCCAACAAAGCAAAGGGTAACTTCTCATGCCACTGTTTATGGTTCTCTACCATTTTCCTTAGTATCTTCTTAATGTTTTTATTAGTGGCTTCTATGGCTCCATTCATCCGAGGTATGTAGGCTGTGGAATTCTTGTGCTTGATTTTGAAAGTTTCACACATAGTTTTCATCAGATCACTGTTGAGATTGGCGGCGTTGTCGGTAATAATGGACTCAGGAACCCCGAATCGACAAACAATATGACCCTTGACAAAATCTGCGACAACTTTCTTGGTTACATCTTTGTAAGATGCGGCCTCTACCCATTTTTTGAAGTAATCAATGGCAACTAGAATAAATCTGTGTCCGTTTGAAGTAGTGGGCTCAATTGGACCAATAACATCCATTCCCCAGGCGGCGAATGGCTAAGGTGAGCTTATTACATTGAGCTCATTTGGTGGCACTTTTATCATATCGGCATGCACTTGACATTGAAAGCATTTGCGGATATACTAGATGCAATTTGTCTCCATGGTCATCCAAAAGTAACCGGCTCTGAGTATCTTCTTAGCCAAGATGAAACCATTCATGTGTGGGCCACAGGTCTCGGCATGTACGTCCTTAAGTAGCTCAGAAGCTTCCTTTGCTTCGACACATCTTAGCAAACCCAAATCAGGATTTCTCCAGTACAAGTTTCCTCCGTTGTGGAAGAAGTGATTGGACAATCTCCGGAGTGTACGTTTCTGAGTGTGGTTTGCATGCTCTGGATATTCTCCTTTCGATAATTACTCTTTGATGTCATGGAACCACGACTTTCCATCTATTGTTTCTTCAACATGAGCACAGTATGCCGGCTGATTATGGATCCTCACCGAAATGGGATCAATGTAATTCTTATCTAGATGTTGTATCATATATGACAAAGTGGCCAATGCATCAGCAAACTCATTCTGAATTCTGGGCACATGTCTAAATTCTATCTTCGTGAACCTCTTTCTCAGTTATTTCACATGGTGCAGATAAGGAAATATCTTGGAATTCTTGGTGGCCCACTCTCCTTGTACCTGGTGCACAAGCAGATCTAAATCACCGATCACTAGCAACTCCTGAATGTTCATGTCGACTGCCATGTTGAGTCCTAGTATGCAGACTTCATATTCTGCCGTGTTGTTGGTGCAGGGAAATATGATTTTAGTAGATGCTGGATAACGCTGACCCGTTTTTGATACCAAAATTGCTCCAATGCCTACTCCTTTGAAATTTGCAGCTCCATCAAAGAACATCCTCCAACCATCGTATGCTTCGATAATGTCTTCCCTTACGAACGACACTTCTTCATCAAGAAAATGTTTTTTCAAAGGTTCGTATGCTCCTCCCACGTTATTTTCAGCAAGGTGATCTGCCAATGCTTGTCCTTTGACCACCTTTTAAGTTACGTAGACGATATCAAATTCACTCAACAATATCTGTCATTTGGCCAACTTTCCAGTCAGCATGGGTTTCTAGAATATGTACTTCAGATGATCCATCCTGGATATGAGGTATGTAGTGCAGGCACAGAAGTAATGCCTCAATTTCTGAGTTGTCCAGATCAAAGCACAGCAAGTGCGTTCAAGCAGAGAGTACCGTGCTTCGTAATGTGTGAACTTCTTGCTCAAGTAGTATATGGCATGCTCCTTCCTTTCTGTCTCATCATGTTGTCCCAAAACACACTCGAAGGCTCTATCTAATACAGATAGATAGAGTAGCAAATGTCGTCCTGGTTCTGGCGGGACCAGAACCAGTGGTGTGGACAGGTACTCCTTGATCTTGTCGAAAGCTTTCTGACAATCCTTGATCCAACTTGTTTCGGCATCTTTTTTTAGCATCTTGAAGAAGGGCTCACATATTAATGTGGACTGTGCTATGAAGCGGCCGATATAGTTGAGACGTCCTAGGAAGCTCATCACATCCTTTTTACTCTTAGATGGTGGTAACTCCTGAATAGCTTTGACTTTAGATGGATCCAGCTCGATCCCTCGACGACTAACAATGAATCCCAATAATGTTCCTGCGGGAACCCCGAATGCACATTTTGCGGGGTTCAGCTTCAAGTTGTACCTCTATAGCCTGTCAAAGAACTTTCTCAGATCCTCTATGTGATCTGCGGCCTTCTTGGATTTGATAATGACATCGTCCACATACACCTCTATTTCTTTGTGTATCATATCATGGAAGATGGTTATCATGTCTCCCATGTAAGTGGCCCCAGCGTTCTTCAGGCCGAATGACATCATCTTGTAACAGTATACACCCTACGGTGTGATAAAAGCTGTCTTCTCTGCATCTTCTTTATCCATCCAAATCTAGTGATAATCCGCGAATCAATCTACAAAGTATTAGAGTTCATGCTTGGTGCAGTTATCGATCAGGATGTGTATATTCAGTAGCGGGAAGTCATCCTTAGGACTTGCTCTATTTAAATCCCCGATAGTCAACACATACTCTGACCTTCCCGTCCTTCTTCGGAACTGGCACAATGTTAGCTAACCAGGTTAGATATTCAACTACCCTGAGAACTTTGGCTTTGATCTGCTTGGTAACTTCCTCCTTGATTTTCAGGCTCATGACTGGTTTGAACTTTCCGAGTTTCTGTTTTACTGGCGGACACATGGGATTAGTAGGCAACTTGTGAGCCACTATGGAAGTTCTCAAATCGGTCATGTCATTATATGACCATGCGAAAATGTCCTTATATTCTTTTAGGAATCGAATGTACTCTTCTTTCTCTGTTGGTGACAAGTGAATGTTGATGCGGGTCTCCTTGACGGCCTCGGTGTCTCCCAAATTTACTTCTTCGATCTCGTCTAGATTGGACTTAGGCTTATTCTCAAAATTTTCAACCTCCCTGACAATTTCCTCGGGTATCTCATCTTCTTCCTCTGAATCACTATTCTCATGTTGCGTTACCTCATTACATGTCACAGTCACTGGTTCATCAGGAAAAGTAATAATAATGTTGTAGAAAGAAAAAATGTAAAGATAGTAGTGAATAATAAAGAGCAAATGAATTTGATTAAAACTTGAACAATTGTCCAGACAAAGTACGGCTCGATGAATCGAGAATTCATTTTGAAACAAGTACAACTTAAAACAAAATTATGGGAAATCGCAAATGCCTAGAACGACTTATAGAATTAAATTCTGCCAAGCTACCTAGGGACTCGGTGGGCTCAGGATGGTATGGCGGTCCAGTTTATGAGAACAGCTCCCTTCTCTATAGTCTGAATAGTGAGGCCTTCTTCCTCCTCCTCCTCAATTATGGCACCGCAATCCATGTCCTCATCCCCCAAGAACAAATTCTTCAACCCAGCTAGTGCTTCTTCTTCTGCAGTCCCCCATATTGTGTCAGCCTGGTGGAAAGCTTGTTCCAAACGTGGCACTGGCTGCTCAAGAGGGTAATACGGTCCACACTATTGAGGCGACCAATCATTGTACTTTTGCCATGTATGCTGGTATCCGAGCCAAAAGGTGGTACCATGATTTTTCAGTTGTATTGGTTTGGTGATACCTTGGAGGTTCTTTCCCAACCCTTTGTCGGGTTCATATCCAGACCATGCTAGTATGCTTTCTATTTTGTTACTCCACCACTTATCCTTCTCGACGGCATTGACCCGTTCAATGTGATGATAGGTTTTCCTTCCTATCTTTCTTCTATGTCCAATGGCCGGGATAATTTGACTAGTGTAGATGGGGTTACTTCCATCTCCGTGAATGATTACCTTCTAGCAGTTCCATTCAAACTTCACGGCTTGATGTAGTGTGAAAGGCACGGCTCCAGCAGCATGGATCCATGGCTGGCCCAACAGAAGATTATATGAGGCTGGTATGTCAAGTACCTAAAATTCGACGTCGAACCAAGTTGGCCCCATCTGCTAGCAAAAGTTGATTTCCCCGATCGTGGCCTTCTGGGACCCATTGAAAGCCTTCACATTCATGATTCCTACCCGTATCTCATGGAAACCTTTATTCAACCTTTTCAGAATGTCCAATGGACAAATATTTAGGCTTTACTCTCCATCAACCAAGACCCTCGCAATGAACTTGTCTTCAAATTGCACCGTAATATGCAATGCTCGATTGTGATTCAGTCGCTCGGGTGGTAGCTCATCTTCGTGGAAGATGATCTTATGACTTTCTAGTACTTGCCCAACCATGTTGGCCATTTCTCCTCCAGTGATGTTATTGGGTACATAAGGCGTTCTTGTGTGCCTCTGAATTCTGCAATAGTGGTAGGATAGATGATGATAGGCTATAATTACGTATTTTAGTCGCTTATTACACTCAAATTTACTGCACTTTAATTGAGTTTGAGCTTTAATTGCTAGTGTCCTGCATTAATTATGTGTTTTATGCCTTGTAGGAGTGATTTCGAGCTATGTAGATGTTATGGAATAAATTCAAGTGATTTGGATCTTTGAAGTTTGAGTAAAAGCCCAAGGAATTAAGTCAGAATCGTATTCGGGGATCAACAGATGATAGAGCAACAAAACGAAGAATCGAGTAGGCATATTGTACACTATCTAGTAAAATGCATATAACTTTGTGTTACGAAATTCATTTGGGCGCCACTATATATGGTTGTAAAGCTAACTAAAAGGGCTAAAACTTTCATGTTTTATATTTTTCCAAATTCCAAACGAAACAGGGTAAAAAACGCGATCGAGAAAAAGACTGTGGACCTGACGCGGACTGAGGCAGTACACTTGCCAAATACCGCACCCGTACCGCGGCCGCGGCGTCCAGACCTGAAAAATTATCTTTTTTCGCGTAGGAGAAGGTATAATTATTTGGGCCCAACCCTACTTTTTAAGAGGAGGAGACCAATTTTTGACACAGATTTGACTTAAGGAGGCAGAGACACAATAGGAGCAAGGCGTAAGGCTGTATTGTGGTCCGGGCCCGGGCCTAAATGGGCCAAACGGGCCTGGGCTGGGGCGGTCCCGGGCCAAATGTTCCCGAGCCTAACGGTCCAAATAAGTGGAATCGGCCCACTGGAATCTGCTAGACTGGGCATAAGCTTGGACTATTCCATCTAGATCTTCCATATCTCTGTTTTTTCCGCTTTCTGCAGAGGATGAACTTGAAACTGCTTCTAACATGGCCTGTACTTGAGTCGGTTCTGCTGACTCAATATTGGCTATCATACCAAGCAGTTTTTTCTTTAACTCTTTCTGAGAGTTGTTTGATTCTGTTCTTGATTCTGTCCTAATTGGTCTGGATTTCTTGGTCTCTTTGATTTCAGGAATCCAACCTTTGATTTTAGGCGTTTTAACTAAATATTTGATTTTATCAATTAGTTCTATATCAAATGACTAATTAATAATAAAAGATATTCTTTTTGCAAAGTAATATTTGCATAATTTTATGTGGTCTGGAAGAGAGGAGATTTCGTTTTCAATTTTGAATCTCTCATAATGTATTTGAAAGCTTCGGGGCATCGTTTTCTCTATTCTTCCAAATACTTTCCTGTAACGACCCGACCGGTCGTTTTGAGCTTTTGAACTTAGCTCGCCAGTTCTTGGGCATTACTTGCCCCTTGTGGTGTATTATGACCTATGTAAATCATTGGTGTTGGGTTTCAGGTTAATTAGAATGAATTTGGAAGAATAGTCTCAGTTGAAAGCTTTGAATTTGAAAGGTTTAACCAAGAGTTGACTTATGTGTAAATGATCTCGGATCGGAATTTTTATGATCTGTCTAGCTCCATTAGGTTATTTATGACTTAGGAGCGCGATCAGAATTGGTTTTGGAGGTTCGGTGTGGAATTTGGCTTGAATTGGCGAAAGTAGTATTTTAGCGATTTCCGGTTGATAGGTGAGATTTTGATCCAAGGGTCGGAATGGAATTTCGAGAGTTGATGTAGCTTCATTATGTGATTTGGGATGTGTGTGCAAAATGTCATGTCGTTCGGAGGTGATTTGGTCGGGTTTTTGATCAAATGCGTGTTTCGGAAGTTTTTGGAAAACTTAGGCTTGAATTCGATGTGAATTGATGGTTTTGATGTTGTTTGAGGTGTTTTGTTGATTGGAAAAAGTTTGAATGATGTTTTGGGGTGTGTTGGCATGTTTGGTCGGGGTCACATGAGGCTCGGATAAGTTTTGGAAGAGTTTTTGGAAGATTTTTGTCGTTTTGAGCATAAGCACGTAATGATCCAAAGGTCCATTTTTAGTTCTCGAGATTGAAATTTGATTTTGAGACTTCCAGAATTTTGATAATGAATTATAGGACTGATCTGGAAAGTTTGGTCTAATTTCATCAAGTCGCGATTGGGTTTTTGACGCGAAATATCTGTTAATTGTTTAACGAGCGAAATGGATATCGCACTGAGCAAACGAGCTCTGAATTGAGTTTTGACTGAAGGACTATGTTTGTATCATTATTTTTGACTCATAGGAACAAGAATTATCGAATTCCGAGGTACCAGGCCCGAGAAATGAATTTTTGAGTAAAATTATTTTCTGAAAATATTTAAGGAAAATGGAAATGAAATTTGATTAGAAAGTGATGATATCGGGCCCGTATTTTAGTTCTGGTGCCCGATACAGGTCTTATATATAGTTTAAGCACTTTCTGTAAAGTTTGGTTGAAAACGGACGTCATTTGATGTGTTTCGGACTCAAAATGGAAAATTTGATGTTTTATGAAATTTGAAAGAATTCTTGGATTTTAAAGCTTAATTCATGGTATATGACGTTATTTTGGCGATTTGATCGCACGGTTAAGTTCGTAGGATGTTGTTGAGTTAGTGCATATGTTTGGTTAGGAGCCCCGAGGGCTCGGGAGTGTTTCGGAGGTGTCTCGGAGTGATTTCGGACTTAGGAAAATTTGGAGAAAAATTGCAGAAATAGTACCCAGTGAACAGTACCGTGAACAGTAACTGCGCGTGAACAATAACCGCGTGGGTGAACAGTGTTGTGTACAGTAACCCGTGAACAGTACCTGTGAACAGTACCGGACAGAATGTTAAGTTCGGGAGATTTTTCCATTTTTGACGATTTGGAGCGCGGGTGAGGCAATATTTCGAGAGATTTTCAGGGAGAACAACACGGTAAGTATTCTTAACTCAATTTTGGTTAGATTACTCGAATTTATTACAAATTTTGGCATTAAATTCATGAATTTAGCGGGAAAAGTTAGAAACTCTCTCGGATAGAATTGAGGATTTGAGGGTCTAAATGTTATGGGAATTTGATAATTTTGGTATGGTTAGACTCGTGGGGAGACAAGGAACCCGTTGATGTAAAAATTTCTGAGTTTCGAGACGTGGGCCCGGGGCTCGGGTTTTGCCAAATTCATTAATTTTGACATTTTTCTAGTGTTTTCGATTGGGTATTGTCCCTTTAGCATAATGCGACATATTCGTTGTGATTTTGAGCAGATTCGTCGCACAAGGAGGCTAATTTGAGAGGCAAGCGCATATCGAGCTAGAGCTTTGGCCGGTTTGAGGTGAGTAATGAGTGTAAATGATGTCCTGAGGGTTTGAAACCCCGGATTGCACATCATAGTGCTATATTGAGGTGAGACACGCGCTGGATGAAGAGCGCGGGGTCCTTTACTACTGGGGATTGTGACTTGGTCCATCCCGTATTGATGATTTTACTGCATATTTGATTGAAACTGATTTGTTATCATCATGATTTGGGTTGTTTGTCATATTTGGGCTTCGTGCCAATTTTTTGAATCCTTCGGGAATTTTTATCACTATTTCCTTATTGTTTTGACTTATATTTAAACTCAGTCCTGTTGATGATTATTGTTTTACAAACTCAGCCACTTTTATACAAATTTGAAACTCAAATGATATTTCTAAATGATATTTTGGGATGAGAACTACTATTTTACAAATGCCCAAGGGGCTTGTGATGATTTTCGGACTGAGTGAGGCCGAGGGCCACATGTGATGATATGCGGAGTGATATGAGGCCAAGGGCCTGAGTTACTATTTATGCCACGTGCTGGCTTAAGTGATGTGAGGAGGCTTTCAAGCCTCATGAGTGATGTGAGAAGGCTTTCAAGCCTTATGAGTGATGTGAGGAGGCTTTCAGGCCTTATGAGTGAAGTGAGAAGGCTTTCAGGCCTTATGTTATTATTGCGCTTGGGTTGTAGGAGCCCCTCCGGAGTCTGCACACCCACAGTGAGCGCGGGTACCCATGTGATTTGAGACAGTGGTAACAATGACGCTGTATGATGCAATTTGGTCAGGTAACAATGACTGACCAGGACAGTTGTAACAATGACACTGTATGATGTAATTTGGTCAGGTAACAATGACTGACCAGGAATAACACTGTGAGGTCAGGTGACAATGGCTGACCAGGAACTAATTTGTGCCTGAGGGGTTGGTATTATTCTATATGATTGCCCGAGGGGCGAGGTTTATAGTTCATTTTGCATACTCACTTGTCTTTTACTTGTTTAACTGTGGTATTTGTGCCCGAGGGGCAGATTTCTGTGCATAGCGGCACTAATTATTTTGAAATTATTTCACAACTGTTGAAAAGATCATTTTCAAAAGAGGTTTAAAACTGAGCCAAGGTATTTTCTAAAGAATTCACAGTTTCACTGCTTTTTCTCAAGGAGTTTTACATTGCTTCTATATAGCATGTTGGTTGCTTTACGTGATTTCTTGTTGGTCAGTTATTATTTATCTTTATTACTCACTGAGTTGGAGTACTCACTTTACTCCCTGCACCTCTCGTGCAGTTGCAGGTATTTATTCACCCGGTAGCGGGTATTGGCTGCGTGGAGGCAGAGTTGTAGAGGTTTTAGCGAGGTGACTGCCAGCGTTCGCAGCACCACTGTCTTTCTATGTTATTCATTATTCTTGTTCAGTGTATTTCTAGACTGTAAAGTGGAAATTTCATTCTTATAGATGCTCGTGACTTGTGACACCCCGGTTAGGGTTGTGTCGGGCTGGACTTCCACATTATTATCTATATTTGTGTTAATTAACTGCTTTAAAAGATGAATTGGGTTAGACTGGCTGGCCTTGTCTTCAAGAGAGGCGCCATCACGATCGAGTTCGGGGTTAGGGTCGTGACATTTCCACCAGTCGTAAAACCATCTGGGTAGAATTGATTTCTGGGCTTGTTCGCTATACCTGACAAACCAGGTGTGTGTTTTTGGACGTAGGTATAGAAAGTTAAACCAAGTGTCCATATAATCTTTAAAATTATAGGTTTGAGGTCTATATTGAACTGATAACACAATTGGAGTGTGTAGATGATCCATTCCCCATTCAAACGGGCTTAATACCTTATTGATGGTGAATTTCGAGATTTTAATACTAGTTGGGTCTCTCTCATCGTAAAGAGTATGCTCGAATGTAACCGATTTTGTATCTGTTAGGATTAATTCGCAGTACCTCCTTGTTTTCAGAGGTTCACTGGTTTCAACATAATTTCTGTCTGTGTAGCAAGGTCTGATAAAATCTGCAAGGTCATAATTTTCGTAGCCTTTGTCTAGGGCTAGAACCTTGACTGGTTCTTTTAATTCAAATGTTTCCTTTTCTAAGGAAACATGTCTCTTTTCTTTTGTTTTAACCGGTGTGTATGGGTTAACTGCTTGATCGAAGGACTCTAGGACCTTCATTGCATAGTCAGAACTAGTTAGTACCTTTCCTGTTTGGCTTGTTGAGGCTTTTGAGGAAACCTATTGAAATGGGCCGTCTTTTTTCGGAATAGATCCGAGTATTGTCATGGTAGAGGGTTTGTTTATAGTGGGTACTCTCGGAGGGGTAATCATAAAAGGTGGTCTCACGGGTGGTAACAAGGGGAATTCTGCAAGGGCAGAATACCTATTCTCTCTTTTGGGGGAGGCCCTGAACGGACATTTCTGGTTTGGTCTCATTTTTTCCCTGTAGAAATTCTCTAGTTAGAAAATCGGGTAGAGAGTTATTTTCACCTTTTATAAATTCAATTCTAAAATATAAGCTATATAATAATGCTTGCCATCTGGCAAAAATCTGTTTTGAAATAAGATTTTTAACATCCTTTTGCAAAATCTCTTTAGCTGATTTACAATCAACTCTTAATAAAAATTCTTTGTTTATTAAATTATCATGAAATTTTGTAATACATAGTACTATAGACAAAATCTCCTTTTTGACGGTACTATAATTTTTCTGAGCCGGATTCCAGATACCCGAAGTGAAACGAAATAACTGTTCGAGAGACTCTGGAGAAATTCGTTGTTTAAGGATTCCACCGTACCCTTCTTCTGAAGCGTCAGTTTCTACTATCATAAATGCTTCAGGATTTGGAATGCCTAGACATGGGAGTTTTTGAACAATGGACTTGACCTTTTTGACTGTGTCAGTTTGTTCTAGACCCCAAGGGACTGGATTCTTCCTAAGGTATTTATAAAGGGGTTCATAGATCTTTCTGATGTTAGGAATTAAATCTGCTACATAGTTGAGACTACCTAAAAACCTTTGTAGTTGTGTTTTGTCTGTGATTTTATTGGGAAATTTGGACGAGAACTCAATGGCTCTACAAATTGGTTTGTAAGTACCTTGATAAAGGTCATGTCCTAAAAATCTAATAGTAGTTTGGAACAACTTAATCTTTTTAGCACTGACTACTAGGTCATTGTGTTTTACTATCTTAAAGAAAGTATTGAGATGTTTAAAGTGAGAATCTATATCTTCTGAAAATATTAATACATCGTCAATATAAACTATTGACATATTACTGTAAGGGTTGAATATATTATTCATACTATTCTGAAATTCAGATGGGGCATTCTTTAATCCAAAAGGCATTACATTCCATTCATATTGTCCAAATGGAACATTGAAAGCGGTTTTATATTTATCTTCTTCAGTAATTTGAATTTGCCAGAAACCTGATTTCATATCAAATTTACTGTAAATATTAGCTTTGTAAGTTCTTTTTAATAAATCTCTTTTATTAGGTATCGGATGCCTAATCCATTGTAATACTTTATTTAACGGTTTATAATTAATAACTAATCTGGGAGATCCTCTTTCATTTTCTGCGTTATTGTTAACGTAGAAGGCTGCACAGCGCCAAGGTGATTTGGAATGTCTAATAATCTTCTTTTGGAGAAGATAATTTATTTCCATTTTACAGACTTCCATTAAATCATAATTCATTTGAATAGGTTTTGCCTTAGTAGGTATAGCATGTTCGTTAAATTCTTTAATATAAGGTAGGTTGACTATATGCCTTTTCCGTTCCCAAAAGGCAGTAGGCAAATCGAAACAAACTTCTAGTTCGAGTTTTTGTTGAAACTATTTAATCTTATCTTCTACCTCGGGGGCTTTTAAAGTTTGTTCTATTTTGTGAACTTTGATGTCATTCCTTAAATAATTAACTTGCTGAGTTAACAAATTTATTTTAAAAATTGTTTGTGATTTAATATAATCACTTTCTTCTTTAGAGATGGGATTTAGATAAGGAAATCTTATTTCTTTACCTAACACTGTGGTGCAAAGTGCACTTAAGTCGTCGTAATATGGTTTTATTTGAGTCAGAAAAGGAATTCCTAGAATTATTTCTTCATTAATATCTCTTGTTACTACAAAGTCGTTAATAAAGCATATTCCATCGTTGCAGATATGTGCTTTCGATAATTTGTAATTTATTTTTAATAATTCTCCTGTAGCAGAGTATAATTTTTGTGTACTTTTTTCTAAATATTTTATAGGTATTATTCCTTCCATTATGCAGTTTTTATCTGCACCTGAATCTAATAATGCTAAATTAGTAAGGGTCATATCATGAACCTTCAATATTGTGACGACCCGACCCGTCGTCTCATGAGTTACTGTCTCGTTCGTCCCATTTTATGCTTCCTCATGTTTCATTATCGGTATTGGGTGCATTAGAATTTATTTTGAGCGATTTTGATAAGAAATGAGACATTTAGTCTCTTTTAAGAAGGTTTAAGTTGGAAAAGTCAACCGGACGTTGACTTATGAGTTAGAGGGCCCGGATGTGAATTTTGATGGTTCGGTTAGTTCCGGGAGGTAATTTGTGACTTAGGAGCAGGACCGGAAGTAATTTTGGAGGTCCGGTGTTAAATTAGGCTTGAATTGGCGAAGTTAGTATTTTGGCGAATTTTGGTTGATAGGTGAGATTTTGATCTGGGTGTCGGAATGAAATTCTGAGAGTTGTTGTAGCTTCGTTGTGTCATTTGGGATATGTGTGCAAAATTTCAAGTCATTCGGACATCGTTTGGTCGGGTTTTTGATCGAATGTGTGTTTTAGAAGTTTTAAAAGAACTTAGGCTTGAATTCGATATAATTTAATGATTTTGGCGTTAGTTGAGGTGTTTTGACGATTGGAGCAAGTTTGGATAATATTTTAAGACATGTTGGTGCTTTTAGTTGAGGTCTCGGGGGCCTCGGGTGTATTTCGGAAGGTTAACGGATCGATTTAGGCACGAAAAAAAATAAAGCTGCTGCATTTTTTTTACAGCACTGTGAACAGTGGTTATGAACAGTACATATGAACAGTACCCATGAACAGTGCCCCATAACAGTATCGCGAATAGTGCCGTGAACAGTACCCCATAACAGTATCCGTGAATAGTGCCGTGAACAATACTCCGTAACAGTATCCGTGAATAGTACCTTGTGAAGAGTAACACCGGTGAACAGTAATACCGAAAAAAATTTGGGCAGAATGTTTACATTTCATTCGCGAAAACACCCCATTTCTCCACCATTTTTAGTCATTTTGAGAGCTTTTGGACGGGGATTGAAGGGAGTTTCAACTAAGATCGATTAGAGGTAAGTTTTATGAGTTAAATACATGATTTTATTGAATAATCATCCTAGAAATCCATGAAAACATAGCCAAATTATAAGAAATTAGGGCTTGAGAATGAAATTTTAAATTTGGGATTTGAGGGGCCAAATGGATTCCGATTCTTGTGAATTTGGTATGTATAGACTCGTGGCGAGATAAGGAACATTTTAATGTAAATATTTCTAGATTTCAAGACGTGGGCCCGAGGCTCGGGTTTTGCAAATTTCGTGATTTTTTGATATTTTTCGAGTCTTTTCGTCTGGGTTATATTCAATTAGCCTATTGTGATGTATTCGTTGTGATTTTGGCCAGATTCGACGCGCGAGGAGGTCGATACGAAAGGAAAGGGCATCGCGGAGTAGTATTTGGTCGGCTAGAGGTGAGTAATAGATGTAAATGATGTCCTAAGGGTTTGAAACCCCGAAATTTCACATCGTAACACTAAATTGAGGTGACTTGCACGTCGGATAACGGGCGTGGGGTAGATCACTGTTGGGGATTGTTACTTGGTCCGTCCGGAGAGATATTTTACTAGATTTTTGGTTGAGACGTATACTTTATAATTGTGAATTGGGCTTGTTGCCATGCTTGGGCCTTGTGCCGACCTGTAGAACCCTTAGGGGATTTTTGACTGGTTTTCCTCACTTATTTTGTTAAAGAATTTATATCCTCAGTCATGTTTCCAATTGTAGGCTTCTTGCCAATTATTTGAATCCTTCAGGGATTGATATCACTGCTTTCGCATATTTTGCATATCATTTGACCTCAGTCCAAGGTTTTAAATACTGTTTTGCAAACTCAGCCATCTTTCTAAGATTTGAAAACTTAAATGATATTTCTAAATGATATTTCGAGCTGAGAACTACTGTTTTACAAATGCCCAAGGGGCTTATGATGATTTCTGGACTGAGCATGGATCGGGTTGCGCGCCACAGCAGTGTTATATTGATATTGAGGCCGAGAGCCTGGTTGATTACATTGATATTGAGGTCGAGAGCCTGGTTGATTACATTGATATTTAGGCTGAGAGCATGGGTGATTATACTGAGATTGATATGAGGCCGAGGGCCTAGATTTGATTCCATGAGATGGCTTGATATTGCGCTTGGGATGTAGGAGCCCCTCCGGAGTCTGTACACACCCCTAGTGAGCGCTGTCGACGATAAATAAATATGGATGGCTTGGGTTGCATGCTGCAGTGGGTACCAGAGGGTACCACCATATGCATTGCATTGCACTCATGCATTTATTCTTTATCTGCATTATCTGCCATAATAATTATGTGCTCTTATTTCATTGACTGGTTGCTTTATACTGTTCTGAGCCTGAGGGGCTGATACTGTTCTGAGATACTGAGCCCGAGGGGCAGATTTCTACTTATTATTTTGATACTGAGCCCGAGGGGCAGATTTCTACTTATTATTTTGATACTGAGCTCGAGGGGCAGATTTCTAATTATTATTTTGATACTGAGCCCGAGGGGTAGATTTTTACTTATTATTTTGATACTGAGCTCGAGGGGCAGATTTCTAGTTATTATTTTGATACTGAGCCCGAGGGGCAGATTTCTACTTGTTGTTTTGATATTGAGCCCGAGGGGCAGATTTCTACTCGTCATTTTACTGCCAAATTACCTGTTTTACTGGTTTAAAAGAAATTTCACATGATGTTTCACTGAATTGTTATTTTAAATGATTTCACTGCTTCTGTATAGAATGTTGTGTGCCTTAACGTGTTTTCTTACCTTCAGTCATTATTTATATTTATTACTCACTGGGTCGGAGTACTCACATTACTCCCTGCACCATGTGTGCAGGTACAGGTATTCCTGAGGCATAGAGCGAGTTTTCTGCTGTTCAGTTTTCATCGGAGTTATCGAGGTAGCTGCATGGCGTTCGCAGACCCGTTTTCTCCCTTATCTTCTGTTATTTATGATATCTTCAGACTTTGTTCCTAATTCCATACTTTGTAGAATTTTAGTAAACTCTGTAGTAGCTCATGACTTGTGACACCCCGGTTAGGGCTGAGTTGGGTTGGATTTCCGTATTTTATCTATACTTTCCGCTATTGGATATTATTAAACCATGTTTATACTATAATTGTGTTAATTAATTGTCTTAAAAGGATGAATTGGGTTGAATGGCTGGCCTTGTCTTCATGAGAGGCGCCATCACGACCAGGTTCGGGAATTGGGTCGTGACAAGTTGGTATCAGAGCCTAGGTTACTAGGTCTTGCGAGTCATGAGCAGGTTTAGTAGAGTCTCGCGGATCGGTACGGAGACGTCTATATTTATCCTCGAGAGGCTGCAGAACCTTTAGGAAAACTTCACATTCTTGAATTCTTATCGTGCGTCCTTGATTCAACTTGAAAAGTAACTCTTACGATTCCTTCCACATGTTTGTATGCGCGAACGAGCACTCAGTATTCGATTTACCTTGATGGCTTGTAATTCCCTGATAGAAGGGCGAGACGTGATCTCGGTGAGTTTGATGTTGGGCCATTCTGGAGGACTTGAGGTCGGATCTTGCCTATGTCTTGAGCATTGGGTGCTGATTGTGCGAGCAAGTGTTTTGAACCTTTATGTTCGGTATTGTCCCTATTAGTAGGAATCATGGTTGGATAGCTACGTGAGGAGTATGATAGTACTGCGAGATGTATCTATATGACTTGGAAGTGACGAGGAAGGTCTACTGGATGATAGATGAACTATTGAGTGTATGATTTCCATTGTGATAGGATGTGTAGTCCCAAGTTATGGGTGCGTGAAGAATCTTTTTATGTCTCCTATTTGGAGTGAAGTAAATTTCATGTTACAGTATGAGTTTAGACTCAGGAAGATTAAGTGATTGTGTAATGTGTATGGCAGTGGAAGGTATACAAAAAATATTAACTAAAGGTAAAGCTAGTGGGTAATTGGCTTATGAGGGGAATCTATTTGTCATACTAGTTAGATAAGTCTGGGAGCTGAGATCGCTTCTGTAAATGTATTATGACGAAATCGTTGAGTCAAGGAGACCACCTTGAGGGTCGAAAACATTAAAGAAAGAATATGTTCTTACTCGGTTGAATAGCCCAATAATGGAGGATTGAAAGGTATTTTCTATGTGTTATGATTCAAATAGGTGCAACGCATGTCCATGTATCAATTTTGATAATATAATACATGTAATATTGAGATTAATGTTGTTGATATACATTGTGATGCTTTGTCAAGTTGTGGACGTGTTGTTAGGATGGTTTTGGTGATTCTCTGGCAAGTGGATAGGCCCAATTACAAAGGAAACTTTGTCGAAATTTTTGAAAATTTTTGGACTTAGTAAAAAAAAATTTGTCGCCTAAAGAGTGGGCTTAACTGTTGTGTGAGTGGATGCAAAAATTGCAGAAGAGTTAAAATTTCCGATGATTCGTGTTTCCACAAGCTTATGAAGGAGTGAGTTTAATCTCACCATGGTATTACGACAGCAATAGAGTATATGTGTTGTGATCTATGGCTTCGAGCCAAGTTGGGGAGCTTGCTATTGGTTAGCGGATTGTACGGTTATGTACTATGTTAGTTACGATTTGATGCATGCTGGTGATCAGTTCTGGTTATGGAAATTAGGCCGATAATGGCACGAGTGAAGGAAATTTTTTGACAAGATGTCATGAACTCGGATGAGCAGGAGATAAGTTTCGATGTTTACGGTAAGTTGGAATTGTCTTCAGCGTCACCTAAGATCGGTGTTTTGTAAAAAGGGTTTTGCGTCCCGGTTAATGACTCTTGATCGCTCTTCAGCGTTAGTGCGATTGATGGTTTGGTGGTACGCTCCAGATATTGTTGTGGTAGGTTGTGGGAGTGTGTCCCACGGGAAGATTATATAAGTGTGGCATGTGATCACTTGATTGATTAAATATATAAACCAAGTATGAAGTTTGTGATGGTGTCGTTAAATTAAAGATTCATGCTTGGAGGGCACTTGGCATATTAGGTTGTGAACTGGGGAGGATTACCCCGATGGTGATGGTTGTTCTTTTGTGTTATGAGAAAAATGGGAGTTATTATGGACCTTTGAAAGGTTATCAGACTAGTTCAGTGTGATCAGAATCGGCTTGAAGTCGATGGATATATTTAATGTGAATAATGGCTCTATATCAGGCCAGATGTGTGCATTTTAGTAACGCGGTCCTCATGGAGGAGTAGTTAGGTTGATGTTTCATTGTCACATATTTCACGTAGTGATACATTGCGCCATGTGAGTTGTGAGACGACTTGAGAAATTGCTATGTGTTGAGAATCTGTGTAGGAATGACGTTATATGAGCATCTTGGCTCTTGAAATTCAGATTGTACATTGCACCTCAGTTGTGCTTGAGTTTTGTAGCTTATAACGCTATATGTCCCTCAGAGATATTATTATGCACTTAGCATGCTTACGACCGATACTCGGTATTTTGTTGTAATAAGCAAATTTGGCTCGATGTGCATCTCCTTATGTGAGATCTATGTGTGGATCGGGTGGCACGCCGCCATGGGTATGTTATCTGGATCGGGTTGCACGCCGCAACAGTGTGATGTTGAGTATAGTTTTCTATATGCTATTTTGTATGCCTTGCTTCCTGTTTTCTAAGGAAAGTCTGTATTAGTGTGTGAGATTGGTAATTCCTTCCAGAGTTTGTTTTCCTTTTGTACCGCGTTCGAATTGGTAGCTTATTGGCATATTGAGGCATCATATGCGACTTTTGATTATGTCTGGGGTGGCTTATTGCCTGAGCAGTTCGTACTGGGTGAGACGAGATCATTGAATTTGAGATTAGTGCAATCTGAGTATATGAAGTAAATTAAGGAGCTAAGACCATGATTTTGCTCAAAATGAGGTGATAGTTCTTGCCAGGAGTATAGAACCAACGAATCGTTGTCTCGACAGTGGTCATGAATTTATGCATACCTCATCCGTCATGTCAATATTGTAAGAGTTAGAACAATACCTATGTATATCATGCAGAACATGAGATGTGTAGCGATTTTCTTCTAGGTGATTAGAGAAAAAAAGCTTCAGATGATTAGGGCGAATGATCTTCGGATGATTGGGGAAATAGTATTGCTAATTGAAAGTGACTTGACGAGAGTATATGTCTCATAAAAAGGTAATGTTATTAAACTAATGATATTTCAGTAGTATTGCGGCATGTTCTTGTTGGGTCCGCTAATGGTACTGATGAGCTTGAGGTACGGCTCTTTCGTTTGAGTCATTTTTCATGACTTGAGTATGTTCAGGCCGTTTCTTATTGGTGCGTGTATTATGAAAGTTGTGGCTTAGGTCTGTATTGAGGTGTCATATCACCAGAGTAGTGTGTTGGATTCGAGGTGATCATTGGGGTCATTGATGAATACGAACGGATTTGATTTCAGCATGTTTGATGGGTAAATATCGAGGTTCGGTTTTAAAAAAACATTGTTAATATAATTGCTAGAGGAGAAATGGCCTCGTGAATGGTTGATCTTAGCAATGGTTATGATTTATTGTGTGTTTCAATTATCATTGGCAGTATATGAGAGTGTTGGAATGAGACATTGGCTAATAAGATATTTCTATCGGTATTTGGTTGTTGTGGGCAGCTGCTGTGAATGGAAGTTATTGCTGCATTTGTTTGGGTTATTGGTATATCATACAATTGCACCTAAGGTTGCAGGCATGGTCTATTACAGCTGGTTCAAACTTATTCTGAATGTAGGTGTGAGGTTCTGATCTTGTGTATGATTCCGAAAAGGTGAAATGTGGCTCTATGATTTATGGGCTAGACTAGATTGTGTGATCTTAGTTACAACGCGTTATCGGACCCATGTGAGATAGGGTGACGTGGGATCATCCCCGGGTTTATGCTTGATAAGGTCATTCAGCTTTTGGTTGGCTTCTAGGACAACTCTGGGTACGCTCGAGGATGAGCGTTTGTTTAAGTTGGGGAGAATGTGACGACCTGACCCGTCGTCTCATGAGTTACTGTCTCGTTCCCATTTTCTTCTTCCTCATGTTTCATTATCGGTATTGGGTGCATTAGAATTTATTTGGAGCGATTTTGATAAGAAATGAGACATTTAGTCTCTTTTAAGAAGGTTTAAGTTAAAAAAGTCAACTGGACGTTGACTTATGAGTTAGAGGGATCGGATGTAAATTTCGACGGTTCGGTTAGTTCCGGGAGGTGATTTGTGACTTAGGAGCAGGACCGGAAGTAATTTTGGAGGTCCGGTGTTGAATTAGGCTTGAATTGGCGAAGTTAGTATTTTGGCGAATTCCGGTTGATAGGTGAGATTTTGATCCGGGTGTCGGAATAAAATTTTGAGAGTTGCTGTAGTTTCATTGTGTCATTTGGGATATGTGTGCAAAATTTCAGGTCATTCGGACATCGTTTGGTCGGGTTTTTGATCGAATGTGTGTTTTAGAAGTTTTAAAAGAACTTAGGCTTGAATTCGATATAATTTGATGATTTTGGCGTTAGTTGAGGTGTTTTGACGATTGGAGCAAGTTTGGATAATGTTTTAAGACATGTTGGTGCTTTTAGTTGAGGTCTCGGGGGCCTCGGGTGTATTTCAGAAGGTTAACGGATCGATTTAGGCACGAAAAAAAATAAAGTTGCTGCATTTTTTTTACAGCACTGTGAGCAGTAGTTATGAATAGTGCATATGAACAGTACCCATGAACAGTGCCCCGTAACAGTATCCATGAATAGTGTTGTGAACAGTACCCCGTAACAGTATCCGTGAATAGTGCCGTGAACAGTACCCCGTAATAGTATCCGTGAATAGTACCTCGTGAACAGTAACACAGGTGAACAGTAATACCGAAAAATTCTGGGCAGAATGTTTACATTTCATTCGCGAAAAACACCCCATTTCTCCACCATTTTTAGTCATTTTGAGAGCTTTTGGACGGGGATTGAAGGGAGTTTCAACTAAGATCGATTGGAGGTAAGTTTTATGAGTTAAATACATGATTTTATTGAAGAATCATCCTAGAAATCCATGAAAACATAGCCAAATTATAAGAAATTAGGGCTTGAGATTGAAATTCTAAATTTGGGATTTGAGGGGTCAAATGGACTCCGATTCTTATGAATTTGGTATGTATAGACTCGTGGCGAGATAAGGAACATTTTGATGTAAAATTTTCTAGATTTCAAGACGTGGGCCCGGGGCTCGGGTTTTGCAAATTTCGTGATTTTTTGATATTTTTCGAGTCTTTTCGATTGGGTTATATTCCCTTAGCCTATTATGATGTATTTGTTGTGGTTTTGGCCAGATTCGACGCGCGAGGAGGTCGATACGAAAGGAAAGGGCATCGCGGAGTAGTATTTGGCCGGCTAGAGGTGAGTAATAGATGTAAATGATGTCCTGAGGGTTTGAAACCCTGGAATTTCACATCGTAACGCTATATTGAGGTGACTAGCACGCCGGATAACGGGCATGGGGTAGAGCACCGTTGGGGATTGTGACTTGGTCCGTCCTGAGAGATATTTTACTAGATTTTTGGTTGAGACGTATACTTTATTATTGTGAATTGGGCTTGTTGCCATGCTTGGGGCCTTGTGCCGACCTGTAGAACCCTTAGGGGATTTTTGACTGGTTTTCCTCACTTATTTTGTTAAAGAATTTATATCCTCAGTCATGTTTCCAATTGTAGGCTTCTTGCCAATTATTTGAATCCTTCAGGGATTGATATCACTGCTTTCGCATATTTTGCATATCATTTGACCTCAGTCCAAGGTTTTAAATACTGTTTTGCAAACTCAGCCATCTTTCTAAGATTTGAAAACTTAAATGATATTTCTAAATGTTATTTCGGACTGAGAACTACTGTTTTACAAATGCCCAAGGGGCTTATGATGATTTTTGGACTGAGCATGGATCGGGCTGCGCGCCGCAGGAGTGTTATATTGATATTGAGGCCGAGAGCCTGGTTGATTACATTGATATTGAGGCCGAGAGCCTGGTTGATTACACTGATATTGAGGCTGAGAGCCTGGGTGATTATACTGAGATTGATATGAGGCCGAGGGCCTAGATTTGATGCCACGAGATGGCTTGATATTGCGCTTGGGCTGTAGGAGCCCCTCCGGAGTCTGTACACACCCCCAGTGAGCGTCGTCGACGATAAATAAATATGGATGGCTCGGGCTGCACGCCGCAGTGGGTACCAGAGGGTACCGTCATATGCATTGCATTGCACTCATGCATTTATTCTTTATCTGCATTATCTGCCATAATAATTATGTGCTCTTATTTCATTGACTGGTTGCTTTATACTGTTCTGAGCCTGAGGGGCTGATACTGTTCTGAGATACTGAGCCCGAGGGGCAGATTTCTACTTATTATTTTGATACTGAGCCCGAGGGGCAGATTTCTAATTATTATTTTGATACTGAGCCCGAGGGGAAGATTTTTACTTATTATTTTGATACTAAGCTCGAGGGGCAGATTTCTAGTTATTATTTTGATACTAAGCCCGAGGGGCAGATTTCTACTTGTTGTTTTGATATTGAGCCCGAGGGGCAGATTTCTACTCGTCATTTTACTGCCAAATTACCTGTTTTACTGGTTTAAAAGAAATTTCACATGATGTTTCACTGAATTGTTATTTTAAATGATTTCACTGCTTCTGTATAGAATGTTGTGTGCCTTAACGTGTTTTCTTACCTTCAGTCATTATTTATATTTATTACTCACTGGGTCGGAGTACTCACATTACTCCCTGCACCATGTGTGCAGGTACAGGTATTCCTGAGTTATCGAGGTAGTGTAACGATCCGACCGGTCGTTTTGAGCTCCGATGCGTCATTCAGCAGTTTGAGGCCATGAGCGGCTTCATCTCAGGTATATTGACTTGTGTGTACGGTCAGACTTAAAATTCAGGAAGTTTGGAGTCAAATCTAAATGGAAATTATCATTTTGAAAGCTTAAAATTGAAGAAATGAACTAGGATTAGAATTTTGAGTAAACGACCTCGGAATTGAGATCTGAAAGTTCCAGCATGTTCGTATGATGATTTCGGACTTGGGCGTGTGTCCGGATTTGGTTTTGGATAACCCGTGAGCATTTCGGCGTATATTGTGGAAGTTAGTATTTTAGAAGAATTTCATAAATTTGGGTTGGAAGGCATTTCAGAGTTATAGATGTGTGTTTGGGATTCCGAGTCTGGGAATAGCTCCGTATGGTGATTCTGGAGTTGGGAGCGCGATCGGAAGTGAATTCGGATGTCCGGAGGTCATTTTGAAGTCATTTGGCTAAATATAGAAATTTGAAGGTTTTAGAGAAAATTCGACCGGAAGTGGAAATTTTGATATCGGGGTCGGAATGTGATTCTGAAAGTTGGTGCAAGTCCGTAATGTCGAATATGACTTGTGTGCAAAATTTGAAGACATTCGGACTAGTTTTGGTAAGGTTTGAGACACTTAGTCTCTTTTAAGGAAGCTTAAGTTGGAAAATTCAACCGGATATTGACTTATGTGTTAGAGGGCTCGAAATGTGAATTTTATGGTTCGGATAGCTTCATTAGGTGATTTGGGACTTAGGAGTGTGTCCGGAATATTTTTGTGATGACCGGTGTAGAATTTAGCTTGAATTGGCGAAGTTAGTATTTTGGCGAATTCCGGTTGATAGGTGAGATTTTGATCCGGGATTCGGAATGGAATTCCGAGAATTTCTGTAGCTTTGTTATGTCATTTGTGATGTGTGTGCAAAATTTCAGGTCATTCGGACATCGTTTGGTCGGGGTTTTGATCGAAAGTGTATTTTCAGAAGTTTTTGGAAACTTAGGCTTGAATTCGATGATGATTTGATGTTTTGATGTTATTTTGGGTGTTTCGAAGGTTGGGACAAGTTTGAATGATATTGTGTGACATGTTGATATAATTGGTTAAGGTTCCGAGGGCCTCGGGTGGATTTCGGAAGGTTAACGGAATGAAATTCGGACCAAAAAGAAAAGAAAAAGCTGCAGAAATTTGTGCTGCAATTTTCTGATTCGGGAAGCCTACTTTAGAAGTTCATATCTCAGGATATATAAAGAGTTATATGGTGTACAACCTATCAAATTAAATATCTTCGAGTCTAGTTTCTAAATCTTCAATCCGTGTGTCATTTTGATACTTATACAAGACGTTATGGGTGTTTAAACAGAAGGTGTCCGACAAGAAAAAATTTTAATATGATGTACAACTTGTATAGCACAAGTGCAAGGTACAACTCGACGAAGCACGGGCAGATTCTTTTAAACACGGATTTGGCTTATTTCTTTCATTTCTTTCATTTGGCTTGGATTATTTTGGAGAGAATTTCAAGGGGGATTTCATCAAGCATCAAAGGTGAGTTGTTTCTACTTATTTCCAAGTTAAATACATGGATTAGAGCTGAAAACTCAAGTAAATTATGGACAAAAATGGTGGTTTAGGGCTTGAAACTTAAGAGAATTAAATGGTGATTTGAGGGGTCAAATGAACTCCGATTTTTGTGAATTTGGTATGTATAGACTCGTGGCGAGATAAGGGTCGTATTGATGTAAAAATTTCTGAATTTTGAGACGTGGGCCCGGGGCTCGGGTTTTGCTAATTTCGGGATTTTCGACATTTTTCGAGTCTTTTCGATTGGGTTATATTCCCTTAGCCTATTGTAACGTATTTGTTGTGGTTTTGACTAGATTCGACGCGCGAAGAGGTCGATTCAAGAGGAAAGGGCATTGCGGACTAGTCTACGGCCGGTTAGAGGTGAGTAATACTTGTAAATGATATCCTGAGGGTTTGAAACTCCGGATTTGCACATCATAGTGTTGTATTGAGGTGACTTGCACGCCAGATATGAGCGTAGGGTAGAGCACCATTGGGGATTGTGACTTGGTCCGTCCCGGTTGTTGATTTTACTGCGTATTTGACTGAAATTTCTTGTTATCATCATAATTTGGGTTAATTGTCATGTTTGGGGCCTTGTGCCGACTTTTAAAATCCTTCGAGGATTGATATTACTGCTTAGCATGATTTGCATATCATCTAACTTCAGTCCAAGGTTTTAAATGTTGTTTTGCAAACCCAGCCGTATTTCTAAGTTTTGAAAACTTAAATGACATTTTAAATGCATTTTGGGCTGGAAATTTCGATTTTATAAATGCCCAAGGGGCTTACTATATTATTTTCTGGACTGATAATGCCCAAGGGGCTTACTATATTATTTTCTGGACTGATAATAAAGTGACTTGAAACAGTGGTAACAATGACACTGTAATATATATACTTGAAACAGTGGTAACAATGACACTGTAATATATATACCTGAAACAGTGGTAACAATGACACTGTATGTTATACTTGAAACAGTGGTAACAATGACACTGAAATATATACTTGGAACAGTGGTAACAATGGCACTGTAGGATATAAATTGGTCAGGTAACAATGGCTGACTAGTCAGGTAACATTGACTGACCAGTATATTGCGCTTGGGCTGTAGGAGCCCCTCCGAAGTCTGTACATGACACTGAAATATATACTTGGAACAGTGGTAACAATGGCACTGTAGGATATAAATTGGTCAGGTAACATTGGCTGACCAGTTAGGTAACATTGACTGACCAGTATATTGCGCTTGGGCTGTATGAGCCCCTCCGGAGTCTGTACACTCCCCCAGTGAGCGCCGTCGACGATAAATAAATATGGATGGCTCGGGCTGCACGCCGTAGTGGGTACTGGAATGTACCATCATATGCATTGCATTGCATTCATGCATTTGTTCATTATTTGTTGTTGTGATATTTCTGGAGATATTTATCTGCTTTTGCTGGTGCTATCTGATCCTTGAGTGTTGGGGCCCGAGTGGCTGACCAGGAACGAAGATATTGCCCGAGGGGCGGGTTTCTGTGCATAGTGACACCGATGGCTGGAATTATTTTGCAACTGTTAAAAAGATTATTTTCAAAAGAGGTTTAAAAGTGAGTCAGATATTTTATAAAGGATTTTCATGGAATTACTGTTTTCAAAAAGGGTTGTACCGTCTTAGATAGCATGATGAAGTGTTCTTACGTGATTTCTTATCGCTCAGTTATTATTTACTCTTATTACCACTGAGTTGGAAGTACTCACTTTACTCCCTGCACCTCGCGTGCAGTTGCAGGTACTGTTCACCCGGTAGCGGGTTATTAGCGGACTGAAGGTATACTATTGTAGCTGAGCAAGGTGTCCGTCAGCGTTCACGACACCGTATTTCTTCATTGATTCTAAATTCCATTCTGTATATTGCTGGTCTTGTATTAGTATTTAGATCTTTAGATGCTCGTGGCTTGTGACACCCCGATTTCGGGCTGAGTCGGGATGGTTTCCATTATTCTATCATGTTTACTTCGCACTTGTGATTATATTATCTGCGAATTAGACTTATTCCTGCTAAGTAATTATAAAGAGATGTATTGTTTTGTTGTTGGCTGGCCTTGTCCCCACGAGAGGCGCCATCACGACCGGGTTGGGATTTTGGGTCGTGACAAGTTGGTATCAGAGCCTAGGTTACTTGGTCTCACGAGTCATGAGCCGGTTTAGTAGAGTCTCGCGGATCGGAACGGAGACGTTCTGTACTTATCCTCGAGAGGCTGCCGAACCTTTAGGAAAACTTCACATTCTTGAATTCTTATCGTGCGTCCTTGATTCAGCTTGAAAAGAAACTTTTGAAATTCCTTCCGCGTGATCGTATGCACCAACGGGCGCTCAGTATCAGATGTGTCTCGATGGCTTTTGATTCCCCGATCGAGGGGCGAGGTGTAATCTCTGTGAGTTTGAAGTTAGACCAGTCAGGAGGACTTGAGGCCAAATCTTTGCCAATGGCTTGAGCACCGAGGTGCTGATTTTGTGAGTAAGTGTTTTGAACTCATATGTTCATTATTGTCCTTGTTAGCCGGAATGGAGGTTGGATATCCACGTGATGAGTATGTTAGTGTTGTGAGGTGTATTTGTACGACTTGGTAGTGGCGAAGAAGCCTACTGGATAGTAGATGAACTGTTAAGTGATTCGTTTCTTATTGTGATTTGTTGAGTAGCCCGAGTTATGGGCGCGTGAAGAATATTTTTCGTGTCTCCTAGTTAGATAAGTCTGGGAGCTGAGATCGCTTCCGTAAATGTATTATGACGAAATCGTTGAGTCAAGGAGACCACCTTGAAGGTCGAAAATATTAAAGGAAGAATATGTTCCTACTTGGTTGAATAGCCCAATAATGGAGGGTTGAAGGGTATTTTCTATGTGTTATGATTCAAATAGGTGCAACGCATGTCCATGTATCAATTTAGATTTATGTAATTGATATGCATTGTGATGCTTTGTCAAGTTGTGGATGTGTTGTTAGGATGGTTTTGGTGATTCTCTGGCAGGTGGATAGGACCAATTACAAAGGAGGCTCTGCCGAAATTTTTGAAAAATTTAGGACTTAAAAAAAATAAATTGGTCGCCTAGAGAGTGGGCTTAACTGTTGTGTGAGTAAATGCAAGAATTGCAGAAGAGTTAAACTTCCAGATGATTCGTGTTTCCACGAGCTTATGATGGAGTGAGTTTAATCTCACCATGATATTACGACAGCAATATAGTATATGTGTTGTGATCTATGGCTTCGAACCAAGTTGGGGAGCTTGCTGTTGATTAGCTGATTGCACAGTTTAATACCTGCGTGAATTCTGGTTATTGGCGTATTGGTGGGTTATTGCAGCTACGGAAAATGACCATGAGTGGTAATTTGAGTAAATGAATTGTTGGATGCATGCTATGGTTAGCCTTATTGGCTCATGTTCAGACTTGAGGGAAGATTCATGATTTATGCCTCGTATAGGTGCAGGCTTCGAGGGAAGTGATCCCTCTAGGTGCTTTATCGAGAGGGTATTCATATGTTATAAAATTCAGTAGAGTTGGTTGCATTCGGGGCCAAGTCAGAGCTGGGTGGCTCTCAATAGCGGTCCTAGTTAATTCAAGAGGTAAAGTGTGGTGCCTAATGATTTTGAGTCTATAAGTACGGTTAAGAGTCAAGCTTTTGAAGCAGCTTATGAAGAAAGGCACAGAATGTTCTATGATGTTTTGACTTGCGGTGTAGCATTTGAGAGACATGAAATGGTCATGGTATTTGAGACAGCATGGTCTCGTGATTTAAGGTCACTCGGGGTGAGTTTGGTTGAAATAAGTTAGGTGTTAAAGGGAGATATTATTATTTCTAAGGCAATCAAGGATAAATTGGAAGGAAGTAGATTGATTAGCCATAGTTGAGTTGGTATACTGGTGTCAGTGATCGGTTCGTTCAGCGTGATCGAGTTATGCATGTGAGGCTTGTCGGCCGCAGTGATTGATGTTATTCTGAAGCATTCTTTTGTTAGGGCCTATTATGAGTAGGCGGATCCCAGAAAGTGTTATGGTGGCTTGGATAACTACTTAGAGATTGGCATATTCGACGATTTTGAGGATTCGCCTGTATGTTGTTGTAGTTCTCCTGAAGTGAGTTAAATGGAAAGTCTTATGTGATGAAGTATTAGCCTATCGGCGGTTCCAGAGTTGTGATGGAAATCGCGTCTATCGTATATTGGCACGTGAGGTGCAGTGAGTGGTATGGAATTTGAAGTAAGGACCAAGGTTGCAGTTTGGTCAATGACTGTGATGTCACGATCTCGGATGAGCAGTATATGAGTTTCAGTGTTTTGAGTAAGATGGGTATTGACGTCAGTATCACCTGAGGTCGGTGTTCTGTGAGAAAGGCTTTGCATCCTGGTTAGGGATTCTTGATTGCTTTTCAGCGTTAGTACAGCTGGTGGTTTGGATGTGCAGACCCGTTAATTATTTCGGAAGATGGTGGGAGCTTGTCCCACAAGAATATTGTATAAGTGTGACATGTAGTCACTTGATTAATTAGAAATTTAAACCAAGTATGAGGATTTTGGTAATATCATCCATTTGAGAATTTATGCCTGGAGGGCACTCTGTTTATTGGGTTATGGACCTGTGAAAGATTATTGGCCTAGCTTGGCACGATTAGGATCGACTTGAGGTCAGTTGATAGGTTTAAATGTGGAAATGAGCCTTACGTCAGGCCAGTTGTGTTTATTTCAGCAATGCGCTCTTTATGGAAGGATAGTCGCGGTTTTATTTCGTGGTCAGTTAATTCATGTAAAGATATATTGCACCATATGAGTTGTGAGACGGTTTGGTAAATTCCTTATGTGTTGAGGTTCCGCTCAACGGTGATGTTATATGAGCAGGATGAGACTTAGATCATGTATCGCACCTCAGTTGTGCTTGAGTTTGTAGCCTATAGCGCTATATGTTTCCTTGGGAATGATATTATGCACCTTAGTGTGTTTATGACCGATATTCGGTATTTTGATATGTGAGCTATTCAGCTCGACGTATATCTCTTTATGTGAGTTCTATATGTGGATCGGGTGACACACCGCCATGGGTATGTTGTTTGGATCGGGTTGCACGCTGCAACAATGTGATGTTCAGTTCAGTGCCCATATTTGCTTTTGTGTGTTCTATTTCCCTGTTTTCTGAGGATGTCTATGTTAGTGTGCGAGTTGAGTAGTTCCTTCTAGAGTTTGCCTTCCTTTTGTATTGCGTTCGAATTGATAGCATACTGGCACATTGTGGCGTCTTGTGGGATTTTTTTGATTATGTCTGAGGTGGTTTATTGCCCGAGCAGTTCGTACTGGGTGAGACGAGGTTACTAGATTTGGGGTCAGTGCAAACTGATTATATGAAGTATATTATAGAGCAAGTATCATTCTTTGGTTTGCGACAAGGTAATTGAACTTGTCAGGAGTGTAGATCCAATGAATTGTTGATTCAACAGTTGGTTGTGAATTTCGGCACATCTCTTCAGTCGTATCGGTGTTAAAAAAATATATAAAAATATAAAAAAAAAAAACTAGAGCAAGACCTGTGTAGATCATGAGATGCAATAGGAGCATCAGATTCGTGGGATTTCGACCATTATGTTTAAAGAATGTTATTGTGGTTCTATGAGTAAGTGATGCAAAGTGTGAATTCAGCAAAGTTATGCAGTCATGTTTGGGTACAACGTGTGGAGATTGATATGGTGGTCGTATGATGGAAACAGGCTTGGCAAGGAAATTCAGGATGTTGGAATTGGGCCTAATGGCTTATTTGCTTGAATAAATAAGTATATCTACAGAATTATCGAGCTAATGTGCTCAACGGAGTAGTGGTAGCATGGGAAGGTGCATGATGTGTTAAACAAATGATTTTGGACTACTTCAGTGTAGTTCTCAGCACGTTCGAGGACGAACGTATGCTTAAGTGGGGGAGATTGTAACGACCCGACCGGTCGTTTTGAGCTCCGATGCATCATTCAGTAGTTTGAGGCCATGAGCGGCTTCATCTCAGGTATATTGACTTGTGTGTACGGTCAGAATTAAAATTCAGGAAGTTTGGAGTCAAATCTAAATGGAAATTCTCATTTTGAAAGCTTAAAATTGAAGAAATGAACTAGGATTAGAATTTTGAGTAAACGACCTCGGAATTGAGATCTGAAAGTTCCAGCATGTTCGTATGATGATTTCGGACTTGGGCGTGTGTCCGGATTTGGTTTTGGATAACCCGTGAGCATTTCGGCGTATATTGTGGAAGTTAGTATTTTAGAAGAATTTCATAAATTTGGGTTGGAAGGCATTTCAGAGTTATAGATGTGTGTTTGGGATTCCGAGTCTGGGAATAGCTCCGTATGGTGATTCTGGAGTTAGGAGCGCGATCGGAAGTGAATTCGGATGTCCGGAGGTCATTTTGAAGTCATTTGGCTAAATATAGAAATTTGAAGGTTTTAGAGAAAATTCGACCGGAAATGGAAATTTTGATATCGGGGTCGGAATGAGATTCCGAAAGTTGGTGCAAGTCCGTAATGTCGAATATGACTTGTGTGCAAAATTTGAAGTCATTCGGACTAGTTTTGGTAAGGTTTGAGACACTTAGTCTCTTTTAAGGAAGCTTAAGTTGGAAAAGTCAACCGGATATTGACTTATGTGTTAGAGGGCTTGAAATGTGAATTTTATGGTTCGGATAGCTTCGTTAGGTGATTTGGGACTTAGGAGTGTGTCCGGAATATTTTTGTGATGACCAGCGTAGAATTTAGCTTGAATTGGCGAAGTTAGTATTTTGGCGAATTCCGGTTGATAGGTAAGATTTTGATCCGGGAGTCAGAATGGAATTCCGAGAATTGATGTAGCTTTGTTATGTCATTTGTGATGTGTGTGAAAAATTTCAGGTCATTCGGACATCGTTTGGTCGGGGTTTTGATCGAAAGTATATTTCGGAAGTTTTTGGAAACTTAGGCTTGAATTCGATGATGATTTGATGTTTTGATGTTATTTTGGGTGTTTCGAAGGTTGGGACAAGTTTGAATGATATTGTGTGACATGTTGATATAATTGATTAAGGTCCCGAGGGTCTCGGGTGGATTTCGGAAGGTTAACGGAATGAAATTCGGACCAAAAAGAAAAGAAAAAGCTGCAGAAATTTCTGCTGCAATTTTCTGATTCGGGGAGCCTACTTTAGAAGCTCACATCTCGGGATATATAAAGAGTTATATGGTGTACAATCTATCAAATTAAAGATCTTCGAGTCTAGTTTCTAAATCTTCAATCCGTTTGTCATTTGGATACTTATACAAGACGTTATGGGTGTTTAAACAGAAGATGTCCGACAATAAAAAATTTTAATATGATGTACAACTTGTATAGCACAAGTGCAAGGTACAACTCGACGAAGCACGGGCAGATTCTTTTATACACGGATTTGGCTTATTTCTTTCATTTCTTTCATTTGGCTTGGATTATTTTGGAGAGAATTTCAAGGGGGATTTCATCAAGCATCAAAGGTGAGTTGTTTCTACTTATTTCCAAGTTAAATACATGGATTAGAGCTGAAAACTCAAGTAAATTATGGACAAATATGGTGGTTTAGTGCTTGAATCTTAAGAGAATTAAATAGTGATTTGAGGGGTCAAATGAACTCCGATTTTTGTGAATTTGGTATGTATAGACTCGTGGCGAGATAAGGGTCGTATTGATGTAAAAATTTCTGAATTTTGAGACGTGGGCCCGAGGCTCGGGTTTTGCTAATTTCGGGATTTTCGACATTTTTCGAGTCTTTTCGATTGGGTTATATTCCCTTAGCCTATTGTAACGTATTTGTTGTGGTTTTGACTAGATTCGACGCGCGAAAAGGTCGATTCAAGAGGAAAGGGCATTGCGGACTAGTCTACGGCCGGTTAGAGGTGAGTAATACTTGTAAATGATATCCTGAGGGTTTGAAACTCCGGATTTGCATATCATAGTGTTGTATTGAGGTGACTTGCACGCCAGATATGAGTGTGGGTTAGATCACCATTGGGGATTGTGACTTGGTCCGTCCCGATTGTGGATTTTACTGCGTATTTGACTGAAATTTCTTGTTATCATCATAATTTGGGTTGATTGTCATGTTTGGGGCCTTGTGCCGACTTTTAATATCCTTCGAGGATTGATATTACTGCTTAGCATGATTTGCATATCATCTAACTTCACTCCAAGGTTTTAAATGCTGTTTTGCAAACCCAGCCGTATTTCTAAGTTTTGAAAACTTAAATGACATTTTAAATGCATTTCGGGCTGGAAATTTCGATTTTGTAAATGCCCAAGGGGCTTACTATATTATTTTCTGGACTGATAATAAAGTGACTTAAAACAGTGGTAACAATGACACTGTAATATATATACTTGAAACAGTGGTAACAATGACACTGTAATATATATACTTGAAATAGTGGTAACAATGACACTGTAATATATATACCTGAAACAGTGGTAACAATGACACTGTATGTTATACTTGAAACAGTGGTAACAATGACACTGAAATATATACTTGGAACAGTGGTAACAATGGCACTGTAGGATATAAATTGGTCAGGTAACATTGGCTGACTAGTCAGGTAACATTGACTAACCAGTATATTGCGCTTGGGCTGTAGGAGCACTTCCGAAGTCTGTACATGACACTGAAATATATACTTGGAACAGTGGTAACAATGGCACTGTAGGATATAAATTGGTCAGGTAACATTGGCTGACCAGTCAGGTAACATTGACTGACCAGTATATTGCGCTTGGGCTGTATGAGCCCCTCCGGAGTCTGTACACACCCCCAGTGAGCGTCGTCGACGATAAATAGATATGGATGGCTCGAGCTGCACGCCGTAGTGGGTACTGGAATGTACCATCATATGCATTTCATTGCATTCATGCATTTGTTCATTATTTGTCGTTGTGATATTTCTGGAGATATTTATTTGCTTTTGCTGGTGCTATCTGATCCTTGAGTGTTGGGGCCCGAGTGGCTAACCAGGAATGAAGATATTGCCCGAGGGGCGGGTTTCTGTGCATAGTGACACCGATGGCTGGAATTATTTTGCAACTGTTAAAAAGATTATTTTCAAAAGAGGTTTAAAACTGAGTCAGATATTTTATAAAGGATTTTCATGGAATTACTGTTTTCAAAAAGGGTTGTACCGTCTTAGATAGCATGATGAAGTGTTATTACGTGATTTCTTATCGCTCAGTTATTATTTACTCTTATTACCACTGAGTTGGAAGTACTCACTTTACTCCCTGCACCTCGCGTGCAGTTGCAGGTAATGTTCACCCGGTAGCGGGTTATTAGCGGATTGAAGGTATACTATTGTAGCTGAGCAAGGTGACCGTCAGCGTTCACGGCACCGTATTTCTTCATTGATTCTAAATTCCATTCTGTATATTGCTGGTCTTGTATTAGTATTTAGATCTTTAGATGCTCGTGGCTTGTGACACCCCGATTTCGGGCTGAGTCGGGATGGTTTCCATTATTCTATCATGTTTACTTCGCACTTGTGATTATATTATCTGCGAATTAGACTTATTCCTGCTAAGTAATTATAAAGAGATGTATTGTTTTGTTGTTGGCTGGCCTTGTCCCCACGAGAGGCGCCATCACGACCGGGTTGGGATTTTGGGTCGTGACAAGTTGGTATCAGAGCCTAGGTTACTTGGTCTCACGAGTCATGAGCCGGTTTAGTAGAGTCTCGCGGATCGGTACGAAGACGTCTGTACTTATCCTCGGGAGGCTGCAGAACCTTTAGGAAAACTTCACATTCTTGAATTCTTATCGTGCGTCCTCGATTCAGCTTGAAAAAAAACTTTTGAAATTCCTTCCACGTGATCGTATGCACCAACGGGCACTCAGTGACAGATGTGTCTCGATGGCTTTGATTCCCCGATCGAGGGGCGAGGTGTAATCTCTGTGAGTTTGAAGTTAGACCAGTCTGGAGGACTTGAGGCCAAATCTTTGCCAATGGCTTGAGCACCGAGGTGCTGATTTTGTGAGCAAGTGTTTTGAACTCATATGTTCATTATTGTCCTTGTTAGCCGGAATGGCGGTTGGATATCCACGTGATGAGTATGTTAGTGTTGCGAGGTGTATTTGTACGACTTGGTAGTGGCGAAGAAGCCTACTGGATAGTAGATGAACTGTTAAGTGATTCGTTTCTTATTGTGATTTGTTGAGTAGCCCGAGTTATGGGCGCGTGAAGAATATTTTTCGTGTCTCCTAGTTAGATAAGTCTGGGAGCTGAGATCGCTTCCGTAAATGTATTATGACGAAATCGTTGAGTCAAGGAGACCACCTTGAAGGTCGAAAATATTAAAGGAAGAATATGTTCCTACTTGGTTGAATAGCCCAATAATGGAGGGTTGAAAGGTATTTTCTATGTGTTATGATTCAAATAGGTGCAACGCATGTCCATGTATCAATTTAGATTTATGTAATTGATATGCATTGTGATGCTTTGTCAAGTTGTGGATGTGTTGTTAGGATGATTTTGGTGATTCTCTGGCAGGTGGATAGGACCAATTACAAAGGAGGCTCTGTCGAAATTTTTGAAAAATTTAGGACTTAAAAAAAATAAATTGGTCTCCTAGAGAGTGGGCTTAACTGTTGTGTGAGTAAATGCAAGAATTGCAGAAGAGTTAAAATTCCAGATGATTCGTGTTTCCACGAGCTTATGATGGAGTGAGTTTAATCTCACCATGATATTACGACAACAATAGAGTATATGTGTTGTGATCTATGGCTTCGAGCCAAGTTGGGGAGCTTGCTGTTGATTAGCTGATTGCACGGTTTATTACCTGCGTAAATTCTGGTTATTGGCGTATTGGTGGGTTATTGCAGCTACGGAAAATGACCATGAGTGGTAATTTGAGTAAATGAATTGTTGGATGCATGTTATGGTTAGCCTTATTGGCTCATGTTCAGACTTGAGGGTATTCATATGTTATAAAATTCAGTAGAGTTGGTTGCATTCGGGGCCAAGTCAGAGCTGGGTGGCTCTCAATAGCGGTCCTAGTTAATTCAAGAGGTAAAGTGTGGTGCCTAATGATTTTGAGTCTATAAGTACGGTTAAGAGTCAAGCTTTTGAAGCAGCTTATGAAGAAAGGCACAGAATGTTCTATGATGTTTTGACTTGCGGTGTAGCATTTGAGAGACATGAAATGGTCATGGTATTTGAGACAGCATGGTCTCGTGATTTAAGGTCACTCGGGGTGAGTTTGGTTGAAATAAGTTAGGTGTTAAAGGGAGATATTATTATTTCTAAGGCAATCAAGGATAAATTGGAAGGAAGTAGATTGATTAGCCATAGTTGAGTTGGTATACTGGTGTCAGTGATCGGTTCGTTCAGCGTGATCGAGTTATGCATGTGAGGCTTGTCGGCCGCAGTGATTGATGTTATTCTGAAGCATTCTTTTGTTAGGGCCTATTATGAGTAGGCGGATCCCAGAAAGTGTTATGGTGGCTTGGACAACTACTTAGAGATTGGCATATTCGACGATTATGAGGATTCGCCTGTATGCTGCTATAGTTCTCCTGAAGTGAGTTAAATGGAAAGTCTTATGTGATGAAGTATTAGCCTATCGGCGGTTCCAGAGTTGTGATGGAAATCGCGTCTATCGTATATTGGCACGTGAGGTGCAGTGAGTGGTATGGAATTTGAAGTAAGGACCAAGGTTTCAGTTTGGTCAATGACTGTGATGTCACGATCTCAGATGAGCATTATATGAGTTTCAGTGTTTTGAGTAAGATGGGTATTGACGTTAGTATCACCTGAGGTCAGTGTTCTGTGAGATAGGCTTTGCATCCTGGTTAGGGATTCTTGATTGCTTTTCAGCGTTAGTGCAGCTGGTGGTTTGGATGTGCAGACCCGTTAATTATTTCGGAAGATGGTGGGAGCTTGTCCCATAAGAATATTGTATAAGTGTGACATGTAGTCACTTGATTAATTAGAAATTTAAACCAAGTATGAGGATTTTGGTAATATCATCCATTTGAGAATTCATGCCTGGAGGGCACTCTGTTTATTGGGTTATGGACCAGTGAAAGATTATTGGCCTAGCTTGGCACGATCAGGATCGACTTGAGGTCAGTTGATAGGTTTAAATGTGGAAATGAGCCTTACGTCAGGCCAGTTGTGTTTATTTCAGCAATGCGCTCTTTATGGAAGGATAGTCGCGGTTTTATTTCGTGGTCAGTTAATTCATGTAAAGATATATTGCACCATATGAGTTGTGAGACGGCTTGGTAAATTCCTTATGTGTTGAGGTTCCGCTCAACGGTGATGTTATATGAGCAGGATGAGACTTAGATCATGTATCGCACCTCAGTTGTGCTTGAGTTTGTAGCCTATAGCGCTATATGTTTCCTTGGGAATGATATTATGCACCTTAGTGTGTTTATGACCGATATTCGGTATTTTGATGTGATGAGCTATTCAGCTCGACGTATATCTCCTTATGTGAGTTCTATATGTGGATCGGGTGACACACCGCCATGGGTATGTTGTTTGGATCGGGTTGCACGCCGCAACAATGTGATGTTCAGTTCAGTGCCCATATTTGCTTTTGTGTGTTCTATTTCCCTGTTTTCTGAGGAAGTCTATGTTAGTGTGCGAGTTGAGTAGTTCCTTCTAGAGTTCGCCTTCCTTTTGTATTGCGTTCGAATTGATAGCATACTGGCACATTGTGGCGTCTTGTGGGATTTTTTTGATTATGTCTGTGGTGGCTTATTTCCCGAGCAGTTTGTACTGGGTGAGACGAGGTTACTAGATTTGGGGTCAGTGCAAACTGATTATATGAAGTATATTATAAAGCAAGTATCATTCTTTGGTTTGCGACAAGGTAATTGAACTTGTCAGGAGTGTAGATCCAATGAATTGTTGATTCAACAGTTGGTTGTGAATTTCGGCACATCTCTTCAGTCGTATCGGTGTTAAAAAAATATATAAAAATATAAAAAAAAACTAGAGCAAGACCTGTGTAGATCATGAGATGCAATGGGAGCATCAGATTCGTGGGATTTCGACCATTATGTTTAAAGAATGTTATTGTGGTTCTATGAGTAAGTGATGCAAAGTGTGAATTCAGCAAAGTTATGCAGTCATGTTTGGGTACAACGTGTGGAGATTGATATGGTGGTCGTATGATGGAAACAGGCTTGGCAGGGAAATTCAGGATGTTGGAATTGGGCCTAATGGCTTATTTGCTTGAATAAATAAGTATATCTACAGAATTATCGAGCTAATGTGCTCAACGGAGTAGTGGTAGCATGGGAAGGTGCATGATGTGTTAAACAAATGATTTTGGACTACTTCAGTGTAGTTCTCAGCACGTTCGAGGACGAACGTATGCTTAAGTGGGGGAGATTGTAACGACCCGACCGGTCGTTTTGAGCTCCGATGCATCATTCAGTAGTTTGAGGCCATGAGCGGCTTCATCTCAGGTATATTGACTTGTGTGTACGGTCAGAATTAAAATTCAGGAAGTTTGGAGTCAAATCTAAATGGAAATTCTCATTTTGAAAGCTTAAAATTGAAGAAATGAACTAGGATTAGAATTTTGAGTAAACGACCTCGGAATTGAGATCTGAAAGTTCCAGCATGTTCGTATGATGATTTCGGACTTGGGCGTGTGTCCGGATTTGGTTTTGGATAACCCGTGAGCATTTCGGCGTATATTGTGGAAGTTAGTATTTTAGAAGAATTTCATAAATTTGGGTTGGAAGGCATTTCAGAGTTATAGATGTGTGTTTGGGATTCCGAGTCTAGGAATAGCTCCGTATGGTGATTCTGGAGTTAGGAGCACGATCGGAAGTGAATTCGGATGTCCGGAGGTCATTTTGAAGTCATTTGGCTAAATATAGAAATTTGAAGGTTTTAGAGAAAATTCGACCAGAAATGGAAATTTTGATATCGGGGTCGGAATGAGATTCCGAAAGTTGGTGCAAGTCCGTAATATCGAATATGACTTGTGTGCAAAATTTGAAGTCATTCGGACTAGTTTTGGTAAGGTTTGAGACACTTAGTCTCTTTTAAGGAAGCTTAAGTTGGAAAAGTCAACCGGATATTGACTTATGTGTTAGAGGGCTTGAAATGTGAATTTTATGGTTCGGATAGCTTCGTTAGGTGATTTGGGACTTAGGAGTGTGTCCGGAATATTTTTGTGATGACCAGCATAGAATTTAGCTTGAATTGGCGAAGTTAGTATTTTGCCGAATTCCGGTTGATAGGTGAGATTTTGATCCAGGAGTCGGAATGGAATTCCGAGAATTGTTGTAGCTTTGTTATGTCATTTGTGATGTGTGTAAAAAATTTCAGGTCATTCGGACATCGTTTGGTCGGGGTTTTGATCGAAAGTGTATTTTCGGAAGTTTTTGGAAACTTAGGCTTGAATTCGATGATGATTTGATGTTTTGATGTTATTTTGGGTGTTTCGAAGGTTGGGACAAGTTTGAATGATATTGTGGGACATGTTGATATAATTGGTTAAGGTCCCGAGGGCCTCGGGTGGATTTCGGAAGGTTAACGGAATGAAATTCGGACCAAAAAGAAAAGAAAAAGCTGCAGAAATTTCTGCTGCAATTTTCTGATTCGGGGAGCCTACTTTAGAAGCTCATATCTCGGGATATATAAAGAGGTATATGGTGTACAACCTATCAAATTAAAGATCTTCGAGTCTAGTTTCTAAATCGTCAATCCGTTTGTCATTTGGATACTTATACAAGACGTTATGGGTGTTTAAACAGAAGGTGTCCGACAAGGAAAATTTTTAATATGATATACAACTTGTATAGCACAAGTGCAAGGTACAACTCCACGAAGCACGGGCAGATTCTTTTATACACGGATTTGGCTTATTTCTTTCATTTCTTTCATTTGGCTTGGATTATTTTGGAGAGAATTTCAAGGGGGATTTCATCAAGCATCAAAGGTGAGTTGTTTCTACTTATTTCCAAGTTAAATACATGGATTAGAGCTGAAAACTCAAGTAAATTATGGACAAAAATGGTGGTTTAGGGCTTGAAAGTTAAGAGAATTAAATGGTGATTTGAGGGGTCAAATGAACTCCGATTTTTGTGAATTTGGTATGTATAGACTCGTGGCGAGATAAAGGTCGTATTGATGTAAAAATTTCTGAATTTTGAGACGTGGGCCCGGGGCTCGGGTTTTGCTAATTTCGGGATTTTCGACATTTTTCGAGTCTTTTCGATTGGGTTATATTACCTTAGCCTATTGTAACGTATTTGTTGTGGTTTTGACTAGATTCGACGCGCGAAAAGGTCGATTCAAGAGGAAAGGGCATTGCGGACTAGTCTACGGCCGGTTAGAGGTGAGTAATACTTGTAAATGATATCCTGAGGGTTTGAAACTCCGGATTTGCACATCATAGTGTTGTATTGAGGTGACTTGCACGCCAGATATGAGCGTGGGGTAGAGCACCATTGGGGATTATGACTTGGTCCGTCCCGGTTGTTGATTTTACTGAGTATTTGACTGAAATTTCTTGTTATCATCATAATTTGGGTTGATTGTCATGTTTGGGGCCTTGTGCCGACTTTTAAAATCCTTCGAAGATTGATATTACTGCTTAGCATGTTTTGCATATCATCTAACTTCAGTCTAAGGTTTTAAATGTTGTTTTGCAAACCCAGCCGTATTTCTAAGTTTTGAAAACTTAAATGACATTTTAAATTCATTTCGGGCTGGAAATTTCGATTTTGTAAATGCCCAAGGGGCTTACTATATTATTTTCTGGACTGATAATAAAGTGACTTGAAACAATGGTAACAATGACACTATAATATATATACTTGAAACAGTGGTAACAATGACACTGTAATATATATACTTGAAACATTGGTAACAATGACACTGTAATATATATACCTGAAACAGTGGTAACAATGACACTATATGTTATACTTGAAACAGTGGTAACAATGACACTGAAATATATACTTGGAACAGTGGTAACAATGGCACTGTAGGATATAAATTGGTCAGGTAACATTGGCTGACTAGTCAGGTAACATTGACTGACCAGTATATTGCGCTTGGGCTGTAGGAGCCCTTCCGGAGTCTGTACATGACACTGAAATATATACTTGGAACAGTGGTAACAATGGCACTGTAGGATATAAATTGGTCAGGTAACATTGGCTGACCAGTCAGGTAACATTGACTGACCAGTATATTGCGCTTGGGCTGTATGAGCCCCTCCGGAGTCTGTACACACCCCCAGTGAGCGCCGTCGACGATAAATAAATATGGATGGCTCGGGCTGCACGCCGTAGTGGGTACTGGAATGTACCATCATATGCATTGCATTGCATTCATGCATTTGTTCATTATTTGTCGTTGTGATATTTCTGGAGATATTTATCTGCTTTTGCTGGTGCTATCTGATCCTTGAGTGTTGGGGCCCGAGTGGCTGACCAGGAACGAAGATATTGCCCGAGGGGCGGGTTTCTGTGCATAGTGACACCGATGGCTGGAATTATTTTGCAACTGTTAAAAAGATTATTTTCAAAAGAGGTTTAAAACTGAGTCAGATATTTTATAAAGGATTTTCATGGAATTACTGTTTTCAAAAAGGGTTGTACCGTCTTAGATAGCATGATGAAGTGTTATTACGTGATTTCTTATCGCTCAGTTATTATTTACTCTTATTACCACTGAGTTGGAAGTACTCACTTTACTCCCTGCACCTCGCGTGTAGTTGCAGGTATTGTTCACCCGGTAGCGGGTTATTAGCGGACTGAAGGTATACTATTGTAGCTGAGCAAGGTGACCGTCAGCGTTCATGACACCGTATTTCTTCATTGATTCTAAATTCCATTATGTATATTGCTGGTCTTGTATTAGTATTTAGATCTTTAGATGTTCGTGGCTTGTGACACCCCGATTTCGGGCTGAGTCGGGATGGTTTCTATTATTCTATCATGTTTACTTCGCACTTGTGATTATATTATCTGCGAATTAGACTTATTCCTGCTAAGTAATTATAAAGAGATGTATTGTTTTGTTGGCTGGCCTTGTCCCCACGAGAGGCGCCATCACGACCGGGTTGGGATTTTGGGTCGTGACAGGTAGCTGCATGGCGTTCCCAGACCCGTTTTCTCCCTTATCTTCTGTTATTTATGATATCTTCAGACTTTTTTCCTAATTCCATACTTTGTAGAATTTTAGTAAACTCTGTAGTAGCTCATGACTTGTGACACCCCAGTTAGGGCTGAGTTGGGTTGGATTTCCGTATTTTATCTATACTTTCCGCTATTGGATATTATTAAACCATGTTTATACTAAAATTGTATTAATTAATTGTCTTAAAAGGATGAATTGGGTTGAATGGCTGGCCTTGTCTTCATGAGAGGCACCATCACGATCAGGTTCGGGAATTGGGTCGTGACAAATGTCAAAAACGGGACATAGAGCCAATGAGTGCAAAGTTACAAAAAAGAAAAAGAGTAAAGTAAATACTCTTGAAATTGACGACAACACTAAAGAAAAACTTTACGCAATTCTAGAAGATAATGATAACAGTTCATCATCTTCATCTATTGATAGCTATTCTGATAGCGATAATGAATTGATTAATGTCGCATATGACTCAGATAGCAATAGCTCAGTAGAAGACAGTTGTAACTGTACTGGCGCAATTTGCGTATGTAGTCAAAATTCTCTTAGAGTAATCACAGAAGACTCCAAAGAAGTCTTATTCGACATCATCGAACACATAGATAATGATGAATTAAGAAGAAAATATTTAACTGAGTTAAAAAACATTATCATTAAACAAAAGGGAAATCGACCACAGATAGAACCTTTTGATATAAAAAAGGTAATGAATAGATTCTTTGTAAAAATAGAAGAGCCTACTACTATCCAATATCTTCAAACTGAACTTAAATCAATAAAAGAAGAACTAAAAGATATTAAGTTTTGACTTAATAAAGTTGAGATGGAAAGTATCACTGATAAAATACTATCTCAAGTAAATAAAGGGAAAGCTATTGACAAAGAATTCTTCTCAAAAGAAGAAGACGATGAAGAAGAAGATAATAGCCATTCACCTAGCCCTTCACGATTAAAGGACACCGATTCTATTATCGAAGAATCTGAAGGAGGTTCAGCTGCCTTAGTTAAACTTACTAAAGTAAAGGCTAAAAGCTATCATCGTCCTATAATATTGAAGGTTCATGATATGACCCTTACTAAGTTAGCATTATCAGATTCAGGTGCAGATAAAAACTGCATAATGGAAGGAATAATACCAATAAAATATTTAGAAAAAAGTACACAAACATTATACTCTGCTACAGGAGAATTATTAAAAATAAATTACAAATTATCGAAAGCACATATCTGCAACGATGGAATATGCTTTATTAACGACTTTGTAGTAAGAAGAGATATTAATGAAGAAATAATTCTAGGAATTCCTTTCCTTTCTCGAATAAAACCACATTACGACGACTTAAGTGCACTTTGCACCACAGTGTTAGGTAAAGAAACAAGATTTCCTTATCTAAATCCCATCTCTAAAGAAGAAAGTGATTATATTAAATCACAAACAATTTTTAAAATAAATTTGTTAACTCAACAAGTTAATTATTTAAGGAATGACATCAAAGTTCACAAAATAGAACAAACTTTAAAAACCCCCGAGGTAGAAGATAAGATTAAACAGTTTCAACAAAAACTCGAACTAGAAGTTTGTTCCGATTTGCCTACTGCCTTTTGGGAACGGAAAAGGCATATAGTCAACCTACCTTATATTAAAGAATTTAACGAACATTCTATACCTACTAAGGCAAGACCTATTCAAATGAATTATGATTTAATGGAAGTCTGTAAAAAGGAAATAAATGATCTTCTCCAAAAGAAGATTATTAGACTTTCCAAGTCACCTTGGAGTTGTGCAGCCTTCTACGTTAACAATAACGCAGAAAAGGAAAGAGGAGCTCCCAGATTAGTTATTAATTATAAACCGTTAAATAAAGTATTACAATGGATTAGGTATCGGATACCTAATAAAAGAGATTTATTAAAAAGAACTTACAAAGCTAATATTTACAGTAAATTTGATATGAAATCAGGTTTCTGGCAAATTCAAATTACTGAAGAAGATAAATATAAAACCACTTTCAATATTCCATTTGGACAATATGAATGGAATGGTATGCCTTTTGGATTAAAGAATGCCCCATCTGAATTTTAAAATATTATGAATAATATATTCAACCCTTACAGTAATATGTCAATAGTTTATATTGACGATGCATTAATATTTTCAGAAGATATAGATTCTCACTTTAAACATCTCAATACTTTTTATAAGATAGTAAAACACAATGGCCTAGTAGTTAGTGCTAAAAAGATTAAGTTGTTCCAAACTACTATTAGATTTTTAGGACATGACCTTTATCAAGGTACTTACAAACAAATCTGTAGAGCCATTGAGTTCTCGTCCACATTTCCCGATAAAATCACAGAAAAAACACAACTACAAAGGTTTTTAGGTAGTCTCAACTATGTAGTAGATTTTATTCCTAACATCAGAAAGATCTGTGAACCCCTTTATAAACGCCTTAGGAAGAATCCAGTCCCTTGGGGTCTAGAACAAACTGACACAGTCAAAAAGGTCAAGTCAATTGTTCAAAAACTCCCATGTCTAGGCATTCCAAATCCTGAAGCATTTATGATAGTAGAAACCGACGCTTCAGAAGAAGGGTACGGTGGAATCCTTAAACAGCGAATTTCTCCAGAGTCTCTCGAACAGTTAGTTCGTTTCACTTCTGGTATCTAGAATTCGGCTCAGAAAAATTATAGTACAATCAAAAAGGAGATTTTGTCTATAGTACTATGTATTACAAAATTTCAAGACGATTTAATAAACAAAGAATTTTTATTAAGAGTTGATTGTAAATCAGCTAAAGAGATTTTGCAAAAGGATGTTAAAAATCTTATTTCAAAACAGATTTTTGCCAGATGGCGGGCATTATTATCTACCTTCGATTTTAGAATAGAATTTATAAAAAAGTGAAAATAACTCTCTACTCGATTTTCTAACTAGAGAATTTCTACAGGGAAAAAATGAGACCAAACCAGAAAGGTCCGTTCAGGGCCTCCCCCAAAAGAGAGAATAGGTATTCTGCCCTTGCAGAATTTCCCTTGTTACCACCCGTGAGACCACCTTTTATGATTATCCCTCCGAGAGTACCCACTATAAACAAACCCTCTACCATGACAATACTCGGATCCATTCCGAAAAAAGACGGCCCATTTCAACAGGTTTCCTCAAAAGCCTCAACAAGCCAAACAGGAAAGGTACTAAATAGTTCTGAATATGCAATGAAGGTCCTAGAGTCCTTCGCTCAAGCAGTTAACTATGACGACCCAAAGGGTCATCACCGTAAATTTTCCTAGTTCCGTGCTTCTGAGGCCCTGAAAACCTCGCTTTTAGTTGCCTCGATTTGCGTGCGCAGTTCAAGCGTGTAGCCGGAAAGTTTTTATGTTAGAATATGCGAATTTTGTGAAACTTTTGATGAATTTTGATATTAATATGCATAATATTGACTTCGGTCAACATTTTGGGTAAACGAACCCGGACCTGTGATTCGACGGTCCCGGAGGGTCCGTAGAAATATATGGGACTTTGACGTGTACTCGGAATCAAATTCCGAGGTCCCAAGACCGAGAAATGAATTTTTTGTGTGAAACTGTTTTCTGAAATTAATTAAGGAAAATGAAGAAGAAAATTGATCAGAAAACTGTGGTATCGGGCTCGTATTTTGGTTCTGACGCCCGGTACGAGTCTTAAATATGTTTTAAGCACTATCTGTAAAGTTTGGCTAAAAACGGATGTCATATGACGTGTTTCGGACTTAAAAGGGGGAATTTGAGTTTTTATGAAAGTTGAAAGAAAATCATGTATTAGGAGGCTTGATCCTATGTATATGATGTTATTTTGGCGATTTGATCGCACGAGTAAGTCGGTAAGGTGTTTTCAAGATCATATGAATGTTTGGCTTGGAGCCCCGAGGGCTCGGGTGAGTTTTGAGTAGGGCCCGAGAGGTCTTAGACTTAGAAAAATATACAGGTTCAGATGTTGCAGGCCCAGAGCGGCCGCGGCCATTTCCGCGCGGTCCGCGCTGGCAGCCACACGGCCGCGGTGCTTTTCTGTGCGGTCCGCGTGGTGGGGTTCAGAGGGTCAACCAGCGCGGCCGCGTACCAAATCAGTGTGGTCCGCACTAGGTGGGTTCAGAGAGAGCCCACTTCTCCCCTCCCTCGGCGCGGCTGCGGTGCATTTCTGTGCGGTCCGCGCCAGCCCCCAGCAAAATGTATAAATTCGGGATTTTCAGTCATTTTTTCACTTTTCAAAAACCCAAAAACCTAAGAGGCGATTTTCCAAACAACTTTTCTTCTTCAAAACGATTGGTAAGTGATTTCTAACTCATTTTCTTCACTTCTTAACATCTTTTAACATGATTTCAACTTCAAAACAAAGATTTTCATGGGGGAAATTGGGTGTTTTGGGTAGAACCTAGGTTTTCTACAAATTGAGGAGTTGGACCTCAATTTGGGGTCTGATTTCAAAACAAATCATATATTTGGACTCGTGGGAGAATGGGTAACCGGGTTTTGGTCCGAACCTCGAGTTTCGACCACGTGGGTCCGGGGGTGTTTTTGACCATTTTGGGAAAAACCTTGTAAAATTTATTTTCATGCATGGGGAGTGATTCATTTAGTAATTATTAATGTGATTAAGTAACTTATGACTAGATTCGAGCGGATTGGTGGTGGAATCAAGAGGTAAAGCTATACTAGAAGCGTGAGTTGAGTTTGGAGCATTCGAGGTAAGTGTTTGTTCTAACTTTGGCTTGAGGGAATAGGATTAGGATGTTATTTGCTACTTGCTAATGTGGAGTACGGTGTATAGGCATGGTGACGGTTATCTATGCACCGGAGTCTAGCATGACCGTGAGTCTTAATTGCTTTTAATTCGAAGAACGTGACACAATCTCCTTGTTTATTTGATGAGTTTCATATAATGTGAACGGTTGAGGCAAAATTATGATTGGTGTACTTTTGGAGCGTTAGCTCGAACATGAATGGTGGTAGTTGAGGAAGAAGGGATTTAAAAAGAGAATGTGTTGTGATTACTCCCTTGTCGGGATGTGTATACCGATATATATACTCTCCATTGCGGGGATATTTTGGGATGTTAGTTGTACCCTTGCCGGGTTAGAGTGATATGTTGTTGATTTCCCCTAATGGGACTCTCCTTACAAAATCAGATGGTTCGAGTTATATTATGGGATCGTGTGGCACGCCGTCCACTTATATATGATATTATGGGATCGTGTGGCACGCCGTCTACTTATATATGAATATTGGGATCGTGTGGCACACCGTCCACTTATAAATTATATTATGGGATCGTGTGGCACGCCGTCCACTTATATATGAAAATTGGGATCGTGTGGCACGTCGTCCACTTACAAATAATATTATGGGATCGTGTGGCACGTCGTCCACTATATATAAATATATATATATATATCATGGGAACCGGAGTTTCTTCTGTTTATTTTCGATATTTCATTTTTATCTGTTACTCCCCGATGGCATGTCCCCTCCTAGCTTTACTTTGTATATCTTGTTATTGTAATATTGCACTTGTATATATATCTGTACAGGTTAATTGTGGTAGGTCCTGTCTATTCTCATCACTACTTCGCCGGGGTTAGGCCAGGAACTTACCAATACATAGGGTCGGTTGTGCTGATGCTACACTCTGTGTATTTTTGTGCACAGATCAGGGAACAGCTTACGGACCACAGCAGTAGGACTTCTGGGAGCTATCTTCAATCCAGGGACTCTCGAGATAGCCTAGCTGGTGTTCGAAGGCCAAAGCCACATTCCATGTTTTCGTTTGTTCATCTTGTATCAGACAAACATGATGTATTCCCTTTCAGACATTGTTTGTAGTATTCTGTAGTAGTCCGTGAGCTAGTGACACCAGACCTTGGGTAGTGATGTGTATTAAACTTCCGCACTTTTGGTTTTCAGTTGCTTTAGATTTAAAGTCTTCCGCTTAAATTTTGTCTCGTTCATTTTATTGTTTGAAAGAAAGCAGGAAATGTGTTTTAAATATTTGGCTTGCCTAGCTCTGATAGTAGACGCCATCACGACACCCGATGGTGGGAAATCCGGGTCGTGACATTAACCCACACACACCGGTTAAAACAGAAGAAAAGAGACCTGTTTCCTTAGAAAAGGAAACATTTGAATTAATTGAAAAAGAACCAGTCAAGGTTCTAGCCCTAGACAAAGGCTACGAAAATTATGACCTTGCAGATCTTATCAGACCTTGCTACACAGACAGAAATTATGTTGAAACCAGTGAACCTCTGAAAACAAGGAGGTACTACGAATTAATCCTAATAGATACAAAATCGGTTACATTCGAGCATACTCTTTACGATGAGAGAGACCCAACTAGTATCAGAATCTCGAAATTCACCATCAATAAGGTATTAAGCCCGTTTGAATGGGGAATGGATCATCTACACACTCCAATTGTGTTATCCGTTCAATATAGACCTCAAACCTATAATTTTAAAGAGTATATGGACGTTTAGTTTAACTTTCTATACCTACATCCAAAAACACACACCTGGTTTGTCAAGTATAGCGAACAAGCCCAGAAATCAATTCTACCCAGATGGTTTTACAATTGGTGGAAAGTATTTGGAGGAATAGAGCAAACGATGCCCCGAAGCTTTCAAATACATTATGAGAGATTCAAAATTGAAAACGAAATCTCCTCTCTTCCAGACCACATAAAATTATGCAAATATTACTTTGCAAAAAGAATATCTTTTATTATTAATTTGTCATTTGATATAGAACTAATTGATAAAATCAAATATTTAGTTAAAACGCCTAAAATCAAAGGTTGGATTCCTGAAATCAAAGAGACCAAGAAATCCAGACCAATTAGGACAGAATCAAACAACTCTCAGAAAGAGTTAAAGAAAAAACTGCTCGGTATGATAGCCAATATTGAGTCAGCAGATCCGACTCAAGTACAAGCCATGTTAGAAGCAGTTTCAAGTTCATCCTCTGCAGAAAGCGGTAAAAACAGAGATATGGAAGATCTAGACGGAATAACCCAAGCCTATGCCCAGTCTAGCAGATGATCAATAACCTCTTCAAAGAAGGGACGAAGGTGTTGCTATGTTCTTGGTTTGCTTCCATGAGCATCGTAACTCCTTTACTACTTTCAATTTTAGCTTTTAGGGCTAAAGTAGTTTTCATGAGTCTGTAATATACTCTGTATATTACAGCTATCTCTCTTGTATTAATTTTAATATTCATATTTTTTGTTTTAATATTAAGAGTCAAGGTATCTAAAATATTCTGGTCATTTATGTTAACTGAATAATTTGGATAACAATTAAAGTAAACTGGGCCTTGGGCTAAGTTACTTTGTAAGACTCCTAATAATGAATCGCCAAAATTTAATAGTCTATCATCTCTTAACAAGAGACAGAGGGGTATGTCTAAACCTAATCTGTATAAAGGTTTGACAGCTACTTGTACTAGTCCGATATGCAAGAAATTATATTTCTTCCTATATTGTTGTATATCATGTGCTGCTAATAACTTAATCGTTTCAATTAAAACACATCCTACTATCAGAATCCCTGAATTTTCTAAAGAAAAATTCCCCCAATTAAGAGAAAAATTCGATTTTACAAATGAACTTCTAGAAAAAATAGAAGAACAGCTTAAAACAAAACTAAGTATCTCAAAGCCTAATACAGAACAAGCTAGTACTAGCAAAGATAAAATCGTTGAACTACATAAACTGCAAACACAGTTAACTTCATTAAATAACAAATATGAAATTCTGTTAAAGGAAGAAACCATCCCTGACAGGGAAACTAAACTAAAGATGATAGAAAGAGCTTCTAAAGAACTTGTAGATTCTATAAATAAATTAAAACCTTCACTCACTCTAAAAGCTATCTCTACCACTACTCCTGAAGTAAGTAGATTAACGAGTAATCCTCGACACCCTAATAAAAAGAATTATTACAAAAGAGCATCATTTCCAGACGTTCAGTTCAAAGAAGATATCTATCTATCCCACTCCAGTCACGATGGAACTGGAATTTTCGAATGGAATATTGATGGTTTAGCTGAAAGCCAAATCTACAAAAAGCTTCACGAAATAGGAATTTCCGTAACAGCATACAAAATGAAAAATGCGTCAAATAAACACGCAACAACCTTAATAGCATCAGGTTTTACTGGTACATTATAAAATTGGTGGGATAATTACCTTTCCGAAGAAAATAGGAATCAAATCCTGAATGCCAAAGCAGTAATAACTGTTGTAAAAACTGAAAATAGTACTCAAATAGCAGAGCAAGAATCTAAAGAACACGCTACTGCAACTTTAATCTACTGTAGAGCCAAACATTTTATTGGTGAACCAAAATTATTTCAGGATAGAAGCCTTGAACTTCTAAATAATCTTAGTTGCCCAAAATTAACAGACTTTAGGTGGTATAAAGATATGTTCATAGAAAAGGTTATTGATAATCATTTGTAAAGATTCTTTTTGATTTGGAATCTGTCCTGTTAATTCGAACCATCTAAAGAATTCAATATCACATCTAAGTCTTTTTAAGTCCTTAATCCATTTATTTCTAAAAGTTCTTCTTTGGTCAAAAGAATAGGTATATACGTACCATTCTCTTTTAATGTTATTATCCGGGTGTTCCCACTGAGCATTTAGACTTTTCCAGTCTATTTTGAAATTATTTTCTTCTTTAAGGGTTCCGAGTCTATCAATTGTTTCAGCGGATGGACTTTTATGAATGAAGGGACCCTTTTGATAGATTACTTTAGGAACGGTTCTGTTAAAATCTACTCCTTTTATTTTTCTATCAAGTTCTTCGATTAACTCTTCTTCGCTTTTATCGCTTTTACAACTTTTACTATTTCCCTCAGGGGGTTTGAAAGAAGAAGGTCAGCTGAAGGACATTCTTCTACTGGATTGAAAGATCGAAAGTACAGATAATAAAAATATGCGGAAATTAGAGTAAATAAAGACAAGTTTTAAGAAACTTACTTTTATTTAGAACATAAGAAACTGCGGTACAAGGAAATTTTACAGAGAGGGAAGGGAAAACATATAAGAAAAGAGAAGGGCGATTTTCGGTCTGCCTTCTATATTACAATTTGAGAGTCTTATATAGACCTCGAAGAAAAGATTGAATTCATCTCCATCGTTCATGCTGAATGGCCCGATATTACTTTTAGAAAAGTCATTTGTCCTTTGCTTTTCTGAAAGGTTGTCCCTTGCTTTTCCGAAAGGTCAAACGTTGTTTTCTTCCTTTTTGAAGGGGCAGAGGTCATTATCCTCTTTTCTGAAGAGTCAGTGCCTTTGTCCTTTCTTTGAAGAGGTAATTGATCATCTGCTATACTGGGCATAGGCTTGGGCTATTCCGTCTAGATCTTCCATATCTCTATTTTTTCTGCTTTCTACAGAGGATGAACTTGAAACTACTTCTAACATGGCCTGTACTTGAGTCGGATCTGCTGACTCAATATTGGCTATCATACCGAGCAGTTTTTTCTTTTAACTTTTTCTGAGAGTTGTTTGATTCTGTTCTTGATTCTGTCCTAATTGGTCTGGATTTCTTGGTCTCTTTGATTTCAGGAATCTAACCTTTGATTTTAGGCGTTTTAACTAAATATTTGATTTTATCAATTAGTTCTATATCAAATGACAAATTAATAATAAAAGATATTCTTTTTGCAAAGTAATATTTGCATAATTTTATGTGGTCCGGAAGAGAGGAGATTTCATTTTCAATTTGGAATCTCTCATAATGTATTTGAAAGCTTCGGGGCATCGTTTGCTCTATTCCTCCAAATACTTTCCACCAGTCGTAAAACCATCTGGGTAGAATTGATTTCTGGGCTTGTTCGCTATACTTGACAAACCAGGTGTGTGTTTTTGGATGTAGGTATAGAAGTTAAACCAAACGTCCATATAAATTTTAAAATTATAGGTTTGAGGTCTATATTGAACTGATAACACAATTGGAGTGTGTAGATGATCCATTCCCCATTCAAACGGGCTTAATACCTTATTGATGGTGAATTTCGAGATTCTGATACTAATTGGGTCTCTCTCATCGTAAAGAGTATGCTCGAATGTAACCGATTTTGTATCTGTTAGGATTATTTCGTAGTACCTCCTTGTTTTCAGAGGTTCACTGGTTTCAACATAATTTCTGTCTGTGTAGCAAGGTCTGATAAGATCTGCAAGGTCATAATTTTCGTAGCCTTTGTCTAGGGCTAGAACCTTGACTGGTTCTTTTTCAATAAATTCAAATATTTCCTTTTCTAAGGAAACAGGTCTCTTTTCTTCTGTTTTAACCGGTGTGTGTGGGTTAACTGCTTGAGCGAAGGACCCTGGGACCTTCATTGCATAGTCAGAACTAGTTAGTACCTTTCCTATTTGGCTTGTTGAGGCTTTTGAGGAAACCTGTTGAAATGGGCCATCTTTTTTCGGAATGGAACCGAGTATTGTCATGGTAGAGGGTTTGTTTATAGTGGGTACTCTCGGTGGGGTAATCATAAAAGGTGATCTCACGGGTGGTAACAAGGGGAATTTTGCAAGGGTAGAATACCTATTCTCTTTTTTGGGGGAGGCCCTGAACGGACCTTTCTGGTTTAGTCTCATTTTTTCCCTGTAGAAATTCTCTAGTTAGAAAATCGGGTAGAGAGTTATTTTCACCTTTTATAAATTCTATTCTAAAATCGAAGGTAGATAATAATGCCTGCCATCTGGCAAAAATCTGTTTTGAAATAAGATTTTTAACATCATTTTGCAAAATCTCTTTAGCTAATTTACAATCAACTCTTAATAAAAATTCTTTGTTTATTAAATCGTCTTGAAATTTTGTAATACATAGTATTATAGACAAAATCTCCTTTTTAACTGTACTATAATTTTTTTGAGCCGGATTCCAGATACCAGAAGTGAAACGAACTAACTGTTCGAGAGACTCTGGAGAAATTCGCTGTTTAAGGATTCCACCGTAACCTTCTTCTGAAGCGTCTGTTTCTACTATCATAAATGCTTCAGGATTTGGAATGCCTAGACATGGGACTTTTTGAACAATGGACTTGACCTTTTTGACTGTGTCAGTTTGTTCTAGACCCCATGGGACTGGATTCTTCCTAAGGCGTTTATAAAGGGGTTCACAGATCTTTCTGATGTTAGGAATAAAATCTGCTACATAGTTGAGACTACCTAAAAACCTTTGTAGTTGTATTTTGTCTGTGATTTTATCGGGAAATTTGGACGAGAACTCAATGGCTCTACAGATTGGTTTGTAAGTACCTTGATAAAGGTCATGTCCTAAAAATCTAATAGTAGTTTGGAACAACTTAATCTTTTTAGCACTGACTACTAGGCCATTGTGTTTTACTATCTTAAGAAAGTATTGAGATGTTTAAAGTGAGAATCTATATCTTCTGAAAATATTAATACATCGTCAATATAAACTATTGACATATTACTGTAAGGGTTGAATATATTATTCATAATATTCTGAAATTCAGATAGGGCATTCTTTAATCCGAAAGGCATTACATTCCATTCATATTGTCCAAATGGAACATTGAAAGCGGTTTTATATTTATCTTCTTCAGTAATTTGAATTTGCCAGAAACCTGATTTCATATCAAATTTACTGTAAATATTAGCTTTGTAAGTTCTTTTTAATAAATCTCTTTTATTAGGTATCAGATACTTAATCCATTGTAATACTTTATTTAACGGTTTATAATTAATAACTAATCTGGGAGCTCCTCTTTCCTTTTCTGCATTATTGTTAACATAGAAGGCTGCACAGCTCCAAGGTGACTTGGAAGGTCTAATAATCTTCTTTTGGAGAAGATCATTTATTTCCTTTTTACAGACTTTCATTAAATCATAATTCATTTGAATAGGTCTTGCCTTAGTAGGTATAGCATGTTCGTTAAATTCTTTAATATAAGGTAGGTTGACTATATGCCTTTTCCGTTCCCAAAAGGCAGTAGACAAATTGGAACAAACTTCTAGTTCGAGTTTTTGTTGAAATTGTTTAATCTTATCTTCTACCTCGGGGGTTTTTAAAGTTTGTTCTATTTTGTGAACTTTGATGTCATTCCTTAAATAATTAACTTGCTGAGTTAACAAATTTATTTTAAAAATTGTTTGTGATTTAATATAATCACTTTCTTCTGTAGAGATGGGATTTAGATAAGGAAATCTTATTTCTCTACCTAACACTGTGGTGCAAAGTGCACTTAAGTCGTCGTAATGTGGTTTTATTTGAGTTAGGAAAGGAATTCCTAGAATTATTTCTTCATTAATATCTCTTGTTACTACAAAGTCGTTAATAAAGCATATTCCATCGTTGCAGATATGTGCTTTCGATAATTTGTAATTTATTTTTAATAATTCTCCTGTAGTAAAGTATAATTTTTGTGTACTTTTTTCTAAATATTTTATTGGTATTATTCCTTCCATTATGCAGTTTTTATCTGCACCTGAATCTAATAATGCTAACTTAGTAAGGGTCATATCATGAACCTTCAATGTTATATGAAGATGATAGCTTTTAGCCTTTACTTTAGTAAGTTTAACTAAGACAGCTGAACCTCCTTCAGATTCTTCGATAATAGAATCAGTGTCCTTTAATCGTGAAGGGCTAGGTGAAGGGCTATTATCTTCTTCTTCATAGTCTTCTTCTTTTGAGAAGAATTCTTTGTCAATAGCTTTCCCTTTATCTACTTGAGATAGTATTTTATCAATGATACTTTCCATCTCAATTTTATTAAGTCGAAGCTTAATATCTTTTAGTTCTTATTTTACCGATTTAAGTTCAGTTTGAAGATGTTGGATAGTAGTAGGCTCTTCTGTTTTTACAAAGAATCTATTTATTACCTTTTTCATATCAAAAGGTTCTATCTGTGGTCGATTTCCCTTTTGTTTAATGATAATGTTTTTTAACTCAGTTAAATATTTTCTTCTTAATTCATCATTATCTATGTGTTCGATGATGTCGAATAAGACTTCTTTGGAGTCTTCTGTGATTACTCTAAGAGAATTTTGACTACATACGCAAATTGCGCCAGTACAGTTACAACTGTATTCTACTGAGCTATTGCTATCTGAGTCATATGCGACATTAATCAATTCATTATCACTATCAGAATAGCTATCAGTAGATGAAGATGATGAACTGTTATCATTATCTTCTAGAATTGCGTAAAGTTTTTCTTTAGTGTTGTCGTCAATTTCAAGAGTATTTACTTTACTTTTTTTCTTTTTTGTAACTTTGCACTCATTGGCTCTATGTCCCGTTTTTCCACAAGACCAGCATTTGTCACCATAATCCCTTTTAGATTTTCTTTTAAACCTTTTCTTTTTAGAAGTTTCTCCTTCTTTCTTTTCTTTACGCCTGTGGCGCCCTTTAGGTTTATCTGAAGATCTGTGTTTCTTTGACAGTCTTTTTGATGGAGCGGCTATTGATTTGTAGCCGAAGTCTTGACAAAAACTACCAAGCTCAGCTTTGGACTGTAGTCTATCCTTTTTAATAAGACTTTTAAGTTTTAGGTTTGTACATAAGTCTAAACCGGTAACATTGATAAAACTTATTAAGTCTCCATACGTAAGATTGTCATATGGAATTTGACCATTAAACCTATCTCTAATTTTTGTTCTTACCTTTTCGGCAAATAATCTAGGTAATCCACTAATAAATCTTTCCTTCCAGAAAGGTTTATTGCAGTTTTCTCTGACCATTACCTTTTCTATGAACATATCTTTATACCACCTAAAGTCTGTTAATTTTGGGTAGCTAAGATTATTTAGAAGTTCAAGGCTTCTATCCTGAAATAATTTTGGTTCACCAATAAAATGTTTGGCTATACAGTAGATTAAAGTTGCAGTAGCGTCTTCTTTAGATTCTTGCTCTGCTATTTGAGTATTATTTTCAGTTTTTACAACAGTTATTACTGCTTTGGCATTCAGGATTTGATTCCTATTTTCTTCGGAAAGGTAATTATCCCACCAATTTTTTAATGTACCAGTAAAACCTGATACTATTAAGGTTGCTGTGTGTTTATCTGACGCATTTTTTCATTTTGTATGCTGTTACGGAAATTCCTATTTCGTGAAGCCTTTTGTAGATTTGGCTTTCAGCTAAACCATCAATATTCCATTCGGAAATTCCAGTTCTATCGTGACTGGAGTGGGATAGATAGATAGATATTTTCTTCGAACTGAACGTCTGGAAATGATGCTCTTTTGTAATAATTCTTTTTATTAGGGTGTCGAGGATCATTCGTTAATCTACTTACTTCAGGAGTAGTGGTAGAGATAGTTTTTAGAGTGAGTGAAGGTTTTAATTTATTTATAGAATCTACAAGTTCTTTAGAAGCTCTTTCTATCATCTTTAGTTTAGTTTTCCCTGTCAGGGATGGTTTCTTCCTTTAACAGAATTTCATATTTATTATTTAATGAAGTTAACTGTGTTTGCAGTTTATGGAGTTCAACGGTTTTATCTTTGCTAGTACTAGCTTGTTCTGTATTAGGCTTTGAGATACTTAGTTTTGTTTTAAGTTGTTCTTCTATTTTTTCTAGAAGTTCATTTGTAAAATCGAATTTTTCTCTTAATTGGGGGAATTTTTCTTTAGAAAATTCAGGGATTCTGATAGTAGGATGTGTTTCAATTGTGGATGCTACCATCGTTCTAGTAGGGGTTGCTATCTTGTTGGTATCTTTTAGCTGATTAGATACAACATGTAAAAGGTTATTTGTGTAGTTATTTTGGATAATTATTTTGTTTAGATCTTTGTATGTTGGTTCTTTGTCAAGGTAGGTACTTTCTCTTTTAAAAGGGGAAGCTGTGACTACCTCATTTTGAACGGGTATTATGATTTCATCTAATGGTGGAATGGTGGCCTCTATTATACCTTTATTTTTGGTATACCATTAATTGATAATCATTTGTAAGGATTCTTTTTGATTTGGAATCTGTCCTATTAATTCGAACCATCTAAAGAATTCAATATCACATCTAAGTCTTTTTAAGTCCTTAATCCATTTATTTCTAAAAGTTCTTCTTTGGTCAAAAGAATAGGTATATACGTACCATTCTCTTTTAATGTTATTATCCGGGTGTTCCCACTGAGCATTTAGACTTTTTCAGTCTATTTTGAAATTATTTTCTTCTTTAAGGGTTCCGAGTCTATCAATTGTTTCAGCGGATGGACTTTTATGAATGAAGGGACCCTTTTGATAGATTACTTTAGGAACGGTTCTGTTAAAATCTACTCCTTTTATTTTTCTATCAAGTTCTTCGATTAACTCTTCTTCGCTTTTATCGCTTTTACAACTTTTACTATTTCCCTTAAGGGGTTTGAAAGAAGAAGGTCTGTTGAAGGACATTCTTCTACCGGAAGAGGATTCGCTTAAAGAGTTAGATCTTAAAAATTTTAAGTCTACTGCTCCTGTAGGATGTTGAATAACTTGTTTGATATATGAACTTTCTGGTTCAAATTTTGGTTGAGTTATGGCTTCAAAACGCCATTTATCTTTTGATAATATATCGTCCCATCGAATCATTCTAGGGACGAAGGTGTTGCTATGTTCTTGGTTTGCTTCCATGAGTATAGTAACTCCTTACTACTTTCAATTTTAGCTTTTGGGGCTAAAGTAGTTTTCATGAGTCTGTAATATACTCTGTATATTATAGCTATCTCTCTTGTATTAATTTTACTATTCATATTTTTTGTTTTAATATTAAGAGTCAAGGTATCTAAAATATTCTGGTCATTTATGTCAACCGAATAATTTGGATAACAATTAAAGTAAACTGGGCCTTGAGCTAAGTTACTTTGTAAGACTCCTAATAATGAATCGTCAAAATTTAATAGTCTATCGTCTCTTAACAAGAGACAGAGGGGTGTGTCTAAACCTAATCTGTATAAAGGTTTGACAGCTACTTGTACTAGTCCGATATGCAAGAAATTATATTTCTTCCTACATTGTTGTATATCATGTGCTGCTAATAACTTAATCGTTTCAATTGAGTTATTAATAGCAATAGTTGATTCACAAGTTTTGATATTATAACTTTTAATAAAATCAAACTTGCCAGTATGATATATAGTACTAAAGGATTCTCTAGGAATACTCCAATTTTGTAAATCGTTTTCTATTTTGGCAATATTCGTTACTGCCGAAATATTAGCACTATTAAGAATTTTATTATTCTCGGAATTATTCATTTTAATATTGAGATGTATACCTGTTGATACAGATATTCATTGTTTTTATATTTTTTTGAATTATTCTTTTTCTGTGTTGATAACTCTCAAGATTATCTTTATAAAATTCAATTTCTCTTTCTATAGTTAATAAAGCTTTATTACGCAGATTATTATTTCTGATTATATTTTTGCAGACTCTAATATTGTGTTCAGCACAATCTATTTTCCTTTTTGTGTTTCGGAGATGTTTAAGGGATCTCCATTTCTGAATGTTATAGAATCCTATATAATGAAAATTTTTATGTTTTATTTATAAATAGATTTTAAAGATTTTTAAAAGTTTCAGGGAGAGGTATCTTGTCTTTAAGTTTTCTCTATATACTCTCTATGTTATCTTATTTCAGTGCTAATTCTCTTAATAGTTTTCTACTGTTCTAATAGTATATGTTTATCATTTATCTTGTTCATATCTCTATAATCCTGTTATCTAGTGTGAGGTTCATAGTGTGAGGGTCTCTGAGAGAGAGTTAGTTATAGAGAGGATCTCTATAAGGCAATATATTTTGTTCGAGATTTTTATATCTAATACATATAAACTATATATATATTAGAGATATATATATAGTGCCTTATATATAGCTTATATGTATTAGATATATAGCTCGGTTTTATGGAGGAACAAATCCCTTGCTTATACAGGGTATTTTACAACAATTTTTGGGACAAATTGATGAAGAATGATCCCAAAACAAAAATATTATATGGGCAAGAATTATTGGATTCTATTAAAACACAAATCCAAGTATACTCGTCCACTCCACAGAAGAAAATATTTGATGACAGCTCCGTCAAACATATTGCTCGAAGAATATCTGTTCAAGATGGAGATAAAACCGAATTAGCCAAAATGGTAGGGGAAGATCTTCCCCTAGTAGATCATATTCTCAAGGATCGTCATACGGATCCTCATCGATCTATCCTTTTACCCAAGCAAGGGGCCTGTCTCGGTCTGATACATACTCTTATTGAGCCCATGTGTCTAGCAGTTCTAACTATGAAAGAGATAGCCCTTTTGACAACTTCAGCGGGCTTTAATGTCACAGCTGGCTAGACGTAGCCACAAAGGCAAAGGCAATAAGAGTAGTACCAGAGTCGACTGTACCACCATCTTGGAACCAAGCCAAGAAACTATATTAAAATTCCTTTATATTTTGAAAGAGTCTGGATTCTTCATGGTTAATATGCAAGAGAAATTAGTTCTTCAACATAGATATGAATCCGTTTAGCCGGACATAGTCACGGCTGGGGAGAGAAACAAAGTAATTAAATACTTATAAAAATTAAAATAAACAAATACCTTTAAGGCCGGGATGCAAGGCCCTGAAGATGGTGAACTGAACTTCGAAACTTTATTTACTTCCACTGATTTACAAAATGAAGAAGCTAAGAAGCTAAAAGTCTTTACAAGAGAGAGAGAGAGAGAGTTCTTAGAAAGAGAGGGGTTTTAAATCTGATGCTCTTCAAATGAAGAGCTCCTCTATTTAAAGAAAGAAAAAGGAAACATAAAGAATCTTTAAATAGTAAATTGGGTCCCACATCTGGGTCCCTATACAGTGTTTCTACTATTGGGAATAGCATATCTGGGTCCCTTATACAGTGTTTTTACTGTTGGGAACAGTGTATCTACTGTTGTGTGGGGTCTTCGGCGGCTTTAGTCAAAGTCCTCTTCTGTCTAAATCGTTCATTTGTTGGAGGAATTTTCCCAATGTATTAGAGAGATATATATAGTGCCTTATATATAGCTTATATGTATTAGATATATAAGCTATATATAAGGCACTATTTCTCTCTCTCTATATATATATATAGTTTATATGTATTAAATCAATTTAGTTTCTCTGGCAGCCAATTAGTGATATAGTTTGTACAACATAATATGTAAATAAGTAAAAAAAATAAAAAAATTATATGTATCTAATTAAACTTTGATTGTTTATGTCCGTAGATTTAGATGATATTTAGTTATTTTGATTTCGACAAAAAAGTTAGTATTCGATGTTTCATATTAATTAATACTCATAGAAAATTGTATTTTATTCTTTTCCTGCCTAATTATTAACTTGTATTTTAATATTTTTTCCATTTATAATCATCTATTTAAATCTTTTTAAGGCCATATGAATATTAACTAACAAGTGTACTGCGTGAATTTGGTATACATGTGCGCCATACGTATCGAGAAACTAATAATTATAAAAGCGAAAAATCTAAAAGTTAAAAGTTGAATTACTTAAATATTCTTCTAAATTAATAGTTTTATTTAGGTATTTAATAATAGTTAAATAAAGAAAAAATTTAATTTAAAGTGCCTCCTCTAAAAGTTGTGTTATTTCAGAGAGTAACTATAAATACTATTACTTTTTTTTTTTCTAAAAGCAAAATATATCAAGATGATGACTTTGTGTTATAATAGAATGTTAAAGGGACACATATTTCTTTACGTTGTCCAACTACCATTTTCCTGATTTTTAATATGTAGAAAAAGTATCATACACATTGTTGGAAATTCTCTCGGAAAATGATTATGGGATGGATGGCTTTCAGTATTACAAGCATTTTGACTCCCAAAGAAAAAAATGTGAATGAGTTTTAATTTCAAAATGAACGACTTTATTGATCTAAAGAAATTTATATCTCATTATGTTAACAGTCAACAATGCCTTCATCATTGCCACATGGCTAAACACAAAAGAGAAATTGCAGACTCTTTCATAAGTATGTGAAATGATGCAAAGAAATTTACAGGGTTTCGGCTCCTTGGAAATGACTTTAACTTCAACAATCAACGTGATATACAGAAGCAATTAATTATTGTCATAATCATACTCATGCTGCCACAAGTTCTTTTTTGTATAAATTTGCATTGGAAATTTTTTGTGGTACTTCATTATCAATTTATTATGGTGGGTATGGATGAAAATCTATTTATTTCTCCTTGCCACACTTTCCTTCGGTGCGTGCTGCCTATGTTGAGGTACATTGATTTGTTGGATTATTTTGGAGTTGTTTATGAATGAAAAAGATATAAAAGTACAAATTTTTTTTTTACATGTTCTTACTTTTATGTTGTTTATGTTTATTGACTACTTATCATGTGTGCTAAATGGAAGTAACTTTCACTACTTGGTATATGCTAAAGTATGGTATATTTTTGTTCCTTGCGTATGCTGATTTAGTATTCATAAAATACAGCCGTAATAATAAGTTTCTGCTTTAATTTTCTTGCTTGATCTATTTTGGAGATTAAAAAGAGAGAAGAATATGATAAGAGATGTCCAAAAATTAATAGTATTAATTATGTTTAAGAATGAAAATATACAAATTAAAAAAATGTAATCAACAAGTTACAAACTTTAGAAACATATATGTCCAACTCATGATTTTCAAGGGTACGGTTGGATCAAAACTTTGAGTAGTAGTATATAGTATATCTTTATTAATTGTCAGATAGTTCTTACTTCTGTAATTTTAAAGTTCAGGAAGGTGTTTATACCTGAAGTGAAATATATAGACTAAATTGTTTTTCTTTATTGAGTTAAGTAATATAATACATATATCTTTTTCTAAAGAATTTTGCGTTCATTAATGTTTATAGGTGAAGTGAAATATATGGATTAAATTTTTTTCTTTATTGAGTTAAGTAATATAATACATATAATTTTTCTAAAGAATTTTGCGTTCCTTGAGTTACAATACACGCGCAACGCGCGTACCGAAAAACTAGTATATATATATATGTATTAGATATATATATATATATATATATATATATATATATATATATATATATATATATATATATATATATATATATATATACTATATCAAATTTAAACACAAAATAAATTGCAAAGAAATATTCAAGGGAATGTCTTATAATTTTTATTATTACGACATTAACAAAAAATGGCAATATCTTTCTTAGTCTTCCTCTCCCCAATGGAATGAGCACAACAAGGTATTAATACCACCATTAAAAGGAAAAAAAACTAAGGAAAATGTGCCAAAATACAAGTTACATATTAGTCTATGTATTATCTCTAACAAATCTCATAAATCCTTCAAGGTCCGGAGGAATTTCCATTGGTGGTGGTGGAAAAGAAGCTTGTTCATCACCACTTCCGGGCGAAGCAGCATCCTGCGCAAGTTCCGCTAGCATTTCTTCATAAGTTTCGTCCATCTCCCGTTGTGATTCTGCAAGTCCAAAATTTCTTCTTTCTGAACGGATCCAATCTCTGAAGAGTACTGATTTTTCCAAGCTCTCCCTCATAGACGCTCTATGATCACCGATTTGAAGTCTCGCTTGACTGAAAGCGCTCTCCGATGCCACTGTTGAAGCTTGAACACTTAAAATATCTCAAGCCATCCTTGAAAGAACCGAATATTGTTTTTGTTTGTCCTTCCACCATTCCAAAACATCGAAGGAGCCGTCGGGATTCTCTGATTCAAGTCCCTGCGCCAAATAAACTTGAAGCTTATTTAGTTGTGAACTATCACCAATATTATCACCTTGAGAATCCCAGAACTCCGTCCAAGAACTAAGGGCTTTTAAGCCCGCAGTTCTTTTAGATGATTGCGAACTAGACGAAGTAGGAGTTGGAACATTTGGTCTAGCATGATCTAAGGCAAGTTGATAAGCATTATAAATTGTTTGAGCATTTATTTTAATTGAGGCTTTTGCATCTCCAAGTGTAGCAAATTCCTCAGCTGAAAGTGATAAAGCGTTATAAATTTTTGAGTACCAAAAGTGAGGACCTCCTAATTTCATTGTAGGATGTAACACTGCAGCAACACCAAAAATAGGGGGGATAGGGAAAAAGTATTTTTTAAACATAGCTTTCATAGAATTAATAGCTTGTTCATAAATTACCCCACCCTCTGAAAATTGAGTGAATAAATCTGCAAGTACTGCAATATAAACTAAACAGTTAGAAATAGTAGGATAATATTGCCCAGATAATTTATTTGTAGCAACATAAAATTGTTCTAAAAAGTCTACAAGCATTTTAACATTAGTCCAATATTGATTTGTAAGGTGCTCATCATCATCATCATCATCATCATCATCATCATCATCATCATCATCATCATCATCATCATCATCATCATCATCATCATCATCATCATCACTTACACGAGCATTATATGTTGCGCTTATTGGGTTGCTATATTCATATGCAACAACTAAACTTTCATACATGTAATTCCATCTAGTCAGACAAGGTTTAGGAACCTTTCTTTCTCTAAGGCCAAATTCATCACATTTTTTAAAATAATCTCTAAGTCTACTTCTACGGTTTGAATAAAAAAGCAAATTAAGAGCCATTTTAACCTTTTCAATTTCTACATTTAAAACTTTCATACCATCACCGACGATTAAATGGTAAAATATGACAAATACATCTAACATGAAAAATATTACTAAATACAGGATTAGTGTAGTTGTAAGCAAGCCTATAGCATTAGTGTTACTAGAAGCATTATCCATTGAAACCGACATTATTTTATCTCTAATGCAAAAATATCTACAAATATCTGCAACTGTGTTAGCAATAAACTTACTTGTGTGGCGTGAATTAATTATTCTATAAGCAATAATGCGCTTTTGCATTATCCACTCCTCTTCTATCCAATGACTTGTAACAGTTAGATAATCACAGTCATTACCACTTCTACCAATATCAGTAGTAATAGCAATGCGACAATCTATATGAGTAAATAAATAGCGTAAATATTGTTCATATTCATGTTTATATTTATAAATATCACTCTTTATGGTTGTGCGAGGCCATCCTTTATAAGTAGGATTAAAAATTCTTCTAATATAATGCACAAAATGAGGGTTAGAAGGAAAACTATAGAGTAAGCACATAACAGTAACCGTTTTTGCCAATTCTTCATGATCTTTATTTGGATCATAATATAAAATGCCACCGGGTAACAGTGTTAATTCCCGGTTGAACTAGATTTGAACCTGTACTAGGGTTAATCATAGTATCTACACTTGTCCCCTCTTGCACAGCTTTCATTTGTAAATATCTAGTTTTATCTCTATGTTGTTTCAATATGTGTCTAGTCAAACTACCCGTACCGCTACGGTCTCCAGTATATTTATGAGCCATCAAAGACCCACAAATTTTACACTTAGCCTTATTTTGTTCTCTTAGTTGAGTAAAAAGTGCTAAACAAGAGATATTTTGGGCCGTTTAAAAGGTTTTCTATTAAATGTAGGGGTTACTACAGGAGGGTCAGGTGGGGCATCAGTTGTGTTATTAACAGGACTAGTAGGTGTATCATCTAAATCCGGTTGTATTTCATCTAAATCATCATTTTCCTCATCATTTTTAAAGATAGTTTGATTAGGATAAAGAGCATTCATAACTTCTTCATTTAATTATTGACCTGGTGCAACATCATGGCAAAATTGACTATCGAAAAATTGAAAACAAGGGTTATCACTATCAAGAATAATAGGTGGATGAGGACGGGTAACAGGTCTGGGTCGGGGAGCCGGGGGAAGAGTAGTAGCTTGACGACTAGATTCACCAATTTTAGATTTTCCCTTACCCTTACCACCAAATATTTTTTTCAAAGAAAAGTCCATATTAATTATAATAAGACTAAATAAAACAAATAAAACTATAATATTAAAACTTAAGAGTTGGAACGAGTTTACCGAATTGACGAACAACTTCTTGAAAATTGAATATCGTTGAAGACTTGAAGACTTGAATACTTCAATTCACCAACTTCAAAAATTTTCACGAAATTACAATAATAAAGTAAGCAATTATAGAAGAAAATTAGAGAGAGATTGACAGAGATTGATGAATTTGTAAAAAATGAAAGAATGAGGGGGTATTTATTCTTGAGAACAGGGAAAAAGTATAATTATAAAAAGTTTTGGGTTTAAACAAAATTTGGGGGCCAAATGGCTATTTTTTAAAGTCCCAAACGGCTGAAAATTGAAGGGAACGGCTAGATTTTAAAAATCTGACCGTTGGCTATTTTTTTTAAAAAAAAATAAAAATAGCCATTGGGGCCCGTTTGGCCCAGTTGAACCGGCCCAGGCACGCCTGCCGGTCCCGGGCTAAATGGTCCCGGGCTCACGGGCTATTTGGTCAGGACCGGCCCGCTATGGGCTTTTGCACCACTAGAGACCGGCCCGCTTGAACCGGCCCATTTGGCCCGTTTGGCACGCGAGACTGGGTCGGTCTCGGGCTACGCCCGGCCCACAATACACCCTTAGCAAGGCGGAGAATTCTTCTACGAGTTTTTCCTTCCTCTTCCTATTTTTTTCATTGTTGATTATGACTTTTAGTATTGTAGTTTTACATACTATTATGATTAACTAATTTGTTATCTAGGGTTTTGATAGAACCTTTTGTAGGATAAATTCTTGTTATGTTTTTATATAATTGAGCTGTTGGATTTCTCTACTTGTTCAACTACGTATTTATTGTTGTTGATTGAATGACCATCGATTGACTATGCCTATTTATTATGTGTTGCTTGAGAGAGAGTACATATTTAGGTAGTTGTTGAACAACGTCACTCCTAACGTATGTGAGAAATTAATACAGTGGGTTTAAAGGCAGGTTTAGAAATAACAAAGCCTTGACGTGGTCATAATGAGCGGTTAAATAAAGCCAACTAGCGTAGTTCGAGAGAATATGTCTAGTACATTATTGTAGTTGCTCGAGAGAGAATTCCGACATCTAAAGTGCTCACGATCAGTAGAGAATACATTAGCAAAATTGTAGGGAACATGGCTAGAAGGATTCCGATAATTGGGGAAATCATAACTCTAGACCTCCTTAATTTAGTCTCCAACCCTTTGTCTCGTTAGTTGATACTTTTACTGTTTTCTAGTATTTGCTAGTTAATTAGTTAGAAATATAAATCTCAATCTTTATAATTTAGAAAATTGTTCAACTTGTCTTTTTAGTGATATTAAACAGATATAGCTAAGTCTTAGTTCTCTGTGGGATTCAACTCCGGACTTTTAGACCGAATTATATTTGCAACGACCGCTTATCCTTTTTAGGACTAGAGTTGGGCGTGATCAAATTTTGGCACCGTTGTCGGGGAATTAACGGTGCAGTTGTAGCTGTATATATTGCTAGGGTTCAAGCTTGAACTTTTTTTTTTTTTAATAATTGTTGTTTTGAGAAACATGACATCTTGGAATTATGGGAATTTAGGTGTAGATAATTCTACTTTTGATCTCCATACATATTGTGAAGGAAACCACCCATGGCAAAATTTTCAAAACGTTCCTAAGAGCGAGTTATATGCACCAACTCAATCTTATTTGTGGAATGTGTGTGGTGGTAAAAATGATCACTTTTATGGTTGTGCTTATATTTCTTATCTTCCCCTAACCCTTTACTATTATGGTTCTACCTTTTCTTGTGAAGTTAACAGGAATAAAGAACCTGAGGATGCAGACCTAAAGGAGATCAATGATATGTTAAAGTGCCTTCTGAAACAAAATAATGAAAAACAATTGCAGATAGAAAGGCAAAAGGCAACTATTTGCAAGTTGGAGGCTCAATTGAGTCAAGTAGTTGGAGCTTTTAATGCTCAACAAGCCAATATTGATGATAGTAGCCAAGAAGAGCATGAATTTGAGGTGTTAATTGGGGAGGTCAGAGTAGAACATCAACAACCTAGCCAACTACAATTTGAGGATGTCAATGTTGAAGAAGTGAGACTAGAGTCAGCCAAGGAAATTGAGGATACAAATTTTGTTGACTCTAGTATCATTGATGTTGAGGATGCTGAAAGTCCTGAAGCTCATGTGTTTGAGCGCATTGGTCCTCACTCCAAACATTTTTCCACATTGGGATTGGATGATGATATAGAAATAGAGTTATCCGAGCCGATTGAGGAGTCAAGGAATGAGGAACACGGTGCCTACAGTCTGGAATTTTTCTTGCCAGAAAGACAAGATTACATACCTCATCTAAAAGCCAAAAAGTGTAGAATAGTACAATGGTTGCTTGGGCCAATTAGATTTGTTCCTCCACCCCTGGAGCATAGCCGAAAACTTGATGCCAAATTGGGGGTTCAATTCATAAGCTCGAGGTGGAGGCAAAAAGTGATTCGCGTCGTGCCGCGACGTTAAATCAAGCGCTTGTTGGGAGGCAACCCAGCTTTATTGCTTTCTTTTATTTTTTTTAATTGTATTATTTTTGTAGTGTAATTTTTTTATTTTCTAGGAGCATGGAAAGCAAAGGTATTGGAAGGATGCAACAACAAACCAAATGGTTGGAACTAAGTGTGAGGTACCCGCACGAAAGACCAAACTTGAGAGAAGTTTGAGTACCCCATGAGTTGTTAGTGCTTCGGCCTTTAGCCTACCAGAGAGTCTCTTTTACCCTTTTATTAGTTATGGTGTTCATTGGGGACAATGCACAATTTTAAGTGTGGGGTGAGGAGATTGTCTGAGTGACTGTCTATGCTATTTTAGTTGTGTTATTTTAATTGAATAATTTTTTTTAAAATAGAAAAGATCTAACTTTTCCCGACGATGGATCTATTAGACAATTTTCTTGAGGTATTTAAGTCTAAAGAAAAAATAAAATAAAAAGATTATCTTTTGTTAGGTAGTGTAGCAATTCCCCCTTGGTTTTTCTTTGTGTTGCGGTTCTTTTCCAAGGGTATTATTTGAAATTGGGTGTAATTAGTTTTTTTAGGAATAGGAGCCATTGTGTTGTGTTTTGAATTGAAGCAATATCTTTTGACTTTGTTATGCTTTGAGAGTAGTGAGTACTTTGGTTGTGACGCTTAGGCTCAGTTTTTGACTCTTGTATAAGTACCTTAAATTGTATGATTTTAAATTTGCTTAACTACTTTGACTAGAGTGTCTTGATGAATCTAATCCTGAGTAAGTTATGTGCCATGTGTGTGTGAGGTTTGGGTGTTATTTTGTGCATTGCATTTGATGCCTAGAACTTGCCCTGTGTGTTTGCAAAGCGAAATAGTAGTTTTATTCAATCTACGAAGTGATATAGGCATTTCTTTGTTGAGACAGATATGCATATTTTACCCGCCTAATTATTATGTATCGTAGTTAACCCCTTTGAGCCTGTAATCCCGTTTCTTTGACAACCACATTATAAGACTTACCTATTTATTTGAATTAACCATCTATTTGAACTATTGTAACCTCTCATGAGCACCTGAATTGATTATGAACTTTGTAAAGGTTAAAGTGTGGGGGTGGTTGGTTTGGATTTTGAGTGGTACTAATTAAATAAGGAGAAAGGTACATTGTTTTGAAAAAGTAAGAGCTACTTGAATTGGAAAAAAAATAGTTGGATTGTTAAGAGAAAAAATCCTTGATAAGTGGTGGCTCTTGATGTAAGTGTGCTTAAAGAAGAATGGGGTAATATACATTGATGTGAAGGTGGAGTGTTGGTTTGACATAAGTATGGGGGGTTTGAATGCTAAAGTATATGTATTTAAGTGTTTAGGTAGGTTTAGTCACTCTTATATCTAAATGTATTCTAACTGTCTCGTAGCCTACATTACAACCAAATAAAGTCCTAATTGATCCTAGATTGAATGAGCTCGATTAGTAGAGTAATACACTACGGGCAAGCCTATGGTGCATCTTTTGTGGCATATGAATGTTAGTTCTGAGAGTGAGTGAATTCTTTCTATCTTGAGTTCCTAAGTGTTCTTAAATTTTATTGTGTGGAACTACTCTCTTTTTTTGTGTGAAGGCACTTGATTCATGAAGAAAAGGTAATGTCAGTGACCTCTATGTTAGAGTAAGTGAGTGAGTTGTGAATAATGCGTGATACTTGTGAGTCAAATCTTGAGGTGAAGATGTTACGCTTTTGTGCTTAGTCTATTTTAAATACTCTTGGTGTGATGAGTTAGGAGAATTGTTTAAAAAGGCCATGTCTATAAAAAAAGTGTAGTTTGATTGCTCAAGGACGAGCAATGGTTTAAGTGTGGGCTGTTGATGATAGGCTATAATTACGTATTTTAGTCACTTATTACACTCAAATTTACTGCACTTTAATTGAGTTTGAGCTTTAATTGTTAGTGTCCTGCACTAATTGTGTATTTTATGCCTTGTAAGAGTGATTCTGAGCTATGTAGATACTATGGAATGAATTCAAGTGATTTGGAGCTTTGAAGTTTGAGTAAAAGCCCAAGGAATTAAGCCGAGATCGTATTCGGGGATCAACGGATGATAGAGCAACAAAACGAAGAATCGAGTAGGCATATTGTGCACTGTCTAGTAAAATGCACATAACATTTTGCTCAGACCTTAATTTGGGCTCCACAATATATGGTTGGAAATCTAACACAAAGGTCTACAACATTTATGTTTTACGTTCTTTCAAATTCTAAACAGAACAGGGTGAAAAATGCGGTCGAAACTGCTACCGCGGATCTGACGCGGACTGAGGCAGTACACTTGCCAAATACCGCGCCCGTACCGCGCCTGAGCCGCGCCTGCAGCGTCCAGACCTGAAAAATTGTCTTTTTCGCATAGGAAAAGGTATAATTGTTTGGGCCCGACCCTACTTTGTATATATACATGGAAAAACGGTATTTTAAGAGGAGGAGACCAATTTTTGACACAGATTCGACCTAAGGAGGCAGAGACACAATAGGAACAAGGCGGAGAATTCTTCTACAAGTTTTTCCTTCCTCTTCCTATTTTTTTCATTATTGGTTATGACTTTTAGTATTGTAGTTTTACATACTATTATGAATAACTAATTTGTTATCTAGGGTTTTTATAGAACCTTTTGTAGGATAAATTCTTGTTATGTTTTTATATAATTGAGTCGTTGGATTTCTCTACTTGTTCAACTACGTATTTATTGTTGTTGATTGAATGGTCATCGATTGACTGTGCCTATTTATTATGTGTTGCTTGAGAGAGAGTACATATTTAGGTAGTTGTTGAACAACGTCACTCCTAACATATGTGAGAAATCAATACAGTGGGTTTAAAGGCAGGTTTAGAAATAACAAAGCCTTGACGTGGTCATAATGAGCGGTTAGATAAAGCCAACTAGCGTAGTTTGAGAGAATATATCTAGTAAATTGTTGTAGTTGCTCGAGAGAGAATTCCGACATCTAAAGTGCTCACGATCATTAGAGAATACGTTGGCAAAATTGTAGGGAACATAGCTAGAAGGATTCCAACAATTGGGGAAATCATAACTCTAGACCTCCTTAATTTAGTCTCCAACTCTTTGTCTCATTAGTTGATACTTTTACCGTTTTCTAGTATTTACTAGTTAATTAGTTAGAAATATAAATCTCAATCTTTATAATTTAGAAAATTCTTCAACTTGTGTTTTTAGTGATATTAAACAGATATAGCTAAGCCTTAGTTCTATGTGGGATTCAACTCCGGACTTTTAGACCGGATTATATTTGCAGCGACCGCTTATCCTTTTTAGGACTAGAGTTGGGCATGATCAATAGATATTTGAGCAGGAACTTTATTCAAATAGTCAACAACGGAGTACTCTTTTGCCTGTACTTTCCTCCACAGGTCATCTTGCCCGGTCTCAATGATAGGTTGCCTAGTAGTGGCCTCATTACTTGAACCTCCCAGGTATTCAGGTGTATAGACTCTTCCAGTTCTAGTCATTCCTTGTGCAGCATCAGATTCCTCTGCCTTGGCCTTCCCTTTCCGCCGAGCCTCGGCAACATAGTCTCAGGGTATTGCTTTTGAGTTGAATGGGGGTGTGGTTGATACTATCACGGTGAAAGGTGTGACCACTTCTACTTCAAATGGAGTGGGGGTGGCTGCAGGCGGAGCCACCTCTACCTCGAATGGAACTGATACAGTTACCTCAACCTCGATTGGTGCTTGAGTCTGTACCACAATAGGAAGAAGTGTGACTGCAACTTTAAAGTCATCGCCCTCTCGAATAAGCTCAATCGACCCCTCAGGGTCCCATTCTTCATTTGTATCTATCACATGTACACCATCACCTCTGTGATCTGGGAAGGGATTGTTACGGACATTAGGTGCGGCTTCCTTTGCTTGTATGACCTTGTTGTCAATTAGCATCTGGATCTTATCCTTTAATGTTCGGCACCCAGCAGTGGTGTGCCCTTTCATACCGGAATAGTAAGCACAAGTTTTGTTTGGATTGACCCATTGGGATAGATTTTCTAATGCCACATCGGGAATAGGAGTGACGTAACCTGCGGCTTTCAACCTTTCATATAGTTGGTCAATGGGCTCAGCAATGGCGGTGTATTGTCTGGGTGGCTTGCGATCAAAGTTGGGTCTTGGTCTCGGATAATTTGGCGTGCTGGTGGTGATTGGAAGTGGGATGGTTGAGAGTTATAGGTGTGATGGACAATGGTTGGTTGGGAATATCTGGGAGATGAAGGTTGATATGTAGGCGGTGATGCTTGGTATGTGAGTGGAGGTGTTTGATATGTGGGTCGAGGTGTCTGATAAGTAAGTGGAGATTTTGGGCCCTGGGCCACCATTATCGCCCCAACATCTCTCTTTTTCGATATGCCACCTGATTGTTGTGCCTTATTCATGCCTTGCAGTGCCTCGAAGTTTTTTACCATCCCGCTCTTGATTCCTTCTTTGATTCTTTCTCCAAGTTTGATGATGCCAGAGAATTTGTGATTTTTTATAACCATCAACCTCTCATAATATTGTGGATCCCGTGCCCTGACGAAGAATTTATTCATCTGTTCTTCGTCCAAAGAGGGCCTGACCTTGGCCGCTTCCAACCTCCAACGAGTAGCGTATTCACGGAAAGTCTCAGTAGGTTTCTTCTTAAGATTCTAAATGTAGAAAACATCCGGTGCATTTTCTGTGTTGAACCTGAACCGGTCCATGAAATCCGACGCCATGCTTACCCAATTGGACCATTCTTGGGATTTTGACTGATATACCAAGACAAAGCATCCCCAGTAAGACTCCTCATAAAGAGCTTCATCCGGATCTTTTCATCTTTCCCGACCCCGACAAGCTTGTCACAATAGGTCCTTAGATGAACCTGGGATCACCTATGCCATTGAACATTTCGAACTGGGGAGGTTTGTACCCCTCTGGTAGTTCGACATCCGGCTGTATGCACAGATCTTTGTAGTTCAAACCTTCAATTCCTCTGTCACCTTCAACACCTTGAACTCGACTTGTTAACTTCTTGAGTTCTTCAGCCATATTTTTAATGAGTAGGTCCTTCTCGAAGGATTCCAGTGTATATGAGATTGGTTGGGTAGAGTGAGGTATAGTTTTCACATATATAGGGTTGCTTTGATAGGTGACAGGGACTTGGGTGTAATGATGGTCATTAGTGGTGTTTTGGGGATCGGGAATGGGTTGTGGTATGTTTTGGGGAGTGTGGTAAGTGGTGGTTGGTGGGTACTGAATCAGTTGATGATGATGTTGTGGTAGAGCTGGTATCGACAGCGGATTGATATTTTAGGGTGAGTTGCGTATTGATTTGGTACAATAGGATTTTGTGGCTGTTGGTTTTGTGTGTTTTGAGGAGGTGTTGGGTTCTTTGTATTTTGTTGATTGATATCGGGGACATTGAGGGTGCGTGACAAGTTTGCCAAGTTGCGAACCTGCTCAAGTTCTCCTTGCAGTTCCAGTATCCTTTGTTCCAGACTCAAGACTAGATCATTTGGGGCCGGAGTACTACGGCCATCTGAGGTTTCTGCGTTCTCAATATTCTCCTTTCGGATACCACTTAAGTCATTCATTTTTGCTTTTTCTCTACTTTTTTTGTTGCTTGGAGGAGGAGGAGGTGGAGGGCCTCTAGATCTGGTGTGGTACGCTGATGCGGCGAGTATGAGTGAACCAACCTAAAGGGATGGGAATAATAAAAATAAGAAGAAGGAAAAAAATAAAAACAAAAGGTAACAAGTCAGTAAGGATCCTGAAGTGTTTGCAGTATTTAAACACATATTGCGTAAATGTAAATTCGCATCTTAGTTTGGGAACCTCATTGTGCCCGAGGTAGGCCTAGCAACAAATAGATTTGGAGAACTTTAAATGCCAATAAATGTTTTATTTCATAATATAAAAATAGACGAATCCCAAAAGTACACTAAGATAATAATAATAAAATAAGTCATTACTGGCACTTGGCCTTATTACATTTTTAGAAAAAAGCAAATAAATCTAGCCTATTTGGTCCCAAAAGGACCTTACCCAGATTCGATCTTCCGGACTCCATCATATAGGTCCCCCAGCTCACGCAGCCCCAACAGCAAGTAGGCTCTGGCAAGATGTCCTCCTTCAGTTCCATCAGCGTTCTGGAAATTTTCAATCCTCTTTATGACTTTACTTTCCTGCTCCACGATTCCTCGCTCCAGATATCCCAGTTTCCTATTGGAAGTAACTGCCATTTCTTTCTATTCCTCGATCAGCCTTGCATTCCTCTCATGTATTTCTTGGTGTTCATATTCAGAGCCGTGGACCCTCTTGCGCAGCCTGTTGTATTTGACTTGAGCCTCAGCTTCTTCATCTATGATTTTGTTCCCTTGACCGGCCCCTGGTGTCACCATTCCTTTCAGATTCCCCTTTAACCATGCCGGGTAGAGAGGCTCGAACCCTGCATGATACCTGTCTAGCTCAACGGTGTTCTTCTCCACAATGATTTTGCAGTGCCACATGTGCTGATCTTGGAACTTGTAAGGGACGTCGTCATCTTGAAAGTTTGCCCTGAAATGACTTATCTTGACAACCCTTAGTACAACTTGTTTCCTGCCTGCTTGTCTCATAACTCGGATAGGGACATACGGGTATATCCCTCTCAACCCGATTAGTACCAAGTGCGGAGCATCCCTGGATCTGATAATAAATTCGTGTGTTGGCAACCATTCAAACACCATTGCACCTATTCCTTGGTCAGATTGTCGAAGAACTCTACCCATTCTTTGGCACTTTCTGGTTGAGCAAATTTGTCTGGAATGTAAGTTATCTACTTGGGGTGATGGAAGGCAATATGGTCGTTCCAAGCCCTCGTGGAAATTCTTGGCGATAGTGACCCTTTTGGAAATGCTCCAACAACCATAACTGTAGCAACAAGTTACAACCCTCAAAATGCTTGACCCATCTTTGATAGCACTCCAGAGCCCTGTAGATGTCGGCTATGATCATGGGGACTATGGTATATGTATGTCCATTAATCCCTTCCATGAAAGCCTTGGCGACCATGGCCAACCTAGTGTCGATTCTTCCCTTTTTCATTGGAAACATTATCAGGCCTAAGAGCATACAATGAATACGAACACTTTGTGGTTAATGTGACCTAGAGAAGTGAGAGAGATCTCATCATGGTAGGTAAAGAAAGACTTGCTATGGCCATACCTCTCATACAACTATTCGAAAGGTATGTAATATTCCTTCAAGCACACTAGGTCGACATTCTTCTTTAGTCCCATCATCTTTAAAAATCCCCTGCCAGTACGGTTTTCTGGTACCAATAACCCGGGACTATCCCAAGTCAACCCCGCAAGCCCTCCAATTTCTTCTAGGAGTAGTGTCATTTCTATATCGTCGAAACAAAACACAGCCCTTCCACTATCCCAAAATAAAGCAGCAACCTCGATCAATTTATTGTTTGGCTCAATATCTAGCAAGGAAGGCAAGTTACCCAGGTACTTTCTCACATGTTTCTTATCACTTGAGGAAAGGTCCTCCCACCAATCTAGCAGAAATGGTGGGATGTTGCTAACCATACCGAATCTGGGGACCTCGTGCCTCATTTTCTGCAAAACAAAAGAGTTAGGCCTTACCCCCACCAGACTCGACCATTTATACATCCATGATCAACATATCGACATTTAGTTCTCCAAATTAATGCACAGAACGTGGTTGTGTCTGATGGTATTATGGAAAACCTAAGATACTTTTGGATAAGGCTTATTTTAAAGGATCATTATGTGGACAACATATTGATCCGACTAGGTTTGACCATGATGCATACACAATTTTAACCAGGAAGAGCAGGTTGGAGATTGTATAACTCAGATAATAGACAAGATTTGAACAAGTTGTATACATATAAAACAAAGTTTTAAACAGAAGGGATTTGGGAAATGAGGGGTCCTATGTTGGTTAGCCTACAGGATCACCCCACACAATGTCCGGTAAACACTCCTCAATGAGGGGCTACACGTGACATTAGCGCGTAGTCAACATATTCCATATCTACCCTTCCCACCCCATGGTTATAGCCTAAAGCATTCTAGTAACCTTGACAATGCCTATGCGTGCACTACCTGTCCTTTCCTTGTGGCCCTGGAGGTATTTTAGGTCCTCTAAATCTGGGCAGTTCTAGACAACCCCTAAGGTGCTTAAAAAGGAGAAAATTCTAGGTGACAGGCAAGAACACATAGGACTTAACAACTAAATATAGAAAGAGACAGTTAAAGGTCCCAGGTTTACCTCCACAAGTAATACACGGAGGCAGCACGTCTCAAACATAAACAAGTCAGTTTTTTTTGTTTAGAGAAAAGGCCTAAACTGGACGTCTAAGTGGATGTCAATGCACAGAAACATGCAACCTTGTTTTTATAAACTTGGCAGTAAAGCCCTAATCAGTTTTGCCTATTGCTTTTAACCTGTTAAATCTGAACAACTTCAAGTAGCAGAAATGTAGTTTTAGAGTTGCAGGATTGGAAAACGCCCAATAGGCTTGCCTACACGCTAAATAGTGATGTCCTAAGAGCATGATAACTACGTTTGATACAGTAAAACAATGGGCCGATTTTTAAAACAGACTCTTAAATTCCTATAGGCATGCTTTCTAATAATAAATTAGAGCAGTATTTGAAAGAATTCACTTCAGGAAAAACAAACCATTGATTAGACCAACTTCGAAGTAAACTAATCATAAACTGGATTGACTTATTTAAACTAAACTAATTTTTTAGATCTAGAGGCAGAATTTCTGATGTTGTTCCCTATGAGCATGATATTTAGTTGTTTATAAACATATAGGCATGATTACTAGTGGAAATAAATGTAAACAACCATTGGAACAGAAATTTGAACTTGATCGCATGCTTAAGTATGACATCTATTTGTGAAGTTGATCGTAAAACCTATAGGCATGATTTCTAGCATGGTGAGGCAAACATAGCAAATATATGAAATCCTATAGGCATGGTTTCTAACATGTAGGGCAGACATAGAAAATATGAGATCCTATAGGCATGGTTTCTACCCATATTACCCCATAAATATGTAACTACCCACCCTTCTTTTACTAATCACCCCAATATTCGTTTACAAATTATTATAAACTAGATGAATGAATTACATAGATAAAGAAAAAGAAGTTACACTATAGGGAGCCTGAAGCAGGCCCAAGTGATTTCCTAAACCTCCAATAGCCTCAAATGCCAATTTCACAGACAATGTCATTATCTAGGTGTGTCAGAGTTCCCTAAGGATCTCAAGGATCCCGGGCAGTGCTCACACCTAGACTTTGTAACCAAATTGAGTAAGTTCAATGTGGAAGGGCCAACCTCAGTGTACCAGAGTTCAGAGAGATCTCAAGAGGACCCCAAGGCAGTACACACACTAGAGGGGGTAGAACCTAGGGACTTAGGAGTAGAGTGAGAGTGCTTAACATAGTTTGAAAGCGTCTAGTAGGAAAACAATGTAAAAAAAGAGACTTAGTTGAAATAACTTTGTAAGCAAGAGAGTTGTTGGGTAAATAGCTTTTGAAAACAGTGGTATAATTAAACAAACAATAGGTTAGTCAAACAAGTTCAGCAATACTCAAATAACAGTCCTTCATACAGGGGAATGGGAATTAGGGGCACATAGAGCATATAGTATCAGGAGCATAGTAGTTCTTGTAGGGTTTAAGGGATTAGGGGATAGTTATTGGTACCAATATAGTAGGAGTTTTAGAAACAATCATAGAATCAGCCATTTAAAGTTACAGATTAGCTTGCATATCAAAATTGGATAACAAGTAGACAAGCATTCAAAGCAGGGTAGAGTCATGTTGAGACAGACTACTAGGGGAGGGGGTAGAACATGTTCTGAAAAGCCCAAAGAAGGTTAGACTAGCATGCTAGATGAAGCAGTAATGCAAACATGTCAATTGCATGTTGAACAACAGAACCATAGATAGAAACAAATGAGAAACATGATAAACTGAAGTAGTAAAAGAAACATACTGGTTTTGAGACTTGAATTGAAATCAGAACATACCAGTAGAGAGATGGTAAACACAAAGTGAGGAATAGGAAAGCACAATAGTTAGCCTTGGCTTGCAGCCGGCTAACTCAAAATAATAGCAAGTAACCAAAGAGAGAGAAGAAAGTTTTGAGTGTGAGAGAGCTTTTTGAACCAATGTGTTCGTGTGTTGTATTAATAAAAAGCAGCATATAGCAAATCAGTGAATCAAGGACTCGAAATTACTAATTTAAGGAGAGTAACATAGGTTCCCATGAATAAGTAAATAAGCCAAGTTTAAATAGGAAGAATCGAAGGTTTAAAGGAAAGCTTTCAAATCAAGCCAAGAAACAGGGAACTCAGAATCAATCAAAGAGAGAGTCATGAGTCAATGTTTTAGCATATAAATAAAGTAAGATAAGAATAACAAGAGATAGCAAACATGAAGGTTAAACAACACTGATAGAAAGAGGCAAGTCTTGAACAGTCAAGATGAACACAAGCACATAGAGTTGGTGTAAGTTAGGCTAAGAAACTCGGTAGAAACATATTCGAGGCAAGATAGTCATAGAAACTCAAACAAGAACCGGTCAGTCATGCTGATACACAGAACCAAACGAAGAAACCTAGAAAATTAGGGCTTTCAGCATAGATGAGTTAAAGAAGTAATAAACTCTTAGAATCAGTTATAATAATGCAAGAAATAGAAGTTTTTTACATAAAGAATCGATTAAACAAGGTTTTAAAAAGAAGTTCCGAAAACCTTAGTTTTAGAAGGAGGTGAAAAACACTTAAAATCAATGATTCTTGCAAGGGATCTTAAGGACAGTGTAAAGTATTAAAGGAACAAATTCAAATCGTCTTAGATATGTATAGATCTAGGAGATATAGAAAGAAATTAGGGTTTCAAAAGAAACCCATATAGAGATAAAGGAAACTGTCTAGAATCCCAAGGATCATTGCAAATACAACATGATTTTACTTGAAATCACACTGGAGTAGCCAAGAACAGGCAGATGACGAAGCCTAGATGCAAGACGGCATGGCCCTGGGCCCTTGAAGACCTTAGAGAAGGCAGACATGGCATGAGAGAAGCCATTGGAGGATTAGGAGACAATGAGAGGTCACCGGAGATGACCGGAGAAGAGAGGTCGGCGGTTGAAGGGCGAGGGTTAGTTTGAGAGTGTACTGAGAGTAGAGAGGATTTTAGGGCGGCGGTATATGGAAAATGATTAGGGTTGGGGTGGTTTAGAATTAAAAAAGGCAAGAATCAATATGGGCCGTTGATCTTTTAGATAAACGGCCATGATCTAATTGGTTCTGGGTCGGGCAATTTGGCCTAAAATTGGGTTGGGTATTGGGTTTAATTGTGGCTATAATTGAAAAATAATTTGGCTAAGTTTTAAATAGTCAATTTAACCTTATATAATTTATAATAAAATAATAAATGATTTAATTTCAATTTGCTAAAATGATTTTTAAATAGATATTTAACATTTAAAAAATATAGAAGATCATTTTATGCATATAAGACGTAATTGTACATTAATAAGGCTAATATTGCAATTATATGCAAATTAGCTTTAAAAATGCAAAATGCAATTATAAAAATGCAATATAAATATTTTAACAATATTTTGGCATAAATATAGAATTTAGATGACTAAATTACCATAACAATAATTTGAGGGATAATTATTGGGGATTTTATAGGCAAAAAGAGGAGGAAATAAATCAATTTAAAATCTTTAAAATTATCAAAAATTATAAAAACCTTGTGCATGCTTATATATGCATATATATGCTATTTTGAAAGTATTTATGCACATTAAAAATATATATGAAAAAATTGGGTATCAACAGGCATATTTCCTGTACCACCAACTGTCTCTCAGACTGGGGTGGGAGCACAGACTCCCGCTACTCACACTCCGGAGCAGATGGCTCCTCAGTTTGAGACTCCAGCAGCTCAGCGTGTTGGGGTAGTTCAGTCGGGTGTTGCGGCATAGACCGGTGATGGATCAGCTATGTCTTCTGAGGTTTTATGGAGACTGGATAGGTTTACCAAACTTTTCCCATTTCACTTTAGCGGTGCATCTTCAGAGATTCCCTAGGACTATCCGGACGGTTTTCATGAGGTGTTATAGAACATGGGGATAGTGGAGACCAATGGGGTCGACTTTGTTGCTTTTCATTTGTCGGGTTCCTCCAAGAAATAGTGGAGGGATTTTGTGTTAACCAAACCAGGTGGTTCGCCAGCTCTTACTTAGGACCAGTTCTCTCAGCTATTTCTTGAGAAGTTCCTTCCTATCACGTAGAGAGAGAACTATCAGAGGCAGTTCGAGCATCTGCAGTAGGGTTCTATGTTTGTCACTCAGTACGAGACCCGATTTGTGGATTTGACTCGTCATGCTATTCTTTTGCTTCCTACTAAGAGAGAGACAGGGTGAGGAGGTTTATTGAAGGACTTGCTAAGTCTATCAGATTCCAGATGGCTAAGGAGATTGGGAGTGAGATTTCTTTTCAGACGGCTGCCAATGTTGCCAGGCGAGTCAAGATGGTACTAGCTCAGGGGAGTGGCCAGGGATCTAACAAGAGACCTCGTCACTCCGATGGATTTAGTGGTGCCTCGTCTGGAGGCAGGGGATCTTTTTGTAGAGGCCATCCTCCCAGGCCATTTCATTCAGCACTCCAAGCTTCTCACGGTGCTTCAAGTAGTTGTGGCCCTCAAATGCATTATTCTGATTAGCTAGCCTACAGTGCACCACCAGCTCCTATCAGTGCACCGCTCCAGAGTTTTTAGGATGGGCACTCATGCCGACAGGGTCAGTTTCAGGATCAACAATCACAACAACCGAGGTCTTGTTATACTTATGGCGATTCGAGGCACATTGCTAGGTTTTGCCCTCGAGCATCGATCAGTTCTCAACATCAGGGTTCTCGTGCCATGGTTTTCGCACCAGGTGCTTCACTGCCTACTCAACCAGCTAGAGGTAGTGGTCAGATAGTTAGAGGTAGAGGTCAGGCTGCTAGAGGTGGAGGCCAGCTAGATAGAGCCCGTCCTCGAGATATAGTTTAGAGTGGTGGGGCCCAGACCCGATGCTATGCTTTTCCATCTAGGCCTAAGGCTAAGTCATCTAACGCGGTTATCACAGGTACAGTTTTAGTTTGTAGTAGGGATGCCTCAGTACTATTTGATCCGGGTTCTAATTATTCCTATGTGTCATCCTATTTTGCTTTATATTTGGTTGTGCCTCCTAATTCTTTGAGTGCTCTCGTGTATGTGTCCACCCCTATGGGAGATGCTATTGTTTTAGATCGCGTTTATCGTTCGTGTGTGGTTACCATTAGGAGTATTGAGACTCGTGTAGACATCCTATATCTTGATATGGTCGATTTTGATGTCATTTTGGGGATGGATTGGTTGTTACCTTATCATGCTATATTGGACTGTCATGCCAAGACGGTGACCTTAGCCTTGCTGGGGTTGCCTCGATTGGGGTGTAGAGGGACTTTAGGCTATTTTAACATAAGGGTTATCTCTTATGTGAAGGCTCGACATATGGTCGAGAAGGGGTGTCTAGCTTATTTGGTTTATGTCCTTGATTCTAGTGTGGAGGTTCCTTCTATGAATTCAGTACCGGTCGTTCGTGAGTTTCCAAAGGTGTTTCCTGCAGACCTGCCGGGGATGCCACCCGATAGGGATATTGACTTTTGTATTGATTTGGCTCCTGGCACTCAACTCATTTCTATTTCGCCATACCGTATGGCCCTGCTAGAGTTGAATGAATTGAAGGAGCAGTTGCAAGATTTGCTTGATAAGGGTTTTATTAGACCTAGTGTCTCGCCCTGGGGTGCGCCCGTATTATTTGTGAAGAAGAAGGATGGTTCGATGAGGATGTGCATAGAATATCGGCAGTTGAACAAAGTCACCATCAAGAACAAGTATCCATTGCCAAGGATTGATGACTTATTTGATCAGCTTCAGGGTGCCAAAGTAATTTTCAAAGATTGATTTGAGGTCTGGCTATCATCAGTTGAGTATTAGGGCATCTGATATCCCTAAGATAGCTTTTCAGACTCGGTACGGGCATTATGAGTTTCTAGTGATGTCATTTGGGCTAACAAATGCCCAGCAACATTTATGGATTTGATGAACCGGATGTTCTAGCCCTATTTGGATTCCTTTGTGATTGTGTTTATTGATGATATTTTGATCTACTCCCGCAGCCGAGAGGAGCTTGAGCAGCGCCTTCGGATCGTTCTTCAGACTCTAAGAGACAGCCCGTTATATGCTAAGTTTTCAAAATACGAGTTCTGGTTGAGTTCAGTCACTTTTTTGGGGCACATTGTGTCGGCAGAGGGTATCCAGATGGATCCTAAGAAGATTGAGGCAGTCAAGAACTGGCCTATACCCACTACAGCTATAGAGATCTAGAGTTTTTTGGGATTGGCGGGTTATTACAGTCAGTTTGTGGAGGGTTTCTCATCTATAACAGCCCCGTTGACCAAGTTGACCTAGAAGGGTGCCCCGTTCAGATGGTCAGACGAGTGTGAGGTGAGCTTTCAGAAGCTCAAGACTACTTTGACTACGGCACCAGTGTTGGTGTTGCCCACAGGTTCAGGGCCTTATACAATATACTATGATACATCTCATATTGGACTTGGTACGGTATTAATGCAGGGTGGCAAGGTAATTGCATTTGCTTCACATCAGCTGAAGATTCACGAGAAGAATTATCTTGTCCATGACTTAGAGTTGACAGCCATTGGTCACACGCTGAAGATTGGGAGGCACTATCTTTCTGGCGTGTCATGTGAGGTGTTCACGGATCATCGGAGTTTGCAATATTTGTTCAATCAAAAGGAGCTCAATTTGAGGTAGAGGAGGTGGTTAGAGCTATTAAAAAACTATGATATCACCATCTTGTATCATCCTGGGAAGGCCAACGTGGTGGCCGATGCTTTGAGTAGAAAGTCAGTGAGTATGGGCAGCCTTGCGTACATTTCAATCGATGAGAGACCGCTTGCATTAGATGCTCAGGCCAACGTGGTGGCCGCTTCCAAGGGTTATTCCTTCAAATCGCAAAAAAACCTAAAATCACGTTAAAACCTCGCTTTATCTCTCTAATCACACAATCCAAACCAATTATCAACCAAGGAAGTCGAAAAGTGCTATAGAAAACGATCTCAATCCATAAGGCTTCTATCTTTGAAGAATCTCAAAAAAGTCAACAAAAATCAATCCGGGCCCACGTGCCCAAAATCCTCGATGATCCTAACTTTTCGAGTCCAAATATATTATTAGAATCCAAAATTGGGTCCAAATCAGTACTCAAATCTCCAAAATACACCTTTTAAAATCTAGGCAAAACCCCAAACGTTTTCTTCAAAATTGCATGTTCTTAGTGTATAAATCTATGAGCAAACAAGATATATAATCAATCCAAGTGAAAATTACTTACCCTCAAAATAGAAGTGAAAATCTCCTCCAAAATCGCCTCTTTTGGTGCTCCAAAACTCAAAACAATGAGCAAAGAACAAACCCTCGAAATATAACATTTTGTCAGGGCCTCTCACACCTACGACCCAAAAGCTCTCTTTCTGCGAGCTGGCTTTTGCGCCACTAAGTTTTCATATGCACACTTCCCAATTGACCAATGCACTTGTGACCAATAACTTCGCATATGCAGCTCCACAGGCGCACACAAGATTCCACAAGAGCGTTAACCCCCTAGCATGACAACTTTCGCATATACGCATCTTCTTCGCAAAAACGGAACTCACATCTGCACTACCACATTGAAGATACAGCTCTCATGAGTCTGTTACCGTATTTCTTCTATGATAACAAAACTCGCAAATGCCACATTGCAGATGCGAACACCAGGTCGCAGGTACGACTACACCTAAACTAGCAATGCCATCAACTGCCAAAAGGGTTCCAGAATCAATTTGAAACACATCTGAGCCCCTCGGGACTATGTCTAATAATATCAACAAGTCCAAATATATTATCCAAACTTATCCAAAGGATCAAAGCACCACAAATAACATCAAAACCAAGAATCAAAGATCAAATCGTTCTCTTACCTTTTAAACCTTCAAACGTCGTCGAACATGTCTTGTTTACACTTAGACATTTCGGGTAACAATCAAACTTTGCGCTTAAGTTCCAATCAACCAACTGAACCTATCCAATATTCCGGAATACTGATCAAAACCCGATAATACCAAAGTCAACTTCCGATCAAACTTAAGAACTCTTAAATTCTTCAAATTGCCAACTTTCGATAAATAAAGCCAAAACCTTCTAGCAAACTCCAAATTCAAATTCGAACATACACCTAAGTCCAAAATAACCATCTGAACCTATTGAAACCATCAAATCCTAATTCTGTGATCATTTACTCAAAAGTTAAACCTTTGTTAACTCTTCCAAATTGAGAATTACTCTTCAAAATTAATATCGAACCTCTCGAATATCAAAACCAACCATATACACAAGTCGTAATACATCATATGAAGCCATTCAAAATATCAAATCATAGAACAAAATGCTAGAACTCAAAACGACTGGTCAGGTCACTACATCTGCTTTATAATAAGCATACTAGATTATCATTTTCTATCCATTGACCTCATGGGTTTGATTCGGGAATTGGCTTCATACAATAAAAGTTAAACGTAAAGATTAATTTAGTTTGTCAAAATGGTATTCGATATGTTCATCATTCAAAAATTACAATGACAAAAATGACATGAGAAAACAAACAAAAATAAATAAAAAAATTGCATGATGGTAATTGTTCGCTAATGCACTAACCAGTTAGAAGGAAATGAGATGATGGTAGAAAAAGATGGAGGGAGGTGGCAGAAGAAGAGAGAGAGGAGAGGATAGAAAAAAATGGTATAACTGAACTGAAGACAATAATCATGGTTTGGGAGTCTTTTAAAGGGGCAAGTATATAATTTGTAAAGAAAACCCGATTAGTTCTGGTAAATAGCAAACTTTAGTTAAAGCGATTAAATAAGTTTGTATAATAGTATGTATTGGAAAAATTCCAAAAATATAACATCCTCATTTTATTAATCAAAAGATATAATTAAAAAGCTCATTTAAGGACAGAACTAACCCATTAAAGCATCTGATTTCATGATCAGACTTTGGGAATTGTTGTATCCCCCCCCCCCAAGGGAATTTAATAAGTACAGTATTAAATTTGCTAGGATGGTGATAATTGCGATACCAGAATGTTACTTTCAGTTATTTTTTTATATACTCTTGTATAGTTATATGATTTTATTATAACAACAAAAATAATATTGGTCTTATACAAATTGGCTTGATTATTCACACATGTATTGTAATCTCGTGTAACTTCTGGTGTTATATGAGAAAGATGGCTCTCGAAATGCAGGTCGCTCATTTGCACGTTAGTCGTGCTTGAGTTTTTGTAGCGCATGGTGCTATCCATCTCCCCAAGGTAGTATTTATGCATTTGGCGTGCTTGTGGTCATTATTCGGGTATTTCGTGGGTATGAGCATTATGGCTAGATGGGTATTTCCTTATTGATTGTTATGTGTGGACAGGGTGGCATGCCGCCACAGATACGATGTGGATGGGGTTGCACGCCGCAACGGTGTCATATTTGGATCGGGTTGTATGCTGCAATAGTATCATGTGTGGATCAGGTTGCACGTTGCAATAGTGAGATATTGAGTACGATTCCTTATACTTATTTTGTATGTCTTGTTTCTCATCTCTGAGATAGGTTCATAACATCTGTTTAGCCATTTATTTTGTTATGCGGGCTGTGTAGTTCTTTGCCAGAGTTCGTTCTTCCTTATGAGTGGTATTCTAGTTGTAGCTTGTTGGAGCCTTGATGGCGTCGTATGACATTTTAGACAATTTTTGAGGTGGCTTATTGCCCGAACATCTTGTAGTGTCTGAGACAGGGTTATTAGACCTGAAATCAGTGCGCTCGAATTTATGTAAGGCATATTAAAGAGAAAATGTCATTGTGGGACTAGTCTAGTAGGGTTTTTGTCTAAGATAGCTAGTGGCAATTTTGTGTTTTACTATTTCGTCTTTCAGTACATGACCTATTTGATAGCTATCGCTTTTTCTTTATTTTGCATCTTTCTTCTAGATTTCATGTTGTTCCTATTTTACCTATGATTTCTATGGTGATATTAATATTTTCTCCTTTTGTCTTTTTATTTTCTTGAGCCGAGGGTCTTTTGGAAACAACATCTCTACTCCTTCGGGGTAGGAGTAATGTCTGCGTACGTACTACCCTTTCCAGACCCCATTAGTGGGATTTTACTGGGTTGTTATTGTATATTAAAGAGAAAATGTCACTATTCAATTCCGAATGAGGTAATAGCTCTTGTCAAGCGATGAGACTCCATGATTTATTTATTTGGTTAGTGGTTATGAGCTTTTACATTTCGATTTCATCGTTCCAGCATTGCGAGGTTTGGATTAGGGCTTATACGCGTTGTGGGTTATACTACGGGCATCAAGTTAGTGAATTTGCAGCTTCTACGATTAAAGGATGTTATTATGTGCATACGAATTATGCGGTGTATTGTGTGGCTTCAGCATGGGCGCATGATCATGTTTTGTACAGCATGTGGAGATTGATACGGCACTTGTATGTTAGAATCAAGCCTCATAGAGAATTCCAAATGCTGGAATTTGGTGCTAAGGCTTGTGGGCTAAGGCAGCAGGAAGGACCCTCAATCTGGCTTGAGCTAGTGTGCTCACATGTGGTGGCACGGGTAGGTGCACAAGGTGTTAAACAGCAATTCTGGGCAACTCCAGAGCAGTTTTTGGCACGTTCGAGGACGAATGTATGTTTAAGTGGGGGAGAATGTAACGACCTAATCGGTTATTTTGAGCTCTAGCACATCGTTCAGCTGTTTAAGGCCTTGAGTAGCTTCACTTCATATTTTATGACTTGTACGCGTAGTCGGAATTGAATTTCGGGTAGTTCGAAATTGATTCAGAAGGAAAATTCTCAATTCGGAAGCATTAAGTTGGAAGAATTGACCAAGGTTTGACTTTTGAATGAACGATCCCGGAATCAAGATTTGAATATTCCAATAGGTTCATATGATGATTTCGAACCTGGGCATATGTTGGGGTTCAGTATCGGGAGCCCGGGAGCATTTCAGTGCTTATTATGGAAAATTAGCATTTTAAAAGTTTTAGAACTTTATAAGTTTGATTTGAAGTGGACTTTGATGTTATTGATGCCCGTTTGGCATTCTGAGCCTTAGAATAGGTTCGTGTCATAATTTTTGACTTGTACGCAAGGTTTGGCGTCATTCCGAAATGTATATGATTCGAACGCGTCCGCCGAAGCTTGAGTGTTTGAAAGTTGAAATGAGAATTTTTAGCGTCGAGTGATTTTGATGTTATTCGTAGCATTTTAAGCCTTTGGATAAGTTTGGATAGGAAATTGGGACTTGTTGGTGTGATTAGGTGGGGGCCTCGGGTGTGATTTCGTGTGGTATCGGATCATTTTTCTTTTTTTTACAACTGCTGGTGTTGGTGTCTGGCTTTGTTCTTCGCGAACATTCTCACGCGTTCGAAGAAGGATTTTAGCTACTGGGATTTTGTGCTTCACATTCGTGACTATTGTCTCGTGTTTGCGAAGGTTTGGACGGCAAGGCTTCGCGTTCGCGTTCCCACGATCGTGTTCGCGATGTAGAAGCTGGCCTGGTGGGGGATTTTGTCTTCGTGTTCGCGAATGTGTAGCCGCATTCGCAATGGGCAGGCTGGTAAAGCTTCGCGTTTGCAGGTCCTGACTCGCGTTCGCATAGATTAATTAGGGAGGAGAAGCTGGTTATGCTTAGCGAATGCGTGGGACTTGCCGCATTCGCGAAGAAGGTCGGGCTGCGCAGTGTAGTTTTTAATCGGGGTTTTGGCTAATTTTCACTTTATTTCATCCGTGGGAGCCAACTTTGGAGCGCCATTTTCATCATCAATCATGAGGTAAGTGATTTCTACGCAGTGTGAGTTAAATACACGAATTTAGGCTTGTAAATTCAAGAATTTAAGTGGAAAATGTGGGATTTTTGGTAGAAGACCTAGAATTGGTATTTTTGGAGTTGACCACGAAATTGGATATGAATTTGGGAATAAATTATATATTTGAGTTCATAGCATTATGGGTAATGCTTATCTTCAAAACAATTCGGAATCCGAGCATGTGCGCTCAAGGGTTGACTTTGTTGACATTTCGAGCGATGTTGGAAATTTTTATAAAATATTAAATTAAGAGTATTGGATTATATTTTTATTGGTTTGCATTTTGTTTGACTAGTTTTGGATCGATAGGCTTTGATTCGAGGTGTTAGAGGGGCGTTGGAGCCGGTTATGGAACTTTTGAGCCAGGTAAGTCTCCTGTCTAACCTTGTGAGGGGAAAACTACCCCCTAGGTGATGTAATTATTATGTTCTGCTAGTTGTGGGTGCTACGTATGCACTAGGTTACGAGAGTCCGTATGTAGCTAAAGCATATTTATGTCCGGGTAAACTTAAGACCTTATCATGCAATATTTGAATTATTTGAACTCAATTTGCTAGCTTAATTAATTGAATTTATAATTAAAATTGACTTGGGAATATATTAGGCCGAGCTTTATCACCTTGAGTTGTTTGGCGAGATAATTGATAAAAAAATAAAAAGTCATGATTGCTTTATGCTTCTATACCTGTGTTGTAAGCGCGTGACTCATAACTGGACAAGTTTCTTTCTTTCCTTTGGATCGGTCCGAACACCTCGGCAATATATTGAGATGCATCTCTGATTCGCTCTAGTCGACCCTAGGCATTGTACACAACACTCTAGATCAGGCCGTACGACCTCGTCATAATTATGTGTTATACCGCTAGTAGTCCGGATATTCTTGAGATTCCCTCCCTTTTGTTGAGACCTGGCATTCATATGGTATTCCTTATTTGTTTGAGATTACAGTTGATATTTCTGATTTGTTGAGATCGCATATGACATTGATACTTACTGGGTACGTGTTGATTTACGTACTCACGCTACACTTCTGCACTAAATATGCAGGATTTGACAGGTTCACTTGGTGGTCATCATGGCGCGTAGGCGCAACTGCTGAGGGTATTTTATGGTGAGCTGCTTTCTACGCTACGCATTGCAGCTCTCAGAGTCTCCATATTATTTATTTACTTTATCCTGTCTATTTTATATTTCAGACAGATATTGTATTATTATTGCACTCTTTAGCAGACGCTCATGCACTTGTGACACCGGGTTTTGGGGATGTTAGAATTTGTTTATAATTTTTCTTACTATTGACACATTTTTACTTTATATTTTATTTAAATTGTATGTATCTAGAATTTTTACGCATTAATTACTCTATCTAATAAGATTCATAATTTCAAAAAATAATTAATTGAATAATTAAGTTGGTAGTTCATCGCTGGCTTGCCTAACGACGATATTGGGCGCCATAATAATTTATAGCGGATTTTGGGTTGTGACAAATATGATTTAAGAAGTTTATTTGTGACATTAGTTACTTAGATTTACCTAACCAAACTCTTTAGAAAAGGTTCTTTTTACCATGAATTGCGGGTTAGGCACTATTTAACCGACAAGGTTGGACTAAAATAATAATAATAATAATAATAATAATGTATTGGGAAAAACCTGAGTCTGAATATTGAAGATGGCGTGTCATGACACGTGGACTGGTCAAAAGGTCAAAACGCAATAAATAGCCAAGAGGCACGGGCGACAACAGATATGGGGAGAAGAAAGCAATATAGGTGTGGACCTTTACTAATGGCACGAGTCTCGTACCTATTCGAGTCATTTAAAGACCGAAGATCGGAAGAAGTTGAGGATACGAATCTGATGACGTAAAAGAGTCTAAATACAGCATTAAATATCAAATATGTTAGAGAATTTGAATTAAATAGAAATGATTGTGTAACGTTTCTTTTAATGTCATTTATTGCTCATAATTGCCTCATTAAGACAAAGGCATTACATCTTCTCCTAGAATCAACTATAAAAGGAGAAGGACTCAACATCTGTAGACACACGAAATATTATTGAGATTACACTGAAATACAAAACTACTTACTTTATTATTCTCAGAAGTCTTCTATTGTTTTCGTCTCCAGATTATCAGTAACCCGAATTTCTCTTTATTTCTAGCTTTGACCAAAGACTCAGATTTTTGGTTAAACAAATTGGTTCCGCTGCCGGGATCTGATAATCTTTTCTTTTAAGCTACATTCTATCCGTTGTTATCATCATGTCAAACAACAATAACAACAACAACAACAATAACAGTGAAAACACCTTGGGAAACCATCAAAATCAAGAAGATTTACAGAACATTGACGTGGTTCCCTCCCCTTAAAATTCATCACGTCAATCTCGTGAAGGCACTCCTACTCCTGAATCTCGTGCTGATCAACAAGAGCAATCTGAACATTTTGAAGGGGCAGATGAAGCTTTACAAAGAGTAATTGATGCACGGGTTAGCAAAGCTCTTCAGGCTCTAGTTAGTCGATTACCTGTTGCACCACCCACACTTACGCCTAATAATAATACATTGGAGAATCCTCGTTCTGGCCTTGTTAATTCTGGAAATGGAGGAACCCCCAGTGAACCACAAGAAGGAGAACCAGGTAATTCAAATAATTCTCATTTGCAAAATTTAGTACTAACTTTGCAGAAACAGCTTAAGGAACAGAATGAGTGCATCGAGCAAATCCCTGGAGTTCCCCTGTAATCAAAGGAGTGGATGTGGATAAATACTCACAACAACCTTGGAAACCAAGTGCTTCTCCCCTTCCAATCCCTAAAAAGTTCAAAATGCCTGACATCTCGAAATATGATGGTACAGCATACCCACGTGATCACGTAACTGCATTTACTACAGGTGTAAAAGGCAACGACTTGACCAAGCAAGAAATCGAGTCAGTGTTGGTCAAGAAATTTGGAGAAACACTCACCAAGGGTGCATTAACCTGGTATTCTCTTTTACCTGAAAATTCTATAAACTCTTTTGCTGAGCTTGTAGATTCTTTTATTAAAGTACACTCAGGAGCTCAAAAGGTTTAAAAAAGAATGGAAGACATTTTCAAAATTAAACAAGGGGACTCAGAGTTGCTTAGAAATTTTGTTGATAGATTCCAACGTGAGAGGATGACTTTGCCTCGTGTACCTGATAACTGGGTTGCAATAGCTTTTGCAAGCAACTTAAATGACAAAAGTTCAGAAGCCACGAGAAGACTTAAAGAAAGCCTTCGAGAGTTCCCTGCAACCACGTGGAATGACGTTTATAACAGGTATAGTACGAAGTTGCGAATTGAGGAAGATACCGTACCTCAGTTTCATCATGAAGAAAGGAGCAAATCCAGGAGATCAGAAACAGAAAAAGATCAGGTAAAAACAGGTATGATCCATATATGGGACCTGCAGGGAAAGACTCACGGTCAAAGAAGGATAGTCAACGATATGATAAAAAATCGAGGAACAGGGAATCTGGTTCTTCATCAAGGTTCAGAAATGACCGAAACAAACAAGAGTCACGAGATGATGACAGGAGTTAAAGGCAAGGTTCGGTGGATATAACTTTAATGTCACTACCTCCGAGCTCGTAGTTGTTTTGAGGAGCATGGGAGATAAGGTACGATGGCCAAAAGAGATGCGGTCAAATCCAAATAGGCACAATCCAGACCATTGGTGCGAATTCCACAATGATCACGGGCATAAAACTTCAGAATATAGATTCTTACAAAGTGAAGTGGATCATCTATTGAAACAATGGTATCTCACTGAGTTATTTAGTGAGAAAGGTAAGCAAACCTATATGAAAAATAGGCAAGAGCCACCAAAGCCCCCTTCACCCAAGAGAACCGTGAATGTTATAAGTGGGGGAGAAGATATTCACGGTGTAACATATAGGGCTTCCAACAAGGTTTCTAAAGTAACGATAACATACGGGAAACGGGTACGGCAGGTTTTAGAAAACAAAAGTATTTCTTTTGATGATGCAGATACCGAAGGAGTAATGACCCCACAAAACGACGCACCGGTAATATCTTTACTTGTACATGATACTAATGTAAAACGAGTTTTGATTGATCCAGGAAGTTCCATAAATATTGTACTATTAAGGGTATTACGAGAAATGCAAGCTGAAGACAAAATGATACCTAAGGCGCATACCTTGTCCGGGTTCGACAATTCAAGTGTGGTAACAAAAGAAGAGGTAATTCTAACAACTTTTGCTGCAGATGTTGTTAAAGAAACTAAATTTCAGGTAGCAGATATGGAAATGGCTTACAATATGATCATGGGGAGACCTTGGATCCATGATATAGGTGATGTCCCATCAACTCTACATCAAGTTATTAAATTCACATCACTGTGGGAAATTTGCCAAATTCGTGGGGATCAGCAGACAGCCAGGAATATCAATGTTGTAACAGATACGAGCACCGTAAATAAAGAAAAATAGCAATTACAGGAAACAGTTGAAGGTATCAAGGATCAAACCTCAACTGAACAAGAAAAGATAGATTTAGACTCGAGACCTGATACAATTCAAGAACCTGAAGAGAATGAAAATATCAAAACAACAATTGAAGAGCTCGAGGCTGTGATATTATTTGAGCAATGACCTGAACGGAAGGTTTATGTTGGAGCCAATCTAAGCTCAGACATGCGAGGTATGTTGATTGAATTTTTAAAAGCTAACGTGGACTGTTTTGCTTGGTCCCATGCTGATATGACAGGGATACCACCGGATGTGATGACTTACAAACTAAATGAAGACTCATCCTTCACACCAGTAAAGCAAAAGAAAAGAAATCAAGGAGCTTTCAAAAATCAGGTGATTCAAGATGAGGTCCAAAAGCTATTGAAAATTGGGTCAATCCGCGAGGTAAAGTATCCTAATTGGTTAGCAAACATAGTTGTTGTACCTAAGAAAAATGGTAAGTGGCGGGTTTGCGTGAATTATACAGATCTTAACAAAGCCTGCCCAAAAGATTCTTTCCCTTTACCGCATATAGATCAGTTAATTGATGCAACTGCAGGACATGAACTTTTGAGTTTTTTAGATGCATATTCGGGGTACAACCAAATTAAAATGGACCCCAGTGATGAAGAAAAAACTTCTTTCATCACAGACAGGGGGACTTATTGTTATAAAGTAATGCCTTTTGGTCTCAAAAATGCTAGAGCAACCTATCAAAGGTTGGTCACCAAAATATTCCAAGAACATTTAGGAAAAACCATGGAGGTATATATAGACAATATGCTCGTCAAAACCAAGCATTCTCATGATCATATTTCTCATTAATCTGTTACATTTGAAATTTTACGAAAATTTAATATGAAACTCAATCCAAAAAAATGTGCATTTGGGGTTGCCTCAGGTAAATTTTTGGGTTTTCTCGTTTCTAACCATGGTATTGAGGTAAATCCTTCTCAGATCAAAGCAATAGACGAGATCCCTGATATCCTTACGAGTAAAAAAGAAGTCCAAAGGCTAACGGGAAGAATTGCAGCCTTGGGGAGATTTATTCCCAAATCTTCAGAAAAATGTTTTAAATTTTTCTCCGCACTCAAAAAGCAAGATCATTTTGAATGGAACGAAGATTGCCAAAAAGCCCTTAGAAATTTAAAAGCTTACTTGTCAAATCCACCACTATTGGCAAAACCAAAAGAAGGAGAAAAGCTACTCATCTATTTGGCCGTGTCAAAAGTTGCGGTAAGTGCTGTTTTAGTCCGTGAGGACCAAGGTAAGCAATCTCCTATCTATTATGTAAGCAAGTCTTTACTAGATGATGAAACACGATTTCCACAACTAGAAAAATTAGCATTAGCTTTGATCATGGCATCTAGAAAATTAAGACCTTATTTTCAATGTCATCCCATTGTTGTAGTTACTGCTTTTCCATTACGAAACATTTTGCATAAACATGAATTGTCAGGGAGGTTAGCAAAATGAGCTATAGAATTAAGTGAATACGAAATCATTTATCAACCTAGGACTGCTATAAAATTTCAAGTATTAGCCGATTTCGTAGCTGATTTTAGCTAGGGGATGCATTTAGAAGCAGAAAAAGAATTACAAGTTTTTAGTGGTGCAAACCCGGGGACTTGGATTTTATTCACTGATGGTTCGTCTAATGTAAAAGGAGCAGGTCTAGGGATAGTTCTCATACCACCTACGGGTGAGAATATTAGACAGGCTATAAAATGTCATTCTATAACTAACAATGAAGTAGAGTATGAGGCTGTAATTGCAGGTCTAGAATTGGCACGAGAACTCAGCATAACACAGATTATAATCAAGAGTGATTCTCAACTCGTGGTCAATCAAATGCTGGGGACTTATACATCCAGGGAGACACGAATGCAAGAATATCTCGAAAAGGTACGGGAACTAACAAAGCAATTCCAAACTTGGAAGGTAATGAAGATCCCAAGAGATGAGAATATGGAGGCAGATGTTTTAGCTAATCTCGCATCTGCAGCAGATGTAGCAAACGACGCAAATGCTTCAGTCGTACATTTATTTTATTCCGTTCTCGAACCTGATAAGAACGAGGTAAATTTTAATCATTTAAAATAGGATTGGAGAAACGAAATTATTGCTTTTTTACAGCGCGGATCGTGCCTGCTGACAAAAGAAAAGCTTATGCACTTCGCAAAAAAACTGCTCGTTATTGTTTACATCAAGGAAATCTTTATCGAAAGATGTTCGGTGGACCATTAGAAAGGTGTCTCGGACCTTCCCAAACAGAATATGTGATGAGGGAAGTACATGAAGGACATTGTGGAAATCACGCAGGAGAAAGGTCGCTGGTAAAAATGCTGATTCGAGCAGGGTATTATTGGCCTAAAATGGAAGAAAAAGCAAACGGTTTCGTGTCCAAGTGTGATAAATGTCAAAGATACGGCAATAATATGCATAGACCAACTGAGCTACTGCATCCTATCATAGCTCTGTGGCCCTTCATGAAATGAGGAATGGATATCGTAGGTCCATTACCACAAGCAAAAGTTCAGGTGAAGCTTCTACTTGTACTTACTGATTATTTCACTAAATGGGTAGAAGCAGGAGCATTTAAACAGGTACGAGAGAAAGAAGTTAAAAACTTCATTTGGAGGATTATAATATGCCGCTTTGGAGTACCAAAGAAAATCGTGTGTCATAATGGTCCGCAATTCATAGGAGCTCAAATCACAGAATTTTTTCAAAGTTGGCAAATTAAAAGGATAACATCTACACCATACCATCCAGTGGGTAATGGACAAGCGGAATCCACAAACAAGGTCATTATCAATAACTTGAAGAAAAGGTTACAGGATTCAAAAGGTAATTGGCCTGAGGTATTACCTGGAGTATTATGGGCTTATCGTACAACGACAAAAACAAACACGAGAGAAATACCATTTTCAATGGTTTATGGTGCGGAGGCCTTAATTCTAGTTGAAATAGGAGAACTAAGCACACGGTACGTTCAAGCAACGGAGGAATCAAATGATGAAGAGATGCGGGTGAACCTTGATTTGCTCGAAGGAAGAAGAGAAGCTGCATTAATAAGGATGGCATCATAAAAGCAAGTAATTGAACGGTATTATAACAGGAAAGCATGCCTCAAATTCTTTAAAATTGGGGACTTCGTGCTTAAAAGGGTGTTCCAATCTACAAAAGCTGCTAATTCAGGAAAGCTAAGTCCAACATGGGAAGGACCCTACAGAGTTCGTGACATTGCAGGAAAAGGAGCATACGAGTTGGAGACAATGGATGGCAAGATTCTACCCTCACATTGGAATGTTGTCCACCTAAAGAGATATTACTTTTGAGAAAGTACTCACGGTCAGGTTTCGCTATGTTACAATTTTTCTTTGAATTGTTAAAATTTTACTAACGATTTTAGATGCTAGGCAGAAACTCTTACCCGTTCCAAATGATGAGTCACGACCTGCACGGCAAAATGGAATATTCTAAAATTCCAAGCACAGGGTTACAATTAATCTGATGGAAATACACACGGGTTAGGCAGTCTTCATCTTTAATCGCACCTCCGAGTCTCGTATGTTTTTCTGTTTTCAGGAAAAGGACCAAATTGAGAGAAACAAACAAGTGCTCGAGGCTTCATACTTCACCGCTCAAACATTTGGGGGACTACATATACACAGATACGTGTACGTGCAAAAAAAACAGATACGAAAATCGAACAAGATTGAGCAAGATTTAAGAGAAATATCAAGCTACAAAGTGACAAGTGTTGAGCAAAAGTTATGGAGTTTTCAGCATTCATCATAGTGTTTTTCCCCATGAGAACAACAGAGTCACCTCTCAAACTCATGAGAACAACGGAGTCACCTCTCAAACCCTTCTTAATACATGAAGATAGGGTCATGACTATGTACCGAAACGGGTTATGAGGAAAAACCTTGTTTATTTCATATTTATTTTAAAGATATGTTATAAGAAAAACAGTTACGAGAAAGTTATAGATGTATTTTAATACATGTAATATTCAAAAGCTTGTCCAAGTCCATGAATAAAAACTTGTCAAAGTTGTTTCAAACAAAACATGTGTATTCCTATTTCTTTCATCGTATTGTAACACCATTATGAAGTTGAGACGTCTTCTTCATTAAGTGTCGATATATAAAAGGGCCCTCTTTTATAAACCTCATGTTAATAAGTCATGAGAAAAATCATAAAGCATTTTCAAAGGATAAAAATGCTAAACTATTCTATAAGTCCTAAATAGATAAGGAAAAGGCAAGAATAAAGCACATTGAAGTACTAACATACTTCTTGATATAATTAAAAAGACTAAGTAGAAACTTAGTCAACAAAAAGTTTATACAAGTGCCCCATTATGATAACTGGGGACTTTCACCAAAAAATCCCTTAAAAATAACTAAGGGATAAAACCATCATCCAACAAAGAAAGTAAAAACAAAGTCTGGAAATTTAACTGGTCACTGAAGGGGTTGGCACATCAGAAGTTGCAATATTAATTTCACTTTCAAAAATAGCCATAGGCACGGTGGCAACTTCTGAATAAGCAGCAACAGGAGCGGTTTCAGCTGGGCTTGAAGTGTTAGGTTCAACGAAGGGAGCAAGAGTCACGGAAGTTTCAGCTTCCATAGACTGAGTCGTAGAAATTTCACCCTCGGGAGCTGGAATTGCAACATCTTCAACTTCAACTGCCACAGCAACAGCTTCATCATTTACAGGTTCCTTAGCTACGGGAGCTTCAATTGACGGAGAAGGAAAGTCAAATGATTGTTGGGTTCTTTCAATGGTTTCTAAAACTTTGGCCAACTTTGAGTTTAAGTCAAAGTTTTCTTGACTGGCCTCCATTAAAGCATCACGACGAGAGTTTAAGAAAGCCCAACTCACCTCTAAATCAAACTTCTCCTCAAGAAGTCCACACTCCCTTTCCCACATAGCAAGGTTATTCTTTAACACTTGATGTTCAGCTAAATGAGAATCAAGAGAAGCTTCAAGGGAGGCATGGGAACTCTCTAAGGCACGTACTTTGTCAAAGGAGATCTTTAAATCAGCTTGAACTTGAGTCAAGTTCTGTACTAATTCTCCTGCATATTCTTATTTCTTGTCTAAGAGTGCCTTAAGTTCTCTGATTTCTTCACTTGACTTTGATAACTGTTCTGAAAAGCAACATTCAAGGCGCTCCTTGTCTTTTTCAAATTGACTTGAAGAAGCTTTGGCAACTGCTAACTCAGAAGTCAGACCTCGCTTTTGCTGCTCCAGGTGATTTCTACTCTCTTGCAATTCTTCTATAGTTCCCTGAGCATTCTCAAACTGCTCTTTCCAATTAGCTGCTTCTAGCTGGGCTCCCTTGGCTATTTCCTTAGCCTCGTGGATAGACTTTTCAGACTCACGAGTTTTCTTTTCCAGAAGGGAAATTCTTCCCATCAATTCTGTACCAATGAGGTTAGCCTACAGTGGCAACTCATAGAAATAAGAATTTAGAGAAAAAAAAACTTGTTAGTAAGTAAAGAAAAAATACCTTCAAAGTAGAATGAACTATGTCATTCATAAGAGTTAAGAAACTGTGGCTGCTCATCTTCTTCTTCTCAATATCTCCAATCAAAGGCCCAAGCCAGGCATCTGCTCCACCAGACTTCCTTAAAAGACTGTTATTAGCAGGAACTTCAAGTGTAACGCTCCTCATAGCCAAGCTTCTGCTACTAGAACCATCCTCTGCATGTTGAACAGAGGAAGGAAGAGCTATAGAAGGAGGAGCGGTAGAAGAAGTGAAAATAACAGGAGTCAAAGGACTCGAAGCAGGTAAGGGAGCAGAGACAGGCAAGGGAGCAGAAATAGATAAGGGAGAAGGAACAGATAGAATGGGCAAGGAAGCACTTGAAACCAACGGAGGAATAGAAGGAATGGGAACAGAGGAAGAAAAAAGAACTTCATCTAAAACTGGACCTAGTTTTCCACTTTCAAAACCACCAACAAAGAGACGTTGAATAGACTCTTTGGTGTCCCTCGGAGTGGTTTCATCATCAGAAGGAATGTGAACAGGTTCGGTAAGAGAGGCACGGACAGGGGTAACTTCAGCTTCATCCTCGAAAATGATGCGTCTCCTAACTCTTGGTCTAGCTATTAAAGAGGTGTCTTCATCTTCATCATTCTCAGAATCCTCTTCTACAACTTTCCTCTTTGATAGCGTAGCTTGAGTTCTCTCTAAAGAGAGTGAAGTACCAGAAGAGGCTCGAAGGGCAATAGCTACTTCAGTTGTCATTCCTCGAATAGCAAATCTTGACAAAAAGAAGGATGAAAAAAGTTAGAAACAAGAAAGGACTTAACATACGAAAGAGCATAAAGAGATGCATACCGTGAGTTTTCACAAGTTCTTGCCTCCGTAGGCACGGCTTTCAAGATTGAATCTACCCAACCACGGAAATTAGGAACGGGTTCCACATCTCTCATAGTTGCTATAGAAAAGCAAAAAGAGACGAAATTAGAAAAGAAATTGAAATTCTTAAAGATAGGTACGGTAAGTAAAAAAAACTTACGTGCAAAGTTCCACTTCTCAGGGAAGGGGATATTTGTTTCACCCACCAAATTAACTGTGCGTACAGCAACATAACGAGTGTACCACCCACGATCCTTGTCATCTTCAGGGCTTACCAAGACCCTTTTACTTCTTGCAGTTAAAGTAAAAACCCCATGGCGGAATAATTTGGGGTGGTAAAGATGAATAAGGTGGGGAAAGGTAAAGCTAACATTGGCTTTTACAGACAAATATCTCAAACAAGTCACTGCTCTCCATACAAGGGGGCCAATTTGTTCCAAACAAATTTTGAAAAAGCGACAGAAATCAAGTATAACTGGGTCAATAGTAGGAATAAATCCCAAAGTGAAGGGGTAAGTATAAACAAAAGAAAATCCAATCCTAAAAGAGGATATTCTTTGGTTTGGATTAGGGATCACTATACGAAGATCACTTCTCCAGTTGCAATCTTTTCGAACAATAGAAATCAAAGGTTCAGTGATTAGAGAAGGAAAAGTGTCAGCTTTCTCTAAATTAACAACTTGTTCACGAAGAGATTTTCTATCATTCTCAAAGGATAAGTCATTGGGTACTATTTCCTCAACTAAAGGCTCTTGAAGAGGCTCAGAAAGTTCTTTACCTTTAGAAGAGGATTTCTTAGTGATAGAACCTCTAGAAATAGTGCCAAAACTAGAAGAAGGAGTGATGGAACCAGAGGAACCACCACGAACGGATCCTAGACTACGAAGCCTGCCACCTCTACCCCTTCTATGTCTTACAGGGGCGTTGGGGAAGCTATCAAGAATTGGGATTCTCTTAGGGTTAGGATTCGGAGACGCCATTGCAGAGAAAGGATGAACTAAAGGAAAAAAAGGTTAAATATGTATATAATAGCAACCGTCAAACAAAGAAGTGTAATGATGGAAAGCCTATAATAAAAGTAACTATCACTTCGTGAATAGACGTGATGAAGAAGCTTTGAAAAAAAGGCTGCAGAATTATAGAGCCAATCAGAAGGTGACACGTGTGCAGAGCATTAAATAGAAAAGACAACTGAAGCGTCAGTACTGTCGTAGCATTGATTACGACAAAAAATCCTTTTTTGTGAAGATCCACTTCCCAAATATTTAATTGATAAATAAATGAAAAGTGGGGGGACTATCTGTATTGGGAAAAAACTGAGTCTAAATATTGAAGATGACGTGTCATGACACGTGGACTGGTCAAAAGGTCAAAACGCAATAAATAGCCAAGAGGCATGGGTGACAACAGATATGGGGAGAAGAAAGCAATATAGGTGTGAACCGTTACTCAAATGGCACGAGTCTCGTACCTATTCGAGTCATTTAAAGACCAAAGATCGGAAGAAGTTGGGAATACGAATCTGATGACGTAAAAGAGTCTAAATGAGCATTAAATATTAAATACGTTAGAGAATTTAAATTAAATAGAAATGATTGTGTAACGTTTCTTTTAATGTCATTTATTGCTCATAATTGCCTCATTAAGACAAAGGCATTACATCTTCTCCTAGAATCAACTATAAATGGAGAAGGACTTAACATCTGTAGACACACAAAATATTATTGAGATTACACTGAAATACAAAACTACTTACTTTATTATTCTCAGAAGTCTTCTATTGTTTTCGTCTCCAGATTATCAGTAACCCGAATTTCTCTTTATTTCTAGCTTTGACCAAAGACTCAGATTTTTGGTACTATGACCGTAGAAAAGTTTGCAAACGACGACAAGCAGGGTTAATCAGGTGTCGTTTTCAGTTTTCACTTTTGCCTTTCGTGGTCTATTGATCTTTGAATTATTAGAGATGAAAAAAAAATATTTAAACACGCAACTTGGTGCAAGTGTGTGGTATAACAAAAATATCTATTAGCAGAAAGTAATTTGTTTTATTTTTATATATTTTGAATTGGAAAATCTTTTCTACAAAATGAGAAAACAAACTTTCCTTGTTTTTGGTAGAATTCATTTTCATACGATTATGTATTGGTAATAAGCAGATGTGACACATGGGACTCATTTCGGAGGACACGATGAAGTCATCTCGAGTCGACTACTCTGTTATCCTAATTACGCCCTGTATAGGTCAAAATCTGATCACTGTGATCGACTTAACTGGGATCCCGCCTAAGTGGCGGGATAGTGAGAGATGTCACGACTTGCTCCAAAGCAAGTACCTACGGTGCACATTAAGTTAAAGAACAATACTCGGGTAACGACGAAAACGGTCATGATATGAAGGCGTATCGACCCAAGTATATAGCAAGGACTTCATGGCTATATATAAGGAGGGCTTTTTTCTCTCTTTCCTCTCCTCGGTACTTTTCTATCAAGAAAAGATGTAAATTAACAATCTCCATAGATCATGTAAACTGATTATCCTCACGGGAATATGAGAGAAGAAATGAAAAACATCAATAAGATTGATCGCCCCTATTTTATCTTACTCATCACTTTCCGATTCATTTTTAGATCTGAAGTTTATTATGCTTGGCTAAGATTTACCTCATCATCTTCATTAATTGATTTAATCAAAAAAGTTTCGCAATCTTTTGGTCAAACAATTTGGGGCCGTCTGTGGGGATTTCTTAGCCAAATTTCCTAGTCTCGCAGCTGCAAATACAAAAATAGTTTAAATACTGCCAAAGGAAAAGCGGTCGACCATCAATCCGACCAAAGATGTAGAAACTTACGTACAAAGTTCCATCTCTCAAGGAACCCTGCAGGGTCCGCACATAAAAATAGTTCTCATAAAAATGACGGTTGGCTCTGTCATCCATCTTCACCACCAGACTCTTCGTCCCTCGGTGGCGCATATGAATCATCGTGCCACGAATGAGTTGAGGAGAGAAGATGTTGAGCATGTGCCTCAAAGTGATCTCCCGACCTGCAAGCTCCGTGAATTTGAGCAGTATAAGGAACAATTTATATAAGTACGGCGAAAATTGGGCCGGGCATACCTCGTAGAAGCGGCAAAAATCTACCACCAAGAGAGGAAGGGGAAGCGTATACTCGACGATGAAGGGATAGGCATAGAACGCATAGTACCCTGGGCGATCAAAATGAATTATGTCATCCCCCACGCCGGTAGCATTTCGACGTGGGGAAGGATCCCCCATCTAGCCTTCAGCTCTGTAATCCCCTCCTCAGTCATAACAGAGAAAGCAGGTTCTGGCTCCTCTCCAACAGGACTGTGAAAATAGTTCCATGGCTTCCCAGGGTGAGGCAAGATTTCAGCTGCCGTCAGAACCCCCTCATCTTCTATCACTTCTACTCCTCCAAGGGTAGGAATATCGCTTTCCGGCGCCGGAGTTGCGGCAGGATTGTCAGCACGGGGAGATTTATCAGCCATTTGTATCAATTTAACAGAACAAAGAGAGGGAGAAGAAAGAAGAGACTGAAACAAAAGTTTCTGGCTGACCGGAGAAAATCAAAAACCCGAAGTGTCAAGAAAGAAAGATTCACAAAGTTCTTTCAACAAGGTCAAGGAAGAGTGTCAATCAAATGGTGCTTTCCTTCTATTTATAGTGACATAAATTCTCCAAGTGCAAGACCCAAGAGTCGCCAATCGAAGCTGATAGGGCGTGAAATGGTTCAATCCCCTAAGAACGTGTCATGATGGCAACAACCACGAACGACGTTTCGAGTTAAACGAAGATTCGATTCCGAAACGGTCGCGACGGTCCAAGGATATCGTAGGAGCGCCGCGCCATTATCTCGATCTAAAAGCCACGCCCAAGGCGCGGACAGTCAGATTTCTCCTAGATGTGTAAAATTGTAATCCGCCCGCCGGGTTCGACATGAGACGACCCCGACGGACGGAAGGACTAACTATATTGGTCAAAATCTGATCACTGTAGTCGACCTAACTGAGATCCCGCCTAAGTGGAGGGATAGTGAGAGATGTCACGACTTGCTCCAACCCAAGTACCTACGGTACACATTAAGTTATAGAACAATACTCGGGTAACGACGAAAACGGTCATGGTATGAAGGCGTATCGACCCAAGAATATAACAAGGACTCCAGGGCTATATATAAGGGGGGTTTTTCTCTCTTTCCTCTCCTTGGTACTTTTCTATCAAGAAAAGATGCAAATTAACAATCTCTATAGATCATGTAAACTGATTATCCTCACCGGAATATGAGAGAAGAAATAAAAAACATCAATAAGATTGATCGCCCCAATTTTATCTTACTCATCACTTTCCAATTCATTTTTAGATCTGAAGTTTATTATGATTGGCAAAGATTTACCTCACATCTTCATTAATTGATTTAATCAAAAAGGTTTCGATATCTTTTGGTCAAACACTCTTTCTGTTTCAGTTTATGTGAACCTATGTCGTTTTTGGTGGGTTCCAACAAGAATGATCTCTTTCTAAATTTGGTAATAATTTAGCTTAAACTTACAATTCTACCCTTAATGAGAAGGTTTTATAACCACACAAATACTCTGGGCCCCTTTTTGACCTGTTTAGGACCTTAAATTCTAAAAAAAATTATTTTTTCTTAAACTTTGTGTCCAGTCAAATAAATTCACATACATTGGAACGGAGGGAGTATATGGTTTGACGGTCACTAGATAAGATTAACACCTCCGAGAACGCACAAGTTCAGTTTGGGTAGAGACATCTCAAAAGAAATTCCTAGGAACGTGCAGGGGCACTGACGAGTGCTGACTCCGGAGATACTGAATTTCAAGTTATGCGGGGTTCACCCATAACTGCGCCCCATTATCACGCCTCACGACACCATAACTAACGATGAAGCAGATACTTCCAATAATGGTTAGCCATTATATTAGGAGGATGGTTACACTTGTACGATAGTAAAAATATTCCTATCCTCATACTTGTAAAAAGCTTCAGTCAACTTTTGCTCAACCTTGCAGATTACTCAATAAGAGATCATGGCTATCCTCACTTTTATTTTAATTCAAATTATGTTCATCTTGCTATTATCATCATCTTTTTCTTATTTCATATTAACAATTATCAACTTACGGCTTGAGGCCTAACTTTACAAATTTAACTTGTTTAGCCTTTTAATCGACTTTAGGATAAACAGTTAGGCGTTTACCGTGGGCCCGAACAAGTGTGCGTTCAATTCAAAGCATAGTTGGCCTTTTCTTATTAAAGGAATTTTTACCTCTTATAGCAAAGGTTAACACCTTATTTATTTTAAATAAATATCATTTAAAAATATTATATTCTATAGATACCTTTTAATATTTATAACAAAATATCTATTTTTGGTTACCTCCTCCCCTTAAGCTACTATATAGGCTATTTTTTATTTTTCTCTCTCCTTTTTCAGATTTTCTCTCACATAATTACATGTAAACTTCTCACTCCACGTTCTCTCTAATTTGATACACTCCATCCTCTTCTCCCATTCCAGAAACACGAAAAAAGAGGGTAAATTCTTCTGTTAGCATTTGAGAAAATAATTGCTACTGCATTTGATTGATTTACTCAACTTTGGGCTTCTGATTCTGTAATTGAAGAGGCTCTTGTGCTTGGGCCTTGGTTGAATCGAGGGATTTTCGAAAGGAGTGAGTGGCAACATCCAATTTCCGCTGTTGAATGGGAATTTCTTTGTCAAAAATCAATCTAAGTTCCTCCATTTTTGTCCTCATCGTTTCCACAACACCCCTCTTCATTCTAATTGTTAGGAATACTGAATTTGTCGTGATTTAGTCGCCTTTAGGGATTTCGTTTAGAAATTTTCGATATAACAACCACAACTAGAGGCAATGGTGACGGCAAGACGACATTAAGGTTGTTCTTGAACAAAGACGATGGAGTTTGGGGCTGAGCAACTTAAATGTTCTGTTAATATATTTAATTGTATTTCAATGTATCTCGTTGTATTCTATGTATTTCATTGTACTCGTTGTCTTTTTTTTCATTGTATTTCAATGTATCCAGCTGTATTCTATATATTTCATTGTATTCACTGTCTCACTATATTCCATGAATGTATTCATATGTTTGTTTTTAATTAATATAATTTACGTATTCAGATTTATTATATAAATTCTCTGAAGATTGCTATGTTTTTGGGGGAGTTTTTTGGTTGAGAATCTTTTATATAACTGAAAATACAAAATTTGTGTGTTATAATTGAGTTTGTTGAGTTATATTAGGAGTCTATTATGTTAATTGATTCACTTTCCGTTTAAAAACAGTGTAATCCCATGTTTCACGCCGTGAATACAGTCGAATACAATAATCTGTCCAGCTGTAATCCCATGTTTCACGCCATGAATACAGTCAAATACACTTGAATACAAAAATTTGTCTAGCTGTAATCCTCTGTTTCACGCGTAGAAATGCTATTGTATTCATGAATACAGTAGCTTAAATATATCAAATACATCTTATAACAACAAAAAACGTATCTACAATCCGTAATATAGCAAATGGTATCTATAGATAACTAATTACCACTAAAAGATAGTGCTTAATGAAAATTTCTCAATTCTTAATTCTCTTTTGACCTCACTTACTTGGTATTGACTGAAGCAACTCCATGTCTAACTACAATCAGCCAATCAACCCACCATGACAAGTAAATCAAGCGTTGCCATTAGGAGGCACTCCAGATAAGTAGAGCGTTGGAGCTTCATCATACCTATCCAAGGAGGCTTCCCCCAAAAAATCTACTAGAAGAAGCGGAACAGTATGGATTTGGAGAATTTCATAACACAGTAGCAGGCTTGGAACAGTCCGTTCGAAGAGGTGTTACTGGCCCTAACTAAGGCTGTTATGTGGTCCGGGGACCGGGCCTAAATGGGCTAAATGGGCCGGGTCAAACGGTTCCGGGCTCTGGAGGACCGGGCCCAAGCAGTTCAAAGCCAAACGGTCCCGGGCTTAACGGTCCTGGAGGGTGGAACCGGCCCACTGTGGGCCTAAGCCCACATGGGTCCGGGCTAAGTGGGCCGGGCCCACGGGCTTAATTGTTCCGAGCTATTTTTTTTGAATTTTTTTTTTATCTTAGGCAATTTCTTGTAAATTATATTATATAATTGTTACTTAAATCTTCTAATTCAAATTTAAACACAAAACTATTGTAAAGAAATATTCAAGGGAATGTCTTATAATTTTTATTATTACGACATTAACAAAAAATGGCAATATCTTTCTTAGTCTTTCTCCCCCCAATGGAATGAGCACAACAAGGTGCTAATACCACCATTAAAAGGAAAAAAAACTAATGAAGATGTGTCAAAATACAAGTTACATATTAGTCTACATATTATCTCTAACAAATTTCATAAATCCTTCAAGGTTCGAAGGAATTTTCGTTGGTGGTGGCGGAAAAGAAGCTTGTTCATTACCGCTTCCGGGCGAAGCAGCATCCTCCGCAAGTTCCGGTAGCATTTCTTCAAAAGCTTCATCTATCTCCGGTTGTGATTCAGCAAGTCCAAAATTTCTTCTTTCCGAACGGATCCAATCTCTGAAGAGTACTGATTTTTCCAAGCTCTCCCTCATAGACGCTTTATGATCACCGATTTGAAGTCTCGCTTGACTGAAAGAGCTCTCCGGTGCCACTGTTGAAGCTTTAATACTTAAAATATCTCGAGTCATCCTTGAAAGAATCGGATAGTGTTTTTCTTTGTCCTTCCACCATTCCAAAATATTAAAGGAGTCGTCGAGATTCTCTGATTCAAGTCCCTACGACAAATAAACTTGAAGCTCATTTAGTTGTGAACTATCACCAATATTATCACCTTGGGAACCCCTGAACCCCGTCCAAGAACTAAGTGTTTTTAGGCCTGCAGTTCTTTTAGATGATTGCAAACTAGACGAAATACGAGTTGGAACATTTGGTCTAGCATGATCTAAGGCAAGTTGATAAACATTATAAATTATTTGAGCATTTATTTTAATTGAGGCTTTTACATCTGCAAGTGTAGCAAATTACTCATCTGAATGTGATAAAGCCTTATAAATATTTGTATACCAAAAGTGAGGACCTCCTAATTTCATGGTAGGATTTAACATGGCAGCAACACCATAAATATGAGGGATAGGGAAAAAATATTTTTTAAACTTATCTTTCATAGAATCAATAGCAAGTTGATAAATTACCCCACCCTCTGAAAATTGAGTAAATAAATTTGCAAGTTCTGCAATATAAAGTAAACAATTAGAAATAGTTGGATAATATTGCTCAGATAATTCATTTGTAGCAATATGAAATTGTTCTAAAAATTCTACAAGAACTTTAACATTAGTCCAATCCTGATTTGTAAGGTGCTCATCATCATCACCAACACGAGCATTAAACGTTGCGTTTATTGGGTTTCTATATTCATATGCAACAACTAAACTTTTATACATGTAATTCTATCTAGTCGGACATGGTTTAGGAACTTTTCTTTCTCTAAGGCCAAATTCATCACAATTTTTTAAAATATTCTCTAAGTCTACTTCTACGGTTTGAATAAAAAAGCCAATTAAGAGCCATTTTAACCTTTTCAATTTCAACATTTAAAATTTTCATACCATCACCGACGATTAAATGGTAAATATAACAAATACATCTAACATGGAAAATATTACTAAATGCGGGATTTAGTGTAGTTGTAAGCAAGACTATAGCATTAGTGTTACTAGAAGCATTATCCATTAAAACTGACATTATTTTATCTCTAATGCAAAAATATCTACAATATCTGCAATTGTGTTAGCAATAAACTTACCTGTGTGACGTGAATTAATTATTCTATAAGCAATAATGCGCTTTTGCATTAACCATTCCTTATCAATCCAATGAGTGGTAACAGTAAGATAATCACAGTCATTACCGCTTCTACCTATATCAGTAGTAATAGCAACGCTATAATTTATATGAGTAAATAAATAGTGCAAATATTGTTCATATTCATGTTTATATTTATAAATATCACTTTTTACGATTGTGCGAGGCCATCCTTTATAAGTAGGATTAAAAACTCTTCTAATATAATGCACAAAGAAAGTGTTGGAAGGAAAACTATAGAGTAAGCTTATAACAGTAACCATTTTTACCAATTCTTCACGATCTTTATTTGGATCGTAATATAAAATGCCACCGATAATAGTGTTAATTCTCAGTTGAACTAGATTTGACCCGGTACTAGGGTTAACTTGAGTACCTACACTTGCCCCCTCTTGCGCAGCTTTCATTTGAAGAAATCTAACTTTATCTTTAGGGTGTGTCGTTATGTGTCTAGACAAACTACCCATACCGCTGTGGTCTCCAGTAAATTTATGAGCCATCAAAGTCCCACAAGTTTTACACTTAGCCTTATTTTGATCTCTTAGTTGAATAAAAAAGTGCCAAACAAGAGATGTTTCGCACCGTCTAGAAGATTATCTATTAAAAGTAGGGGTTACTACAGGTAGGTCAGGCGAGGCATTATTTGGATTATTATCAGTTGGGTTAACAACATGACTAGCATGTGTATCATCTAAATTCGGTTGCGTTTCATCTAAATCATCATTTTCCTCATCATTTTCATCGATAGTTGGATTACCATAAATAGCATTCATATATTCAATATTTAATTGTTGACCTGGTGCAATATCATGGTAAAATTGACTACTGGTAAATTAAAAATAAAGGTTATCACTATCAAGAATAACAGCTGGAGGAGGATGGGTAACAGGTCTAGGTCGGGGAGCCGGGGAAGAGTAGTAGCTTGGCCACTACATTCACCAATTTTAGATTTTCCCTTACCACCAAACATTTTTTTCAAAGAAAATACCATATTAATTATAATTATACAAACTAAAACAAACAAATTATAATATTAAAACTTAAGAGTTGGAACAAGTTTACCGAATTGACGAACAACTTCTTGAAAATTGTATATCGTTGAAGACTTGAATACTTCAATTCACCAACTTCACAATTTTTCACAAATTGCAATAATAAAGTAAGCAATTATAGAAGAAAATTAGAGAGAGATTGATGATTTTGTGAGTAAAAATGAAAGAATGAGGGGGTATTTATAGTTGAGAATAGGGAAAATGTAATTATAAAAGGTTTGGGGGGCAAATGACTATTTTTTAAAAAGCCAAACGGCTAAATTGGCAGGCCAACAGCTAGTTTTAAAACTTCCAACCGTTGGCCAATCTAAAAAAAATTGAAAAATAGCCGTTGGGCCCGTTAGGCTCGGTTGAATCGGCCCAGGTCCGCCAGCCGGTCCCGGGCTCGCGGTCTCTCCATGCTGGACCGGCCCACAGTGGGCTCCTAGGACCGCTTGGGCCCGGACCATATGGGCCAGCCCGTTTAGCCCAAAGCCCATGTAGGCTCGCGAGCCTAGGCCGGTCTTGGGCTGGGCCCGGACCATAATACAGCCTTAGCCCTAACTAGAAATGCTAACGCTGGAACTCCTATTGTCCCTTTACCAAGATTAGAGTCGATTGTGGTAACCCCAAACTCTATCCTCGGCAACTCCGGAACTAGAAGGTTTCCTATAGAAACCGAGAGCAGGCGGTTCGGGAACCACGAGTAATACGAATTTGTAAAATTCTATCTTAACTCTACAGGAAAATCTGTTGAAAAAAATTAAGGAGCAGAATGAGTGAACCAATTAGGATGGGTTTACCCTCATTATCAAAGGGATCAATATGGACAAGTACTCCTAGCAATCGTGGAAACCAAACACATCATCTCTACCTATACGAAAGAAGTTCAAAATGTCAGACATCCCGAAGTATGATGTAACGACAAATTCTAGAGATCATGTTATAGCCTTCAACCGGAGTCAAAGGAATTAATTTGACCAAGCCCGAGATCAAATTAGCGCTCGTGAAGAAATTCAAAGACACACTTAAAAAGAGGCGTTGAACTGGTATTTTCTTTTATCCAAAAAACCTATTGACTCATTTGCCCAGATTGCATATGCTTTTGTCAAAGCACACTCTGGAGCTTAGAAGGTGGAGAAGCAGATGGAAGATTTTCTTGAAACCCAACAAAAAAAACACGAAATTGCTCAGAGAGTTTGTGTACTGGTTCCAAAGGGAAATGATGCTACTACCCTCCATAACAGACAATTGAGCCGCGATGGACTTTGCGAAGAACTTGGATGAGAGAAGTTCGGAAGCCATGATAAGACTAATGGAAAGTATCCAAGGATTTCCCCTGATGACATGGAATGATGTATATAATAGATAAAATTACCAAGTTTTTAATTAAGGAAGATACTGTGTTCCGGGAAAGTATCGAATATAAGGCAGAAAGTAGGCATATGGACTGCCCAAAAAGCTCATCCAGGCGAGTGGAGGCCGACCACATAAGCTCGAGGAACCATTATGAACCCTACTGTGGACCCATCGGAGGATATGGGCGACAAAGTGAGATTGCCTAAAGAAATAAGGTTGGATCGTAGTAAGAGAAACCAAGAATTTTGGTGTGAATTCCACAATAGTTATATGCATAGGACTGCAGATTGCAGAATTCTGCAGGCTGAGGTAGAACACCTTCTGAAGAAAGGATATCTCACGGAGTTGTTTAGCGAGAAGGGAAAGCAATCCTACATGAAAAATCAAAGTAAAGAAGGGCCTCCTTGAGCCCGGTCACCTAAGCGGACAATCAATGTTATCTTCGGAGGTGAAGAAGTCAATGGATTTACGTTCACAACGGCAAGGAAATTCGACAAGATTTCGGTTAGACATGAGAAGCGTAGCCGAGAACACAGGCAAGGAAAAATATCACTTTCGATAATGAAGATGCAGATGGACTAATAATGGAACACTATAAGTGAAGTTAAATGAGTTTTAATTGATCCAGGAAGCTCGGCGAATGTCATCCAGTAACGGGTCATTGAAGAGATACAAGTGGCAGATCAAGTCATTTTTGGAATCAAGTTTTCTCTCCGGATTCAACAACTCCAACGAGATAATCCGAGGTGAGATCGTTTTAATTACTTTTACATAATGGGCATCCAAGAAGACTCCATTCTAGATCGTAGCCGGAGATATGATATACAACATCATCCTAGGAAGACTGTGGATTCATGTCACGACCCAAAAGCTCCAGAAGGTGACTTCGAGGCCTGCAAGCATAATGGAGGGTATGCCTTGAAGTCTCTATAGAAAATCTCCAAACATCTAGCTAACGACCGACACGCTCAGAGGTACCTGGATCTGCACAAAAATATGAAAAAGCGTAGCATAAGTACACCACAGTGGTACCCAGTAATTATCAAGACTAACCTCGATGGAGTAGTGACGAGGTTCAAGCCAAGATACCTACTAGACATAATAACATATACAAAGTATTAATATAAAGCTAATAGAGGAACAAATATCAATATAAGTCTAAACATGGAAAGAATAACAATATAACGCTAGCAATGGAAAGTAGAATCAACAAATAGCAATAAGAGTAAACAGGTGATAACGCAGAAAATAATCAGAACACCGTTAAAGTATTAGTGAAGTCAATTAAGGGAAAAAAGTGACAACCAAATACTCCAACCATTCTATCATAAGGTTTACACAAGAACCACTCCGAGATACCACGCCTCATAATCACAAATCACGAGTCTCGGACCATGAAGCATATATGTATGGCACCTTGTGCCTATGTTCACCAAACACAACACACAAACCACTCACGTGCTAATATCACAATCCGTGCGGTATGGTCACATGCTCACTATCCCAATCTGCCCATCATGGTCACATGCCAATATCACAATCCGCCCGACTTGGTCATAGGATATCAATCCAACCATATCGCATAGAAAGTGGATATATAAGAATACATATGCATGATCATAGAATATCACGGTTAATAATCCTGACTGATATAAATGACATGTATATGCATGTGCAAGTGTACTATCACAGTCCAAGTCAAAAAGTAATATCAGAGACATCGAGTAGCACATTGGAAACAACAACACAAGTCACATAATATGCATGACACACACAAGGAACATCACACCATCACACGAATATCATCAATAATATGCCCCCCAGTCCATCACATATCATCCCTGACATAGCCCCCTTATCTCGATGCGTGCGCAACAATAGAGTAAATGCCCGTCTTGACTCGCCACACGCGCATTAATAATTATCCCACCTTGTCTCGCCACATGCGCAAACCCAACATATGTATACATCCCGCAGTGTCTCGCCGCATGTGCAATTTCATTAATAACTATAGCATGACAGAATCTCATGCAAAACACCTCATCAATCCTCTCAACATACCACATGTCCCAAGAACACAACCACAACATAATAACTCGCACCACACGTGCCCATACGCCATAATATTTCCATAACAACAATACCAATATCACAATAATATATAGCCTACGGTTCAACAACATTGAGTACAAGAAAAACAACAATAACATATGAGTAGGGAAAGTAAATCGACAAAAAAATTACAACAACACAATAAAACGGAAGAATAAGCTCAACAACAAAAGAGATAAGATGTAGTGAAAACTTCAAATAAGAATAACTCAATAATGAAGAGAGTAAATGACAATAAAAGAGGTAACAACTTCAATTAAAACATATAAGAGTAAACTTGACAATGAAAGATATAATATGATATGACAACGTCAATTAAATGCATATAAGAAACCAGAGAGTCTAAATTGACCAATTTCCACATATAAGGCCGTGTACACTCTCGTCACCTCGTGTACACATCTTTCACATAATTCAAATAGTGCAATCAAACCAAATCTTACAAGGTGGTTCCCCCATACAAAGTTAGGCAAGATACTTACCTCAAAAGCCCTCAATAAATATTCTAAAAATGTTTTTCCCCTAAAATTTGCCTTCGCTTGGATTAAATCTAACCAAAATTGATTTAATAACATCAAATAATGCCAGAGAAACCAATTTCAATAAACAAGATCATTACATAGTTCCCCAAAAGTCAACAAAAGTCAATCCTGGAACTACCTGGTCAAAACTCGAGTCCAAGGATGGATCTCGACTACCCATAACCCCACAAGTCCATATATGTATTTTGTTTTTATATTCGAGTCCATTTCGACTCTCCAATCTCAAATTTTTATTTTTCAAAACATAGACAAAAGTCCCCAAAATTTCCTTTCAAATCTCATGATTTAGATGTTAAATTTCATACATAATTATGAAATATAATTGAAAATTGTTACACCCCGCAATATTACGATGATGTTACGTCCTGCAGTATTATATTACGATGATGTTACGCATTGCAGTATTACATTACGACCATGTTACGCTTCGCAGTATTAAGTTACGACAATGTTGCACCCTAGAGTACTACATTACGGTGATGTTACGCTTCGCAGTATTAAGTTACGATGATGTTGCACCTTGTAGTATTGTACGTTGAATTTGTCGTAAGGTAATTGACATCAGACCAAGTAAAATATTATTTTGATATTATAAGAATTATGCTATTTCACAAGTGATGAGTAAATTCGTGAAGGTGAAAGGGGAAGCAAGTCAAAGAAAATGAATTTTCGTCAAAGTTGGCATTTTGGGGTAAAATATGGCTCGAGCTAAAATACCCGGTATTTATGGAATAGTACCATACAAGGTATCACATGGCCAGATAGTAAGGTATGAGAAAAGTGAGTAATATTTTAAGTAAATGAAAATAATTCTTAATTATACGGATAATTGGTTAATTACCGGGTAACGGAACATTACCCAATTAACTAAAAAGTAGATAAAAATTTACAAATTTCCCCCCAAAATAATATGGCAGCCATGCCACTTTCAAAATAAATGACTCTTAGTCATTTTAGAGTATGTGGCAACCTAGTATGTTGGTTATAAGACATCTCATGCCTAACATTTTTATTTCCCAACAACACTTTAAATTCTAAGATTTTTAACAAAAGCTTCCATAACTCTAGTAAATCATTTCTAAAGTTTCTATTAAGAATAAGCTCTTCAAACTTCACCAAGACTTTCCTAACTCTTTTCTAGTTAAGGATACATTTTAATATTATAGTTACGTAAGGAAAGATTCTGCCCAGATGGTCTTTGCATAAGAAACATTATTGCTTCAAGCTTTCATACATCTTGTTTCGAGTTTTGTCGTAATTAATGAGTGTTAGAGGATTGTCAAGAGAATCGACGGGTATGTTAAGGCTATCCCTTCTTTCTTTTGGCATGTTCTATACGACACAAACGAAACGAGCAAATTCACAAATTCCATAAATGACTCTATTCATAGAAGTATTAGAGATATTTATGTTCTTGAATTTCTATGTGTCATAATATTCTATCATCTGTTCATGGGTCTCAGAATAAAAAAATACGAAAGTTGAAAAGAGTTTACTTTATGATATTACTCAACGGCAAAATGGTCTTATGACATTCCGAAAGATTTTATTAATGTAATGTCACGACCCAAATCCCGGTCATGATGGCGCCCAGCACACTACTAGGAAAGTCCGACCATTATTCAACACTTAACCCAATTTATCAAAAATAGCGTAAAGAAATATCAATTAAGCAAGATTAAAATACTGATTAAAATATTTTAACAAAATACACAATATAATCTCACTAGGACCCGGTGTCACGAATCTGAGCCTCTAGAATACAGAATATCATCCTAATACACGGTATATCCAAAGTCCGATAATGCGGAAATAAAGAGATAGGATAGGAGGGAGAAGATCAATGGCTGCGAACGCCGTGCAGCTACCTCGATACTCCCAGAGGCTGGATCTGCTGATCAACTGGATCTACTGAGCCTGAGACTGCCCTGGATCTGCACACAAGGTGCAGGGAGTAAAGTGAGTACTCCGACCCAGTGAGTAATAAAAGTAACTACAGTCCGAAGATAAGAAAATCCAGTAAATACACAAAGTAAGCTACAATCCGAATATACAGCAACATATGGAACTGAGCAGCTAAACACCAGTATAAATACAAATACATGAATGCAATGCAATGCATATGATGGTACATTCCAGTACCCACTGCGGCGTGCAGCCCGAGCCATCCATATTTATTTATCGTCGACGGCGCTCACTGGGGGTGTGTACAGACTCCAAAGGGGCTCCTACAGCCCAAGCGCAATATCTTGGTCAGTCATTGTTACCTGACCAATTTATATCATACAGTGCCATTGTTACCACTGTTCAAGTATATCATCCAATGTCATTGTTACCACTATTTCAAGTATATCACACAGTGTCATTGTTACCACTGTTTCAAGTATATCACACAGTGTCATTGTTACCAATGTTTCAAGTATATCACACAGTGTCATATCACACAGTGTCATTGTTACCACTGTTTCAAGTCACTTTATAATCAGTCCAGAAAATAATATAATAAGCCCCTTGGGCATTTACAAAACAGAAGTTCCCAGCCCGGAATACATTTAAAAATATCATTTAAGTTTTCAACACTTAGAATTATGGCTGAGTTTGCAAAACAGCATTTAAAACCTTGGACTGAAATTAAATGATATGCAAATCATGCTAAGCAGTAATATCAATCCTCGAAGGATTTTACAAATCGGCACAAAGCCCCAAACATGGCATCAAGCCCAGTAATATCAATGAAGTATGTGTATCAATCACCAGTATAGTATAAACATCACACGGGATGGACTAAGTCACATTCCCCAATAGTATCCGACCCCGCACTCGCCATGGAGTGCGTGTCACGCCTCAATATAGCGTTACGATGTGAAAGTCCGAGGTTTCAAACCCTCAGAACAGCATTTACATCTATTACTTACCTCAAGATGGCCAAAAGTCTACTCCGTGATGCCCTTTCCTTTCGAATCGACCTCCTCGCGCGTCGAATCTTGCCAAAACCACAAGGAATATATTACAATAGGCTAAGGGAATATAACCCAATCAAAAAGACTCGAAAAATATCGAAAATCACGAAATTTGCAAAACCCGAGCCCCAAGCCCACTTCTCGAAAATTTACGAAAGTCACATCATCGGATTCCTCGTCTCTCCATGAGTCAGTACATATAAAATTTACCAAAATCGGAGTTCATTTGACCCCTCAAATCACCAAATCTTTTTTTCAAATCCCTAGGCCTAAATCCTCAATTTTTCTACAATTTTCATGCTCAAATCCATACATAATTGATGTACTTAACTCAAAATAAGTGGGGATAACTTACCTTCACATTGATGATGAAAATCCCCTCTTGAAGCTCCCCAAAAATCGTCCATACTTTGAAGAAATGAAGAAAAGTGAGCTAAATCCGTGTATAAAAGAATCTGTCTGTGCTTCGTCGAGTTGTACCTTGCACTTGTGCTATACAAGTTGTACATCCTATTAAAATTGTTCCTTGTCGGACACCTTCTATTTAAACACCCATAACGTCTTGTATAAATATCCAAATGACAAACGGTTTGACGATTTAGTAACTAGAATCAAATATCTTTAATTTGATAGGTTGTACACCATATAACGCTTTATATATATCGAGATATGAGCTTCTAAAGTGCATCGTAAATTCTGCCGAAATTGCTCCAGCAGCCCTTTTCGATCCATCGTAACTTTCTGAGATGACATCCAAATCGGAAATGGTTTAACTTTCCGAAAACTAGAATGTATGGGCTATAACTTTTGTGTTTTGTACTTTTCTGATTTCTTATAGATTACAAGATATGAGCTTCCAAACTGGACTACTCGCACCTAAAATTTTCTGGGCACAGCAGAATTTTCTGCAAATTTCTGCAATTTTTCCCAAGTCCGAAATCACTCCGAGACACCTCCGAAACACTCCCGAGCCCTCGGGGCTCCAAACCAAATATGAACACTGACTCTAAAACATCACACGAACTTGCTCGAGCGATCAAATCGCCAAAATAACATCAAAATCAATGATTTGAGCCTTAAATCCAAGAATTCTTTCAAATTTCATAAACTTTCAAATTTTCCAATTTAAGGCCGAAACCCGTCAAACAACGTCCGTTTGTAACCAAACTTTATAGGAAGCGCTTAACCAATATATATGACCTGTACCGGGCATCGGAACCAAAATACGAGCCCGATACCATTACTTTCTGATCAAATTTCATTTTCATTTTCCTTAAACATTTTCAGAAAACAATTTCACGAAAACAATTCATTTCTCGGGCCTGGGACCTCGGAATTCGATTCCGGAAACACGTTCAACTCCCATATTTTTCTATGGACCTTTCGAGAACAAAAAATCACGGGTCCGGGTCCATTTACCAAAAATGTTGACCAAAGTCAACTTTAACAATATTAAATATCAAAATTTTTCAAATTTTTCCCATAATTCATATATTTCAACACAAAGATATTCCGGACACACTCCTAAGTCCCAAATAACCTAACGAAGCTATCCAAACCATAAAATTTGCATTTCGAATCCGATATCAAAATTTCCACTTCCGGCCAAATTTTCTCAAAAACCTTCAATTTTCCATCTTTAGCCGAACGACTCCAAAATGACCTACGGACCTCCGAATTCACTTCCGATCGCGCTCCCAAATCCAGAATCACCATACGGAGCTATCCCAGTCTCGGAATCCCAAACGGACATCAATAACACTGAAATGTATTTTAAACCAAACTGATGCAATTTCTTCTAAAATGCTATCTTCCACAATATGCGCCAAAACGCTCCCGGGTTATCCAAAAACCGATCCGGGCATACGCCCAAGTACGAAATCATCATACGAACCTGTTGGAACCTTCGGATCCCAATTCCGAGGTCATTTACTCAAAATTCCAATCCTAGTTCATTTCTTCAATTTTAAGCTTTCAAAATGAGAATTTCCATTTAGATTTGACTCCAAACTTCCTGAATTTCAATTCTGACCATACACACAAGTCAATATACCTGATATGAAGCCGCTCATGGCCTCAAACTGCTAAATGACGCACCGGAGCTCAAAATGACCGGTCGGGTCGTTACAATCTCCCCCACTTAAACATACGTTCGTCCTCGAACGTGCTGAGAACTACACTGAAGTAGTCCAGAATCACTTGTTTAACACATCATGCACTTTCCCATGCTACCACTACTCCGTTGAGCACATTAGCTCGATAATTCTGTAGATATACTTATTTATTCAAGAAAATAAGCCATTAGGCCCAATTCCAACATCCTGAATTTCCTGCCAAGCCTGTTTCCATCATACGACCACCATATCAATCTCCACACGCTGTACCCAAACATGACTGCATAACTTTGCTGAATTCACACTTCGCATCACTTACTCATAGAACCACAATAACATTTTTTAAACATAATGGTCGAAATTCCACGAATCTGATGCTCCCATTGCATCTCATGATCTACACAGGTCTTGCTCTAGTTTTTTTTTAATTTTTATTTTTATTTTTTTTTCAACACTGATACGACTGAAGAGATGTGCCGAAATTCACAACCAACTGCTGAATCACCAATTCATTGGATCTACACTCCTGACAAGTTCCATTACCTTGTCCCAAACCAAAGAATGATCTTTGCTCTATAATATACTTCATATAATCAGTTTGCACTGACCCCAAATCTAGTAACCTCATCTCACCCAGTACGAACTGCTCAGGCAATAAGCCACCTCAGACATAATCAAAAATCCCACAAGACGCCACAATGTGCCAGTATGCTATCAATTCGAATGCGATACAAAAGGAAGGCGAACTCTAGAAGGAACTACTCAACTCGCACACTAACATAGACTTCCTCATAAAACAGGGAAACAGAACACACAAAAGCAAATATGGGCACTGAACTGAACATCACACTGTTGCGGCGTGCAACCCGATCCAAACAACATACCCATGGCGGCGTGCCACCCGATCCACATATAGAACTCACATAAGGAGATATACGTTGAACTGAAAAGCTCATCACATCAAAACACCGGATATCGGTCATAAACACACTAAGGTGCATAATACCATTCCCAAGGAAATATATAGCTCTATAGGCTATAAACTCAAGCACAACTGAGGTGCGATACATGATCTAAGTCTCAAGAGCCATCCTGCTCATATAATATCACCGTTGAGCGGAACCTCAACACAAAAGGAATTTACCAAGCCGTCTCACAACTCATACGGCGCAATATATCTTTACATAAATTAGCTGACCACGAAATAAGATCGTGACTATCCTTTCATAAAGAGAGCATTGCTGAAATAAACACAACTGGCCTGACGTAAGGCTCACTTCCACATTTAAATCTATCCACCGACCTCTAGTCGATCCTGATCGTGCCAAGCTAGGCCAATAATATTTCACAAGTCCATAACCCAATAAGCAGAGTGTCCTCCAAGCATAAATTCTCAAATGGATGATATTACCAAAATCCTCATACTTGGTTTAAATTTCTAATTAATCAAGTGACTACATGTCACACTTATACAATATTCCTGTGGGACAAGCTCCCACCATCTTCCGAAATAATTAACGGGTCTGCACATCCAAACCACCGGCTGCACTAACGCTGAAATAAGCGATCAAGAATCCCTAACCAAGATGCAAAGCCTTTCTCACAGAACACCGACCTCAGGTGATACTGACGTCAATACCCATCTTACTCAAAACACTGAAACTCATATACTGCTCATCCGAGATCGTGACATCACAGTCATTGACCAAACTGCAACCTTGGTCCTTACTTCAAATTCCATACCACTCACTGCACCTCACGTGCCAATATACGATAGACGCGATTTCCATCACAACTCTGGAACCGCCGATAGGCTAATACTTCATCACATAAGACTTTCCATTTAACTCACTTCAGGAGAACTATAGCAGCATACAAGTGAATCCTCATAATCGTTGAATATGCCAATCTCTAAATAGTTGTCCAAGCCACCATAACACTTTCTGGGATCCGCCTACTCATAATAAGCCCTAACAAAATAATGCTTCAGAATAACATCAATCACTGCGGCCGACAAGCCTCACATGCATAACTCGATCACGCTGAACGAACCGATCACTGACACCAGTATACCAACTCAACTATGGCTAATCAATCTACTTCCTTCCAATTTATCCTTGATTGCCTTAGAAATAATAATATCTCCCTTTAACACCTAACTTATTTCAACCAAACTCACCCCGAGTGACCTTAAATCACGAGACCATGTTGTCTCAAATACCATGACCATTTCATGTCTCTCAAATGCTACACCGCAAGTCAAAACATCATAGAACATTCTATGCCTTTCTTCATAAGCTGCTTCAAAAGCTTGACTCTTAACCGTACTTATAGACTCAAAATCATTAGGCACCACATTTTACCTCTTAAATTAACTAGGACCGCTATTGAGAGCCACCCAGCTCTGACTTGGCCCCAAATGCAACCAACTCTACTGAATTTTATAACATATGAATACCCTCAAGTCTGAACATGAGCCAATAAGGCTAACCATAGCATGCATCCAACAATTCATTTACTCAAATTACCACTCATGGTCCTTTTCCGTAGCTACAATAACCCACCAATACGCCAATAACCAGAATTCACGCAGGTAATAAACCGTGCAATCAGCTAATCAACAGCAAGCTCCCCAACTTGGCTCGAAGCCATAGATCACAACACATATACTCTATTGCTGTCGTAATATCATGGTGATATTAAACTCACTCCATCATAAACTCGTGGAAACACGAATCATCTGAAATTTTAACTCTTCTGCAATTCTTGCATTTACTCACACAACAGTTAAGCCCACTCTCTAGGCGACCAATTTTTTTTTTTTACTAAGTCCTAAATTTTTCAAAAATTTCGGCAGAGCCTCCTTTGTAATTGGTCTTATCCACCTGCCAGAGAATCACCAAAACCATCCTAACAACTTGACAAAGCATCACAATGCATATCAATTACATAAATCTAAATTGATACATGGACATGCGTTGCACCTATTTGAATCATAACACATAGAAAATACCCTTCAACCATCCATTATTGGGCTATTCAACCAAGTAGGAACATATTCTTTCTTTAATATTTTCGACCTTCAAGGCGGTCTCATTGACTCAACAATTTCGTCATAATACATTTACGGAAGCGATCTCAGCTCCCAGACTTATCTAACATGGAGACACAAAAAATATTCTTCACGCGCCCATAACTCGGGCTACTCAACAGATCACAATAAGAAACGAATCACTTAATAGTTCATCTACTATCTAGTAGGCTTCTTCGCCACTACCAAGTCATACAAATACACCTCGCAACACTAACATACTCATCACGTGGATATCCAACCGCCATTCCGGCTAACAAGGATAATAATGAACATATGAGTTCAACTCCCATATTTTTCTATGGACCTTTCGAGACCGAAAAATCACGGGTCCGGGTCCGTTTTCCAAAAATGTTGACCAAAGTCAACTTTAACAATATTAAATATCAAAATTTTTCAAATTTTTCCCATAATTCATATATTTCAACACAAAGATATTCCGGACACACTCCTAAGTCCCAAATAACCTAACGAAGCTATCCAAACCATAAAATTTGCATTTCGAATCCGATATCAAAATTTCCACTTCCGGCCAAATTTTCTCAAAAACCTTCAATTTTCCATCTTTAGCCGAACGACTCCAAAATGACCTACGGACCTCCGAATTCACTTCCGATCGCGCTCCCAAATCCAGAATCACCATACGGAGCTATCCCAGTCTCGGAATCCCAAACGGACATCAATAACACTGAAATGTATTTTAAACCAAACTGATGCAATTTCTTCTAAAATGCTATCTTCCACAATATGCGCCAAAACGCTCCCGGGTTATCCAAAAACCGATCCGGGCATACGCCCAAGTACGAAATCATCATACGAACCTGTTGGAACCTTCGGATCCCAATTCCGAGGTCATTTACTCAAAATTCCAATCCTAGTTCATTTCTTCAATTTTAAGCTTTCAAAATGAGAATTTCCATTTAGATTTGACTCCAAACTTCCTGAATTTTAATTCTGACCATACACACAAGTCAATATACCTGAGATGAAGCCGCTCATGGCCTCAAACTGCTAAATGACGCACCGGAGCTCAAAATGACCGGTCGGGTCGTTACAATCTCTCCCACTTAAACATACGTTCGTCCTCGAACGTGCTGAGAACTACACTGAAGTAGTCCAGAATCACTTGTTTAACACATCATGCACTTTCCCATGCTACCACTACTCCGTTGAGCACATTAGCTCGATAATTCTGTAGATATACTTATTTATTCAAGCAAATAAGCCATTAGGCCCAATTCCAACATCCTGAATTTCCTGCCAAGCCTGTTTCCATCATACGACCACCATATCAATCTCCACACGCTGTACCCAAACATGACTGCATAACTTTGCTGAATTCACACTTCGCATCACTTACTCATAGAACCACAATAACATTTTTTAAACATAATGGTCGAAATTCCACGAATCTGATGCTCCCATTGCATCTCATGATCTACACAGGTCTTGCTCTAGTTTTTTTTAATTTTTATTTTTATTTTTTTTTCAACACCGACACGACTGAAGAGATGTGCCGAAATTCACAACCAACTGCTGAATCACCAATTCATTGGATCTACACTCCTGACAAGTTCCATTACCTTGTCCCAAACCAAAGAATGATCTTTGCTCTATAATATACTTCATATAATCAGTTTGCACTGACCCCAAATCTAGTAACCTCATCTCACCCAGTACGAACTGCTCAGGCAATAAGCCACCTCAGACATAATCAAAAATCCCACAAGACGCCACAATGTGCCAGTATGCTATCAATTCGAATGCGATACAAAAGGAAGGCGAACTCTAGAAGGAACTACTCAACTCGCACACTAACATAGACTTCCTCATAAAACAGGGAAACAGAACACACAAAAGCAAATATGGGCACTGAACTGAACATCACACTGTTGCGGCGTGCAACCCGATCCAAACAACATACCCATGGCGGCGTGCCACCCGATCCACATATAGAACTCACATAAGGAGATATACGTTGAACTGAAAAGCTCATCACATCAAAACACCGGATATCGGTCATAAACACACTAAGGTGCATAATACCATTCCCAAGGAAATATATAGCTCTATAGGCTATAAACTCAAGCACAACTGAGGTGCGATACATGATCTAAGTCTCAAGAGCCATCCTGCTCATATAATATCACCGTTGAGCGGAACCTCAACACAAAAGGAATTTACCAAGCCGTCTCACAACTCATACGGCGCAATATATCTTTACATAAATTAGCTGACCACGAAATAAGACCGTGACTATCCTTTCATAAAGAGAGCATTGCTGAAATAAACACAACTGGCCTGACGTAAGGCTCACTTCCACATTTAAATCTATCCACCGACCTCTAGTCGATCCTGATCGTGCCAAGCTAGGCCAATAATATTTCACAAGTCCATAACCCAATAAGCAGAGTGTCCTCCAAGCATAAATTCTCAAATGGATGATATTACCAAAATCCTCATACTTGGTTTAAATTTCTAATTAATCAAGTGACTACATGTCACACTTATACAATATTCCTGTGGGACAAGCTCCCACCATCTTCCGAAATAATTAACGGGTCTGCACATCCAAACCACCGGCTGCACTAACGCTGAAATAAGCGATCAAGAATCCCTAACCAAGATGCAAAGCCTTTCTCACAGAACACCGACCTCAGGTGATACTGACGTCAATACCCATCTTACTCAAAACACTGAAACTCATATACTGCTCATCCGAGATCGTGACATCACAGTCATTGACCAAACTGCAACCTTGGTCCTTACTTCAAATTCCATACCACTCACTGCACCTCACGTGCCAATATACGATAGACGCGATTTCCATCACAACTCTGGAACCGCCGATAGGCTAATACTTCATCACATAAGACTTTCCATTTAACTCACTTCAGGAGAACTATAGCAGCATACAAGTGAATCCTCATAATCGTTGAATATGCCAATCTCTAAATAGTTGTCCAAGCCACCATAACACTTTCTGGGATCCGCCTACTCATAATAATCCCTAACAAAAGAATGCTTCAGAATAACATCAATCACTGCGGCCGACAAGCCTCACATGCATAACTCGATCACGCTGAACGAACCGATCACTGACACCAGTATACCAACTCAACTATGGCTAATCAATCTACTTCCTTCCAATTTATCCTTGATTGCCTTAGAAATAATAATATCTCCCTTTAACACCTAACTTATTTCAACCAAACTCACCCCGAGTGACCTTAAATCACGAGACCATGTTGTCTCAAATACCATGACCATTTCATGTCTCTCAAATGCTACACCGCAAGTCAAAACATCATAGAACATTCTATGCCTTTCTTCATAAGCTGCTTCAAAAGCTTGACTCTTAACCGTACTTATAGACTCAAAATCATTAGGCACCACACTTTACCTCTTAAATTAACTAGGACCGCTATTGAGAGCCACCCAGCTCTGACTTGGCCCCAAATGCAACCAACTCTACTGAATTTTATAACATATGAATACCCTCAAGTCTGAACATGAGCCAATAAGGCTAACCATAGCATGCATCCAACAATTCATTTACTCAAATTACCACTCATGGTCCTTTTCCGTAGCTACAATAACCCACCAATACGCCAATAACCAGAATTCACGCAGGTAATAAACCGTGCAATCAGCTAATCAACAGCAAGCTCCCCAACTTGGCTCGAAGCCATAGATCACAACACATATACTCTATTGCTGTCGTAATATCATGGTGATATTAAACTCACTCCATCATAAACTCGTGGAAACACGAATCATCTGAAATTTTAACTCTTCTGCAATTCTTGCATTTACTCACACAACAGTTAAGCCCACTCTCTAGGCGACCAATTTTTTTTTTTTACTAAGTCCTAAATTTTTCAAAAATTTCGGCAGAGCCTCCTTTGTAATTGGTCTTATCCACCTGCCAAAGAATCACCAAAACCATCCTAACAACTTGACAAAGCATCACAATGCATATCAATTACATAAATCTAAATTGATACATGGACATGCGTTGCACCTATTTGAATCATAACACATAGAAAATACCCTTCAACCATCCATTATTGGGCTATTCAACCAAGTAGGAACATATTCTTTCTTTAATATTTTCGACCTTCAAGGCGGTCTCATTGACTCAACAATTTCGTCATAATACATTTACGGAAGCGATCTCAGCTCCCAGACTTATCTAACATGGAGACACAAAAAATATTCTTCACGCGCCCATAACTCGGGCTACTCAACAGATCACAATAAGAAACGAATCACTTAATAGTTCATCTACTATCTAGTAGGCTTCTTCGCCACTACCAAGTCATACAAATACACCTCGCAACACTAACATACTCATCACGTGGATATCCAACCGCCATTCCGGCTAACAAGGATAATAATGAACATATGAGTTCAACTCCCATATTTTTCTATGGACCTTTCGAGACCGAAAAATCACGGGTCCGGGTCCGTTTTCCAAAAATGTTGACCAAAGTCAACTTTAACAATATTAAATATCAAAATTTTTCAAATTTTTCCCATAATTCATATATTTCAACACAAAGATATTCCGGACACACTCCTAAGTCCCAAATAACCTAACGAAGCTATCCAAACCATAAAATTTGCATTTCGAATCCGATATCAAAATTTCCACTTCCGGCCAAATTTTCTCAAAAACCTTCAATTTTCCATCTTTAGCCGAACGACTCCAAAATGACCTACGGACCTCCGAATTCACTTCCGATCGCGCTCCCAAATCCAGAATCACCATACGGAGCTATCCCAGTCTCGGAATCCCAAACGGACATCAATAACACTGAAATGTATTTTAAACCAAACTGATGCAATTTCTTCTAAAATGCTATCTTCCACAATATGCGCCAAAACGCTCCCGGGTTATCCAAAAACCGATCCGGGCATACGCCCAAGTACGAAATCATCATACGAACCTGTTGGAACCTTCGGATCCCAATTCCGAGGTCATTTACTCAAAATTCCAATCCTAGTTCATTTCTTCAATTTTAAGCTTTCAAAATGAGAATTTCCATTTAGATTTGACTCCAAACTTCCTGAATTTTAATTCTGACCATACACACAAGTCAATATACCTGAGATGAAGCCGCTCATGGCCTCAAACTGCTAAATGACGCACCGGAGCTCAAAATGACCGGTCGGGTCGTTACAATCTCCCCCACTTAAACATACGTTCGTCCTCGAACGTGCTGAGAACTACACTGAAGTAGTCCAGAATCACTTGTTTAACACATCATGCACTTTCCCATGCTACCACTACTCCGTTGAGCACATTAGCTCGATAATTTTGTAGATATACTTATTTATTCAAGCAAATAAGCCATTAGGCCCAATTCCAACATCCTGAATTTCCTGCCAAGCCTGTTTCCATCATACGACCACCATATCAATCTCCACACGCTGTACCCAAACATGACTGCATAACTTTGCTGAATTCACACTTCGCATCACTTACTCATAGAACCACAATAACATTTTTTAAACATAATGGTCGAAATTCCACGAATCTGATGCTCCCATTGCATCTCATGATCTACACAGGTCTTGCTCTAGTTTTTTTTAATTTTTATTTTTATTTTTTTTCAACACCGATACGACTGAAGAGATGTGCCGAAATTCACAACCAACTGCTGAATCACCAATTCATTGGATCTACACTCCTGACAAGTTCCATTACCTTGTCCCAAACCAAAGAATGATCTTTGCTCTATAATATACTTCATATAATCAGTTTGCACTGACCCCAAATCTAGTAACCTCATCTCACCCAGTACGAACTGCTCAGGCAATAAGCCACCTCAGACATAATCAAAAATCCCACAAGACGCCACAATGTGCCAGTATGCTATCAATTCGAATGCGATACAAAAGGAAGGCGAACTCTAGAAGGAACTACTCAACTCGCACACTAACATAGACTTCCTCATAAAACAGGGAAACAGAACACACAAAAGCAAATATGGGCACTGAACTGAACATCACACTGTTGCGGCGTGCAACCCGATCCAAACAACATACCCATGGCGGCGTGCCACCCGATCCACATATAGAACTCACATAAGGAGATATACGTTGAACTGAAAAGATCATCACATCAAAACACCGGATATCGGTCATAAACACACTAAGGTGCATAATACCATTCCCAAGGAAATATATAGCTCTATAGGCTATAAACTCAAGCACAACTGAGGTGCGATACATGATCTAAGTCTCAAGAGCCATCCTGCTCATATAATATCACCGTTGAGCGGAACCTCAACACAAAAGGAATTTACCAAGCCGTCTCACAACTCATACGGCGCAATATATCTTTACATAAATTAGCTGACCACGAAATAAGACCGTGACTATCCTTTCATAAAGAGAGCATTGCTGAAATAAACACAACTGGCCTGACGTAAGGCTCACTTCCACATTTAAATCTATCCACCGACCTCTAGTCGATCCTGATCGTGCCAAGCTAGGCCAATAATATTTCACAAGTCCATAACCCAATAAGCAGAGTGTCCTCCAAGCATAAATTCTCAAATGGATGATATTACCAAAATCCTCATACTTGGTTTAAATTTCTAATTAATCAAGTGACTACATGTCACACTTATACAATATTCCTGTGGGACAAGCTCCCACCATCTTCCGAAATAATTAACGGGTCTGCACATCCAAACCACCGGCTGCACTAACGCTGAAATAAGCGATCAAGAATCCCTAACCAAGATGCAAAGCCTTTCTCACAGAACACCGACCTCAGGTGATACTGACGTCAATACCCATCTTACTCAAAACACTGAAACTCATATACTGCTCATCCGAGATCGTGACATCACAGTCATTGACCAAACTGCAACCTTGGTCCTTACTTCAAATTCCATACCACTCACTGCACCTCACGTGCCAATATACGATAGACGCGATTTCCATCACAACTCTGGAACCGCCGATAGGCTAATACTTCATCACATAAGACTTTCCATTTAACTCACTTCAGGAGAACTATAGCAGCATACAAGTGAATCCTCATAATCGTTGAATATGCCAATCTCTAAATAGTTGTCCAAGCCACCATAACACTTTCTGGGATCCGCCTACTCATAATAATCCCTAACAAAAGAATGCTTCAGAATAACATCAATCACTGCGGCCGACAAGCCTCACATGCATAACTCGATCACGCTGAACGAACCGATCACTGACACCAGTATACCAACTCAACTATGGCTAATCAATCTACTTCCTTCCAATTTATCCTTGATTGCCTTAGAAATAATAATATCTCCCTTTAACACCTAACTTATTTCAACCAAACTCACCCCGAGTGACCTTAAATCACGAGACCATGTTGTCTCAAATACCATGACCATTTCATGTCTCTCAAATGCTACACCGCAAGTCAAAACATCATAGAACATTCTATGCCTTTCTTCATAAGCTGCTTCAAAAGCTTGACTCTTAACCGTACTTATAGACTCAAAATCATTAGGCACCACACTTTACCTCTTAAATTAACTAGGACCGCTATTGAGAGCCACCCAGCTCTGACTTGGCCCCAAATGCAACCAACTCTACTGAATTTTATAACATATGAATACCCTCAAGTCTGAACATGAGCCAATAAGGCTAACCATAGCATGCATCCAACAATTCATTTACTCAAATTACCACTCATGGTCCTTTTCCGTAGCTACAATAACCCACCAATACGCCAATAACCAGAATTCACGCAGGTAATAAACCGTGCAATCAGCTAATCAACAGCAAGCTCCCCAACTTGGCTCGAAGCCATAGATCACAACACATATACTCTATTGCTGTCGTAATATCATGGTGATATTAAACTCACTCCATCATAAACTCGTGGAAACACGAATCATCTGAAATTTTAACTCTTCTGCAATTCTTGCATTTACTCACACAACAGTTAAGCCCACTCTCTAGGCGACCAATTTATTTTTTTTACTAAGTCCTAAATTTTTCAAAAATTTCGGCAGAGCCTCCTTTGTAATTGGTCTTATCCACCTGCCAGAGAATCACCAAAACCATCCTAACAACTTGACAAAGCATCACAATGCATATCAATTACATAAATCTAAATTGATACATGGACATGCGTTGCACCTATTTGAATCATAACACATAGAAAATACCCTTCAACCATCCATTATTGGGCTATTCAACCAAGTAGGAACATATTCTTTCTTTAATATTTTCGACCTTCAAGGCGGTCTCATTGACTCAACAATTTCGTCATAATACATTTACGGAAGCGATCTCAGCTCCCAGACTTATCTAACATGGAGACACGAAAAATATTCTTCACGCGCCCATAACTCGGGCTACTCAACAGATCACAATAAGAAACGAATCACTTAATAGTTCATCTACTATCCAGTAGGCTTCTTCGCCACTACCAAGTCGTACAAATACACCTCGCAACACTAACATACTCATCACGTGGATATCCAACCGCCATTCCGGCTAACAAGGACAATAATGAACATATGAGTTCAAAACACTTGCTCACAAAATCAGCACCTCGGTGCTCAAGCCATTGGCAAAGATTTGGCCTCAAGTCCTCCAGACTGGTCTAACTTCAAACTCACAGAGATTACACCTCGCCCCTCGATCGGGGAATCAAAAGCCATCGAGACACATCTGACACTGAGCACCCGTTGGTGCATACGATCACGCGGAAGGAATTTCAAAAGTTTCTTTTCAAGCTGAATCAAGGACGCACGATAAGAATTCAAGAATGTGAAGTTTTCCCAAAGGTTCGGCAGCCTCTTGAGGATAAGTACAGACGTCTCCGTACCGATCCGCGAGACTCTACTAAACCGGCTCATGACTCGCGAGACCAAGTTACCTAGGCTCTGATACCAACTTGTCACGACCCAAATCCCGGTCGTGATGGCGCCCAACACACTACTAGGCAAGCCCGACCATTATTCAACACTTAACCCAATTTATCAAAAATAGCGGAAAGAAATATCAATTAAGCAAGATTAAAATACTAAAGATTTTAACAAAATACACAATATAATCTCACTAGGACCCGGTGTCACGAATCTAAGCCTCTAGAATACAGAATATCATCCTAATACACGGTATATCCAAAGTCCGATAATGCGGAAATAAAGAGATAGGATAGGAGGGAGAAGATCAATGGCTGTGAACGCCGTGCAGCTGCCTCGATACTCCAAGAGGTTGGATCTGCTGATCAACTGGATCTACTGAGCCTGAGACTGCCCTGGATCTGCACACAAGGTGCAGGGAGTAAAGTGAGTACTCCGACCCAGTGAGTAATAAAAGTAACTACAGTCCGAAGATAAGAAAATCCAGTAAATACACAAAGTAAGCTACAATCCGAATATACAGCAACATATGGAACTGAGCAGCTAAACACCAGTATAAATACAAATACATGAATGCAATGCAATGCATATGATGGTACATTCCAGTACCCACTGCGGCGTGCAGCCCGAGCCATCCATATTTATTTATCGTCGACGGCGCTCACTGGGGGTGTGTACAGACTCCGGAGGGGCTCCTACAGCCCAAGCGCAATATCTTGGTCAGTCATTGTTACCTGACCGGTCAGCCATTGTTACCTGACCAATTTATATCATACAGTGCCATTGTTACCACTGTTCAAGTATATCATCCAGTGTCATTGTTACCACTATTTCAAGTATATCACACAGTGTCATTGTTACCACTGTTTCAAGTATATCACACAGTGTCATTGTTACCACTGTTTCAAGTCACTTTATAATCAGTCCAGAAAATAATATAATAAGCCCCTTGGGCATTTACAAAACAGAAGTTCCCAGCCCGGAATACATTTAAAAATATCATTTAAGTTTTCAACACTTAGAATTATGGCTGAGTTTGCAAAACAGCATTTAAAACCTTGGACTGAAATTAAATGATATGCAAATCATGCTAAGCAGTAATATCAATCCTCGAAGGATTTTACAAATCGGCACAAGGCCCCAAACATGGCATCAAGCCCAGTAATATCAATGAAGTATGTGTATCAATCACCAGTATAGTATAAACATCACACGGGGTGGACCAAGTCACAATCCCCAGTAGTATCCGACCCCGCACTCGCCATGGAGTGCGTGTCACGCCTCAATATAGCGTTACGATGTGAAAGTCCGGGGTTTCAAACCCTCAGTACAGCATTTACATCTATTACTCACCTCAAGATGGCCAAAAGTCTACTCCACGATGCCCTTTCCTTTCGAATCGACCTCCTCGCGCGTCGAATCTTGCCAAAACCACAAGGAATATATTACAATAGGCTAAGGGAATATAACCCAATCGAAAAGACTCGAAAAATATCGAAAATCACGAAATTTGCAAAATCCGTGCCCCGGGCCCACTTCTCGAAAAATTATGAAAGTCACATCACCGGATTCCCCGTCTCGCCACGAGTCCGTATATATAAAATTTACCAAAATCGGAGTTCATTTGACCCCTCAAATCACCAAATCTTATTTTCAAATCCGTAAGCCTAAATCCTCAATTTTTCTACAATTTTCATGCTCAAATCCATACGTAATTGATGTACTTAACTCAAAATAGGTGGGGATAACTTACCTTCACATTGATGATGAAAATCCCCTCTTGAAGCTCCCCAAAAATCGTCCATACTTCGAAGAAATGAAGAAAAGTGAGCTAAATCCGTGTATAAAAGAATCTGCATGTGCTTCGTCGAGTTGTACCTTGCACTTATGCTATACAAGTTGTACATCCTATTAAAATTGTTCCTTGTCGGACACCTTCTGTTTAAACACTCATAACGTCTTGTATAAATATCCAAATTACAAACGGTTTGATGATTTAGAAACTAGACTCAAAGATATTTAATTTGATAGGTTGTACACAATATAACTCTTTCTATATCCCGAGATATGAGCTTCTAAAGGGCATCGTAAATTTTGCCGAAATTGATCCAGCAGCCCTTTTCGATCCATCGTAACTTTCTGAGATGATATCCAAATTGCGAATGGTTTATTTTTCCAAAAACTAGAATGTATGGGCTATAACTTTCGTGTTTTGCACTTTTTCCGATTTCTTATAGATTACAACATATGAGCTTCCAAACTGACTACTCGCACCTAAAATTTTCTGGGCACAGCAGAATTTTCTGCAAATTTCTGCAATTTTTCCCAAGTCCGAAATCACTCCGAGACACCTCCGAAACACTCCCGAGCCCTCGGGGCCCCAAACCAAATATGAACACTGACTCTAAAACATCACACGAACTTGCTCGAGAGATCAAATCGCCAAAATAACATCAAAATCAATGATTTGAGCCTTAAATCCAAGAATTCTTTCAAATTTCATAAACTTTCAAATTTTCCAATTTAAGGCCGAAACCCGTCAAACAACGTCCGTTTGAAACCAAACTTTACAGGAAGCGCTTAACCAACATATATGACCTGGACCGGGCGCCGGAACCAAAATACGAGCCCGATACCATTACTTTCGGATCAAATTTCATTTTCATTTTCCTTAAACATTTTCAGAAAACAATTTCACGAAAAAAATTCATTACTCGGGCCTGGGACCTCGGAATTCGATTCCGGTAACATGTTCAACTCCCATATTTTTCTATGGACCTTTCGAGACCGAAAAATCACGGGTCCGGGTCCGTTTGCCAAAAATGTTGACCAAAGTCAACTTTAACAATATTAAATATCAAAATTTTTCAAATTTTTCCCATAATTCATATATTTCAACACAAAGATATTCCGGACACAATCCTAAGTCCCAAATAACCTAACGAAGCTATCCAAACCATAAAATTCACATTTCAAATCCGATATCAAAATTTCCACTTCCGGACAAATTTTCTCAAAAACCTTCAATTTTCCATCTTTAGCCGAACGGCTCCAAAATGACCTACGGACCTCCGAATTCACTGCCGATCGCGCTCCCAAATCTAGAATCACCATACGGAGCTACTCCCCATCTCGGAATCCCAAACGGACATCAATAACACTGAAATGCATTTTAAACCAAACTGATGCAATTTCTTCTAAAATGCTATCTTCCACAATAGGCGCCAAAACGCTCTCGGGTTATCTAAAAACTGATCCGGGCATACGCCCAAGTACGAAATCATCATACGAACCTGCTGGAACCTTCGGATCCCAATTCCGAGGTTGTTTTCTCAAAATTCCAATCCTAGTTCATTTCTTCAATTTTAAGCTTTCAAAATGAGAATTTCCATTTAGATTTGACTCCAAACTTCCTGAATTTTAATTCTGACCATACACACAAGTCAATATACCTGAGATGAAGCCGCTCATGGACTCAAACTGCTGAATGACGCGATGGAGCTCAAAACGACCGGTCGGGTCGTTACATGTAATTTTCATGCATTGCATTCATGTACATTGACCCATGACCAGATGGCATTATATACGCGTATATATGTATGTATATATATGTATATGGGATATGGGATAGGTTATGGCATTATATACGTACCACCACTTAATCAGCTGGTATACGTTGATGATTTTGCCCACATTGGCCAAGATGATATGATGGGATGCCCTCAGAGGCTTATGATGTTATGAAACATATACCTATGCACGACATGACATTCATATGCATATGGATGATACTATAATTATTTCTTGATTTACAAAGTTATTCAGACTTACAGGTTGAGTCATGCACTCTATATTTCTTTCAAGTCTCTTATGTACTTATTTATGTGCCTTACATACTCGGTACATTATTCGTATTGACGTTTTTTTTGCCTAGGGACGCTGTGTTTCATGCCCGCAGGTCCCGATAGACAGGGCGAGAGCCCTCCAAGTAGGCTATCAGCTCAGCGGAAGATGTTGGTGTGCTCCATTTGCTTCGGATTTGCTTGTTTGGTTAGTATGAGTTAGATGTGTATTGTTTGGTATGGCGGGACTCTGTCCCGGTGAAAATTATGTATTTTTAGAGGATTGTAGACATATGTCATGTACGTAAAAGATTGAATGGCCTTGTCGGCCTATGTTTAGTATACAAGTGATCATTTTGGTCTTATAGGCCCATACAGCATATGTATAAGTTTGTATTCCCTCATGCTTTACTCCGGTTCATTTACCTATGATAGAATGATATGTTTACCTGTTTATTAGTTAAATCTGGTTTATCAATTTATTTCTTAAAAATATGAAAACTTTTTGGGCTGAGTTCCCTGTTTTACTAATGGTCCGAGTGATCGTGAGGTTGATGACTGAGATAGACCGAGAGTCTGATTGTGAGGTTAATGACTGAGAGAGGCCGAGGGCCTGGCTGTGAGTTTATGGATCGGGCTGCACGCCGCAGCAATATATATATATATATATATATATATATATATATATATATATATATATATATATATATATATATATATATATATATATATATATATATATATATATATATATATATATATATATATATATATATATATATATATATATATATATATATATAGAATATGGGAACACCGCAGCGATACTTAAATGGATCGGGTTGCACGCCGCAGCGATATAGCGTTTGGGCTATAGGAGCCCCTCCGGAGTCTGCACACCCCCAGTGAGCGCCGTCGACGAGATAAATGGATCGGGCTGCATGTCGCAGCGATATATGGATCGGGTTGTGCACTGCAGCGGTTACTTTATGGTACCTATTGAGCGTGAGTACTGAGTGTAAGTACTGATTGGTAAGAGTTGAGTCACGAGTGACTGAGAGGCTAGCCCGAGGGGCGATGGGTATGTATACATGCACCTGAGGGATGCTTGGACTAAGAGGACTGTTTATGAACTTATTGATTTTTACTCCTCTTTAAGTGAGTTTCTATCGAATATGTTGATTTATTGACTGCTTTCACTCATCTTTATACCGAGCCTCTGTCGAAAGCGTTGAATAAATGTTTTAAACAACTATCATTTAAGCTGGTTTTTATGAGATGTTCAGAACTTAATCACTGATTTGGCTTTTTGTTATTTCCACTGAGATTTTCTTATTATGAGGTGTTTACGACTTATGTTTTGCCCGAGGGGCCGATTATGGTTTTCAGTTCCTTTTATTAAAAATGGTATTGAACCTCTACTAAGATTGTTGGAAGGCATTTTTAAATGATTTTACCAAAGGCTGGATTTTAAATGAGGCGATTGACTCGTATTCTGATTTAAAATCCTGTAGTGCTTATTGAGTTTAACATAAATTTGGATTCATCGTTTCCTACTGCTCATTCTTTATTTACTCTTATTACTTACTGGGTTGGAGTACTCATATTACTCCCTGCACCTCGTGTGCAGATTCAGGTATTTCGGAGCCGTGTAGTGGGTGTTGGTTGCTTAGTTGCGGAGTCATCAGAGTTAGCAAGGTGGCTCCACGACGTTCGCAGCACTGCTTTCTTCCTCTCATTTTCATTTCTATACTTAGTACATCTTGACTGTTTTTGCTGTATTCAGACCTTGTTAGATGCTCATGGCTAGCGACACCCCGATGTTGGGCTTGTATGTTATTTTCGCACTGTTCATTCAGACTTATGTTATGAGATATTGTTTAATTAAAGGTTTAAAAAATGACTCTTAATGATTAAAGGATTAATATGGTTGTTGTGTCGCCTGGCCTTGTCTTCACGAGAGGCTTCATCACGATCGGGCCAGTTTGGGGTCGTGACAAGTTGGTATTAGAGCCTAGGTTACATAGGTCTCACGAGTCATGAGCAGGTTTAGTAGAGTCTCGCGGATCAATACGGAGACGTCTGTATTTATCCTCGAGAGGCTGCAGAACCTTTAGGAAAACTTTACATTCTTGAATTCTTATCGTGCGTCCTTGATTCAGCTTGAAATGTAACTCTCGAAATTCCTTCCACGTGTTCGTATGCGCGCATGAGCGCTCAGTATCAGATGTGCATTGATGGCTTGAGATTCCCTGATCGAGGGGAGAGATGTGATCTCCGTGAGTTGATATTGGGCCAGTCTGGAGGACTTGAGGCCGGATCTTTGCCTTTGGCTTGAGCACCGAGGTGCTAATTATGTGAGCGAGTGTTTTTGAACTTATATGTTCGGTACTATCCCTATTAGTAGGATCAACGGCTGGATGGCTATGTGTTAAGTATTTTATGACTGCGAGATATACCCGTATGAATTGGAAGCGACGAGAAGGGTCTGCTAGAGGATAGAAGAACTATTAGGTGCTTGGATTCCATCTTGATTCGAGGTATAGCCCCGAGTTATGGGCGAGTGAAGAACCTTTCATGTTTCCCAGTTGTGAGTGGAGTAAATTTCATGTTGCGGTATGAGTTCAGACTCAGGAAGGTTAAGTGACTGCGCAATGTTTGTGACGGTGGAAGGTATACAGGAATGTTAATTGAAGGCAAGCATGTGGATTATCTCCTGCGGAGTGTTCTGAGGTTGTGTGATCCTCATGTTGTCGGCTAGAATATCTCATTTACAAAGTGAAATATAAGTGTTGAAGATTTAAATTTGGGCCGCTTAAGAGAGTGGGCTTGGCTGTTGCGAGGATAAATGCGAGATTTGTAGAAGGTTTAAAGTACTAGATGATCTGTGGTTTTACGAGCTTATAAAAGGATTTGAGTTTAATCTCACTATGATATTATGGCATCAATAGAGTACCTGCATTATGAGTTATTGAGTGTATGTTGATCTATGGCTTCGAGCCAAGTGGGGGAGTCTGCTATTGATTAGTTAATTGCAAGGTTATGTGCTATGTCGGTTCCAGTTTGAGGCGTCCAGGTGAATCAGTTATGGCCTACGGAGATTGAGACCGAGGATGGCTCGAGTAAAGGAAAATTCTTAACAAAGATTATAGGATGCTTCACAGGTGTGTGAAAATCATGGGATGTCTTGAGTCGTTGTTGGTAAAGGATGCTCGGTGCATAGAGTAGGAAGTTGCTTGGTTGTAACGGAATGATGTCACACTTTGTGGTATCAGAATGCCAATGGGGCATGGGTTGTTCGGTTCGTTCGATCAGGCTAATTGCAATTTGAGTAGAGTGAATAACTTGTGGGAATGGTTATAATGTGTTCACAATTTTACATGTAACAAATGGGTATTTTCAAGTTGTATGTGTGGCTAGGAATTGAGTTTTCATTGAATATGTCAAGACTTGTGGTATTTTTTATATTAATTATGGGATTCCATGTATCAGCATTAGGAAGGTAAAGGTAACGGATTTAGATTCATAGGAAGTCTCTTTAGATTAAAGTATTTTGAAGGTGGTGCTTTTGGGAATATTTAAGAGAATATTCAGCGGCTTATGAGTTTTAGACGGTATGGTTTTGTGCTTGGGTCTCGTGTGGTAAGTCTAGGTTGCGAAATTGTGATGTTATAGCAAGAACGAGTATCAAGTTGAAGGTAAGTCAGAAGGGAACTCGGATAGAAGGGATAGCTTGGTAGTGTCCCGGATCGGTATGGTAAGGATATGATTAGTTCCTTGAGTGTTTACGAGGTAATGAGTTTCTACAGGTATTTTGCGGCAGTGCTCTTAGGTTTTTGATGGTTTACGTAGCTTGGTCAAGTTAGAAGGGTTCAGTCCTGGCAGGTCTGGTTTGTGCAAGGGGAACTCGGAGAGTTCTTGATGGTTTCGACCTCGGTTGGAAATGTATATTTTATATGGGCATGAGGAGCATGGTATGTATAGTGATTTTCCTTCTAGATGGGACCAATGGAAAGTTCGTGACTAGTTGAATATGTAGATATCTGTGGCTCGGAAGGGAGATGAAGTTCTCATGTTATCCTAGGATGGTACAGTTTATGCGATATGACGCATGGGATTGAGATTGGCACGTGTAAGTTCACGGTTTAGATTTGAAAGGAAGGTCATGAATTCTTAGGCAGCACGAGCAATTTCAGATAATTAGAGAAATGATCATCAGATGATTAAGGAAATGGTAATGCCAATTGAGGTAATTTGACGATGGTATATGTTTCAAGAAAAGGCAATGTGATTAAGCTGATGGTACTTCGGTAGTATTGCAGCACTTCTTGCTAGATCGGCTGCTGATATTCGAGTTTGCTTGACAGCATAGAAGAATTTTAGAGTATCTCTCGTGGAATGATGGAGTACTAGAGGTGTATTATATATGTGAGTGGCGGAATTGGGATCAGATATGGTAATTCGTGTGCTTTATGGACTCGGAGACTGGAAGTTCTCATATATAAGTTAACTCGTGGTCGTGGTGGCAAAATTTTGGTAAGTTAGTTAGATGTTAGTATGTGCCATGATCCAGTCATTATGAACCTTCAGAGGATTATTTATTTGTTGTGGGTGACCAGAGTTGATGTGTGGTTCATTGGTAGGCCCATAGGGATGTATGTTTTACATTGAGACGACTTTGTTGACTTCGAGTTGCCATTTGGTGATGGATGTGTTGATTCAATTACTATGGGGCTTTTGAGTTCGGAGGTGATCCATGAGTTACCTTGCTGGGTTGTGAGGCATTATGATTTGTTGGTTATAGGCACATGTGGTAAGGTTCTATTGAGGTTTCATAGTGGAAGTTAAGCGGGAAGAGTGATTGGGTGTTGCTCGGTGAATGGTGTATCAGTTATGTCCTTTCAGGTTTGTGTGGTGTATATTATTTGCTTTGCGGTAGTTATGATGATTGCTTTGGTTTCAGACATCATATTGCGCATGGTTGTCGATTTTGAGCATAGTGACTTGTGGTGTCTCATGTGGACTAGTGTTTGGATAGGGTCGCGCATTGCAGCGAAATTATGTGGAGGTATGACCCTTTGGGTTAGATTCGTATGTTCTGTTTCTATGATGTGTGACGGGTTCTCAGCATTTTGTGTGGTGATACTGGTGAGCTTGCGGTACAACTCTTTCTTTTGAGTCATTTTCATGATTTGAGTATGTTCGGATTTTTGCTTATTGGTGCGGGGATTGCACAAGTTGCGGCTTCATCCTGTATCGATGTGTCATGTCACCAGAGTAATTGTGTTGGATTAGATGAGATCGTTGGGGTCTTTAATGAATACAAACGGATTCAATTTCAACATGTTGGAAGGAAAATATCAAGGTTCGGCTCAGAAATTGCTACGGTTTTTGCCAAAGGAGAAGTGGCTTCATGAATGGTTGATCTGAGGAATGGTTATGGCTTACTGTGTGGTTTGTTTTATCATTGGCAGTATATGGAAGTGTTGGAATGATACTTTAGTTGATAAGAGGTTTTCTACCGGTATTCGGTTGTTGTGTGCAGTTGTTGTGATTAGAAGTTATCGCTACAAGTGGTTGAGGTATGTGGTATACCAAGTAATTGCACCTGAGGTTGCAGGTATGGGTTATTACAGCCAGTCCGGGCTTATTCGGAGTATAGATGTGAGATTTTGATCTTGTGGATGATTTCAGGAGTGAAAATGTGGTTCTAAGGTTTATGGGCTAGGATGGATTGTGAAATTTTAGTTATATTATGTTATTGAACCTATATGAGATAGGGTGACGTGGGATCACCCCCGGGTATGTGCATTGTGAGGTTATTCAGCAATTGGTTGGCTTTTGTATCAACTATGGGCACATTCGAGGACGAATGTATGTTAAAGTGGGGGAGGATGTAACGACCCGACCGGTCGTTTTGAGCTTTTACACTTTGATCGCCAGTTCTCGGGCATGACTAGCCTCGTGTAATGTATTATGACTTGTGTAAATTGTTGGTTTGGGTTTTCAAGGAAATTGGAACGAATTTGGAAGAACAATTCTCAGTTTAAAGCTTTAAATTTGAAAGGTTTGACCAATATTTGACTTATTTGTATATGATCTCGGATTGAAATTTTTATGATTTGGATAGCTCCGTTAGGTAATTTATGACATAGGAGCATGATCGAAATGCATTTTGGAAGTCTGTGGAAGGTTTAGGCTTGAATTGGCGAAATTGAGATTTCGGCGTTTTCCGGTTGATAGGTGAGATTTTGATATAGAGATCGGAATGAAATTTCGGAGGTTGCAGTAGTTCTGTTGTGTCATTTGGGATGTGTGTGCAAAATTTCAGGTCATTTGGACGTGGTTTGGTTGGGTTTTTGATCAAAAGCGTAATTCGGAAGATTTTAGGAAGTTTGGCTTGAATCCGATGTGCTTTGGATAATTTGATGTTGTTTGAAGTGTTTTGATGATTGGGACAAGTTTGAATAAGGTATTGGGTCATGTTTGTGCTTTTGGTTGTGGTCCTGAGGACCTCGGGGTGATTTCGGGCGGTTATCAGAGAATTGGAATTTTGTTGCAGCTTCAGATTTGCTGCTTCTGATATTTTCGCATCTGCGGGTTGTGGACCGCAGATGTGACGCCGCATGTGCGGTTGATTAGTCATAGAAGCGAAAATGATCCTGCTGGGCAGAGACCGTAGAAGTGGTTAGAGTGGCCGCATCCGCGATGTCGCAGATGCGGGGATTTGATCATAGATGCGATTGTTGGCCAGTTAAGTGACTTCCACAGAAGCGGAAGAAGGGCCGCATATGCGGTACCGCAGAAGCGATAAAATGGCCGCAAATGCGAAAAGTTCTGGGCAAAAAGTATAAATTGAGGCCTTCGCGAATTTTGAGCTATTTCACCATTTTTATCTTGGCTTTGGAGCTTTTGGGGCGATTTGAGAGAGGGATTTCAAGGGAACTTCATTGAGGTAAGGAATTTGGACCTAAAACTTGTTCCTATGCTATTATTTCATGAATTAGAGCTAGAAATCATGGAAATTAAGGGTGAAAATTGAAGAACTAGGGCTTAAAAATTTGAGACCAA